>NC_136466.1:65332688-65932688 GCF_902686455.1 Sciurus vulgaris | reverse complement strand
GGGTGCAACCCCAGAGTACACAGGTGATTTCCACCAAAGCAAGATCTTGACTTTAAGATGAGCATTTGCAATTCCCTAAGGAGTTGTTTTACTCAATGACCAACTGGAAGTGAATGGCTGGGATAATAGTCCTAAGTGCCACAAAGCCAAGGTGGATGTTGGTTCTTAGTAAGACAGGCTGACCAAAGATTTGCTGGGCCAGGGCTTACCAAACTATGATCTAGGGAAGCCCCCCGGGGTATGGCTAGGGAAAGGAAGCAAGAATTGAGCAGTGCTCAGAGTCCCTGCTATTTATGTAATGTATGCACAGGATTAAAAAAAATACAGCATAATAAGTGTACACAACAGGTCTCCCTTATGTCCTTAACCCTCAGTTTGAAGTTTTTGATAGATGATTGAGAGAGAAAGAGAGAGAGAGAGAGATACCAGTCAGTCACACTCGTCACACTGCTCTGCACCTTGCCTTCATTTTTACCTACAGAACGTACACATTTCATTCATGGCAATACATACAAACCAGTCATTTCAAGAACTATGCTTTTTATCTCTCAGCATATCAAACCTCTACATAGGTTTCCATTTTCAGGGATTCTAAGAAGGGTTTAAATCCCTGTTCTACAAAACATCAAGGTTTTCTTCATCTGTAACCAGCCAAGTGCAGTAAATAAGATTTGCTGATTTAAACTAGGCTCCGTGATCCATCCACCGCCCCCCCCCCCCCACCCCCCCCCCCCCCCCCGCAATCTTTTTTTTTTTTTTTGCAGTGCTGGGGATCGAACTCAGGGCCTTGTGCTTGCAAGGCAAGCATTCTACCAGCTGAGCTATCTCTCCAGCCCCCCTCCCTGCAATCTTAACAAATGGTTTAACAAATTTAAACAAATGATTAGACATGAAAATGCAATATGACTAGTTAGGGAAGAAGAGTAACCTGTGGGATAATATGCCATATGGGGAAATTTTCCAAGAGAAAGAAAGCAAATATCTTCAGTCTACCCTGTCCCTGTGTTTCCCACTTTCCAAGTCACCAGTCTCACTGGTGTGAACACCTAATTCTACCCGGCTGTACCTCCTGCCTTTGCCTCCTGCTCCTACCTCTACCTTCTACCTCAACACACACACAAAATAAGTAATCCCACCACAATAGCCTTGGGAAGTTACTAAGCTCTGTAGTCTTAAGTTTTCTCATTTGTAAAATGGAAGTAAAAATAAAACCTGCCTTGTCAGCATCACTATGTGAATCTAATAAAATAATCAGTACAAGACCAATACAGTGCCTGGCACATAAGTGCTCAAGAAACATTTGCCTTTTAAAAAATAGTATCATTTTATTAATAAATAAATTTTTCATTTGTTCCTTTTAGTTATAAATGACAGTAGAATGCATTTTGACATGTTATACATATATGAAGAATAACTTCCCATTTTTGTGGTTGTACCTGATGTGGAGTTACACTGGTCATGTATTCATATATGAATATGGGATAGTTATGTCCTATTCATTCTATCATAGTAAATAAATTTTTATCATTGCTGCTACAACTAAAGAGATCACCTTTAGTCCATCCAGAGCATGAACTTGTTTAGGGTTGAAAGGTTCACACTTAGTCTGGACCGATTAGGAATGCAGAGAATTCAGCCCATCATCAACAGCTTGCACTGGAATACACTCGCTGTCTACCTGCACATAAATCTTGGTCAGTGTGAAGCTCTGACTGCTTGCATTATATGCACATGCAATAAGAAAGCATTAAATCTTTTGAAAATTAGAAACTGACAAGATAAATAGACAGGCAAGAAGCCAATTTTTCACGTGTTTATGAGCATCTGAGGACATGTCTGCCCAATGTTGCTTTGACTTCCCAGGTCCCAGAGGTTTTCTTTCTCCCTTTCCACAAGGTGAGGCTGGTCAAGCTATCCATCTCCCCAAAGCGAAGAGAAATGACAGAAGAATTGACTGTGTGCACCTCACAGGACTGTCAGTGAAAAAATAAATGTCTAAATTGAAAGGTCAGGCTTGTGTAAATGTGGCAGGTTTGCTAGCAGCAGCTGAAAACACCGACTGTGTTGTTTCATGTTCCCATTCGGCTTGACGGAAAGCCACAGTTCAGAACTCGGCCTTGGCTCAGGCCTTCTGTGCTAGACGCGAATGACTTTGATTCAAACATGTGCCTGTGGGGTGTCACAAAAGACTAACAGCTCTGGCTGGGACATTCCTATGCTTCCCCATATGCTGGGAGACCTTTTGAGAAATGGCCCACAGTGCTTCTCAAGGGATCTACTCAACCTCCCCAGTGAACCCTTAATTCTCCAGGTCGCCTGCTGCTATATGCACACAGAATGGGGATTTCCTGTCAGAGAACTTCAGGGGGAGGAATGGCTTCTACATACTGATGAAGAACTATCTCAATGTTAAAGAATGAAGAAGAGAAATGAGTTCAGGAAGGGGTGAAACCAAACTCTTGTACTTTGCATTTTCAGGTTGTGTGGTTCTTTACCCCAAATAATGGTAGTTAACAAGCGTTACGTTCCAGGCACTGTCTGACTAACGCTTGGTACCCATCATGACATGCCATCCTCACCACAGCCTATGATGGACTGTTATCATCTCCAGTTTACAAAGAGGGTACTGAGGTGGAGAAAGGTGTGACTTTCCAGATTTCGGGTCATGAGACCTTGTAAAACTCATGCACGCACAGCCCTAACTCCAGAATAACATTTCTGAAGTTGCCTCTGTCTGGCAGATTCCGCCCTGACTAGTCATATCTTGTCTAGCACATGCATTGTTATTTCCATTCACCCTTCCTCCTGAATCCCCCCATAAAGAGTGTCCTCACCACCTCATGCCTAAAGCTTCTGCTAGAACTTTCTGCTACAAGCAGCTGGTTAGAGTCTTCCAGTCCCCTCCTCTCTCTTTTTTCTTCTTTCCCTCCCTCTTGTCCTTCTCAGTTATCTGTCTCTGTGTTTCTCAACTTCTGCCTCTGGTTCTGTCTTTCATTTCCTCTTTGGTCTGCCTGCCTCTCACTGTGAAGTTGTCTTTGTGTCACTCTTCTTCACACTCTGTCTTAAAGGTCTAGAGGGAGAAAGTAGGAGAGTGCGAGTGTAAGTGTGTGTGTGTGTGTGTGAGAGAGAGAGAGAGAGAGAGAGAGAGAGAGAAAGAAAGAGAGAGAGAGAGAGGAGGTGAATAGAAGTAATATTCCTTCTGACACCACATACACACATACACACACACACACATCATTCAGCTAGCCAGTTATTTGCTGCCAGCATCAGCAAACAGCACTAAAAAAAGAATAAGGTCACCTTTCAAAGACCCCAGGAGAATGTGAGCTCAGTCAAATTAGGAAAGCACTTAACTATTCTGGGATATCAGGACACACTGCTTACCCAGGCCTGACCCAGCCTGCTGCCAGCCACCCCTGTTGCTGATATCTCTGTCATATAATCCCCCAGATGGATCCCTGCAGAGATCGGTGCAGTCAGGGATCCCCTCCTTCGTGGTGGGCTCCCTCCGACGCAGTCCCACCATGGTGGTACAGCCTCAACAGTTCCAGTTCTACCAGTCTCAGGGGATCCCCTCCTCCCCATCAGCGCTGGTGGTAGAGATGGGACCCACATCTACTCCCACTGGGGAGCCTGCCCTCACCTGTGTCAGCAGAGGCAGCGATGCCAGGATCCCCTCGACAGCCAGTTCAGTCATCATGGAAGCCAAGGAAATCCCCATCAAGAGTGAGGCTCCACCAAAACCACCCGCCTCTGCCCCACCATCTATCCTGGTGAAACCAGAAAACTCAAGAAATGGCATCGAAAAGGTAGGAATAGAATCATAGGGGACCTGAATCTAGCTCCCAACTTTACACACTATCCCAACTCCTGAGATTTTAGTGTTGGGCAAGGACCCAGAGTTACATCCTCAAAAATATTCTGACACCCAACATCCCCACATCCTCACACCTTCCCCTTCCTAGATGTGTTATTGATTCCCCTTTATGTGTCACAAATATTTTATACATATTTCTTTTGAGGCCCAGAGGTGGCTTTGAACAAAAACTGACTGTGGCATCATACAAATCTTGATTTGAATTCCAACTCTGCTGGCTGGGTGGATTTAACCAAAACACTTCACTCTTCAAGGATTCTTTGATTTAATCATTGATTTTTTTTTCCTAATCCACAAAATGGAGATAAGAGTTGATAATGACCACATAGGGTTAGAGAGGAGATTAAACAGTATTAAGATATGTGAAGTGCCACATCATGCTTGACACATAATTATTCATCATATAAAAGAGGTAACCGAGACACCTCACACCAAGGTCATACCAAATAACTCCAACAACTAAGCCATTGTGACCTCTGTGGCAGAGGTCAGATCAATTAACTTCTAGTCTAGTGCTTTTTGAGCAAGAAGACATGAGGTTTTATAACATTTGAAGCAATAAGGGTGGTGGAAAGGAAGAGGTGATACTGAGAAAATTAGGTGATGCTCATTGTTATCTTCTAGTTTATTGAACATCGTTATTGGCATCAGAACACCACCATCACCACCCACCACTACCAGCACCAGCGCCACCATCACCCCCAACACGACCAGCACCAGCACCACCAAACTACCATCACCCACCCCACCCATCCAAAAAATGGAAAGAGATTGTAGTTTTCTCCCATTTCTAAGTACTGACTACTAACTACCTAGCAGGCACTGTACTGAGAAATGTGCACATCTCTTTTCATTTAATCCTGATGACAACCCTCTGAAGTGGGTACTATGTTTATTCTCATTTTTAAATGAGGAAATAGAGGCTCAGGGAGTTAAAGAACATAACCCAAAGTCACACAGCTGACACACAACTCTCTGGACTCGAATCCAGATCTAATATAAAAACTTGTGGTCTTAATGCTAACCTATAAGCCTACAGGGAAAGACATTTGGAAAAAGTTAGAGTTGACTGATACAAATGTTGGGGGTTTTTATTATGATTTACAGTATTCACATAATTTAAAGTTTTCCAAACCCCAGTTACCTAATAGCCCAAGTTATTAGATATAGCTCTCAAACTATAAGTGTTTAGTAAGTCCCCAGGCCCCGGCTAGATACGGCGAGAGTCAGGAAGTATGAAGAGACATGGATTCTCATTTGGGGACACCATGATCAAATTTCATGGAAAAAAGAAATCATTCCCAGGCAGTACCAGAGAACACTCATTAAGCCCGAAAGTAGGACTTGACCAAAGCAAATATCTAGTTATCGGGAATTTACAAAACAGCCTAGGAGAGGTGAAAGGAAGGAAGGTGCAATGGACTTGGGGCAAACTGAGACTGCAAGCCTCACACAATGTGGAACTGCTTCTTGGCACCAGTCAGGTGTTGCCAGAATGGGGCAAAGGCCCAGTGTGCCAGGCCTTTGATTTTTTTTAAAAGAACTCATGAAATCCTGATTTTTATATGCAGTCTTTATGGGTGAGGAAGTAAATCAAACCCTCAAACACCGTGAAGGCTAAATTCAACCAACAGATGTCCAGGGAGCAAACTCTGCCGGGAGGACTTTCAAGGCCATTATGCAAACCTGTAAAGGTAGTCATCAGGAGAGGCCTGGAGGAGGAGCTAGGCCTTGAGATAGACCTGAAGGGAAGGCAGACGTCCCTTCTCTGGAAGGGCCTCAGGCCCTTTTCAAAGGCAGTTGCCCACACTCTTCTTAATTGTTCTTCAATGCTTAAACAGCTCTTTCTCTAGGAAGCCTTCCCTGACTGTCCCCATCCCAGCTGGAGTTAGATGTTCCTCTGCATTCTCAGCATCTTCTACTCCCTCATCACAGCAGTTGTCATAATTTTCTGTTTACCAGGGGTGCATTTTGTCACTCTGTGACTCACGGCACCTAACAGTGTGTGATGCATAGCACAGTAGATACAAACATTTGCTGAATGAAAACCATATAAATGTGACATTTTGAATGGGGACATGTGTACGGAGAGAGCATGAACCCAATCCTGGGGAGAATAGTATGTGTCTCACCCATGTTCCCTTCTCTTGCAGCAAGTCAAAACCGTGAGATTTCAGAATTACAGCCCTCCTCCCACCAAACACTATACTTCCCATCCCACCTCTGGAAAACCTGAACAACCAGTCACCTTCAAGGGGTCCCTGCCTGAAGCAGCTCCTTTGAGCTCAGAGATGACCATCCTGTTCGCCCACCGAAGTGGTTGCCACTCTGGACAGCAGACAGACCTCCGGAGAAAGTCAGCTTTCAGCAAGGCCATGCCCCCAGCACCCACTGCCTCAGCCACGCAGACCGTGTTCCCCAGCAAATGAATCTACCAGTGGCTTTTCCTAGACCCCAAAGAGGTGAATTGCATTTAAATACAGTCTGCCTCCATTGAGGGCGTCCTACCATTCTTCGGCAACTGGAGCACAGGTTCTGGTTCTGCCCATTTGACCTGTAGGAGAGGGAAAGTGGGAGTAGGAATTCCTGCCCCAGGTTGGGTGGTCTTCCGATTAATGATTTGCTGCATCAAGGCCATCCACACTGTTCAGCCAAGAAGTGGGACAGTGTCATGCTACTCTGTCCTCCAGCATGCAGTGTTTGTGTTCTGTGTAGAATTTCTGAGGTGTCCAAAAGGGGCTTCAACCAAAAGCATGGCAGCAGTGGGATTGTTGGCATTGCTTTGACCTTAACACCATTTTCTCTTACAGTATATTAGAACAGCTTCTGCCATCTAATACAGGCCATACACTGCCATTAGTAGCTGTCATGTCTTTTCCCCTCCAAAAGACTCATAATTCTGGCTGCAAAGGGAGAAGTTCTGGGAGGGATATGAGATGGACACTTTGAACATTCTGAGAACTCACTAAAACCAAAGAGAATCAGCTTCCTGAGTTTGCTCCAAACAGGAAGGTCAGAGAGAAATCTACCAAATATCAAAAGATTGTCATATTTTCAACTTTTCAACCTGCTTCCCCACGTGTGATTCTACACAAAGTTCTGTGGTAAGGATGGTGCTACAGAGAGGGTCATGCATGGTATTATGGACAATTCACTCATCTTTCCCCAAGAAAATATGGTGTGCTTTAAGAGACCCTTCAAGGGTCGGGGAGCGGGGCAGGGGTCGAATTTAGATAGGTACTCTGCATTGTGACACTTTTGCTTTCCCTGTACCTGCTCATTTGGGGCAGACTGGTTGTTTCCACCATAAGACAAAAATGTCAATAACAATATGCCAGTACAAGGTGGAGAGGGGATACTTCCTAGAGGAAACTGCTAGAAAAGGGATGGAACAAAGAAGATTGGAAAGGAAAAGGGAGGAAAGGAGGAGGAAAAGGAGAGAAGGTGAAAATGTATGGAAGAGAGAAGAGGAAAAGGATGAGAATGAAGAGAAAGATGAATCAGAGAAGATAAAAGAGGCATGGAGGGAGGTAACCTTGACATTCCTGATAGGGAAGGAAGAAGGGACAGAGTCTGCGATGGAGAAGGGACAAACTAGGCAACCTCATGAAGGTGGCATTGAAATGAGCAGGGACCAGCCATGCAGAGCACTATAAACAGGGGTGAGGAGGCATCCCAGGGAGCCAAGGCCATGCTGTAAGACAACCCATTAATTCTCATTAAACTTAATTGTTGTGATTTAACCTGTATTGAATGCCCATCAGTGTGGACAATTTGATGCTTTATAAATGACATTTGCTGCTAAGACTGGGTATGATTAAAAAAAAAAAAAAAAAGCTGGTCTAAGTAGACCTTTACTGTAAACAGTTCTTGAAGTTCTTAGGATTACAAACATATATTTTTTACCTACCCACACACATGGAAATTAGAATTACCCATAGACTTTTTAAATTATTTGTTCTTTTTAGATATGCATGACAGTAGAGTGTCTTTTGGCATATTATACATACATGGAGTATAACTTATTCTAATTAGGATCCTATTCTTGTGGTTGTACATGATGTGGAGTTACACTGGTCATATATTCAAATACAAGGCTAGGAAAGTTATATCTGATTCATTCTACTGTCTTTCCTATTCCCTTACCCCCTCCCTTTTCTTCATTCCCCTTTGTCTAATCCAATGGACTTCTATTCTTCCCCTCCCCACCCTTCTTCGTTGTAGTTAGCATTCGCATATCAGAGAACATTTGGCCTTTGGTTTTGGGGGACTGACTTATTTCACTTAGCATGATAATCTCCAGTTCCATAGATTCTTTCAGACCTTAATAGAATAAAACAAAACCATACTCCTGCCAAGGAATACTACATATGGGTCAGATCTTTAGATCTGGGTAGCATGTTGTTCTAGCATTTCTGTGAGATATTGACCCATGTGTACTCCATAAAATCAATATGGTCAACTCCATGCCTCAATGAACTGCTTATCATCCAGATGGAGCTATGGGATAAAGTCACAGGGACAGGAATCATGGTATGATTTGTCAAATATGAGTATCTATGCCTCATTTTTATTCAAAAGCATTCTCAATGAGTTTAGCAGTCTACACCCAGAATGGCAGAGATATGGCATGACAAGTCAATCAAATAATTAGCCTATACCTCAATAGCAATGGATCCAGTTACTTTCTAATGTCCATGGCTGCCAAGTAGGTTGCATAGGTGTAATGGAAATGGAAATGAAAATGGAACATGAAACAAAAGAGTCTTCCCATTTTCCACTCTCTCTACAGGATAACCTCTCTGAGAAATGTAAACAACTCCAAGGCTTACCTTACTTTCATTGAGATCATCCATGCCCTGCAACAGATTCTCTGCCTCCCACACCAAATCCCATCTTTGTAGAGCTTTAAGATTGTTTAAAAAAGGAGCAAGGGATATTGTTTCTAAGCACAAATTGACTTCACTGGCCCTTCAAATCTTTTATTCCACCAACATGTTTCTAACATCGACTACATGGACCATAGACCCATTCTCTTGTGTAATTTCCATAACAATTTATAGGGAAGCCATAATTGTCTTCATTACAGAGCCAAAGAAACAGGCTTGCAGATTAACCATAGACAGTAGCAGAGCAGATGCATACTCAAGATGTCTGACATCAAAGCCCAACTTTTGATTGTGCTATATGAACCAAAAGACCTTCCTTGACTTCAGGACACACTCCAGACTGCTGGAGGCTGCATGGTGCAACTTTGGTGACAAATGCAAAGGGGCCCAGCAGGCTCTGCTGCACTTGAACTGAGTTCAAACACTCATTTATCACTTTCTGACCAATGTGATATTAAGTAAGCTACTTAACATCTTGGAGCCTCCTTTTCTTAAATAAGAATGATAATAGTACCAACCTCACTGGCTTATTGTGATGATTAACTGAGATAACAATACAAAGTGACTTAGTGCTGGCACAGTGAACACCTAACAAATGTGAGAGTTGGATTTTTTAAGAAAATCGGTTATTGAAATTCTAAAACAAAGACATGCCCAGGACTGTGGTACTAAAAAGAAACCAATAGCACCTAGTTCTAGAAGTCAGAACATAGTCTAAGCTGAGTCCTGAAGGACAAGTGAAAGTCAGATAGAACAAGCAATGGAAGACAGGGTTTTCCAAGCAGCAGGAGAGCCTTGGCAAGTGGGCTTAAATATAGCAATGAAACCAACTTCCCTTGTACTTATAGGGATCCATTGCTTAATGGAACATTCCAGAGATCCCAGAGAGAACACCAGCACCTTGAGTCAGAAGGTGAAAATTCCAGCCTGGCAGAGCTGCACCCCTCAGTTAAGACCCAGAGGCCTTAGGAAATGTGCGTTTTACCACGCAGACCCCAATACGCATGGTGTTAGGAAAGTACTGAGGGTCATATTTGACTAGTGGAAATAGGGGGACAGCTGATAGGTGACAGTGAGTTACCACAGCTGGGGACATTCTCCAGGAAACATATTTGAGGAAATTGTCTCATTAAACAGCATCAAGATCCCCACTTAAGGCCTTCCTCCTTCCCTTCCTGTGTAGGACCAGCCTTACTTCCTCTCTCCTTCAGTTATCCATAGGGTTTATGGAATGCAGGGCCCCACCTATGACTTGGTGAGATACAGGACCAACCCAACACCCAGACCAATAACTTCCTACATCTCTTGAAAAGTCAGAGGGTCTGTCCACAGGAGTACTGCTTCCCTGAGCAGCAGCAGTCCAGGGAAGCTGACTCAGGGTCCAGGTGGTTTCAATGAAATGAACATGCACTCATCAATTTACCACGGTCCTGCACACCTGCTTCCCACACTCACACAACCTGCACCTGAATTAGGCATATTCTCCATGGAGACTCTACGCAGGACTCCTCTCAATTCATCAGAAACTCCTCAAAAGGTAGAGCTGAGTCCTTGAATCAGCTGATCCAGGGCTCAGGTCTCCCAAGTGAGGTGAACCTAAGCTGGGCTCTAGAGCATCTTATTCAGCAATTTTGAGGTGGGAACTGGGTATCTGTGTTTTTAACAAGCTCCCCAAGTGACTCTCAAGCACATGAAGTAGAAAGAGCTCATCAGTTTTCTCATATTAAATATGAGAGCTGACATTTGACTCTGACATTCAGCAGGAGTATAAACACATCGGTTTTTAAAACATTAAAATAGGTCTGTATAACAGGTGAATCACAGAGGCTCTGAGCTCCCTGACCCTTCCCCAGATTTTCTCCATCACTCCACCGTCCAGCAGCTATTGCACTAAGGCCAAGTACAGCTAAGATCCCCAGCAATAAAACCCTTCTTCATTTTGAACTGATAGTGCCTGTGCCTTACTGGTTACTAATTGCCCTGTTAGCCTGTAGTACAGAACGCAGAGAGGTCACTCAGAGACTGAGAGCACATCAAGCAAGCCTACAACTCTTCTCAACCCCATCCTGCCCTTGACAACCACCTTCACCAGGCCCAGGCCCTTGATCAAGAGGGCAGTTCCATGCTTGCTAATCTGTTTCAGCTAGCACTCTCACAAACATAAGAAGTGCCTGTGTGCTTCCCAGCTCTTCTGGCAACCATTTGGCAGTAGAAGTCATTTGTTTCAAAGACATGAGCAGGCATCCACTCTCATCCACCTCTGATCACCCAAGCGAGCCACACGCCTCTGAACGCTGCACCCTGGGAGGTGATCAGCTGAGGCAAGCAGAATAGTAAAGTCCTCTTAAGTCTCTCCAGGTGGGACCAAGTGTTTACCAAGCTGGCACAGGTCAGTGCTGGAGCTAACCACTGCTGATACTGATGCTTTCTTGCTTATATTTTGAGAGAAAAGACCCCAGTTTTCCTTTTGGTCTAGAGAAGAGATTGCTAGTTAGCACTTCAGCAAACTCTCAGGTGACCATGAAAAACAGTCGCTTAGGGAATGTTCTGGGGAGGTAGGCCCAAATGAGAGAGGTTAACTCCAAAGATCCTTGCAGTAGGTTGGCGTCATTGAGAATAAATAATAAAGGACATTTTGCTTGAAATAGAGCAATATTAAATGATCAAGCTGTCTGCCAGTATTATGTCCTAGTCCAGAACAGAAACAAAATGTTCCCAGGGGGCCCTCTGTCTTCTGATCTATGCTTTGACATACAGAATGCAGCAGAGGTGGGATCCAAGTTATGCCTTCAAATCAAAGATGAGGGACACAAAGGAGTGTCACAGGCTCACACAGCCATTCATTCAACAGCAGTTATCCTTCACTCACTCTGGACCAGTCTCTGGGAGAGGTAAAAAGGATACAGTGGCTAACAGAATAGATAAAAACAGACATGACCCTCATAGAGTGTCGTTAGTTCCTTATTAATTGGGGGGGGGGGGGGTGCAGCTTGGAGCTTCTTTCTGTTTTCTCATTTTTATCATTAAATCTTTCATCCATATGAAATACACTTATACCGGATCATAAAACAATCATATGCTTGCCACCCAGTTTTTAAAAATATAGTAATTAGCAATAGCGTCGTGTGCCTGTTCCAATCCCATTCCTTTTTTGTCCCTCTCCCAACTTCCCTTGAAACCACTCTCTGAAATGCCATGCTTATCGGACCTTAGAATGTTCTCCAGGTATTGAATTCTTAGTGTAGCCCATAGATGTACCCTGAAAATATGAGTCAAAGCAAATATTCCAACATAAGGTCATAGGTATTCTATCTGAATATTTGGGCTCCCTTCTGACCTCTCTCACTGGAATTCTGAGGATTCGACTCATGAGGGGTAATGTAAATTTTAAAGCATAAGCATGTCTAGTTTTGAGAGGTTCTTTGGAGGGATTTTACAAGAATTCTTCCAAGTACAGCTATTTGTTTCTATTTAATGGGGAAGTAGGGGTTGAAGCTGTGTCCAAAGTATCTGAGTATAGGCTTTTTAAGCAGCTCTGCTCTGGGCCTTACGTGGCACCTCTGGGAAGCAGACTACAGAAACCAAAAGCAATTTCTCAGAATCTGAAACTAAAAGAGACCTTGTTGCTGCTGCTGCTGCTGCTATTAGTATATGTTCATAAGAATCTTGTGAGGTACGCAAGGGAAAGCTATCTTGGTACCCAGACTACAAATCAGAAACCTGAGTCTCAGGTCTCACTCAGAATGTTTCAGTTCCTTGCCTAAGGTCACAAATTAGTTTCGAGATGAAAAGTGAGCTCCTCATCCAACAATAATCACCCTCATTTATTAAGCACCTACTAATGCTAAGCACTTGACATGCTACATACATTATGCTATCTAATCCTGCCCAACCCTGTGAAATACTGCTATTATCCCATTCTAGAGATTAAAACCTAGGCTCAGAGATCAAATAACCAGTCCGAAGCAACAAGGATCATAGCCCGTAACTCTAAGCCCAACCCTTAATCTTAAATCACAACCTCCTTCTACTTCAATGGCAACTATAAACATGCTTCCAGCACAGTTGAGGTTGAAAAGAGTGAGTATGTGCTGATCACATTATCAAGATGGGGAAAGGTTTAACTCAGATAATCAATGCCTTCCAGAGAAAAACAAGGAAAAGTCCTGTAATCCAAGAAGTATTGGTAGGAAGAAAGATAACTCAGAGGGTTCTGTGCAAAAAGTATCCAAAAAGCAAAGCTACCTTTGCAGCAAGGTCTGCCAGACATAGCCAAGCAACTTGAAAAAGAATTGAAGCTTATAATTTGGTTCCGGATCATTGACGTCAGAACACAATGATCATTTCGCATTCCCCAGGTTGCTCCCTCTTCGGTGAGATTATTTCTGGTTTTGTCTGTCCTCACACTAAATGATATGGAGCAGAGTTGCAGAAGAAGAGGGATAGGATTTCCAAAATAACCTCCACTTTCCTCTCCTCTGTGGGAACAAGAGGGCTCAGATAGCTGACACCTTGCAGTGTTCCATTCTAGTGTTTACCCAAAGTTCAAAGGCAACACCGGCAGATGCAAGCTATTTATGCAAATAGGGCCACTGCTGATGGACCAGAACCGCAGCCTTGTAAGGATTAAAAGGATGCCAGCCAGGACCCAGGGAGAAAGGCAAAAGGCATTTGCAAGGTCATTTTGTGCGTGCGTGTGTGTGTGTGTGTGTGTGTGTGTGTGTGTGTGTGTGTGTGTGTTTTGTATTGATACTATTGGAACCCGTGCTAGTGTGACCAACTTGCTTGATAAGAGTCATTTGCAATTCAGGGTTTGAATGCTATAAGTCACCCACAGCCATCCTGACCTCCTTCCCATGAAAATAACCACTCCCAGGCCATCAGAGAAGACTGGAAAAGCTATTGGATTCAGGAGACCCTCACAAATAAGGAAAAATCAAGTTTTAGGCAAAACATAAGGAAACAGCTCAAACAGACCTGGAGGGCAAAAAAGGAATTCAAATAAACATTGCATCAAAGGTACTGTGCCCAGCTTAGTGGCCCCCATCACCACCACCTTCTTCTCAGTTCCTTGGGAAATGTTGTATATCTCTGTGCAGGAGAGTGGAAGACTGCATTTCACGAAGGAGATACATCTGTCACAGCCAGAGAGAGAGTGCGCCAGCCTCCACAACAGGGAACAGAGCAGTCAGGCAGGAGGGGTGATACTGTTTTGAAGGGAAGGCTAATTTTAGCTATCACAACCACATTTCCAAATATTCTATTCTGCACATTCTATTTATAAACTGATTTCTCTTTCTTTTTTTAAGCTTAAGTTGCTTTTAGATGTTGGCAAATTTGAGAACTTAGACCATTTTCATTAGGGGAGTCTCCAACAGAGGACCAGATTTTAAAGCATCATTCAGCAAGGATTTGGGGGCCACTATGCCAGCTGTTTTCCCAATCCACTACATCTCTACAATATTTGGAAAAGCAACATAAAGTAATGGCTAAGATGATGAAATTTGGAACAGGAGCACCTGGTTTTGTCTCAGGCTTGTTACTGACTATAGTTCCTCTGGCAAAATGACTTAAGAAACTTTGAAAATTACAGCATTTCCTTAGACCTCAGTCTATTCATCTGTAAAATGGGGATCAAATCGGGTTCTTGGTGGAATTAAATGTGATCACACACATCCACACAACTGAGTGTAGTTTTCAATAAATGGTAGCTATTACCAATAAATGGATGAGGAGGCACAATTTCAAAACAAAGCACTGTAACAAGCTAAGCCCTTTTGTATAGACAAGTGAGAGAGGGGCACAATGAGGGAGTGCTACAGTCAATAAAGGAGCATCATCAAGGAGAAAAGATTCTGAAAGATGGTCAACATGCAGAAATGTGGTATGGAGGAGACAGTGCCTGCACTGTCCTTGGATTAAAAAGGTGGCCCTACCACTTCTTGACTGACTGACCTTGGACCAGGTTAACTAACCTCTCTGGGCCTTTCTGCATTCACCTGAAAGGTGGAAACAATGTTCAACACTTCATGGGATTGTTGGGAAGATCAAATGAGAGAAGTAAATGAGATACAACATGCAGAAGGATCCCAGAAGTGGTAGCCATTGGAGGAGTCTGCAGGCCTGATAAAGGCTGAGAAGCAGGCAGCGCAGAAGAAAAGCTTAATATAAGAACAGAATCTTACTAGCTGCCATTCATCAGGAATGTTCTAAATGCCAGGTTCTGAGCTACTTCCTTAGAGGGTCTGCTATAGGGTGGTTGAGAGCCCAGTGCAGTCAAGTGATCTGGACTTAAATCCAGGCTCTGCATTTCCTGTTTGGGTCACTGTGGCCAAGTCATTTAACCTCTGCTGCCTTTTGGTCCCTCACCTGTGAAGTACAGGTCTTATGCTTTCCTTGAGAGGTCTGGAGGGGATTAAGTGCGATGATGTACATATAGTCATTAGCACAATGCCCAGCCCATAGAAAACATTCTGTAATGTGTGCTGTCATTATTATTATCTATGTAGATTTTCTCTCCAAATCCTCATGACCCTAGTGTTATCAGTCCCCTATTTATAGCTCAAACATCTGAAGCCCAAAGGATAAATCATTTGTCTAAGGTCGCAGTTGAAAAATGGTGGGTCAACTCCAAAAGACTAAAAATCTGGGCTTCATTGTTCCTTTCACCTCTCACGTAAGCTGGGAAATAGCTCCAGGATTGAGATGATGTGACAGTATTTTAAAATGCATTTATGCCACCACCCTCATCGTCTTCTCTCCTGCAGTTTTCTCTACCTCCTCACCACCTCATCTGGTGAAGGTTGGGCATTTAGGGCCAGCTCTAACCCCCAATCAGCCAAAAGCACACTGGCGTTGCCCCTCTGGGGACTCGCAGCTTCCCAGTGTTGACACGATTTATGAAATGTCCATTCTGATTTGCAAATAGGCTGACATGGAAAAGCTTCCAGCTGGCTGGTGATTTTGATAACAACTCCTCCTCCTTGCTACCAATTAACAGAAATTAAATGCCCCTGGCACATTTTGCAATTCAGAAAACGCATGTGCTGATTAGTCAACCCCTGCTGGCCATGCCATTGTGGCCTAGGGATCCAGGCCAATCTCACTCCATCTCCATTTAAAATCACAAAATGTTTTCTTCCTGGGTAAAAATCAATAACACATTCATTTATTCATTCACTTTTCATTCAATGAAATGGGACAAGCATCTACTATGTGCCAGGTATTGTTCCGGGAGCTCAAGACACAATGAAGAGCACAAAGGCGTCCTGCCTTTGGGAAGGGGAGTGAATAGTAAACAGGAGAATTTCTACATGACAGATGTCACGCAGGAAACAGTGATGAGACAGAACAGCAGAGGGAGGTGAGCTACATTACAGGAGTAGCCAGGGAAGGTATCTCCAAGGGGGTGATATTTGAATTGAGACCTGAAGACTAAGAAGGAACCAGACATGCAGATCGTGTCCAGGGAGAGCAAAGAAAGTTCAGTGTGTCCAGGAGACTCCCTGTGGGGTAGGTTCAACTAACAGGACTCCACTTATCAAATGTTATCATATAAGAAGTTGTTAGATGAACAATTAGAAAGTAAGATGAATCCTCTCAAGAAGGCCCAAGAACTGCAGGGAGGTACTCCTGCAGGTATCACAAGCAGCAAGGCAGGTCACTGCCCTATTCCTCACCCCATCCCCCATCTCTGAAACAAGGGGCTGGGCTCAGGCACCAGCACTGCAGGAACGCTGGAGCCAAAGAGCTCACCTTCCAAAGGGGCAGACCCTTGCAGCCCTTTAAAGCAAAACTGTGCTGCAGGCAAAAAGCAACCTGTCATTTTGTTAATAAAAATCAGAACCATCAATTCTATCATTTGGAATTGTGAAGACAAAGCATGAAATATAATCATCTTTGTTATCATTAGGATATACTTACTGAATTTCCATACCTATTTAAGCATTTAGAAAATACTTATGGTAGTTGTGCCTCTCTGTATCTCCCCCACTTCTCTCTCTCATTCTCTCTTTCCCTTTCCCTCCTTCTCTGGCATGGCAATTAAGAGCCTGAGTTATAAATTAAAACACCTGAGTTATAAAATTGGAACACCTGAGTTATATCTGAAGCGTGACTGGCTGTACAACTTTGGGCAAGTCACCTTACCTCTCTGAATCTCAGTTTTCTCATAATGTAATGGGAATAATAACAGAGGCCTACTCTGAATATTGGTATAAAGTAAATACTGAGCTATTAGTATTTCCATTTTATACATTCATATGCAAGAGTTTAAGAACTCAAGAAACTGAAAAAGATTTATGGGCAAAAGAAACTCAAACAATGAGCATGACAGCAAGCTACCATCTATTTCCATTCATTGAGAAAATCAAGCAGGGTCATCATGAGTAGCCTTCAAGAAGTCTCTTTTAATTTATGAATTGAGTCAGCAGTTATAGGTCTCTGATATATGTTGATACTGTTCTATGTGCTTTGCTTCCATGGACTCTTAAAGATCTCACCACAACCATACAGAGTAAGGCAATTACTGTCCCCTTGTTACCCTCGAGGAAGTTAAGGCCTGGGGATATCAACCTCCATGGAGTCCCAAGGCTAGGATTGGTGGAGTTTGGAAATAAACCCAGATGTTCTGACTCTGTGTGGCTGCTGCTTGCCACCCCACCTAAGGCAGGACACAAATGAAGCCATCCTGCACCTTCTTCAAATGGTTGAGTCTTTCGAGCTCTCAGTGAACAAAGAACCATCACCTGCCTAATCCTGAACTCCTGACCTACAGACAGCACTATCAGGGACTGCCCCCGATGCTACACAATGCCGGCCTTGGGGAAATTCACATCTCCTACCCTCGATGGGATTTTCAGGTTCCTATTAAAATGTCAGGTGATCTAGAGTAGAGGTTCTTTCTACATCATTTAACACAAACCGGAACATGAGATTGCTGTGGCAGTCAGCCTTCCCTTGACAGTTACTTCCTTACTACTTCACTGTCCCTGCACTTGCTCTGAGACATCCTATGTCATAGCAAGTGTAGTTAAAAGAGCCACCAAACCACCACTATTCCCAGGGGATCCAGATGTAGTCATTTGAAATAACCTTGCCTTCAGTCGAAGAGGGACATTCTCCCAACTGCTGACACCAGGACAGATGTGAAGAAAAGTGGCCATTGCTGGGATGGGTACAGGTTGGCTCTTCTCCACAGGTAAATGCCCTACATCCATACAGATACTACCCTAGGCACAAGGAAGAAAGGTAGGGTATGTTGAAGACAGGTCGCCTTTTCCTTTAAGGTCTCAAATTCATGACAAGAAAATGAAACTTCTGTCCACAGTCAGTTGTGTGTAGCAAAGATAGCAACACTCCAAATCCTTTGTAACTTATTGATGTGGTGAGACTCAGAAAGCATCTGAGTAATTGGGGCTTGGTATTCCCGCCTGCTTCTCCTGATGAATGCAAAGCAGCCACCTGGAGCCTGTAACAACTCTTACTCGCATTTTGGTGGAGTGGAACACTTTAGCAGATGAGCACGTGCTACACTGTGCTTGCAGCCCCCGAGAGCTCAGAGAAGCCCAGTTTTGAGCCCAAATATGGCTGCTTGCTTGAAATGTTGGACTCCTTTAGTATATTCAGTTCCCGGAGCCACAGATTGTTATTCTGCCTTTGGAGACAGAGGGTCTGGGTACAACTTTCATAAATGTTGCGTGCAAGACCTGACAGTCTCATGTCACATCCCAAAGAATGAGGCTATGATCATTATTATCATTACTAGTTTTCCCAAATAGCAATCTAGCCTGTTACATCAGCATGAGTCCCAGATAGAAAAAAAAAAAAAAAAAAATCAGGCTCTTGATGAACTAAACTAGGTAGGACATGGAAAATTTCTACATATTTCCTGTTTTACTGGGTTTTCATGGAAACTTGCTTGTGGACAAACACTAAGGCTGGGTGTATTAGAAAGCAGGTCTTACTAAATTTTATCAGGTCAATTTCCCAACATCCTTTTAGTTTTCTTCTTTCTTCCTTCTGCAAGGTCATTTCGGATTTTATTTTCACACAAAAGAGCAACAACCAGAGAAGGTTTTGCCAAGCACTGACAACAAAATCATAGAGGCCAACCCATTCCTATTACTCCCATTTGAACCTCTCCTCACAAGAAACTAGTAGAGGGGTTTGTCTTCACTGTCCTCCTGAACATTCTCCACCTGAGGAAGAGAAAAGGAACAAAAGATTGCACAGTGAAGGAGGGACATATGTATGTGGGGATGATAGGGATGCAGGTTGCATTTGGTAATCAAACACTTGAGGCCTCAGGGAAATTCTGGGATCTTATGAATTATAACCTATATTCTAAATAATTTCAGACTTTCATAAATTTTTGCTAAAATTGTACAAAATATTCCTGTGTACTCATCCACTGTTTCCCAAATGTCAACATTTTACTATGTTCATTTTGATTTTTTTTTCCCTGAATCATTTGAGAGTAAGTTGAAGAACAAATGCCCATTTATTCCTAAATATTGCAGGGTGCATTTTCTAAAAGCAAGGATATGCTCTTGTGTAGTAACCACAACACAACTGGGAAAGCCAGGAAATCAACACTGATGTAGAGTTATTAACTAGTCTGCAGATCTTATTCAATTGCCCTACTGCTTTTTCAATTGTCCTACTATGTTCCTTTATACAAAAATTTTTGCAGAATTCTTGTCTAGAGTCCCTTCCAGATCCACATATTGCACAAGATTGTCACATCTCTTTGGTTTCCTTTCATCTGGAACCATTGCTCAAGCTTCATGGTCTTTCATGGTCTTGGTATTTTGAAGAGTATAGGTCACTTATTTTCTAGTGAGTCTCTCGAGTTGGGTTTGTCTGCTATTTCTTCATCATTAGACACCAATTATTCAGTTTTGGCAATAACAGATGATAAACCATAGGATCAAATAGGAATCCCTGAGTTCCTATTGATATAAATAAGGAAACGGGGAGAAAGGAAAGCTCTTCCTCACAGTAGCATACCAACTACTAGGTGCAGACAGTTGATGGAATTAGCCATCACCATTCAGCAACCATTGCAGTAATAATTGGTTCATGCAAAAACATCAGTGGGTGCTGATACTAGGGGTGCAAGCTTGAACAACCTCAGAGTATCTCCTCACAGGATACTTATTAATCACAAAGGGGAAAATTGCAGCCCTACTGGAGAAATCTGGTAGGCAAACACCTTCACCAAAAGACCAATGAGTATCACCAGCACTGGGGAAATTGATGCTATTTCCATGTATCTCCTGATAGGATAGATTGAGGACACAGCATCTCTTGTGAAAAAAAAAAAAAAAAAAAAAATCTGAAAACAAAAGACAAATTCCTGCCCAAAAAGCTTAAGAATTTTTTTTTAATGTAGTTCTTCCCAGACCGCTTTCTCACACAACAGATTCTAAAATCTTTCTCGCCTTTGCAGAGCCTGCCTTCATAATCATCTCAGGAAGAATGAGCAACAACAGAAATGCCGGAGGAAACAATCTGCTTCGAAGGAAGCTGCTCAATGAATGTGTGTGTACCATGTGACATTCCCCAAACACCAGGAATGGAACAGAAAAACTGACGGTCCCCAGAGTGAGGAGGGTAATAGGAGAGAGAGCAGATCTGTCTTCACCACCAGCATTAACGGGTGGTGGACAAGGATGGAGAAAAGCAAGTGAGGCAGGTTAGACTAGGCTGCCCTCCCTCCTCTTACTTCTGTTGTCAAAGCCCCAAACTTGATCTTGCCAATTTGTCACAGCATGGCACCTCAGAGATGAAAAGAAGGCTATCAAATATGTTCCAGCTGAGTCTGGCCTGTCTCTCCAGCTCAGATTTAGAACAATGCAGGGGATACCATAATATTCTCTCTCAGGTGTTCAATCTGCAGAGGCCAATACTTCTTCACAATGTCCCTGACCTTCAGGCCCCAGCTCTGACTCCACACCAAGTATCCTATATCTCTCTGCCACATCCTCATTCTTTTCCATTCCAATTCCATTCTGTCCCACCCCCCATAACTTCTGTTGCAGAAGATGTCTATTAGAAAATAGTGGTCAAGGAAATAAGGACCTGGAACATAAGGAACCTCAGACAAGAAAAATCTTTGACATTTTAACATAGATACCACAGACTGCAATGCTTTCAGAGAGGCCATTTCAAGTAGAAAAATATAAAAATCAATTATAACAGTGCGTCCTCTTATGTTCATAAATAAGTCACCACGAAGAACCCTGGGCACAGTGGTGCACACCTGTAATCCCAGCAATTACGGAGGCTGAGACAGGAAGATCCCAAGTTCAAGGCCAGCCTTAGCAATTTAGTAAGCCCCTCAGCAACTTAGTGAGACTCCTCTCAAAATGAAAAATAAAAAGAACTGGGTGTATGTCTCGGTGATGAAGCACCCCTGGGTTAAAACCCCAGTAGCCAAAAAAAGAAGATGGAGGAGGAGGAGGAGGAGGAGGAGGAGGGGAGAAGGAGGAGGAGGGGGAGGAAAAAGAAGAAGGAGGAGGAGGAGTAGAAAAAAGAAAAAGCCATTAGAAGACATTCTTCCCCTGGGTTTAAAAAATTTTTTAACATGTTAAAATATATAATTTTTAGATTATCTGTGTTGACTTTGCACAGATAAGTAAAATTCACACACACCCTTAAAATTTTTGAATGATATATTTTCATCTCTTCCCCTATCTAAGGTCAGCAGAAAGAATTTCATTTCTAAATGTGCACAGTGTCCTATCAAAGATTACAATGGGAATACAGCATCACTGGAATGTGTTGGTTGTTTAAAGTTCAGCATCCTGGTTTTACACTGACAACCTCAGTCCTTCATGCAGTCCTGCTTGTAGACATTTTCACACATGCTGTCTTAAGCGCTAACCAAACCACCATCAGAGCAAACTGCATTTATAGTTGCAGAAATGTTTTCTTCCATGTGGAGCTGTCACATGTGGAACTTAAACTGGCACCCAGTTTTTATTGGGATGAATAACTTGGGCTTCATAACCATACCTTTCTCCCGGTTAACCACAGGAGGAGGTGATAATAAGCAATAAGAGGCCTCAAAGTACTGGCATTTTCTGCTGAGAGGTGGGTGAGAAGCCAGGAGGTATGACTGAACTCCAGAAGGAGTTCAATGAAGACACCTCCTTCTCACACATGGTCAAAGACAGTACTGCTAATTGGCAGTCATTCTTCTCTTGGCTACTGTGACCTAATGTTCCATTTTTCTCTGGGAAGAATTCAGATTGGCTCCTTGGCCTCAGCAGTGATGAAAACAGAAGTGAGCTTTCAGACACCTAAATCTATGTGTTACTAGTGGGAGGCCTTATAGCCCACCTGCACACAAATTTTAAGGACTTCATTTTCCAAGGTAAAGTCACAGAATTCCACAGTTGGATGGAATTTTAATTTTATAAGTGATATATGGAAAAGTTAAGTGCAGGAGGGCTGCACTTAACATGTTTTGTAAGTCTGTGGGAACTTTCTGTGGCTCATAATGGAGGGTTTCAAAGGGATTTCGCTTTTCCTTTGAGCCTGTTTAATCAATAAAACAAATACTTTCTAAAACACAAAAGGAAGAATCTGACTTGTTCCCAGTCAACCCCAGAAACTTAGGGAAAGCTCCCCGTTTTCTAAAGTCTACATCTTTGCACTCAGTTCCAGCACAGAGATTCCAAATAGTTGTGGGTCAAAAAATGGTAGGAACAGCAAGGAAGCAGAGAAGGATGGATTTGAATAATTACAATGACAACCTGAAGTCTAGAAATTTGCCCTAGAATCATTTTATAACATGAAGTCTGAGTTTCAGCTCCTGAAATTGTTGCTATTTATTATGACGTTCAGTCAGGGGAAGGTGGTGTTGTCTAGGCAGAAATGAAGAAGAAAATGGATGGGTAGAAAAATCCACTCCTCCAAAAACAAATACAAGGAGAAAAGTTGTAGATTCTTGTGTCTCCACTTACTATTTTTTTAAAGTCCAGTGTTTTTAATAGACCAAAAGAAAAACTTTATGGGTTAATATGTATGTGAATAATGTTTATGAAAGGAGTATAATGTGTAGTCATTACGGAATGTTGTATAAATAAGCCTGAAATACACAAAATATATCAACATAAAGATTATTGCACAGGAAAGCGGGCACTTAAAGAACTTCCAAGATTTTCATATCTTCGTTCCAAAAAATAGAGAGTTCTAGGGCTGGCAGCTTACTTCCTTAGTATATTCCACTTCAAAGCCAAGAACTTTGGAGAGTTTTTTGCTTGCTCGTTTGCTGAGTTGGTACAACACTCCACGTGGATTGCTTCAAAATGTCTGATGCATATATGTTGGTGTTATCTGCCCATATGGAATCATCAGAGATTTGTTCTACATTTGCATCCTGGAAAATAAAAATAAATTTTCTAATAAGAAGAAAAACATACAGGTGTCTTCATGGGCCGGTAACTCAGATTTGCACCATTCAGAATGTGGTGTAAAACTGAGGTCATGAGATGTTCCATACAGAGTTACTGTATCTCATGTGAATTTTCAGTGTTGGATAATGTCTCTCCTGGGTGGGGGAGGGCATGTATTTTTGTCAAAACATTTTATCTTGGCCTTGATGTGTCCTTCTAGAGGAAACCGGAAGTCCTAAGACACCTCCCTTCAGGACCCCTCTACCATTTGTTTTCAAAGAACTTTCTAAATATGAATTCTGTTCTATGATCTGTGATGCTGTGGTAGACTCAATGCTGTCAGAGCCCAGAGTTTTACATGCTTGGGTTTGTGGCTATAATGAAGTGCTAAGTATGCACTATATACCACACAGACTGATCTGAGGAAGCAAAGTGAGGGGGCTACCTTGCTGGAGAGGTCCACACACACCCTTATCAGCAGAGAAGACAACTGTGCCAGGGGCCTGCGCATGAAATGCCATCTACAGAAGGGGTCGACCATGCCAAAGTGCAGACTTTACCCAAGTCTCCTTTGCCAAAAATGTGTATTGTCCCCAGCTGTGAGCTTGTGAAGCCCGATATGTATTTTAGCATGAAACAATAAAAATAGGTTTATTTTCATTTAATAGAGTTGTCAGTCAGGCTTGGTTTTTTTTCAGTACCTGGTTTGGAGAGGGCAGTACTTGATCATAGATTAAATGTCCAACATCATCCCTTTAACTTTTCCCAAAGGGGCTTAGTTCCTGGAAGCTGCTCTGGACATCCAATAGTGATTTAGATGGAATTGGTTGTGGAGATGGTCGGGTGAAAGGACAGGTAACACTTCCTCTCAAGGCTGACCAGGCTGAGTTCACCTCTGTAGAGCAAATTCTGGTTTGTATGACCATGTGGTGAAAGCCTTCTCTACTCTGTGCAGAGGTTAGGAGCACAGCAGCTTCAAGAGCTGGGCTGCCTGTTACCAGCTGTGTGGCCTTGGGCAGACTACTTACCATTTTTGTGACTCAGACTCCTTTTCTAGAAAATGGAGTTATAATAGCACCTTCCTTAGGGATGTCAAGATTGCAATGTCTTAAAACATACAGAGAGCTTTGAACTGTGCATGGCATACATAAGTGCTCAAGAATAGATCTGTGTCTTATTACCTTCACCATGTCTGCTGTATCCACAGACCAACTATGTTATTTACTGAATACTCGTTTTAATTGACTCAATTTTCATCTAAGATTTAATTTCAAGAAAAACTTTATATCCCAACTGTAGAAGACCAGTATAATTTTTTATAAATATAAGGTAAACAAAAAAACAAACAAAAAAAAAAGTAATAGTATATATTTATTGTGTCCTTAGTACTTGCCAAACACTAAATGTTTTTACTGATAACCCTCACAGCCATATGAGGTCAACACTATCACCATCCCACCTTGTAAATGAGGAATTGAGAGTAGTTAGAAAACTTGCCTATGGTTGCAAAGTTAATGTTTCCAGCTCAAAACTCAGGCTCTTCAGCTCTGCTCTGTTGCTACCTTAACTACATCTGGAGCATGTACTTGGTTCACATGGTAGACGGTGCTAGGTTAGCTTCCTAGGGTTGCTACAATAAATCACCACAGGGTGGCTTGAAACAACAAAACATTCTATCACACTTCTAGAGCCTAGAAATCCTAAATCAAGATGTTGGCATGGTCATGCTTCCTCCAAGACCTCTGGGCCAGGATCTTCCTGTGCCTCTTCCAACTTCTCGCAGCCCCAGGTATTCCTTGATTTGTGGCAGCACCACCCCAATCTCTACCTCTGTCTTCACATGACAGTCTTCCCTCTGGGTCTCCAATTCTGGGTCTCCTCTCCTTTTAAAAATGACACCAGTCATATTGGATTAGAGTTCACACTAATGACCTCATTTTTATTTGATTACATTTGCAAAAGATTCTATTTCCAAATAAGATCACATTCACAGGTACCAGGGGTTAAAAATGCAAATATCTTTTTGTGGCATAGTGGAATGCAAGGAACACAATTCAACCCATAATAGTTGCCCGCCTAAGACTCTGGGACAAAAAGAGTGTGTTAGGGAAATGTTCAAGATCAGCACCAATCTGAGACTTTCTTTATGTAACCAAGACTGAAGGCCAGGTGCAGTGGCTCTTACCTGTAATCCCAGCGATTAGGGATTAGGCAGGAGGACTGCAAATTCAAAGCCAGTCTCAGCAATTTAGTGAGGCCCTAAGCAACTTAGGGAGAACCTATCTCTAAATTTAAAAAAAAAAAGAGGCAGGGACTAGGGATGTGGCTCAGTGATTCAATCCCTGGTACAAAAAAAAAAAAAAAAAAAAAAAAACTGAAGGAATCAGGACAAGGGAAGAAAAATGGCTTATGTGTTTCAGTGACATTTGGTTCCCAGTCCAGGAGCTAACTAAAATTGTCTTCTGCTCCATCACTGACACTCTGGGGAAAGTGACAAGAAAAGCACAGGACAATTCTTCCAGCCTCCCAGACATCCCTCATGAAAGGCTAGCAGTGAAAAGCTGATAGAAAAATGTAACCTTCCAAAACTTCAGACCAGGAGGGGGAAGCACAACACACCTCCAGAATGTGTTTTATGTGGCTGGTCTGGAATAGCAAATTCAGACAAATAATAAAGCCTTCATCCGGGGAATATGTAAAGAAAGAACAATAGCAGAGACAGTAGTGGGAGGGCATCATTTATTTTCCTACTGTTTCAATGAAGACTTAAAACAATTGTTCTACTAAGAAAGGTTTAAGGGAGTGAGGAAGAGTTATCTTGCTCTGTCAAACCAGAGTGTCCTTACTTGAAGGGACTGCACAGATTTCGTAGAGTTGAGAGGTTCTCATCTTGAGTTCCCGGGCCACCTGACAGATGGAAAAAGGCCAACAGCAGTGCACCACAAACCAGTCCTCACACAGCGTGCCCTGTACAGGTAAATGCATTTAAGGGCAAGACCAGGGTCTCTGTTCTAAGTTGAACAGACCCATTTCTGTTACATGGGGACCTGTAAAATGCTACTGCTGACCCCACTGCTTCCAAGATCCACCAACACCAAGGACACTGGGCTGCCCAAATGCCAAGCAGCTCGATGGCAAATAGTACCTATGATTCAGAGCCCTGCCCTTAAAACTCGATTTGAGGCTCCTATGCAAAACCAGTGATTTTTTTCTCTTAATATCCTGAGCTTTTTTCTCTTAGGACCTAATATTATTATTATTATTTTATTTATTTGGAGTTGGTAGTAAGTGCAATGGTCCAAAATTCCCAGCATAAATCAGGATAGGAAGTGAAAGTAAATCCAGTGTACATCTATCCCTAATCATGCAGTTACCTGCTTGGGGCCAACCATTGTTTCTTATATACACTTGCAGATAAATTGTGTCCACATATATAATCTTTTATGAGAATAGTTGCATACTTTTGTAATTTTTTTCCACACAAAATTATATCATAGTGATCATTCCATAGAATACATAAAGAGGTGTTTTTTTTTTTTTTTTTTTTTTTTTCTTAACTGTCCTCATCTTAAGAATGATCAGTCTCTCCCCCAACCTCTTGGGTATTTCAGTTTCAGACACGTGGAGGAGCCCCCAAAATGAGTTCTGCATATGTCACATCGGTGATACTTTAAGTCAGAACTTGCAAGTACATCCTCCAAATTTGGCATGATTCTATCTGTCATCTTCTCTTGAAGTAATAAGAAACAGACAGAAGTTGGTTTTATTTCTATTGAAGGAAAAGACCGTGTATGGCTTATGGGGAAGAGCATTCACAGCTACCTCCTGTTACTATTCCTCAAAGCGTGTCTCAGGGAGCACAATTTGGCCAATGATAAGCCCACTGATCAACTATCTGCATTGTAACTTCTACTTGGATATATCCTTCACAATATAGCATTTTAGTTAACTTATACTTCCTACTAAAAGATGAAATCAGAAATATCTTTCCTTTCCCCAAGTTGCACATTAAGTGTGGCATTTTTAAACATTTTCACTTGTACTTTATTGGAAGGCATCCAGGTTCTCATAGACTGAGGGTCACATATGCCTCAAATGCACTTACCTGTATTTTATGTCTCTCTCTGGTGCCAATTCTCAGTGCAAAGGTAGACCCAGGTAACAAAGGCCAACAAAGACACTCTCCATAGTGCCTGGCGATGTCACACTCAAGACACAGTGGACAAAACAGACCACAGAAGCCTATTAAGAACCACACCAAAGAAAACCAAGGTTCTCAGATGTTCAGGGAGCAACTTCTCATCTTAAATGGCATTTTACAACCCCCTGCCACCAATTTAATGCTGCATTGCCTCCCTGCAATCAGGGATGGGGGATGAACAACCAGTTCTCAAAATTCATTGTACGAATACTGCTATAACTGAGTCACATGAAAATTGTCTTCTTTTGTTAAACACCGATGAAGCTGAACCTGATACAATTCTGTTAGCACTGATTATGGTAATTGGTTTTTCCTGTCAAGAGAAATGCATTGAATGATTTTTGAATCATAACTGTTGCTTCTGTTGTTTTCATCTATCTAATTTCAATATTAAAAACAGACACAGTATATAGGATACTCTTGAATAACAGACATAGTTCCTGTAAATATGATTGAAAGCTTTTTGATGATACACTAATTCTGCTTCCTAGGCTTATCACGGTTCTCTTCTATTTTGCAAACTGAAAGGTTATTCTAGTTTTTGTCAGTTTCATTGGAGCCACTGACATCTGTCAGTTTTAATCTGCAAACTATTAGGCGCTTGGTTCCTTAACTGTCGACTGAAAACAGTTTGTCATTTATTAGTTCACTCATCATTATCTACTGAAATGGATTCGTATACATTCCTAACACAGAAGTTTTATTTATTTAAAACATATTTTAAATGTGTTTTGGGTCACAGATTCTTTTGAGAATATGATGACAGTTATGAACTTGCTTCATAAGGGAAAATAAAAATACATGCACATAGTCATGCAAAATTGTGCACTTAATTTCATGGAGTTCACAGAGCCATGGAAAACTACTAATGGGTCACAGGTTAAGAACCCCTGATATACAGTTAAGATGTTATGTCGTCTAGCATTGTAAAAGATGACAACCCTGATGAATACAAATAATGAGAACTATGAAACAGCAGAAAATACCAACCTAAATTCAGTCTTTGCAAAATGCATTCAATAAATATTTTGAGGCATAATTTATGTACAAAAAATACACATATCTTAAGTATTCAGTTGGATGAGTTCTGACAATCATATTTACCCAAGCAACTGAACATGGAGTATGTTGCTCTCACCCAGAGTTCTCATGTTCCTGTCCAGTCACCCCCAGCTCTCCTGCTTCCCACTCCTAAGGGAACCCATAGTTCTGGTTTCTATTCTCATAGGTGAATATAAATCCATTAGACACTTGATTGTTCCATTTTTGATTCTTATGGTTAAGACTTCTATGAATGCTTATCTAAGTCCTTATATTGACATATGTTTTCATTTTACTTGGGTGGATTCCTGAGAGGGGGACTGAAGATATATGTTTAACTTTACCAAAAAAAAAAAAAAAAAAAGACCAATAGTTCTCCAAAGTATTTGTACTATTTCACACCAGCTCCAGAAATGTACGAGAGTTCTAATTGTCCCACATTCTAATCAACCCTTGCTATTGTCTGTCTTTTTTATTTATTATGGGTTTTGCTTGCAGTTTATTTGCAGCAGTTTATTTGAAGCAGTACTGGGAATGGAAACCAGGCCTCACCCAACACTGAAAACTGATATGAACAGCTTAGAGGAGAACAAATGGTCCAGAAAATTTACAGCAAGTAAGGTGTGGTCACACTATATGCAAACTTGAATTAGGTTTTAAGCATGCATAAAAATCAATCAAGTCACATTTTATGCATGGATTATAAAATAGTGCAAATCCCTACAAATAAGGAATTAATCAAAAGTTGCATAATTGTAAAGCTGGCAAACCAAGCAGCCAATGAAGGGCGTTTGTACAATTTTCTCGGCTACACTACTTTAACTGGTAAAGAGGAATGCCCATCAACCTTAGGAAGTACATTATAAAGAAACTGTTCATGTGCATTAGAACTTTTGCACCTTACTTTTATGACTCATAAGCAATTATTTTTATTTGTAATATTTTTATAATATAACCATGTTATCTAAGTGTTCATTGGGAATTGGTACTAGATTCTGAAGGGAACACCAAAGTTCAATTACTTTTAATCAGAAGTCCAAAGTGATTTTAAAAAAGAAACATGGAATACAAATTTCTAATATATAGTAGCTCCTCCTATTATATAGTAGCTTCTATTATATTTATACCAAGCTTACTATATGCCAAGTCCTACTAAAAAAATTTTGTACATATTAATTCATTTAATCTTTGCAACAATCCCATAAAAGACACTTATCCCCATTTTACAAATGAGGATATTGGTCTCCAGCAGACTGAAGTATTTGGCCCAAGTTTATACAATTATTAGTGAGGGATAAAAACCAGATTCAAATTCAGAAAGTCTGGCCTTAACTACTACATGTATGTTCTCCTGTTTTCCATATTTATCTATTCTGCCATCTGTGTTATGGATTCATATGCTCCCATACTGTATCCCCATTATCACTACTTCATATGTGCTGTATGGGACAGACTTAAATCATGCAAACTTCTTTAAGAAAAATCCTTTGTTTCAAGTGTTTCTGCTCTGTACTGTGAGGACTGCAGTAGGATATGCAACTGTCAGATCATAGCCCAAGAAGGGATGTGCAAAAGTGGGACGATTAGATTTTTTGTCTCTCGAAGAAAATTTTGCAACACATACATAGGCCAAGGATAGGTATCCAGAATACAAAAGAATTATAAATCAATATATAAAAGATTAAACAAAAAAAGAAAATGGGCACAGAACATTAGCAGGTAACTCACTGGAAAGAAACTACAAATGTCCAATAACAGACATGAAAAGATGCCTCAGTATCAAGACAAAACATTTTTTAAAACTGCATACCAAGAGGTGGGTACAAGGATAGTCACTGCAACATTGTAACTTGAAATTTAAAACAACTTATATGTACATTTATAGTCTAAAGTGCAAATAAGCCATTGTGATATAACCATTCTATGGAATCATAAAGAATACAGTGATACCTGGGCACTCCTGTAATCTCAATCACTTGGGGGAGTGGAGGCAGGAGGATCTCAAGTTCAAGGCCTGGGCAACTAAGCAAACTTCTGTCTCAAAATAAAAAATAAAAGAGGCTAGGGATGTAGCTCAGTGGTAGAGCATACCACCTGGGTTCAATTCCCAGTGCCAAAAAAAAAAAAAGCAATGAAAAATCAATTAAGTACCAACATAGTTAAATCTGTGAGATACATTTGGAGTTTTATAAAAAAAATCAAACTGTATAATAGTATGCACAGCATAGTGTCAATGTTTTGTTGAAACAATTACAAATCAAAAATATGTATTACTAATGTATACACATATAAATACAGATAAAAACCTAGCAGGAAACCTCCCAAATTGAGCATCATTTATTTGTTTGTTTGTTTATTACTGGGGAGTGAACCCAGGGGCACTTAACCATTGAACCACATCCCCAGTCCTTTTTTTTTTTTTTATTTTTTTTTTTTTTTATTTACAGATAGGGTCTCACTGGGTTGCTGAGGCTGGCTTTGAACTTGTGATCCTCCTGCCTCAGCCTCCCAAGTCACTGGGATTACAGGCTTGTACCACTGTGCCTGGCTCCAAATTTGAGTTTTAAAAGAAGAGGCTACATCCATAGTAACAAAAATGGCATGGTACTGACACCAAAACCAACATGTAAGCCAATGGTACAGAGTAGAAGACACAGATCAAACCCACATAAATACAATTATCTCATACTAGACAAAGACACCAAAAACATACACTGGAGAAAAGATAGCCTTTTCAACAAATGATTCTGGGAAAATTGGAAATCTATACAAAGCAAAATGAAATTAAACCCCTATCTCTCACCCTGGACAAAAATCAACTCAAGTGAATCAAAGCTTTAGGCACTAGAACAGAGACCCTGTGCCCAACAGAAGAAAAAGTAGGCCCAAATCTCTTAGGGACTGACTTCCTTAACAAGTCTTCTAAAGCACAATAAGTAAAATCAAGAATCAATAAACGGTATGGAATCAAACTAAAAAGCCTCTTCACAGTAAAGGAAATAATAAAGAATATGATGGAGAGCCTAGAGAATGGAAGAAAATCTTTGCCACTTGCACCTAAGATAGAGCATTAATCTCCAGAATATATAAATAACTCAAAAAACACCAAAAAAAAAAAACCCCAAATAACCTAATCAATTAATGGTCAAAGGAACTGAACAGACATTTCACAGAAGAAATACAATAAACAAATGTATGAAAAAAATGTTCAACTTCTCTAGCAATTAGAGAGATGCAAATAAAAACTATACTGAGATTCCATCTCACTCCAGTCAGAATGGCAATTTTTAAGAATACTAGCATCAATAAATGTTGTCGAGGATGTGGGGAAAAAAGTACGCTCATACATTGCTGGTGGGACTGCAAATTGGTGCAACCACTCTGGAAAGCAGTATGGAGATTCCTCAGAATAGAACCACCATTTGACCCAGTTATCCCACTCCTCAGCTTACACCCCAAGAACTTAAAATCAGCACACTATAGTGATGCAGCCACATCAATGTTTATAGCAGCTCAATTCACAATAGCTAAACTATGGAACCAACCTTGGTGCCCTTCAACAGATGAATGGATAAAGAAAATGTGGTACATATACACAATGGAATATTACTCAGCCTTAAATAAGAATCAAATTATGGCATTTGCAGGTAAATGGATGGAGCTGAAGAATATCATGCTAAGTGAAATAAGCCAAACCCAAAAAACCAAAGGCTGAATATTTTGTCTGATATGTGAATGCTGATTCATAATGGGCCGGGGGAGAGGAAGACCCAGGTGCTAGGGAAAAATGGAGGAACTTTGGATTGGGCAGAGGGGAGTGAGGGAAGGGGAGAGAGGGAGTGTAGGGATGGGAAGTACAGCCAAATGAGACATGTAAGATACACGTAAGATTCACTACTTTTGTGACTCTGTACCACCTATAGCCAGAGGAAGAAGTTGTGCTCCTTTTGCGTACAATGTGTCAAAATGCACTCTACTGTCATGTACAATTAGTTAGAACAAATAAAAAATAAAAAAATAAGGAACTCAGGTTCACAAAGTATTTGTGGCATCAATTTAGCTTCTTCCTAACCTAAAAAAGTCTGGTATTTACCTAAGCATTCCAGCCTGAATGACCCAGGACTATTCTCTGAGGCAGGGTTCACCCTCACCCTCATGTGTAGAATGTGGTTCATTATTCACCCTAACTCATAGGGGAGCCAACATAAAGAGAAGAAGCCACAGTGTGGAGCCCCAGGGAGCAGAAGTAGAAAGGGTGGGTGGAAATTTCAGCAAACCAGCTTTCAGATAAATTATTATGAAGAGGCAGAAACTTTTACAATAACACACACTTTAAAAAGGAATGGAGGCCTGGGGCTGTGGCTTTGTAGTAAAGCACTTGCCTCACATGCATGGGGGCACTGGGTTCTACACTCAGCACCACATAAATAAAATAAAGGTATTGTGCCTGTGTACAACAAAAATTTAAAAAAAAAGGAATGAGAACACTCATACATAGCCAGTGAAAGTGTAAATTAGCACAACTTCCAGAAGGAAAGTCATTTGGCAGTATACATCAAGATTTAAAATGACACACACTACTTAACCAGCAGGTTCACCCCTAGGCAATTATCCAACAGATAAATGCACAGACATGCAAAATGACCCCTGTACAAGGACACTCATAAGGCATTGGTTTGCATAGCAGAAAGTCTGGAAACCACACAAAGACCCACCAATGGGAATTTCTGGATAAATACATATGGGACAGTAAAATGCAAATGGAATCTTGGCAGCAATTTAAAAAATCACCTCCAGATGTGCTTATATAGTCTGGTCACCTAAATGTATTGTTAAATTAAAACAAAACAAAGTGCAGAAGAATGTGTGTTTTCAATTCTACCCGTCGTGAAAATTATATACACACAAATTACATACACACAAGAGTAAAAAGACTGGGGGAAAAAAAAAAAAAAACAGAAACCAAAATGTTAACAACAGTTATCTGTTGCAATTACAGAACACTGCTTTTTAAGAGTCTTTTGTAGGTTTCTTTTTTACAGTGATTATATGATACTTTTATAAAACAAAATATTTTCATTTTTTAAATGTTTATATCCTTATAAGTATATGGATTATATCTGGGCTCAGGCAAGAGTATTTGCCTCTGGAGAAGAACTGGGTAAATGGAAAGCAGGAGGGAGTACTTGATTCTCATATACAAAAAAGGAGTTCTACCTTGTGTGTTAAATAACCTTTCAAAATGTTTGTTTTTAACTGAGCTGACTGCAAAGGCAATAAGTTCTCCTCTCTGAAGTGTTCAGAAAGCCAAGGCTAGCCTGTATACGGCAGAAGGAATTTAGGCAAGCAGGTCAACTGACCTCCAATATCTCTTCTAACTCCAAGGCTCTATTGATTATTTTAATCAAGTGCAAGGGAAAAAAAAAAAAAAAAAAAGCAGTGAGAATACAGGTTACAATTTATGCATTTATTTGTGTCATTCAGGAAATTTTGGGTTTTTTTGTGATTTGTTTCATCTTGTTTTTTTAGTATCAGGGATTGAACCCAGGTGCGCTTAATCACTAAGCCTCATCCCCAGCACTTTTTATTTATTTTGAGACAGGGTCTCATTAAGTTACTTAGGATCTTGCTAAGTTGCTGAGGCTGGCTTTGAATTTGTGATCCTCCTGCCTCGGTCACCAGAACTGCTAGGATTACAGGTGCGTGCCACCACACTGAGCTCAGGAATATTTTTAAGTGCCTCCTATGGGCCAGGTGCTCTACTGAATACCATGGTAGTAAACAATACAACTGTGGCTCTTGCTTTCAGGGAGTGTACTGTTAATCTGAAATACAGCATGGGGACACTAATCTCAGTATGATGGCTTTTCATGCCTCCTTCCTCCTTCCTCAAAGAAAATTCTGGCTTGCTTTCTTCCATCCACCTTGGGCATCTCATGGTTCCTATTACACACGAGTCTTTACAGCCTGGTGTTTACAGTGCCCTCTTCAGGGACACTGAGAGCCTGGATCCTTCCTATTGGTCATATAGACTTTAAGTCAAGTCCTCTGAAAGACCATCCTTTACTCAATCCTCTATAATTTTATTGTATAGTAACCTGTTTCCTTCGTGGTATTTATTACAAATGCAATTATTTTGTTTATTGTTTCTCTTCTACAAAATTATCTGTCTTATTCAATATTAAGTCTGTAACATACATCATGTACCTATACATAGGTGGGAACTCAGAAAATATTGGTTGAATCACAAACCAATGTTGATTACACCTTCTATAAAACTTCTTTGGAACAACATCACAAATATTCCCAAAGCCAGAATATCCAGTTTTTTTATTTGCTATGCCATTTAGCTGTCACTTATTCCACCTTGTCCTTGTTTGCACATTTGAGCTCTCGGGTACTCTATTTGGGAAGGACACAAAGACACTCATTTGCTAGTCCCAGTGCAGAGTGAATTCAGATAAAAGTACAGTGGTGGGAAGAGGGAAGCAGTTAAAATAAATAATTACCACAAAATGAAGATGCAAAAAATGTCAAAAAGAAGTGGAAATCTTTGCTGGTTATAATGTACTCTTTGTTTAATGGATGACAAATTATAGCAATAATTCCTAGCATTTGAAGGAAAAATGTCCCAGGATGGGAATCTGGCATGGAACAGTCATGGAAGCAGTTCTCCTTTTATTCCCAAGACTGCCACAACTATTTGCACAGTGATTTACTTGAAATGAAGCTCTGTATGAAACAATTTCCAATTAAAAGTCCTTTTAAACAAGAATGGGAAGAAGTCCAAGATTCATAGCACTCATACTCCACCTGCATCCTCAGAATCTTGACTCTCAATGTGCTGAAGGACAACAAAAAAAATCCAGTAGCAATCATATTAATAGCTAAGATTCACTACAATTCACATTGTAGTAATATTTGTTGGGATTTTCCTTGTAACAGAACCCTAATAGTAAATTTGGAAAATTATCCCTTCACTCTTGTGAGCAGTAGTAGTAAGTGTCATTCAGAATGCCCTGGCCTTGCCAAGCAGTAGGCATGTGACCTAAACCAGGCAAAGTGAGCTGTGTCTGTCAAGACATCAGTTCTCAGATAGGATGACACAAGGGTAAAAACATTTGGTGATACATAGATTGTCAGCTCCTAGTAACAATTCATGTTGTCCTTTCTGGCCTTGATTCAATGAACTAGATCGTCTTCTAATAAAGTCTAGCATCTGCTTGTGTATTAGTTTCCTAGGGCTACCATAACAAAATGCCACAAACCGAGAGTCTTAAAGTAACAAATTCTCTCACTAAAGAATCCAAGAAGCAGAAGTCTCAAATCAAGGTGCTGGCAGGGTTGGATCTTTCTGGAACTTCTCAGGAAAATCTTCCCCCGACAACCCTAACTAAACTAGTGGCACTTTAATTTGACTACATTTGTAAAACCCTACTTCCAAACAAGGTCACATTCAGAAGTTTCAAATGGACATGAATTTTAAGGAATAACCCATTCAACCTAGTTTGGCTTGCAACCAAATATCCCTAACTGTTCCAGTAATGCTCCAAACTAGTGTTAAGAGTGGGTTCTATGCACTATCTGCTTTAATCTTGACGACAACTTTTGAAGTTAACATCTTTATTGTCTTCATTGTAGAAGGGAGAAATGTAGATCCAGAAAATTTTCTCAAGGTCACATAACATTTAAGAACAGAGTGAGGCATCAAGTTTATAGCTAAGTTACAGAACCAACCTAAGTGCCCTTCAACAGATGAATGGATAAAGAAAATGTGGAATATATACACAATGGAATACTTCTCAGCCATAAAGAAAAATGAAACTATGGCATTTGCTGGTAAATGGATGAAAATGGAAACTATCATGCTAAGTGAAATAAGCCAAATCCAAAAAAACAAATGCCAAATGTTCTCTCTGATATGCAGATGCTAACACAAAATAAGGGTTGGGGAGAATAGAAGTACTTTGGATTAGACAAAGGGGAATGAAGGGAAAAGAGCGGGTGGGAATAGGAAAGACAGTAGAATAAATCATACATTATTTTCCTATGTTCCTATATGAACACACAACCAGTGTAACGCCACATCATGTACAACTAACTGAAAGAATGGGAAGTTATACTCCAGGTATGTAAAATATGTCAGAACACATTCTACTGTCGTGTACAACTAAAAAGGACAAATAAAAAAATTTTTTTTGAAAGAACAGAATGAGGAATCAAGGTGAGGCCCATATCTGATAAAACCTGTTCTCTTAGCCACAGTCAAGTTGGAGTGTCATAGTTAGAGTGCACTCGTGTCACCCTAGTCCCCAGTCATATGCAACAAAAAGAAAATGGCTACTAACCAGTTGGGAAATAGATTTCCACATCTCTGCATGGTTACTCCACCCTCTCCTTACCTTGGTACTAAGAGACAACTAAAGCAGAGAATCCCAGGAAAAGCGTTGAGAGAGCCAGAAAACAGCTGCCATAATGGTCTTGTCAGAAATACACATTGGTAGCAATATCAGGAAGAGACCTGAATAGCTGAGCCACAGGCAGCCAAATGAGGACTTGCTCAGAAGTTTCCAGCTGATCCACATTGTGTTAACTGTCAGACAAATTCAGATGTTCCCAGAAAACTTCATAGGATGGGGAGAGCCATATTCTTAAAAAACATTAAAACATCCAGGGTCTTTGGATTTTGAAACTGGCCTTTATTCATCAAACAATACCATCCCCACCCTCCTTCAAGAGAGATTCTGTGACCCAGCTTTTCCCTAGGACAAGAGTATCAAGTGCAAGAGGGAGATCCTAATCTGTGGTACTGGAAGTGAATTAGAATGTCCCACGGTAAAAATAGAATCAATATGCTTAAACGCCAAATCCAAGGAAAATCATGCAGCAAGAGGACAGTGGTACTTTTAACTCTCTAGTTAAACCAGTATCTGAAAAGATATCAATGAAAGGAGTTTCATTTTGTGATCATTCTCATTATAAGTACCAAACATGCTTCAAAGAAATACTGAATACAAGAGACAATCAAAAAAATAAGTTATTCATTGGCCATCTGAAAACATCTGCTGTAAACATTTTTATTTGTATCCTTCCATATTTTTTCTAAATTTTTGCTTACCTCAAAAAACTGATGGCTAAAATATATAGCTTTGCAACCTGCTTCTTTAACCTATTCATATATCCAAAAGAGCTTTTTATCTGGCTGTGTAATTATTGTGTGGATGTCTCCTGTTGAACATTTAGATTGTTGCATGTTCTTGCTGTCATAACCGATGTACAAAATTTAGTGTACCTGCTAAGTCTATGCACATGATTTCCTTAGACTAAACTCTTAAAAATGTAATTCCTGGGGTCAGGGTGTGGTTCAGTAGTAGAGTACATGCCCAGCATGTGCAAGGCCCTGGGTTCAATCTGCAATACTGCAAAAATATAAAATAAAATTACAAAGTGTATTTCCTGGGTCAAAGTTATGTAACACTTAAGGTTCTTTCCATATGTAATGTTGGGCCATCTATGAGGAAATCTACATTTCTACCACCAGTGGATGAGGAAGCCCATTTTTTGTCTTTGCCAATTGTGGATTTTGTCATTTAAAAATCTCTGAAGGCACCACTTAGTCTATGACAGTATGCACAGTGCTAAAAACAAGATTTTTTCCAGCAAGGGTGCACACTTGAATCACTTAGGTTAGTCCAGTTATTCTGAAACCATTTAATTTCTGTCTTTGTACCTGATGTAGTTGTTTCATTCACTGATATCTTGGGTAAGAAAAAGTAAGAAACTTAAATGAAGAGGAAACACCTACAAATTCTCCTATCTCTGCACACACTGAAGAGGCCGGTGCTCCAGTCCCCACCAGTCTGAACAATCGCTGTGATGGTGGTCCTGCCACTGGCTCCACGGACAGGTTGCTTCACCACAGCACGGGCTGGTACATGGCTCCTGCAGAGTCAAGGATGATGATGAACTTGAAAGCAAAGATACTTCAGAACAACAACCATTAAGCAAGACAAAATGATAAAGAGGAGATGGGAACTCAGTGGTGTGAAGAACTCATAATTCATAACCCAGACTGAGTTCACTATCTCCCTCCCTTCATCACACCTTCTTATCTGACTTTTTGCCCTATCTCTATTAATAGCAATATTATTCCTAATCCTGTCACTCAATTTAATATCTAGTCTACTTTCATAGTGTTTCATAATAGTTATATTCACAACTTTGAAACCACGAGGCCTCAGTACTGATCCCAGCCTGCCACTTTCTGATGGACTTGATCTTGATTTAGTGGCTTAACTGCTCTGCTTTCTGTTAGTTCAGATGAAAAAAAAAAAAAAAAAAAAACAAACTGCTATGAGGTTACTATGCCAACCGAAGGACATATAGATTACTGTGCCCAGCGGGTGTGTAACAAGATGACCCAGAGAAAGTTGCACCCCAAAGGGTTTTTCCTTTCTTTCTTCCTCCTTCCTTCCTTCCTTCTTTTTATTTTTTTAGTCCTGGGGTTCAGAATCTAGGGCCTTATACATGATAGGCAAGTGTTTCTACCATTGAGCCACATCCCCTGCCCACCCCAAGGGTTTTAAATCTTTAATGGTGAGACTGAAAAGGAAGTAGACTGAGTAGGCAGACTGAAGCCTGGACTAGGCTACTGAAGTCAACATGCAGTATCATTTAAGTGAAAATTCCAATTTAGACTATATCTTGAGAGCAAACTGCTATATAATTGTCCTGGTAGTACTGCGAAGTGTAACTTTGGGTTGAATTCCCTGAACGGAATGGATATTCCCTATGTCCATCACTCTGTCATCACTTAGGAAATTAAGGCCTACAAGTTCTACTTTGAAAGCGAGGTGAAGAAAAACTTCCTTCTCTTTCCAAGGCTGAAAGTCCATCTAGCCTAAATTTCAACCACAGGGATGGCTGGAGATATTCCCATAGTGAAGGATAAGCTGTACCTGGTCTCGCAGAAGGGATGGTCAAGAGTCAAGTAGAGGGGCACTAGGATGACTCAGCCTATACAGTGTGGTCATCTTCCTGTTTTGTACTTCTGGCAAACATCAAGAGTTTGGCAAGTCTCATAAAGAGTTTGATCTTGGGGCTGGGGATATAAATCAGTTGGTAGAGTGCCTCCCTCACATGTTCAAGTCCCTAGGTTCAATCCCCAGCATCAAAAAAAAAAAAAAAACGGGCTGGGGAATATAGCTTAGTTGGTAGAGTGCTTGCCTTGCAAGCATAAGGCCCTGGGTTCGATCTCCAGCATGGCAAAAAAAAGTTTGATCTCTGGTGTTCTATGAAGAATTAAAGAACCTGCCTCATACTTGATTCAAAATAAAGAAAAGAGAGCAGCATTTCTTCTCCTAATAGTTGTTGCTATAACTCACCAAAGCTCAGTATCTAAGACAGCCTGGAGGTAAGGGAACATTTTTGATCACCCTGAAGATAGCACCCTAGGGGCATCTTGGAAAGTTGAGGAGCCTTTTAAGAACCTCTGAATTGGGGCAATAAGGCCAGTGGGATATCATGATCTATTAATATGGGATGCACTGTTCTTAAGACCCAAATCTCTTTATCTTTCCACCAATACTACACAAGTACATACCTTCCCAAACTTGACAGCACATTGTCATGTTTCCAAGCCTTACCTCTGACCAACATCGGCCTCCAAAGAAGAGGTACAGAAATCAGTATCATAAGGTTTCCAGGTAATGCTTAAGCAGTCATCCTACCACTCTTGAAACCCCGGGACCAGTAGATTTGAATACCACAAATGGTAACTACAATAATTTCCAAGTCTTCTCCTAGTAGTGGTGTCAATGTAACAAAGATGCAAAGAAAACAGGATAAATAGGAGGTAAGTTGGGAGGAAATATGCTTGGAACACACCCAGTCTAAAGTGCCAGTAGGACATCAAGAAGAGGCCTAATAGAGCTGGAAATGGTGCACCAGAACTTGGAAGAGAGGCTGAGGTTGGGAGTGACCTGTCTAGAATTCTATAGTGGATCTATGAAACATCCCCATCCCTTTCGTCCATTAGGCATTATAGACAATGCCTAGGGTTCAACAAGCTTTTTAAGAACCTGCATAATACTTTGAGTCTTGGAAAAAAGTACTGGCTGTAAAATATAATAAGGGTAAAACGTTAATTAATGCTCAGTTAAACACAAAAATTTAGCATTGTCAAGTTTAGAATCCACTGATATTTTATTATATTGGAAAACAATTTATAAGTTCTCTTGTTTTGCAAAAATTCCCTAGTACATGCCTAGAATCCAGATGCTCAGGAGGCTGAGGCAGGAGGATCGTGATTTCAAAGCTAGCCTCAGCAACTCAGTGAGACCCTGTCTCCAAATAAAATATTAAAAATGGGCTGGGGATGTGGCTGAGTGGTTAAGCACCCCTGGGTTCAATCCCCAGTACCAAAAACAAAAAAAGAAAAAAAAAAATCCCTAGTATGCATGACTGCTGAGAAGCAGCAGTCAGTGGTGAAGTAAATCAATTATTTGTGTACAGTATGGTGACACATACCACTGATTCCAGTAACTCAGGAGGCTGAGGCAGGAGGATCACAAGTTGAAAGTCAGTCTCAACAACTTAGCAAGACCCTATCTCAAAAAAAATAAAAAGGGCCAGAAGTGAAGCTCAGTGGTAAAGCATACCCGCATTCAACTCCCAGTACTACCAAAATAATTATTCAAGCAAAATTGTAAAATCCCTTTAATCTATTGTTCAAAGAGAAAGAGAGGGAGAAAGAATTATCATGTAGGCATATTGGTAGGGTGTGAGTTAGGGCCTATTTCTGTGGATTGATGTGTTCTCCAAAATTCTCACATTGAAGCCCTAGCTCATCATGTGAATGTACATGGAGATAAGACTGTTAGGAAATAAATGCAGTCAGAAGGGTGCGATCCTGGCTCAATAATACAGATGGCTTTTTTTTGTTTTTTTTTTTTTTTTTGGTACCAGGGATTGAATTCAGGGGTGCTCAACCACTCAGCCACATCCTAGCCTTTTTTTATTTTTTAAGACAGGGTCTCACTAAGTTGCTCAGAGCCTCATGAAATTGCTGAGGCTGGCTTTGAACTTCTGATCCTCCTGCCTCAGCCTCCCGAACTGCTGGGATTACAGGCATGTGCCACTGTGCCTGGCACAGGTAGCCTTTTAAGAAGAGAGAGATTTCTTTGCCAATATGCATGTGCAAAGGAAAGACCATGTGAGCACACTACAGGCCAGGAAGAACCCTCTCCAGAACACAGCTACACTGGCACACTTCCAGGCTCCAGAACTATGCAGAAATAAATTTCTCTTGTTTATTCCCTCCATCTTTACAGCCCAAGCAGATTAAGATACTTATGAATATTTGTAAGTGGCCATGAAGAAACTGTTATTTCCTCAAACTCCACCTGAGCTCCTTGAGGCCAGGGGGCACTTGCTGCTCCTCCTGGTATCCAGCACGCTATCCTGATATTTACCACAATAACTATTTGTCAAATTGGATCAAATGGATTCCCAAGTCTTTTGTTATATTTGAGTCCTCGAATCTAGCTCCTCTAATCCAAATTATGTGACTATTACTTTGTTTCATTCTCTAGTAAAAGTGCAACTGTCATGTGTGAATTAATTAAATAAAAGCTGAGAATAGCCTAAAAGCTTCCTGCATCCCTCTACACAATCCAAGGCATTTCCCTCTCAACATCGTGCCCACCATCAACAGCTTCCACCATTATGCTAAGAACCTCAATCATCCCTGATTTTAGTAGAGGGATTTCTTAGGACTGAATACTGGATTAGATTCTCCCCTGAAATGAATCATTTATAGCTTGCAACCCTAGAATAGAATTTTTTGCTTCAATTTTAGAATTATGTGCATAACACCTTCTATCACAGCAAGGATGCCTGCCCTTTATCTATTCCAAATCAAACAACAACTAGGACAGCTTTTCCTTGGTGGAAAAAAAGTGTGTGTGTGAACAGGCATGGTGGCGAAAGTGTGGCACTAAGCAACTCAGTGAGACACTGAGTTCAATTAAATAAATAAAATACAAATATGGCTGAGGATGTGGCTCAGTGGTTGAGTGTCCCTGAGTTCAATCCCTGATACCAAAAAAAAAAAGTGTGTGTGTGTGTGTGTGTGTGTGTGTTTCCTAATTTTTTTTTCTTAATACCTTAAATCTTTGGTGATTTTATATTAAAATGTTTTAATTTGCATATATTAGATAATACATTTTAGTTCACGATTATTGCTCATGTGTTATAATTTAAATAACTCTATTTCCCCTTTCATGGGAACCTTCTATGTGCTGGCACTGAGTAGTTCCATTAAAAACCAAAAGATTATTTAGGACTGCTATAGATGTTAGAATAGAGTAGCTACTATAGATTCCCAGACAGCTTTTATGTATTACCCTAAGGAATCTTATGTCACCATGAAAAACAGCAACAAATTCAGACACAGTGGGTGAAAATGATAACCACAGAACTATGCTAACTCAGAAAACCCACCCACTTAACCATCAAAGTCAACAACTTCTTCCCTTAGTGGAAAGAGCAGACTTCAGATTCAGGCACACTGAAATTCAAATGTGGCTCAGCTACATTCTAGTTGTTAGAACTTGAGAAAAAAATCATCACAGCTTTCAACTCTGGCCTTTTTTTCCATAAAATGGTTTTAAAATACCCTATATCCACAGTTGACATGAATACCAAGCAAGATCATGTACTTGGCACATAGCAGGTCTGTAATCAACAGCAGCTACTGTTATTATCATAACTTCAGGATCTACTACATACTCTACAGGCAATCTGTATACTCTTCTGAGAAACAAAGAGAAAGAAAGAAAAGATCTGGGCCAGTTTTTCAGTTATCATATGTGCTATCTAAATGCCTTATATTTTATTCAGTGAAACCAACTATCTCAGTTTTCAAGATCAATGGTCTTAGCAGGGTGGGAAACTTTCAGTGCTAAAACCAGGACATTCCCTGACAAACCAAGAGACAGTAACCTTAGTATCAGAAGTCAAAGGAAGTTTTAACTCATGGAAGTAGGAGGTGGACTCCAGCCAGTTTGATCTGTTCCTATTTAGTGGGAGGCGATGGATGAGATACACATCCTTCCCCATCTAACCTCATTCTAGTCAATTCTAGCAGTTAAGAACTTTCCACACTGTATGTCCTCAAATGCCAGTACTTCAGCCTGGCAGGGTTCATAATCACTCTCTTCCTTAATCAAATTTGCAGTACTAAGAATTCAGTTTGTCTTTCACTCAGGCTTCTAAATTATTTCACATTGTTAACTAAAGCCAAAACCCTTGAATTTTGATTTCAAAGGAGTAGCAGTTACTGGCAATCGCCAGAAATGAAGTTTTCACTTGGTCAAGGTTCAATACTTTAAGAATGAAGTGTTTTTACCTAAGCCAATCCTTCTCTTTTCAATAGCCAACCAAGGTCAGAAGAAACTAATTAGTTGCCCCCTTTTCAAGTACACAAGGGACAGGACTGAAACCACTTTCTTCCCAAGCCCAGTCTTCTTTCCCTAGTTCTTTTTAAAAAGGGAGTGTCTTGATAATCCACTTAAAGAGCAAAGACTGGGGGAAAAGAATTCATCCTATTTCCTACCTCAAGTTGGATATAAAATGTTCATCTTCAGAGGATATGAGTGAAAATAGCAGAGGTGAGGGTACATTGAGTAAGGAAACATCCCTGGAACACTTAGAAAAGTAATGTCCAAACCAATTCATAGTAAAAAGTATCTTCTTGTCATTTGGGCTATCCTTTTCCTTTTGGTAATAAAATGACCAAATCTAAATTTAGGTTCAATACAAAGTGAAGTAGCTCTTTGAAAGAATGTTGCCTTGATATTCTGGAATCTGAGGTCATAGCAGTATAATTGATACTTCGAATGTCCTGAAAGACAGATACACAACTAACTGAGGGCATGTTGTCTGAAGGGAGTTATTGCTGGATATACAGCTTAAGTTAAAAAAAAAAAAAAACAGGCATCTTATCTTTGGTGGAAAAGTCCCTTTACTTTGATAACCTCTATCAAACATTTATCTAGCTCAGTGTTACTAAGATTCTCTTGACCCTTCCATGGAAGACCCAGAAGCCACAGAGACCTGTCTTCATCTCCAGGACAACTATCTAATTCTTTAAGATGAGAAGTCCCATAACTTACCTAAAAGCATGAACAGAAAGGCTTATCAGCCTAGGTATCATACTTGAATCCATCTTTTGAAAGTGGCCACCTCACATTTGAGCCATGCTAGGTTGCCCCAAGCCCATAAGGCTATTTAGAATTTCTAGAAATCTTCCATTTGATAATGCTAGAGAAGTAATGCTTCTTTCCTACTCAGCCCAGATGAAATCTAGAGAAGAAAGCAGGGGATTGTAGGAGCCACCAAAGTAAACCTTCAGGACGTGCCTCCGGAGGGATGGACAGCAGGAACACTGGGAAATGTCCTTAGAAGACAAAAAAATTAGGCAAAATTGCACATTAAGAGGTGGAATTCAAAATCATACTTCAATGATATATTAAAGAGACAACAGGAGGATACTGCCACCCATGGTATATATTCTTTTCCATCAGATCCATAAAGAATAATTATGTTTCTAAACTCCAAAGTATTTACTTAAAAGCCAGGATTATTACCAAAAGCCTGAAATACCTTCCAAATCTTAGACACAGTTTCATAATTGCCTTTCCTCTCAGGCTTCTGGGCAACTGTTACTCTCAACTCTAAGATGTATCTGATATTCAGAACAGCTATGTTTCTTCTACTTATGTTTCTTCTCTATTCCAAGTTCTTACCACAGTGTACGGCACATAATGAGCACTCATAATTTGTTGAATAAATATGATATACATGAAAAATTCAGGTTATAAGAATAACATAAATTAAGATTACTAGCTTTACAATCATTGTACATATAAGTTATGGTTCCATATTTTAAATTTCCATTTGTATCCAACATTCCTAATCAAACATCTATTGTATGATATGACTAGTTCATATGCCACACAGCTAATTTGTTCACTTAAAAATAAGGTGAAAGGAGAAAGAAATGTCCTTTACTATTTATGAAAAAGAAATGATAACATTAGAAAGTCACCATTTTACATAGTCCCCAACATAGTCACTTATCAGGAAAGGATCTTCAAAGGGTACTAAAACCATTAGGTAAAAAAAGATCAGGAACAGGATATTCCCTAGATACCAGAGTATCACTCCACATATTTCTAATGCAAAAGGAAAAAAAGTACTTTAAGTCTGGAGAGATCCAAAAGTACTCAAAATGTATCTTTACAATGTAAAGTTTTGAAAGTGCTTTTTAAAAAAAATGTATCTGCAATAAAAGCCCTGGAAGTAGCTTTTAACAACAATAATAAAGCATCCTGGAAGTGATCAAAATATACTTATAATATGGAAAATTTGGAATTTATCCAATTTAGTATCACTGACAGTGGAACATCTGACACCATGAACTTTTTTCTTTTTTGGGGGGGTGGGGTGCTGGGGATTGGACCCAGGACCTTGTGCTTGCAAGGCAAGCACTCTACCAAATGAGCTATCTTCCCCAGCCCACCATGAACTCCTTGATATGGTACAACAGAATTAATGTTTAACCTAAATTTCAACAATTCTCCAGACCACACTGTCCAACAGAAATACAATTTGAGTCATATACATAAGTTTAAATTTTATATTAGTCAAGTTAAAGTAAAAAGAAACAGGTGAAATTAATTATAATATTATATTTACTTAACCCAATATATCCAAAACAATTTCAGTATATAGTCAATATTTTGAAATTATTAGATATTCTACATTATTTTTCTATACTGTCTAAGGAGTACAGTCTACACTTATGGTACATCTCAAATTGGGCTAGCCACTTTTAAAAACGCTCTATAAATAACCTGCAGCAAATGGCTAAAGCACTGACCCACACAGCTCTGAACTTACCTTCCAATGCAAGAAACACAAGAGAGGGGAATAAACTCCACCTACTCTTTCAAAGTGAAAATGCATTAAGAATTCCTTTGTGCATGAGGCCCTGGGTTCAATCCCTAGTACCACCAAAATAAAAACAAATTATAATACAAAAATTCCTTTGTCACATTCTTCAGGTCTCTTAGGATCAAGAATCATGTCCTACCCTGGTTTTTGTACTGTTTTTTCACCTTATAACCAATTAAGCTCTATGCATAGTAGTGAGTAATTAAGAAACCTAACTGATGCTGCAAATTTGGGAGTCAAGTATTTTCTTTTTTTTTTTTTTTTTTTTACTTCTCAGAAAATGTTTATTCCTGGACACCTACTTTTTAATTCAAATTCTTAGTCTCATTACATTGTTAAATCACAGCTAAGACATCACTTACTTCTACAAATACACCTGACTTTTCAGGCTCATTGGAATGATCCTCCTCCTCTTTTTTGGATTTATTTCTTTTCTTTTCTTTTCTTTTCTTTTTTCCGCCTATTATGACCAAGAGTTACATTGGGGAATAACATGGACAGTACCTAGTTTCAAGAGGCTCTCATTCTAACTGGAGACATAGAACAATAAACATTTCCAATTCAGGGTGACACATCCTAATACAGGGGAAGTACACTGCTGCTATGGGAATATATAAGAGAAATACCTAACTCAGACTTGGGGGATGGCTGGATGCGGGGAGAAGGGTGTCTGTCAAACAATGCTTCTCAAGGAAGTGACATGTAGATTGAAACCTGAACTAGTGATTGAAAAGCCTTCAAACTGGCTTCTCAGATTAGTTTTTTCTCCTCTATCCATTCTCCTCACTGCTGCCAGAGATCTCTTTCATTGATATTAAGCATCATTTTCCACATGGCAGGTCAAACAGACTGATGGAATCTAAACCATACTTCCCTGCCCCCTCCCAGAGGGTGGTCATATCCTTCTGGAGCTGAGAAAAAAGAATGCCCCACAAGTATGTATTTCATGGAGGGCATCACATCAACAGCATGGACAGGGTTAGTGCTGACTGGCTTGTCTAATTCCAGTGGCTCAGGCAAGGTCAGTCCTATCAGTACTTCATGCAGTAGGTTCCAACTCACCGGAGAGACAAATTTGACACCTTGAAAGGATGATCTTTTCCACTTTCCCCAGGTAATGTAACATCTAAATCGACCCCAGTAGTTGCCACAGGAAGTGGATTGGCTGTGTAAAGGCATCTTTTTCCATCATAAACTGGTCTACGGTCTCCAAATATAGTTACTTTAAAATGCTGAACCATTGAGTCAACTACTTCCCTGTTCACTCTCCTAGGACACTTCGTCTGGTTTAAAATCCACCTCACAGAGGTAGACATCAATCTTTGGGATTTCAACTTGAAAACAGTTAGCCAGCCATTTAATGGGTTTGCCCATGGTGCCATAGCCAGGTCTTCTGGGCACCATGAGTCGGGGCTGGGCCCCAACAGGTCCTGCGGAGCCGAATTCCATTCATGGAGCTGCGGGGAGTGCTTGGGACGAGCCGGGCGCCCGCCACAGAGGCGAGGAGGCGCCTCACGCGGCCCGAGGTGGGGATGACGACGGCTTCCCCTCCGCGACAGCACTCCGAAGGCGCTCGGCCGAAAGGGCCGCAGTCGGGAGACAGCCCCGGATCAGGCGAGAGGAAGGAGAGGCGTGAGGCAAGGAGAGGGAGCCCCGTCCGGAACTTGCGCCACCGGCGGCCCCTGACGCTCCGGCCGCTCCCCACCACCGCAGCCGCCCCCGGAAGCCCGCCGGCATCAGTTCCGCTGCCCGGCTCGCCCGGCGTCCGCGCCTCGCCCCGACCGGTGCCGGAGCGACGTCGGTGTGGGCGAGGCCGGCGCCAAGTATTTTCTAATACAGAAGTGCAGTTGGTCTGAAGATATTCAGGAGAAGAAAAATAACAAATCATCATCTGTATGTCAACTAGAGACAGGCGAATAGGCTTCTAATATAGGTGTTGAATAAATTTTTCAAGAAAAAATGTATGGTACAGCTACTGCAGACTACAGAAGACAAAGAACACAGCACTCTCTCTCCTGCTTCAAAAATAAGTAGTTACTCTCCACAGAAATTGAGTTAAACACCCAATTTCACCCAGAGATCCAAGAACCTTTATGACAAGGCCCAGTTTATTTGCAGCCATTTTTTCTCATTCCTTCCTAGATAAACATTTCACTCCTGGCTTCATCTCCCAAATGAGCCATGCATTTATTTTTCCCCTTCAATCCTTTAGCTACTACCAGTTCCAAAACCTAGGAATGTGGTCCTCCTTTCCTTCAACTGCTATTCCAATCCCAATCATGCTCTACATCTCACCTCATCTATTTAGTCTTTTTGGACTGTGGTCCACATAAACTCCCACTTCTGACCTGACCACACTGGCTTTGTTTAAATACTGTTTCCCATTCATGAATTCTTCGACTATAAATACATGTGCAGTAGAGACCTGGAAATATGGGAAACAGTGTTCTAATTCAACTCTAATACTAGTATGTGGGCTCTTAAACAAGTCACTTTCATCTCTGGACCTTTCTTCATGGGCCATGCTTGCTACTTCTTTAGCTATCAGCTACATACCTCTCCCTCAGAGCCTCTGTGCTTGTCTTGCCAAATGCTGTTGCCCAGTTGTCTGCTAATAAAAGTTCCCATACGTTTACCTTTGGACCTACAAGATCACTTCCAGAAATTTACTCTAAAGATTCACCTAACAAATATGAAACCACATAAGATTATTCACTACACATTCAAAACAAATTCTATAAAATAAACACTTTGAAACAACCTAAGTGCCTATCCATAGGAGACTAGCTGAATAACTATGGCACACCTTTACAACACTATTACTGGTTGGGTGGGGGGAGGGGGCCAGCAAAAAAGGACAGAAAGAATGGGAGGACAGAAAAGGAGGAAGAGAAATAAAAAGATCTCCGTGAACCAAAATGGAAAAATATTCAGGCTCTCTTATTAAGTTAGGAAAACAAGGTGTAAAATAGTTTTATATATAATTCTATAGATATAATCCTGCTACTGTTTGCATAATACAGAAGAAATTAAAGTATATATTAACAACTGGCCTATTTTTTAAAAAAGAAACACAGGAAATACATAAGCCAGAAAATAATAACAATGGTGAGCTATTGAGTGAGTGAGAACGTGGTGCAAGAGAGTAAGAATTCTCTGAATGGATATGGTTTTGACTTGTTTATATATTTTACTTATTCAAAAAATAAAAAGGAAAAAAACTACAAGACTTAATATAAAGAGATACAAATGACTAAGTCTATTAAAACCATATCATCAAGAATACAAATAAAAATAACTGCTGGCAAGGATGTGGGAGGAAAAGATACACTCAGACATTGTTGGTGGGGCTCCAAATGAACACAACCAATTTGGAAAGCAAGATGGAGATACCTCAAGACTACGAAAGGAACCACCAAATGACCCAGCTCGCTCTCTCCTTATTTGTCCAAAAGAACAAAAATCAGCATACTATAGTGATACATGCATACCAATGCTTATAGCAGCACAATTCACAAAAGCCAAGTTATGGAACCAGTCTCAGTGTCCATCAATAGGCAAACTGGATAAAGAAAATGCGGTATATACACACAATGGAGTTTTACTCAGAAGAATGAAATTGCTGTCCTTTGATTGTAAATAGATGGAACTGGAGAACATTATGCTAAGTGAAATAAGTCAAACTCAAGAGAATCAAGGGTCAAATCTTTTCTGTCATTTGTGAAAGTTAGAAAAAATAAAGAAGAGATTTCATGAAAATGGAAGACCAATAGAATAAAGGGATTGAGAGGAAGGAGAAGGGGGCATGGGGAAGTACTAGGGGATTAAATCTACCAAATTATGCTATGTCCATGTATGACTATATCACAGTGAATTCCAGTCTTATAGACATTATAATGTACTAATTAAATTAATAATATTAATAATAGAAGAGAGATCAGTGGACTACAGCAAACAGTTCAGGGTGAGGGAGGGAAAAGGAAGGTATTGGAGAATGAGATCAATCAAAGTATGTGCATGTAGAAACATGGCATAATGAATCCCACCGTGATATGTAATTACAATTGACCAATAAAAATATTTAAGAAACCACACACACAAAAAAAAAATTCAAGAAACTGGGCATGGTGGCGCACACTGGTAATCCCAGCAGCTCAGGAGATTGAAGAAGGAGGATCATAGAGTTCGAAGCCAGTCTCAGCAACTTAGAAAGGCTCTAAGCAACTTAGTTAGACCCTATCTCTAACTAAAATATAAAACGGGCTGGGGTGTGGCTCAGTGGTTAAGTGCCCCTGGGTTCAATCCCCAGTACCATTAAAAAATAAAAGAGAACTGGGAGCGCCATAAAGGAGGCCACTTGGCACAGCGCTGGGACTCGGAGCAACCACTGGGGCTCCGGCGGCTGCCCAGGGGAGGAGTGGCGAGGAGAGCTGTGTGGACTCAGAACACCGGGGCCTGCCCTGAGGAGGAGGAGGAGGAACGTGGCCACTTGGATTCGGAGTGACTACACCAGAGCTGCAGGCGGTTGCCAGAGGAGAAGCCGCGCGGCGAGCTGTTTGGACTCAGAACGACGCTTCTGAACCCCGGGGCCTGCCCTGAGGACGAGGAGGAGGAAGAGGAGCTCGGCCGCTTGGAATCGGGTGACTACACCAGAGCTACAGGCGGTTGCCAGAGGAGGGGCTGCGTGGCGAGCTGTTTGGACTCAGACCACTTCTGAACCCCGGGGCCTGCCCAGAGGAGGAGGAGGAGGAGGAGGAGGAGGAGCGCGGCAGGTCGTGTGGACTCGCAGTGACTGCATTAGCGCTCCAGGCGGCTGCTCAGAGGAGAAGGCGAGTGGTGAGTTGTTTGGACTTAAAGTGACAGCTCCTGAACACAGGGGGGCTGCCTGGAGGAGAAGCATGGTGGGTCACTTGGTCTTGAGTGGCCGCACCAGAGCTCCGGGCGGTTGCCCAGAGGACCCGTGCAGCGGGTCACGTGGATTCAGAGCCACTCAGAGCGACTGCTCCTGAACACCCGGGGGGTTATCTGGAGAAGGAGGAGGAACGGGGAGGGTCACTTCAACTCGGAGTGATTTGATTGCCCCGGGCTACGGGTGGTTGGTGGGAGGAGGAGGCACAAAGTGAGTTTCTTGGACTCCTAGTGACCGCACCGGAATACTGGGCGGCTGTCTGGAGGAAGAGGCCTGTGGCAGGTCTCTGGGACTCAGAGTGATTGTTCGGGGCCCCAGGTGGCTGCTCAGAGGAGGGGCCGCACAGCCAGGCGATTAGGTGCAGAGCAGGGTCCCAGGATCTAGGAGGCTTCTGGGTGGAAGAGCCGCACAGAGACAGGCTTAGGGTGGAGCGAAGGTTCCAGGCCTGCAGGCAGATTCTCTGAGGAGGGGCAGCCTAAGGAGATTCATCTGCGAAGGGTGAGGCTCCCAGGCACAGGAGGTAGGGCCAGGCCCCTGGGAACTTTGCAGAGGAAGGCAGCCCAGCCCAGGCGGTAGCTGTAAATTGAGGGGAACCTCTAGGACGGAACTGACCAGCGAGACCTCCCCACCGGGTGAGTCTTCCCTGCTGGGTGAGGTTTCCCCACAAGGACGGTAAAACCAGAGACTCAGGCCCAAACAGGCCTTGCCTCAGCCCACAGCCTAGGTCCCCTTTGGATGACCATTGGTTAACAAGTGGAGGCACCTCTGCCCACTAGCAGGGATTATACCCCACCTGAAGGCCACCACTCCTAGAGAGGCAGCTTCCTTGTGGAGCACCGCATTATCAACTTCCTCCAAGACTTCAGCCTACTGAAGGCTAAGGGGGGATATATATAGAAATCTTCAGGGACATTGTAAGTAAATAGAGGAAATCTGCAATATCTCAGCGGTCCACTGATACCTGAACAATATGAGAAAACAAGGAAAGAAAATGCTGCAAACAAATCTAGATGTTACATCAATAAAACCCAATGACAGCATGGCAAAAGAAATGACAGAAAAGGAGTTCAGAATGTACATAATTAAAATGATCAGAGAAGCAAACGATGAGATGAAAGAGCAAATGCAAGTATTGAATGATTGCACCAATCGACAGTTAAAAGAGCAAATACGGGAAGCAAAAGAGCATTTCAATAAAGAGTTAGAGATATTGAAAAAAAACCAAACAGAAATCCTTGACATGAAGGAAACAATAAACCAAATTAAGAACTCCATAGAAAGCATATCCAATAGGATAGAACACCTGGAAGACAGAACCTCAGACATTGAAGACAAAATATTTAACCTTGAAAACAAAGTTGAACAAACAGAGAAGATGGTAAGAAATCATGAACAGAATCTACAAGAACTATGGGATATCATGAAAAGGCCAAATTTAAGAATTATTGGGATTGAGGAAGGCCTAGAGAAACAAGCCAAAGGTATGAACAATTTATTCAATGAAATAATATCAGAAAATTTCCCAAATCTGAAGAATGAAATGGAAAATCAAGTTCAAGAGGCTTATAGGACTCCAAATACACAAAATTACAACAGACCCACACCAAGGCACATTATAATGAAAATACCTGACATACAAAATAAAGACAGAATTTTAAAGGCTGTGAGAGAAAAGAACCAAATTACATTCAGGGGGAAACCAATACGCATATCAGCAGATTTTTCAATCCAGACCCTAAAAGCTAGAAGGGCCTGGAACAACATTTTTCAAGCCCTGAAAGAAAATGGATGCCAACCAAGAATCTTATACCCAGCAAAACTTACCTTCAAATTTGACGATGAAATAAAATCCTTCCATGATAAACAAAAGCTAAAAGAATTTACAAAAAGAAAGCCAGCATTACAGAACATTCTCAGCAAAATATTCCATGAGGAAGAGATGAAAAACAAAGAAGCAAATCAGCAAAGGGAGGAATTATCCTAAAGGAATTGTCAAATAAAGGAGGAAACAAGTTGTGTCAAACAAATAAATAAACAAAATTTTAAAAATGAACCAAATGACCGGGAAACCAAATCATTTCTCTATAATAACCCTGAATGTTAATGGCCTGAATTCATCAATCAAAAGACATAGACTGGCAGACTGGATTAAAAAGAAAGATCCAACAATATGTTGCCTGCAAGAGACTCACCTCATAGAAAAAGATACCCATAGATTAAAGGTGAAAGGATGGGGAAAAACATACCATGCACATGGACTCAGCAAAAAAGCTGGAGTATCCATCCTCATTTCCGATAATGTGGACTTCAAGCCAAAGTTAGTCAGAAGGGATAAAGAAGGTCATTTCATACTGCTTAAGGGAAGCATAAATCAGCAAGATATAACAATCATAAACATCTATGCCCCAAACAGTGGCTCATCTATGTATGTCAAACAAATCCTTCTCAATTTCAGAAACCAAATAGACCACAACACAATAATACTAGGTGATTTTAACACGCCTCTCTCACCACTGGACAGATCTTCCAGACAAAAATTGAACAAAGAAACCATAGATCTCAATAACACAATCAATAATTTAGACTTAACGGACATTTATAGAATATACCATCCAACCAAGAGCGAATACACTTTCTTCTCAGCAGCACATGGATCCTTCTCTAAAATAGACCATATATTATGCCACAAAGCTAATGTTAGCAAATACAAGAAGATAGAGACACTACCATGTATTCTACCAGATCATAATGGATTGAAGTTAGAAATAAATGAAAGAGTAAAACACAGAAACTATTCCAACATCTGGAGATTAAACAATATGCTATTATATGATAAATGGATAACAGAAGATATTAGGAAGGAAATTAAAAAATTCTTAGAGGTAAATGAGAACAAAGAAACATCATATCAAAATCTCTGGGACACTATGAAAGCAGTACTTAGAGGGAAATTTATTTCATGGAGCGCATTTAATAAAAGAAGTAAAACTCAACAAATAAACAACCTAACACTACAGCTCAAAGCCCTAGAAAAAGAAGAACAGAACAGCACCAAAAGTACTAGAAGACAGGAAATAGTTAAACTCAGAGCTGAAATCAATGAAATTGAAACAAAAGAAACAATACAAAAAATTGACAAAATAAATAGTTGGTTCTTCGAAAAAATAAACAAAATTGATAAACCTTTAGCCACACTAACAAAGAGAAGACGAGAGAAAACCCAAATCACTAAAATTCGGAATGAACAAGGAAATATCACAACAGACAGGATGGAAATACAAAACATAATTAGAAGCTATTTTGAAAATCTATACTCCAACAAAATAGAAAATTTCGAAGACATCAACAGGTTTCTAGAGACATATGAATTGCCTAAACTGAATGAGGAGGACATAAACAATTTAAATAGACCAATTTCAAGTACTGAAATAGAAGAAGTCATCAAAAGCCTACCAACAAAGAAAAGTCCGGGACCAGATGGGTTCTCAGCCGAGTTCTACAAAACCTTTAAGGAAGAGCTCATTCCAATACTTCTCAAAGTGTTCCATAAAATAGAAGAGGAGGGAACCCTCCCAAACTCATTCTATGAAGCCAATATCACACTGATACCTAAACCAGACAGAGACTCATCAAGGAAAGAAAATTTCAGACCAATATCCTTAATGAACATCAACGCAAAAATTCTCAACAAAATTTTAGCAAATCGCATACAAAAACATATTAAAAAGATAGTGCACCATGATCAAGTGGGTTTCATCCCAGGGATGCAAGGTTGGTTCAACATCAGGAAATCAATAAACGTAATTCACCATATTAATAGACTTAAAGTCAAGAATCACATGATTATTTCAATAGATGCAGAAAAAGCATTTGATAAAATACAGCACCCCTTCATGCTCAAAACACTAGAAAAAATAGGGATAGTGGGAACATTCCTTAACATTGTAAAGGCCATTTATGCTAAGCCCATGGCTAATATCATTCTAAATGGTGAAAAACTGAAAGCATTCCCCCTAAAAACTGGAACAAGGCAGGGATGCCCTCTTTCACCACTTCTATTCAACATCGTTCTTGAGACTCTGGCCAGAGCAATTAGACAAACCAAAGAAATTAAAGGGATACGAATTGGGAAAGAAGAACTCAAACTATCCCTGTTCGCTGATGACATGATTATATATTTAGAGGAACCTCGAAATTCCACCAGAAAACTCTTAGAACTCATAAGTGATTTCAGTAAAGTAGCAGGTTACAAGATCAATGCCCATAAATCCAACGCATTTTTATACATAAGTGATGAATCTTCAGAAAGAAAAATTAGGAAAACTACCCCATTCACAATAGCCTCGAAAAAAATAAAATACTTGGGAATCAATCTCACAAAAGAGGTGAAAGACCTCTACAATGAGAACTATACAACACTAAAGAAAGAAATTAAAGAACACCTTAGAAGATGGAAAGATCTTCCATGTTCTTGGATACGAAGAATTAATATTGTCAAAATGGCCATACTACCTAAAGTGCTATACAAATTCAATGCAATTCCAATTAAAATCCCAATGACGTACCTTACAGAAATAGAGCAAGCAATTATGAAATTCATCTGGAAGAATAAGAAACCAGAATAGCTAAAGCAATCCTTAGCAGGAAGAGTGAAACAGGGGGTATTGCAATACCAGATCTTCAACTCTACTACAAAGCAATAGTAACAAAAACGGCATGGTATTGGTACCAAAATAGAAAGGTAGATCAATGGTACAGAATAGAGGACACGGACACAAACCCAAATAAATACAATTTTCTCATACTAGACAAAGGGGCCAAAAATATGCAATGGAGAAAAGATAGCCTCTTCAACAAATAGTGCTGGGAGAATTGGAAATCCATATGCAACAGAATGAAACTAAACCCATATCTCTCACCATGCACGAAACTAAACTCAAAATGGATTAAGGACCTCGGAATCAGACCAGAGACCCTGCAGATTATAGAAGAAAAAGTAGGTCCAAATCTTCACCTTGTTGGTCTAGGACCAGACTTCCTTAACAGGACTCCCATAGCACAAGAAATAAAAGCTAGAATCAACCACTGGGATAGATTCAAACTAAAAAGCTTTCTCTCAGCAAAGGAAACTATCAGCAATGCGAAGAAAGAGCCTACAGAGTGGGAGAATATCTTTGCCAATCATACTTCAGATAGAGCACTAATCTCCAGAATCTATAAAGAACTCAAAAAACTCTACTCCAAGAATTCAAATAGTCCAGTCAACAAATGGGCTAAGGAAATGAATAGACACTTCACAGAAGAAGATCTACAAGCAATCAACAAACATATGGAAAAATGTTCAACATCTCTAGTAATAAGAGAAATGCAAATCAAAACCACCCTAAGATTCCATCTCACCCCAATTAGAATGGCGATTATCAAGAATACGAGCAACAACAGGTGTTGGCGAGGATGTGGGGAGAAAGGTACACTCATACACTGCTGGTGGGGCTGCAAATTAGTGCAGCCACTCTGGAAAGCAGTGTGGAGATTCCTTAGAAAACTTGGAATGGAACCACCATTTGACCCAGCTATCCCACTCCTTGGCCTATACCCAAAGGACTTAAAATCTGCATACTACAGAGATACAGCCACATCAATGTTCATAGCTGCTCAATTCACAATAGCCAGACTGTGGAACCAACCTAGATGCCCTTCAATTGATGAGTGGATAAAGAAACTGTGGTATATATATACAATGGAATATTACTCAGCCATAAAGAATGATAAAATTATGGCATTTGCAGGCAAATGGATGAAATTGGAGAATATCATGCTAAGTGAGATAGGCCGATCTCAAAAAGCCAAAGGACGAATGATATCGCTGATAAGTGGAGGATGACACATAATGGGGGGGAGGGAAGGGTTAGGGTTAGGGTTAGGGAGGGGGGCAAGTATGGAGGAAGGAACTACTGTATAGAGGGTAAAGAGGGGTGGGAGGGGTGGGGGGAAGGGAAAAAATAACAGAATGAATCAAACAACATTACTCTATGTAAATTTATGATTACACAAATGGTATGCCTTTACGCCATGTACAAACAGAGAAACAACATGTATCCCATTTGTTTACAATAAAAAAAAAATTTAAAAAAATAAAAGAAAAATAAAAATAAACTCAAGAAATAAACATAATGCTATTTCCCTTACAGAATATAAGGACACAAAAAAACTGCAAATTAAGTATTGAACTCTACTTAGTAGATAGATTATTATTAGAATTGGATTGGTAATTCTGAAGTTACTAATAGGTCAAATGAGTAAATATACTGAGATTCTTGACAACCAGTTTTCACTGTGCAAAGGAGGAAAACACAAATAAGGGGAGAAGGCAATAAAGAATTCTATGGCATTAGATAAAATTATGACTTTTTAAAAATATATAACATTTCTTAGCTGTATCCAATGGAAAGACATAAAAACACCATCTCCTTGGTAGTAATGAGCACAGAAACACTTGGATTCTAATACCACCTAGATCTTAACACTTGGTTTCTTTAATACCATTCTCCATTAAAATAAAGCAGAGTTCCTTGGAGAAAAGACTGATTCCTTCTGCGACAGGAAAATACAAGATAACTTGGGAACTTCTTAAACTTTTAAGTTAAAAAGTGCTCCAAGCCTGATGGGGAGATAACAGAAGGACAGAAGAGTCAGCTGGAATGGTGCCACAACTGGTTAATTTTGGAAAATTGAATACTCAGAGAATAATGATAAAGGATTAGCACATGTATGAAAAAAAGAATACATCAGTTTGCAGTGATTTTATTTATTTATTTATTGTGGGGTGCTGGGGATTGAACTCAGGCCCTCACACAAGCTAGTCAAGCATTCTACCACTGAGCTATATCCCCAGCTTCAGTCCACAGTGATTTTAAAAGAATGGGGAGGGGGTTGGCAAAAAGGAATGCTCCTTATAGAACAATATCTAATTAAGGCAGATAAGATAATTTAATCATTTATAAGAACTTACCATATTACAACCATCAGTGTAATCATATCTGACAAAGATTATCCATGAATGCTACCACTTCATATAAGTTTGCTCAGAAACGGGTGTCTTCATCCATTTGTGCTGCTATAACAAACTATCTTAGATTGAGCTGGGTGCAGTGGTGCACACCTGTAATCCCAGCAGCTTAGAAGGTTGAGATAGGAGGGTCCCAGGTTCAAGGCCAGCCTCAGCAATTTAGCAAGGCCCTAAGCAACTTAGTGAGACCCTGTTTCAAAATTTAAAAATTTTAAAAAGGGGATGAGGATGGAGAGTAGCCCTGGGTTAATCCCCAATACCCAAGAAAACAAAATAAAATAAAACAAAATATCTTAGATTGAGTAATATCTAAATAATGCAAATTTACTTTTCACAGTTCTGAAGGCTATAAAGTTCAAGATAAAAGGGGTTAGTACATTTGATGTCTTTTAAAGGTCCATTCCTCATAGATGTTTTTCTTTTTTTCCTTTATACTGGGGATTGAATGGAGGGGAGATTTACCAGTGAGCTACATCCCCAGTCTTTTTGAGACAGGTTCTTGATAAGCAGATAAGCATCTTGCTAAATTGCTAAGACTAGCCTCGAATTTGGCATACAGCACCAAATCTGACTTCTAAATGATGTTTTCTACGCATTCTCACATTACAGAAAGGCAAAAGAACTCCTCGTGCTTCTTTTATAAGGTCCTAATCTTACTCATGAAGGAGCAGATTTCAGAACCTAATTTTACCTCCCAAAGTCCCCACATTTAAATACTGATTACTGTGGGGCTCACATTTCAACATATGAATGGGGGGGAGGGAGGTACAAGCATTTAGATCCTAAAAAATCTCAAAATATCATCACAGATTTATTAATTACAAAAGGGAAATTATTATCGGAATATACCATTTTAACCAAGTGATCGAACTTACCATTATAAATGGAAAAAACTCACAATATATTAATGCTGGTATAATAGGAAATATTTACCTAGATAGCCCTCTTACCTAGACTTTTAACTGATTCTAACCATGAGAAAATAAGACAAATTCAGATTGAGGCATATTACTAACAATTGGCTTAATCATTAAAAATGTCATTGTCAAGAAAGATCAAAGAAAAATTGTCCTAGTTTAAGAAAGATCAATAGACCACAAAATGTAATGCTTGATCTTTCACTGGATCCTAAAAAGCTTAAACAAACCACAGTAACTCAATAAGAAAATTTTATTATCCCAACTTTATTATGAAAGCTTATTAACTAGTATTATTGTATCATCCTAAATTTCTTGGGTATAACAATGATATTGTGATTATATAGAATGTCATAGTTCTTAGGAGATGCATGTTTTAATACACTCAAAAACTGTCATGGTGTAATTTATTCTCGAATGGCTCCAAATTTTAAAGAGTACATTCTAAATGCATTGTGGTATCCTGAATCAGATCCTTAATAGTACAGACGTTAGTGAAAAAACTAGAGAAATCTTGAAAAAACAAAAAAAGTCTATATTTAGTTAACAGTAATATACCAATGTTAATTAGCTTTGACAACCAAATCAAGGTTTTACAAAATGTTAATAGGGTAAACTGGGTGAAAGTTGTACAAGAACTCAGTCCTATAGATGCAACTTTCTTATAAATATAAAAACTATTCCAAACTAACAAGTTTATCTTACAAATAAGTAGCTAGACAGATAAAGCACATGTGGCAAAATACCAACAATTCATAAATCTAGGTGAACGGTATAAGGATGTTTATTAGCCAATACTTTCAACTTTTCTGTAGATTTTAAATTTGTCAAAATAAAGTGCTAAAATAAAGTCACAGAAGGTTAAAAGTAAAAGGATAGAAAAGATATTCCACATGAACACTAGTCAAAATAAAACTGGAATTACTTTATTAGTGTTAGACAAAATAGACTTTAGGCAAAAAAAAAAAGAAAAGAAAAGAAAAAAAGAAAAAATAAATAAACTAAGAGATTAAAAACTTTCTAATTAAAAAAGCTCAATTTATCTGGACATGGTACTGCATGTCCATAATCCCAGCAACTCAGGAAGGCTGAGGCAGGGGGAATCTCAAGTTCAAGGCCAGCCTCAGCAACTTAGCCAGGTCCAAAGAAACTTAGAGACCCTATCTCAAAACAAAAAAGAAAAAGAAAAGGGGTTAGGGATGTAGCTCAGTGGTTAAGCATCCCTGGGTTCAGTCCTCAACATTGAAATAAAAAAAAAAGTTCAATTTATCAGAAAGATGGTATGATCTAAATTTATATGCAAAGTAAAAGCTGTTGGAACTATAAGGAGTAAATAAAGGACCATGATAGATTTTAGTAAATCTCTTTAAAACAGAAAGAATAAGCAGAAAACAAAACAGTAAGGATACAATTTCCTAGATTATATCTAAATATCTCATATGCCATTGTTACTTTGATTGTATAGAATAAACTGAGGCTCTAAGTAATTTCTAAGATCACACAGAGAATAGAAGAAATGGGAATCTAGCCTAGAATGTCTGACTTCAGAGCATGTGATCTTATCTCATTACTCCATACTGCCTGCCCCAAGCATATATTTGATAACTTGCACTAGGTGATTTCTAAGGGACATTTCAGTTCTGAACTTTCTATAATTTGCTTCAATAAATCCAAAATGAAATGTTCAACTAGGCTGAGTAACCCTGAATTACAGAGCTAAATCAAGAAACTCAGTAAAATAAAATCCATATGACCTCACAATTAGAATGATTCATTAGAATTATCAAAAAATATACTTTTCCCATATCAAATTCATCAGAGACAGAAATGTTATTCTGTTAGTCAATGTCTTACATTTTTTCTCATATGAAGACTGATGAACAGATAATATTAAAAGCTTTCAGCAATAATAAAATAACTGGACATGGTGTAGGTCTATAATCGCAGTAACTCAGGAAGCTGAGGCAAAAGGAGCCCAAGTTCAAGACCAGCCTCAGCAATTTACTGAGATTCCATCTTAACATAAAAAATAAAAAGAGCTGGACATGAAGCCCAGTAGTAGAACACCCCTGGGGTTCAACCCTTAGCACCATAAAAATATAACAAAGATCTTTAAACACAATTAGACTCAAATTTAGTAAATGCAAATTCCTAGGAGAAAAAATCCTTTGTTAAAATGCCTAAATTAGTGTAGATGAAATAAACTACTTATAAAATACTGCTATTAGTTCTGAAAAACAAATTATTGATTATTAACTGGTTAAAGTTCTTAAAAGTTTTAAAAAATACAGAACTATTTGTCTTTCATATGAAATACTCAGTAATCATAGTTAAAATATTCTCATTTGCTCTTTTGTATCATGAGAATTCATCCTTAAATAGAACTGGCTATCTTATTTACTATTTTTTTCTTTTTAAATAAGAAAGATAGCTAACTCTTTAAATGGATATATTATAAAAAGCTGTGAGATATTCCTTAACCTTCATAAACAATAAAAAGTATGCCTCATAAAATAAGCATATTGACATTTTTGTGTTGAGAACCAGAAACTTCTGATAAATGGTAATAATTTGCACAAAAAAATAACATAGCAAGGCACAACCCATTTCTCTTAGAGGCCCAAAGATGGGGGAAAATTTATTAGGTTCATGAATCAAAGATAACTTGTGATTACATACAGATTTAATGGTTAGAAATGAAATGTACTTAGGCTTAGCGTAAGGATCTAAGAGTAGTAAAGTATTCCTAGAAACCAAGGTAAAACTTCAATTTGCCATGAGTTCAATGAACCAGATAAATAATTGTATCACCAATATCTGCCTGTAGCCCATTTTCAGTGAGGTGAATTTTCTTGCTCATGAGGTCCACATGGAAAATAGCATGCTCAGAAATGGGTGTCTTTTCAGTGTGCTCTCTTCCCAGGACAGGAACTCGCCGAGGCCCCAACACTGGATCATCAAATCTCATCAGTTTCACTTTGGAAAGGTCTATAGCAGAAGAGATTATTAATATGAGCATTTAATTATAGTTACTGACTCAAACTCATGAATGAAACTGGTAATTCACATTAAAACACATCCATTGTTACACCTAAACAAAAAATATTTTCATTAGATTTTTAAATAGGACCCAATCTCAGGAGCAAAGCTGAAATCTAATAAATCTTCACCCCCTTTCATCTTTTTAGTCAAAGAATCTACATAGCATATCTCCTGGAATGATAAACCTAGAGAAAGAAAAAATTGAGTGTATTTTTGAGCATTAACCTATATGATCGCTTGAATCACTTTTTATGTGTCTCAATTAGTCATTCTTCAAAATACCAAAAAGTCTAAAACCTATTTATTTCTTGCTGTGTTTCCTGGAATGCATTAAACTTGCAAGAGTGATAGCTTTCCTTGGAGTTACACTTGGAGAAATAATTACTAGTGTAAGAAACAGCATTACCCATTTCTTGCTTTGCTCAAAAGATCAAAGTGTTTGTATTAACAAGTTGATGAGACAAGGAGAGAAGGGGGAAAGCAGAAGGAAAGGGCAAAGCTTTTAGAATTTCAAACTTCAAGTTGAACTCCAATCCTACTCTGCTTGAGATTTTCTTGATATGCTCTTGTGCAAGCTGAAAATGGCTTCTGGCGATAAAAAAAAAAAAGCACTTGTCCCATGAAATATTAAGATTCGACAATCCTGCCAACAACTGAGCCTTAAAGAAATTTACTCAAACAATCTGGAGACCTCACAAGAATAAATGACTTTATTTTATGTGATAGAAAAACACTATAAATGAATACAAATGATGATTCTGGATTTATATCTCATTCTAAGTGTAGCATGGCTAGTTATATTTAACCTCATCTGAAGAAATAGAAGTTATTTTCTGAATTACTTCTACCCCTTTCTAAAACAGACTGCTGGGTGGTCTGTGAGCTACACTCACTCATGTTGTCTTCAGAGTATGAAGCTTATATGAGAGGGATAAGAGATAAAAGGAGACATTAATGCAGCTGGCAGCGATATCAGGCATAAAAGTTATCCAGGCACTCTGTTCTCTTTAGGAAACAAAGACTGAAGAACCTTGAGTTTAGAGAAGAGATCTTGGGGCTTACAGAACAATTACCAACCATAAAAGCAAACCCTGCTGGAGAATCTCTGCAGAGACCATACAACCTATTCTCAGACATAGCATGGGTACTAAAAATTAAAATAGGAAAGGAGCAGGCACAGTCTTCAAGACAGCCATGATCTTATTTGGGAGAAGAATACAAATCATTTTTACAATGATTGCAATTCATACTGCACATCAGTGGTACCAACTATTTTGTTATAGAAGCAGTGATAAGTCTTGCTGGTAGATTTTATATATTAGGCCTTTTACTACCACAAATCTTAAAATCTTTCTGTCTCTCTCTTTTTCTCTCTGAACCAATCCTCCCTCTTCGTTTCCAGAAATTCTAATTCAAACTATTTCAAATAAACCTTAATACTACATCAGTCTTCAAAGTGACAAAACACATTTGCTTTGATGTTTCACCATGTAGTTCATTACTGTCAACAAATTCTTGGAGCATTCTTAGTGGTTTTACTATCTTTTCTGATCCCAGACTTCTCTTATCATTTAAAATGTTGAAACTTAAGTCTGAGACTATACAAGATTTAAGGTACTCAGAGAAAAGATGAGAGAAATTGAAAGTTCCTAGGGATTGATAATGTGAAATGGAGTCTTTCACCTCCAAATTATTAGTTCATATGTGGCATGGGTTGTGGAGTGATTTAAGGTCATTGTCATCAAATAGTTGCTCAATGGTCTTTGTGGAGTGAAATGATGGTTTTAGTGTAGTTGCTCCTGGACCTAGATCATAATCACCCTCAATACAATTGGCAGTAATTGGACAACTTGCTGGCTACTGCAGCAAAGAACTATGTTATTGAATTTAACTTCTTCTTCATCTCATATACTCACTATACACAGCCCCCAAAGATATCAAAGTATCCGGAGGGCTTCTGGAAAAGTATCAAGGTTAGATCTCTTCTGTAGATTCTTACAGGAATATCAATTTCAAACTCCTCCTAATATTTCTATCCATTTTCTAAAATTTATAGCAGTTACCAACACCAAACTCAAAACACTGCACCATCATACTAATCATAGTCACTATGACAAAGGAGATAAGAACTATGCCAGAGGCTCTGAAGAACCTACTCAGTGATATACCTAAGTACATGCAATGGGGGAGGGGGATTTAACATTATATAAAACAATTTCAATATAGGAATGTATCCTCTCATGTTCTACAGCCTTTTATCAATCCGATCCAGTGGGTCCATAAAAATATCTATTTTCTTCAAAAGACACTAGAATAAGGGCTGGAAATATAGCTCAGTTGGTAGAGTGCTTGCCTCGTAAGCACAAGACCCTGGATTCAATCCCCAGTACCGCACAAAAAAAAAAAAAAAAAAAAAAAAAACTAGAATATTCTTCAAAGCTAAGGTTTCTTCCTATTATGAGATCTCCTCATGACTGAATACTTGCAATACAAAAATGGCAAGCCACAAAATGCCTTATTATATATTCATATTTCTATAAAATTTCAAGTTCTGCTCCTTACAGCCTATACATTCTAAGGACTGAGCTACCATTCTATGGTATCTGGTTTCATAAGGGAGCATAATAAATGTCTATAACAACATGGATGACTCTTAAAAACATTTTGTTAAGTAAAATAAGCTAAACACAAAAGAGTGAATATTTCTGGGTGTGGTGGTACATGCCTATAGTCCCAATTACTCAGGAGGCCAATGTAGGAAAATTGCTTGAGCCCAGGAGGCTAGAGCCAGCCTGGGGAACATAGTGAGATTCCCATTTCTTGAAAATAGTGAGAAAATAAAATATATCTAATAAAACTAATCAAAAGATTGAAGTACAAATTTATATGATTCCATTTTTGAGATACCCAGAATAGTCAAATATATAGAGACAGAAAGTAAACAGTGGTTACCAGAGACTAGAAGGAGGTAGAATAGGGAATTCAGTTTAATAGGTATAGCATTTCAGATGAGGAAGTTGAAAAATTCTGGAAATGCATGTTAGTGATAGTTACACAATGAGAATATATTCAATGCCACTTAACTGTATACTTAAAAATGGCTAAAATGTTAAGTTTATGCTATATATATTTACTGTACTTAAAAACATGTCTTTAAACAATAAAATCCCTAGCTCTAGTATATACCTGGTGATGATGCTCCACACAGAGTGAACATACAGTTGGTACTTTCCTCTCCTGGTATACTCTTTTCCCTCATCACCACATATATCATTTCCAGTTTTCTCCATAAATTCATCCTTGATCACTAGAGCTGGAAATAATCTCACCTTTTTTGGGGCTGTATGTTTAATTTGTGCCATATATGAATTTACCATTTGAAGTTCTTAAAGTCATTGTCTTAGATTTGTAAATCATTATAAAATTTTCCTTACTTCCCCAAGAATAAAGCCAGCTGGACAGGTTAGTTCAGAATATTAAAGGTGTGTGTTCTTTAATCCCAAATTACCTCTGACAGACAGAAATCAGTCGTTACAATTCAGAGATAGATGGAATCTTGAAAAAAAACATCTAATCCCATGTCCTCATTTTGCTAAAATTCAGAGCTTAAGTGACAAAGTCATTAAACTATCCAGCCACAGGGTCCAAAAAAGAATATTTCTTGATTCTGGGTTCAACACTCTTTCGACTGCATTACATAGCTGTCCCTAAGCATATCTCCCCTCTGCTTAGAACTAATCAAATCTACAAGTTACTGCAAAAAACTGAGTTTCAGGGCTGGGGATATGGCTCAGTTGGTAGAGTGCTTGCATTGCAAGCACAGGCCCTGAGTTCAAACCCCAGCACCGCAAAAAAAAAAAAAAAAAAACAACTGAGTTTCAGGGAAGTCATTTACCTTTAATTCCTCGGTCCATTTTCATTAAACGCCTGATTATAGAATCACAGTTATCTCCTTGTCTGATTTCAATTTTGGTTGAGAAGTGACCATTGGATGGCTGGGGATTTATTAGGGAAATTGGCACACCAGGCTAGAAAAACAAAAAGTAAATGACTGTTATAGGCAATCAAACCTGAATACTGCCAAGGAAAGGGAAATCTGTAATACATTTTCAATACTCAGTGCAAGACAGACCTAATTCTGATATTCTAAAATCATGACCAAGACATACTCAAATACGAAAGAAAAATCATGCTTATAAGCAGGCACCTAGATAAAAATGACTACAACTATAAATATCAATACTGATGATGGACAAAAGCAATAATTACATTTTTTCTTCCATAACTACCACCATTTGTTGAGTACATCAGGTACTATACTAAACATTTTGTAGACAATAGTTCTGTATCCTGACAGGTAGTTCTTTTGAACCCTTTTTCACAAATGAGAAGCCAAGAACCAGAAAGACTGAGTAGCCCAAAGTCATACAGGTAATGACAGAGCAAGGATTACAGTTCTATGTCCTTCTACCTCTCACAAGGACTCTATTATTGTAAAAGTAAAAGACTTATATACAAAGTAGCTTAATGAAATACTTGAAAGTAGCTTGAAATAAATTCCTTTTTATCTATCTCCAAGGCCCAAAGAATTGCATTTTTGAAAACCACCACCTCTGAATGTAATGAGAGTATCGTTACACAACGATAAATTGAAGGTTTCCTTGATTGTGATCACCATATTCTTCAAAACAGGCCTTTTCTGTTTGCAAGGTTTTCAATTAAACATGGTGAAAGTATTAACATCTAAGACCTCTGTTTATCAAGATACCAAGGACATTGTGTGGACTCAGTTGCAGTACAATGGAATTTGCCAAATGCTGCCAATCTGAATGGATTCTTTGACGCTAAAGAATTAGAATCTCTAAAACCTCAAGACCTCTTATTTTTACCAATGATAGCCAAAATATAAAGGAAAGGGAAAAAAAAAAAGGCGATTCCAGCATAACAAGATGATGCACTGCTGTGGTCTATACCAAAACCCAAAACACCTGGAATAATCAATGATTATCTGAAGTTTGAAAAGTTTCTTTTCACTATTTAGAAGAGTCTTCCATTTCAACTGCTACCATATTATTTTTAATAAACACCAGGTTCTAAAAATCATATTTTTACTTTTAAAACCTCAAATAATATTAGATTCCATCCATAAAGAGTAAAGTGAGGAAAAGTAACTACTGTTCCAACTGGAGAATTAGGACAACTTAACTCTAGTTCCATTTCTAACTGTGACCTAGAACAACTCATCACATAATTTCTCTGGACTGTTCTTCATTCCGTCTTTAAAATGATGGGCTTAGATGTAATGACCTCTAAGGTCTCTTCTAGCTCTAAAATGCAATGGGTTCAATAAGATTTCTTCAACTTACTTCTGTTCTAAAAACATTAAGTGGTTTTCCAGGACAACAGTCTTCTCTGACTTTATCTTCTGCTTCAGAGGCAAACTTGACTTCTATATGTTCTAGCTAAATAGAGGGGAAAAAATGGAAGTCATTAGTATTACTTAATATGATTGAAATTAATCACCACCTCATTTCATCAAGAGCACGACTAGTTCTACACTTAACATGAAATGGGCTGTGCAATTTTATTATTTTCCATATGAGCATTAAATTAAATTTGTAATCAGTTATTTAACCCTCATCTTAGATGCCTCAGAATATTTTTATTTATATAGTCATGTTTATCTCATTTCCTATAATGAATTCTGGCACCTATCTGGCACATAAGAGAAAAAGGAAATCAGGGTAAAATCTTAAACTCAGACAAAAAAATTTGAAATACATATATGAACCATTAAAAATACATATATATGAAAACAGATGTTCACTGATATATAATTCCATTAACTCATTTAAAATAAAATCCTCAGGCCAATCAAGATGATGCACACCTATAATCCTGTAATTCAGGAGACTGAAGCAAGAGGACTATGAGTTCAAAGCCAGCCTCAGCAACTTAGCAAGACCCTTAGCAACTAATCAAAACACTGTCTCAAAATATTTTTAAAAAGGACTGGGGACATAACTCAGTGGCAAAGCACCCTCAAGTTCAATCCCCAATACCAAAAAATAAAATAAAATGTTCAAAGGTTGGAGATGTAGCTCAGTGTCAAGAGCACATGCTTAGCATGTGTAAGTACTTAAGTTTAATCTTCAGCACCAAATAAAAACCAATAATTAAGTGAATTTTTATTTAGAAATAACTTTCTTCCATCTCTGTATGAAACGATTTTACTGAAACTCTTCATAATTTTTTTAACTTAAATGTCTTCATTATCACTTCATTATTATAACCACTTTGAGTCCTCTAACAGTTTTCTAGAGCAAATTATTTTTCCTTCTGCCTAAGCCGTCTGAGAGAAAGCATTTTTAGAATCTATATATTTAGCTGTGATTGATAACATATCATGAACCACAGATTATAATTATTCTACTTCCGTGAATCTGAGGTTGAACTGGGGGAGAGGGAACAATTCACAGTGCTCCATAATAACAGAGACTTTAGAAGCATTTAAATACAAGGGCTCTCTCATTTTCTTAAAGACAATTTTGGCTGGATGTGGTGGTGCACACCTGTCATCCCATCAACTCGGGAGGCTGAGGTAGAAGAATCTCAGATACAAAGCCAGCCTCAACAACTTAGCGAGACTCTGTCACAAAATAAAAAAATGAGAAGGGCTGAGGATGTGGCTCAATGGTTAAGCGTCCCTGGGTTCAATCCCTAGTACAAAAAAAAAAAAAAAAAAAGAATTTAGGGAGAAAATCTAGATAGTTTTTATGCATAGCATAACTGATAAATGAAATACAATGATAGCTCATTATTTTTCTTTCTTAAACTTTTATAGTTTTCCCATTCTCTTTCCCTTCAAATATTTTTGACTGAATATAATTGGCAAAAATACTAAACACAGAAGATGAAATTTATAAAAAGGCTTATTATAAAATTCAAAAACTTGATTACGGCTTACTACAGTTGACTAGTAACTACAATCCCTGGCCCTCTTACCTCAAGGGAATTAGTCAGGTAGACTATATTCTCCATAAGCACTGCCTGTTCATCAAATTCCAATTGCAAATCGAGAACACGAGGTCCCATCTTCTCCACATTTTCCTAATAGCCAAAATGTTTTTGAAAAATAAAATCGCATTAAAAAGATATTGAAAAGAATTTACATCCTTCAAAGCAATCATTTTTCTCTCAGTTGATAAAATCTTTACATTTCAACAGTTACACCAAGGGCCTTGGACTCCTGGAATCAAACAAATGTATGAAAAAAAGTCCTTCAGGTAATTAAAAAATATCTATTTTTTTTTAATTTTCCAAGATACCAACCAAAAAAGTTTTGAAGATATTCTCATAAACTTTAAAGAAAAAGTCATACTATATAATAATCAATCTTATAATATACAAAAAATTCTTAATTCTCTTGAACATTAAATATTTATTACATAAAATGTAACCTTCATGATCCAAGTTCACAAGCACAAATATAAATGTCCAGAACACATTACACTTATATGAAAGTGATCTGACATTATTCCTGCTATCCAGTGCTTTAGTTTACCATTTGCTATAGATTAATACCCAAACATCAGGAATGGATTAGTTACTGCAGGAGTGGGTCCCTAAAAAAATGATGAATTTAAGCTTGCACGTGTGAAATCCTACTCACAAGAGAGAATGAGGAAGAGAATTGCCAAGTTTGAGGCCAAACTCAGCAACTCAGTGAGACTTGTCTCAAGATAAAAAAATATAAAGGGTTGGGAGTATAGGTTTAATCCCCAGTATTGGTGGGGGTGGGGACTAATTTGCAGGGCAAATCACCAATATTATATATAGACCATGCAAACAATTGACAGTGCTTCATCAAAATTAAATAACTTCCTAAAGAAGCCAACTTTTCACAACAAAGAACTGTCTGGCCCAAAATATCCATAAAGTCATTGCCAAGAATCCTTGGTCTAATCCCCATAACCAATGTTTATTCTGTTAATCTAAAACTATACAGATGTAGAATCTTGGTCCCAGTAATAGGATCTAGTTAAAATAAAATGTTTCCTCCTCAAACTGAAGAGAAGGAATCACATGAAGGGAATAATTTAGTACAGCAATTCTAAAACAATTTTTCTTCCACAATACACATTTTCATTTCACATACTCAGCACTTCCACAGGTAAACCCAAAATCCGATAGCTCATTTCTCACAACCACTGATTGAAAAGTGCTATTTTAGCAGATTCTGGAGAGGCAGCAGAGGGGAGCACAAGAAGACAAACTGTGCCCAAAACTTTTCTCTTTCCCTCTGCTGTCCTATCTAAGCATTACCCCTGTGGTCCCAGTTGTGCAAGGTCCACAGTTTACCTTAATCATGGCAACAAACGGCATCACTTTCTTCATGTATTTCTTCAATTCTGGCAAATTACCTAGTTCATTAGCAATGACTTTGTTATCAGGCAATTTTCCACCACTGGCCTAAAAATGGAAAGGGGACAGAGACAGAGGAATATGAAGAAGTCAGAGAGACAATGAATGGTGGCTCTCCCAGTCTGCTAGAGAAGAGCAGTCCTTAGCATCATAGTGAAGTGAAGGCTGAACAAACAATGCAGAAGGGAGTTTCCCACTTTCTCCAAATTCAGAAGATATATCTTCTTAAGGGAGAAAAACAAGTGTATTGCACTGAATATTTAGTCTTTCTTACAATAACAGCACCTCTAGGATTATAACATTAGTTCCTACCTGTAAGAACCCAAGATAGTCTTATATGACCTTCATTTCATTAGTCATATTAAAATGGAAAACAACTATCATAGAAGATTTATATAATATCTGTTTTGAGTGTTCTTGAATAAATTGTTATTACCAATGTGAAAAGAATTCCTAGTTATTGACATGTTCAAAATATTATCATTACTATCTACTAAAAAAAACACATATTATCATACATCACTAATATGCAGTTCCAAATTTGCTGACTGCATCTAAATTCACTTCTATAAACATCAATGTCTCCTTCAATAAAGTGAGAAGTAAAGGAAGTGGCCCTTTCAGAGTTTTGGACAACATATTTTCTACTAGTTGTAAAAGCATAGCATCAAAGTCAAGGGTTGGGAATGAATCTAAATGAAGAGAAATATATAACAAGATTTCAAATAACATATTTACTTTCAATTCTAACCTTTACTAAAATTCATGGGACAAATATATTTTCTCCACTTGTCAATGTATTTCTCTGAAACACATGAAAGAAAAAGAACACAGTGGGAAACACTCCTCTTCTTTACATCACCAAAAAGGTGCTGTAGTCAATATAACAACACTCTTGATTATAAATTAAGGTTTTTTTTAGTTCTTTTGGATGAAAACAAAATTTTAAAAAGAAGCTGATAGTGCCAAAAACTGATATTGTTTCAAAACAATACAATATCTAGTCCAAGAACACAAAATAAAAAATAGAACTTCTGAAAAAACAGGTGATGCCTTTTTTTTAAATACCCGAGACATTACATACTATATTTGATTCTTCCACTGCTTCTTTGAAATTACTGGTATGAATATATAATCCACTGAGGTACAATTTCATTTTCCTATGTATCAGAGTAGTGTGTATCCTTTACTTGCCGTAATTCAAAATCTGCAATGCTATCTTCCATTTCTGTTACCCACAATCAAAGGTAGAAAAATCCATAAAAATAGATTCACAAAGAAAAAAAAAAATGATCTTCTTGTTCCATCAAATTTTACAAATACGAAAGCAGTTTTTCTGAGTATTTCTTAATTAACTAAGAAAAGAAGTATGGCACAATTCCAGTAAAGAGCTGGAAATTAAAGCTATGGATTTCTGTTTTGTGTTATTGCTTTTCATTTTCACTGTAATCCCTATTTTGTTCTGGCTCTTTCTTACAGGTACCTTAATGGTTTGTGTCTTCTAATAACTGTTCTGGTAACCTGAATAAAAAAGTAAAAATTTATAAAGACACACTGTGTTCCCATACTTTGAATGTAAAGGAAAAAGGGATTTTTTAGGAAAATTCCTTTAGGAAAATTTAGAACTAAGTATAAACATAGAGTTTTCTTTACATAGAACCATCATATTTTAAAGATACTTACCTGAGAGAGCAACAGATATCTTTGAACCTTACCTTTCTACTATCAAAATGAACATTTTCTTTTAAAGTTCTAAAGAAGGAGGCTTCAATTTATTTCAAATACAATAAGGTTAAGGCTTAAACCCAACACTCAAGTCACAACAAATTCAAAAGACAAACTCTGTCCTTTTGCTTCATGATTTTAACTACATACATGGAAAAAACCCACACCTTCTGACTACATATAATAGATCTAGTCTATTTTTATACAAGTTTCAAGAAATGATGAAAAATTAGCAGCTTTTCCTTCAGCATTCATTTATGAGTTAACAAGGACAACAGAGAATGAGCCCAACCTGGATGGAACTGAACAAAGCTACCTTTCACCTTTCTCCCAGACACTGCTAACATCCTAAAAACAAAAACAACATAAGCAGAACACAGTGCTGTTGGGGGGAAAGTCTATTAAGAGCCTCACCTCAAAGTGGTTACGCAGGACCAAAAGAGTTGTATGCTGCCAAGGTGGATAGTTCTTTGCCACATAGATGGTGCAATGTGAGGGCCTCTGAGGTGGTTGTTTATCAGTCTTCTACATGATAGAAGAAAAGGAAAAACCATTTATTGGCTTTTATGTAAATCAAAACTGAGAATACCCACTCCCCAGATATATACTACCACTGTCTTTACCATGTATAAATATACGAACTACAGAACTGTATTAGCAGTGAATATAGCACTACACATTTAAAATTTTTTAGGTGAGGGAGAGGGGTACTAGGGGTTGAACCCAGAGGCATTTTAACACTGAGCTACATCCCCAGTTCTTTTTTTATTTTTTGAGACAGGGTCTCACTAAGTTGCTAAGGCTGGCCTCAAACTTGTGATCCTCCTGCCTTAGCCTCCCAAGTTGCAAAGATTACAAGCACATACCACGAAATACCTGGTGAAAGTCCTTTCATTACTGTTAAGTCTTTGACCAATAACTTAAAATGACATTACTTCATTTCTCTTTATGGCTCAATAAAACTCCATTATGTATATATACCTCATTTCCTTTTCTGTTGATGGACATCTAGGCTGGTTCAATAACTTGACTATTGTGAACTATGCTATGATAATATGATAAATATGAGTATGCTGGTTTCTCTAAAGTATGCTGACTTTAATTCTTTTGGATAAATACCAAGAAGTAATATAGCTGGATCATACAGCCATTCTATTTTTAGTTTTTTAAGGAACTCCCATACTAATTTCCATAATGGTCTTACCAATTACATTCACACCAATAGTATATGAGTTCCTTTTCCCTCACATCATCACTAGCATTCATTATTTGTAATTTTTCTTTTTTTTTTTTTCTTTTTTTTTAAATACTGGAGACTGAACCCAGGGGTGCTTAACTACTGAGCCAGTCCTATTTTTTAATTTTTATTTTGAGACAGGGTCTCACTACATTGCTTAGGGACTTGTTAATTTGCTGAGGCTGGCTTTAAACTTGTAATCCTCATACCTCAGGCTCCCTAGCTACTGGGATTATAGGCATGCACCACCATACTTGGCTCATTTGCTCAATGTTGACTGGGTTGTTGTTTTAGTGTTGAGCTTTTTGAGTTCTTCACATATACTGGATATTAATCCTCTGTCAGAAGAGTGGCTGGCAAAGATTTTCTCCCATTCTATAAGCTGTCTCTTCACTCTGTTTCTTTTGCTGTATAGAAGCTTTTTAATTTGATGCCATCCCATTTACTGATTCTTGCAATGGGACAGAAGACAAGACACAAAGCCAAACCAACACAGCTCCAGTCACATAATTCTTGACAAAGATGTCAAAAATGTACATTGGAACTCTTCAGCAAATGGTCCTGGGGAAATTATATAACCACATGAAGAATGATTTCCTATGTTCATATATGCATATATGACCAGTAAAACTCCACATCATGTATAACCATAAGAATGGAAAGTTTATGGTTGGGGTCGTAGTGCAGTGGTAGAGCCCTTGCCTAACATGTGTGAGGCACTGGATCTTATTCTCAGCATCACATACAAATAAATAAAATAAAGGTCCATTGACAACTAATACATATACACAACACACACACACACACACACACACACACACACACACGTATATATATTTAAAAAAAAGAATGGGAAGTAAAGTCGGATGTGGTGGTGCACACCTGTAATCCCAGCCCCTCAGGAGGCTAAAGCAAGAGGAACATGAGTTCAAAGCCAACCTCAACAACTTAGCAAGGCCCTAAGCAATTCAGCAAGACCATGTCTCTAAAATAATTTTTTTTTAATTAAAAATTTTTTTTTAAAAATGGGAAGTTAAGCTCTATGTATGTATAATACGTCAAAATACATTCTACTGTTAGGTATAACTAAAAAGAACAAATAAAAAATTTAAAAAAGAAAAACAAAGAATGAAACTGGATTCTTATCTCACACCCTGTACAAAAGTCAACTCAAAATGGATCAAAGACCTAATTAAAAAACCAAAAACTTTACAACTGTCAGAGGAAAAAACTGGATAAACACTTCAACATATGAGTGCAGGCAGATTTCCTGAATAAAACCGCTACAGCTCAGGAAATAAGACCAATAACTTTAAAGAAATAATCTTATAAAAACAAAAAGAACTTCACCTTTCCTTTAGCTGGCATCATATAGTTCTTAAGTCGCAGTCTAAGGTCATGTGCTACTTCCATGAGATACTGTGAGGAACGTATCAAGGCTTCATCCACAGGACCTGCCACAGGCCATGAAGCATTCATAATTGAGTCAGGCTTTTAAAAAAAAAAAGAAACAAAGAAGGTTCAGTGAGATCTGACAACTGTTTTACAGTTCTTGCTTACAGTTTCATACTAAGGGTACCATCTGTAATTGTGTGCACAAAGTTCAAACCTGACTACACATAACACACTTTAACAGCCCCTGATCTAATGTTCCCTAGAATTCAAGCTGTGAAGTCTGATTCTACATTCTTAATTAGCATCCATTTGTACAAGCATATTAATACCCACACACATATGCTCACTTTCAAAGAAAATTATGTAATGCTAATTTGCTTAAATTTAACCATTATTATATAAATTATGCACACTCCCAGTTTTTATCCTATTAATACATCCAGTATTGAAACTATGGCTACTAGTATATAGATCATGAGCACATTTTTGCATTGTTCATGCACTGAAAAATAAAAAAGAGCCCAGCTAGTAAAGTTGGAAAGAAGTTATTAAAACAGCAATCTATTTATTTGCAAGCCTGGGAGAAATAATTGAATTTATCTTCAGAGTAAGAATGCTAATAAAATATCCCTGAATATGCAGTCCTACATATATCCCTGGAATTTGATATAAAATAAGAATACTTATGCTAACATATGCTTCTATTTTTGTTTATAAGCACCTCAAAACAGTTGTTTATATCTTTCTCAGTGTTTTCACCTTTTTTAACAGTTGGAAGAATATTGGTTATACACAAAATCCAATGCATGTCTGAGTATATTCAAATTTATTACAACTTTTCTTAACAGATTAGAATTAGGTGATAACATACACTATCACAATTTTAAAATATATACATTGTGTGTATACAAATAAAGGCACATATATGATTTATCCATCTTGTTTAATTGTTTTAACCTGTTGTAATAATTATGATGATGAATCCAGTATTACTCTTAAAATAGTCACTTTCAGTTTTTTTCTCTTTTTAGGGGAATGGTACTGTGAATGGAATCCAGGGCCTTGCACATGCTAGGCAAGCATTCCATCACTGAGCTCATCCCCAGCTCTTCAGCATTTTTCTCTTAAGGAACATTGTTATCACAACAGTTAAGACCAAAAACCAAAACCACTCATGACATTTTAAACCCATAAGGTACCTTTCCCAGAAGTATCCAGATGTGCTCACACAAATGCGGACAGAATGGAGCCAAAAGAAGTGTTTGAACTTCAATAAACCGGAACACAAGTTCTCTGTGCATCCCTTCTATGGCCAGTTCACGGTATTTATCTTTCGCAGCCTATAAAATTCAAAATTATTTATCATCTCCTTCACCTTACTTCTTTAAAACAAAATTTTTTTTTATATTTTATTTTAGTATCTTGAATTTAATGTAATTTTTAAGCTTTTGTTCTTTTAAAATTCCACAATAAAGATTTTAATTTTTTAAAATTTGCAAGTAAATCTCTATCAGTCTTTGCCTAAAGAATATTGAAGTTTTATATTAATGCTTCTCAAGAAAATAAAAATGCTTTAAAAGGTCTTTTGTACCTGAGACACAGAAGATGAACAATTTTAACTATACTGAGAGTGAATGCTCTGAAAAGCATATAAAAAATACTAAATGCCAAAAAGGCTATAAATGCAACAAATCACTATGCTCAGCATTTACCATTATTTAACCACATATCTGAAAACCAAGTTACATAAATCCCAATGTGATGTTTTACAAAAGTGACTAAGTAAAGTTACATTTTTATCTTAAACACTTGACATGCCAATCTTGAAGAAATACTGACACCTCGTGGAAAACTTCAGAAGATACTGGTTTTCAAAATAACAGCAATTAATTACAAATTTGCCTTCATTATTACAATTTTAAAATGTTTTTCTGGAAAGTGTGAGCTGATTTTTATATTTAATATTATTACTGATCATGGATCAAACAGGAGTAGAATTTTTTATATTAAATGAACACGAGAAAAAGTATCAAAGAAACACTTAAAATCACAATTTATTACAGAATTTAAAAATTTCTTTACAAGATTTTCAGTTTGTACATTAAACATGCAATTATGTTACAAGGGAAAAACACGTATTCACAATGACATGTTTTATATCAAAAGAATAGCATACCTGAAACTCAAAAAAACCTGTTTTCAAAGCTTCTTTAAACATCATCTTTTCGTAGTTTTGATCTGTTTTTATAATTCCTGCATTCATTTCACTATTGATTGGGGGGAAAAAAGTTATTGAATTTAAAGACAATAATAGATATACTAATATCTCTTTTACATATATATATATTTACATACACATAAGTATATACTTGTATATACATATATGTGTGTATATATATACACACACAAAGCTGCTGCATACACTAATAAGCAATAAAATGAGAACATCTAAAACATTTAAAAAGGCTCAACACAAACCATCTTTGTGCTCCTTAAAACTAATTATTATAGTCTCCTTATTGTTTATTCACCCTTCAGTATTGCCCTCTTTTACATTTAGGGCTCCTGCTTATGATAACACAGTTAATAATGCTTGTTTAAAAATTCCTTGATGGAAACTCTGTTTTGAAGCCCAAACACAATATGAAAATAGCTTAATTAAGGTCATAGTCAGGTCTTAACTGACTGCATTACATTTTAAGTAACTAATACTGAATATTAGGAAAAAAAAAAATTCTTGGCTGGGGTTGTGGCTCAGTGGTAGAGTGCTTGCCTAGCATATATGAGGCACTGGGTTCGAGTCTCAGCACCACATATAAAATCAATCAATTAATAACATGAAGGCCCATCAACGACTAAAAAATAAAATTAAAAAAATAAATTCTCTTACCACCTCAGGCCCTTCTTAATTTGGCCTAATGTGGCACCAATCTTTTCCATTCCCATCTTTGCCCCCCACATACTATAAATCAAATAAATATCATACCCCTTCCATGGCTTGACATGATTTCTCCTCTCCCTGAAAATTTCCTGTTTATTTTTCAAAAACACCCAGAGTTCACAAATCTCTCCTGAATTCTCTTTTTCCCTATTATTGCATTTACAATTGGTTGTCTGTCCTTCTAGACAACAAAGAATCACTTTACTCATTTTTTTAACATGCAGAAACATAGGAAAATGGTTATATAAGAACAGGTTTTGGAAACCGATAAAAAGAAGTTCATATACCAAGTCTTCAATTACTAACTTCAAGGCATTTAATGAAGTAGTTTATTTTTCTAAGCCCCAGTTTCTTTATTTATAAAGTATAGTTAATATCTTTACCATATAAGGTTGCTTTGAGGCTAAAGACTGATAAAGATGCAAAGTAATTAACATGGCACCTAGCACAAACAAGCCTTCAATAAACAGTAGCTACTATTATCATGTAATATATTTTAGAAAAAAAAAAAAAAAGAAAACTTAATGCAACAGGACTAAGTTAAAAAAAAAAAAAAAAAATACAAAGTGTTTGGGACCCATACATTACCTTGCAAAAACTTTATCATTGAAAGTGCTGGCAGGACCACTTCTTAGGCTATCCCAGTTGGCAACCATTTCTTTAACCCATTCCACCCAGGTATACAGACGGAGAATACCTGCATCTGCCATGGCTTCCACAAAGTTGGCATCTTCAACGGTGTCACCAGCATCAGCCAGAGCCAAACGCATTCCTGAAAGAAGGGGGAAAAAAAAAAAATCAAGTCAATGAACTGAAAATATGGTTACTAAGTATCAACTATGTCTCCAAGTTGGGTACATAACACAGGACAGAGTCCACATATATATTAAGAAATAACAATTGTTTTAAAGTACTGTACTGAACCAACAGCAAAAGTAAAACTCACCAAAAGTAGGAACCCTAACTATGCTGTTAAAATATTTGAACCATCTGTATCAATTTGCATACACTTAGCATTAATATCTGTTTCTTCTCAGGCATGTTGAGTTAATGAGATAAAGTGATCTTTAATGAGGCAAAGGAAGAAAATGATAAACTAGGGATACACATTTCTTTGTGGTTTCCCCATCAACATCTCACCCCCATCTAGAGGTAGCAAAATATTACGGTATTTTAATGCATGAAAACACACATTGTAGCTCTATGTATTCAAATGCATATTTAATTTCTTAGTGCTAAAATTACTTTCAGTTTTCTTTTTTTCTTTTCTTTTTTTTTTTTTTACAGACTGCATTTTGATTCATTGTACACAAGCAGGGTACATTGTTTCGTTTCTATGGTTATACATGATGTAGATTCATTTTTCAACTAATAGAATTTTACTTTTTCAATTCTCATTTCTTAATACTACCAAAATCTTTGATTTGAAAATACTAGAAAAAAATTAAATATCCATCAATAAGCCTAATTTTTTTTAAAAACCACAGGACATATCTCTACAATGAAATGCTCTCTTGCTACATAAAAAAGGTAACTCACTATAGTCCAATATAAGAGCTGTTAAGTGAAAAAGGTAAAATACAGAACAGGAAGTGTAATATGCTACTTTCTGTATCCTAAAGGAGGAAGATGAGGACATAAAACATTAAGTTTTGTATGTATTAAATATTTCCTAGCATACACAAAGGTGAAAAACACTTTAGTTTTTTACTTCTGAAACAACTTTACACTTAACTGAAAAAGTACAAAAATCATTAGAGAATAAACATATCATTTACCCAGCTTTCTAAATGTGAACAACTTACATAACTATAGCATCAAAACCAGGAAGGTGAGCTGGGGATATAGCTCAGTTGGTAGAGTACTTGCCTCACATGTACAAGGCCCTGGGTTCAATCCCCAGCACCACAAAAAAAAAAAAGAAAAACCAGGAAGTTAACCATTACTATTATATTATTAACCAAATTACAGAACTTATACAAATTTTCCACCATTTCCCCTAAGATCTTTTTTTCTATTTCAGGATCCAATTCAGAATCCCACATGGCATTTCATTGCTGTGTCCCCTTGTTCTCTTTAAATCTATGACAGTTTTTTAGTCTTCCTTGTCTTTCATTACATTGACAGTTTTGATGACTACTAGTTATTTAATGAAACTGTTCCCAATTTTGGTTTTGTATGATGTTTCCTCATGAGTAGTCTCAGTTATGGATCTCTGGTAAGAACACCATGAAAAGGCTGGGATTGTGGCTCAGTGGTAGAGTGCTTGCCTCACATGTATGAGGCACTGGGTTCCATCTGCAGCACCACATAAAAATAAATGAAATAAAAATATACAAAAAAAATTTTAAATAATAAATAAATGAATATGAATAAAATAAAGGTCCATCAACAACTAAAAAAAAAAAAAAAAATTGAAAAAAAAGAACACCACAAAACAAATGTTATACCCCCTCAGTGTACCCCAGCAGGAAGGTACATAATATTGATAGGACTTAACTACTCTTATTGCTAACCTTGATCACTTGGTTATGGTGGTATGCACTAAGCTTCTCTACTACACAATTACTATTTTTCAAGATTAATAAATATCTTGAGATGTAAGAGATACTAAGAATATGCAAATATCCTATTTTTCTGAAACTTTAACCCATTGGTTTTAGCAACCATTGGTGGATCTTGCCTGTAGCAATTATTATTATGGTGTTTGACTAATGATGATTTTACAGTTCACTCAATATTTCTACATAAAGTGATTTCAAAGGAAGAGATGTCCCTACTTCCCCACTGATTTATTTACTCAATAATTAGTAGACATCAGTATGGACCCAGAGATAATTATTTTATCCATTAGATTTTAATACAATACTATTATTTATTGATGCCTACATTGTTCCAGCATGGACTACTGGAAGCTCTTTCAAATTGACTCTGGTATCCTTTCAACATATCCCCACCCAGGGCACAGGATGTAGCCCAGTGATAAAATACTTGCCTAGAAAGTATAAGGCCCTGGGATTCAATACCCAGCACTGCAGAAAACAAACAAAAATGTCTCCTGCTTTCTTAAGTACTTCTTTTCTTTTCTTTCTTTTTTTTTTTTAAATGGGATTGAACCTAGGGGTGCTTAACCACAGCCAAATTCCCAGTTCTTTTATATGTTTTATTTAAAGACAGGGTCTCACTGAGTTGCATAGGGCCTTGCTAAGTTGCTGAGGCTGGCTTTGACCTTGTGATCCTCCTGCCTCAGCCTCCTTAGCTGCTGAGATTATAGGCGTGTACCTATAAATCAGTAGACACATATATTCTTTATCTCCTATTTTGTTACATGAGGGATGCATATAGTAATTTTTTTTTAATTAGATGGTCCTTTTGCACAGCTCATATTATTTTATGGGTTTCTTATTTTTTTGTTTTTTCCCACTTAAAGTATATTTTGGAAATAGAGGTATTTCTTACCCTTGCTTTTCATAATTGTTCAGTATTCCTGTATGTGGTGTACCATAGTTTATTCATTCACTCTCCTATACAAAGGCACTTAGGTTGCTTCCAATATTTTACAAGTACAAACAGTGCTACAGTGAATAATTTACACACAGTTTTTGGTATTGTTAGAGGAGTTGCTTCAGGACAAATCCTTGTAAGTGGGATTGTTAGACCAAAAAGGTAAGATACTTTGTTAGAAACTGCCAAAACTGCCTCCAGGAGAGCTGTACAAATTGCACTCCTACTAGCAATGTATAAGAGAGCATGTGAAGAAATTGATGATTTTGTCAACAGAGAAAAACTGGGTAGCTAAGGGATAGAGGAAGGAGTATTTTTAATGCATATGCTTTTCATATCTTCTATATTTTGAACAATATGAATGTATTATTTACTCAAATGCAAATAAAACTTTAAATAATATAGTCTAAGAAACAGAAATAATTCAGTTCCAATAAAAAGAAATCAAGAACTTGGGCTGGGGAAATAGCTCAGTTGGTAGAGTGCTTGCCTTGCATGCACACAGCCCTGGGTTCAATCCCCAGCACTACAAAAAAAACAAAAGAACTCACACTGGGCTAGCCATAATCAACAAAAAAATATCAGTATGACCAACAACTAGTTAAATAAGAAATGAATGGTTCCTTCAAGATATTACTAATTTTGTTCCTTCCTAAAATACTAATAAAATGTAAAAGTTCTCAGGTCAGGCAAAAAAAAAAAAAAAAAATTGTTCTGAAAATGTATGTTTCCAAATTCAAATCTTTCATTGGAATACCAAATACAGAGCTTCCTACAGACCCAAGGTCTCTACAAAATCAGTCTTGTATCTCAGCAATTACAGTGAATTTCATTTAAAAGAAGACCTTGGATGGAATTTGCTCCTGGACAGATTACATCAGCAATTCTTACTTGTAATTTAAATATTATGCTGTTTATTCACAAAGAAATGAATTTTTTAAAATTTCGTTAAAAGTAAAAGATAAAAATTAAAACATCTATTTTAACTTGTCTTTTGTAATCTATAAGGAAAATCAGATTCCATGCAACAGTAGTAACAAAAATGCATAACTCACCATCAGCTGAAAATTTGTCAACAGCTTGGGTCAAAGTAAGGAAATTGCCTGTGGATTTTGACATCTGAAATAGAAAGTCAATAATTAAGTATTAATGACAGTATATGTAAATATAATAAACCAAATCAGTCAAAGCAAATTTAACTAGTTTGAACATGACAAAATAAAAAGGAATTCAAAACATGGAAAGGAAAAGATACTTAACATGAATTTTAGAGAGAAAAAAATCCAAGGTTGAGCCAATAAAGTGACTTGTCTGAGTTATTCAGTTAATCAGTGACAAAGCTAGGACTGGCTCTATAGTTTGACACTTGGTCTACTGTGATTTCCATTATCCTTATCACCCCTGGTAACTGGGTTAGACATGTGGAATGATTCCACTATTACCAGAACACTTCAGCTGGTTACATAAGAAAGAGCTCTGCAGCACTCAAGAGCCCTTCAGAAATAGAATAGACTAGCTCAAGAGGTTAAGAATTAAGATTTTAGGAAGGTTCCTGTCATTAGAGTAACAATAACTGGTTGTTCAAGTTGTGCTCTGCCCTAAGACAGTATATATAGGAGGGTATCATTCACAGAATGGCAATCTCTAATGTTTTAAATGTTCTGTTGTTACTGAAACATTGCTGATGCCAAAGAATAGATTATTACATCAATTTTCCACTACATGACAATAAAGCATCTCGTTCTAATAAAGTTGGTATAATACAACAATGTTCAGATAGGCTAATGAAAAGGTTATATCCTAATCGCATTACAAAATACATTGATCCACTCTGACTTACAAAGAAGAGATGAACTCAATAATTGAGTTAATCTATCAAAATCTATAAAACAGTCCATGCTTCTAAACAGTCTCTTTTTTTTTTGAGTCTAATGTACAGATTATCTTTTTTTGTGTGGGGGCAGGGGCAGGCACCAGGCATTGAACCCGGGGGGTGCTCAAGCACTGAGCCACATCCTCAGTTCTTTTTATTTTTTATTTTGAGACAGGGTCTCACTAAATTGCTTAGGGCCTTGCCAAGTTGTTGAAGCTGGTGCGATCCTCTTGTCTCAGTTTACCTAGTTGCTGGGATGACAGTTGCACCAACACACCCAGCTATACAGATTATCTTAAATGCACTTTTTAATTACCTGTTACTTTTAGGGCAATTGCAAAATCTAACATTTTGTACTGCAACTTATATCATCAATCATTTGTTCAAATCTGTATTTTTTTTAAGACATAGATGCTAATACTTTTTTGCCACTACCTTTCACTGGCACAGTAAAATTCACTGATTGTAACAAATAAAATATTTATTAACAAGAAATAAATAATACTGGCCTGGGAATACAGTTCTGCAGTAGAGTACTTGCCTAGCATGCTCAAGGCCCTGGGTTCAATCCTCAGCAACACAAAACAAAGCAAAACAAAACTTCTGAATCACAAATAATACTGTTCATTATTATTTTAATTGAAGGGAGATGCCCTTCTGGAATTTTCACAAAGGTATTAGAGGGGTAAATGATGGCTCTGTCAAGAAGTTTGTATAATCTTCTATTGAGAAAGGTAATTAGTTATAATCCTATGTAGCCTATAAAAAAGTCACACATATTGTTAATAGTGACAATAATGTAGCAGCATAAGAAAATGATAGTAGACTACCTGGGAAGAAGCCTTAAGTGACACCTAGAAATCATACAAACATCAAAATCTTGTTTTCTAATTGGTGGTCAGAGTAAAAACAAACAAAATGCACCAAATCCCTTTCTCAACTTATTGAGAAAGATCTTGCCAGATGAGGTGGCACACACCTATAATCCCAGTGACTTGGGAGGCTGAGGCAGGAGGATCAAAAGTTCAAAGCCAGCCTCAACAACTTAGCAAGACCCTGTCTCAAAATAAAATACAAAGAACTGGAATGTGGCTTGGTGGTTAAGCATACCTGGGTTCCATCCCTAGTACCAAAAAAGAAAGAAAAGAAAGAAATAGAAAACAAAGAGAAAGCTCTCATGGGGGTCACTATGCTAAGATCTTTATGCATCTTGTCCCTGTCTCTATCTCTTATCTCTCTCTATTTCAATCATAATTGTGTCACCTTATGCCACTCTAAATACAAATGGTATAACAAGTAAATTTTCCCCTTCTCTTCCCTCAATTAATACTATTTACTCCATTTGTTCACTTTTAACAACTAAAACTTAACAGGGCATGGTGGCACAAGTCTATAATCCCAGTGACTCAGGAGGCTGAGACAGGAGGATTACAAATTTGAGACCAGCCTGAGCAATTTTGGGAGGCCCTAAGCAACTTAGTGAGACCCTATTTCAAAATAAAAAATAAAATAGGCTGGGGATGTGACGCACTGGTTAAGCACCCTGGGTTCAATCTCTGGTACCAAAAAAAAAAAAAAAAAGGTTAGAATTTAATTTGTGTTGCCAGTCCTGAACTCTTTGATTAATTCATATTCCTATTTTTTTCAATTAAAAAAAAAGTACAACTTCCTAAATCTGAAAAGACTTCCAGAGAATGTTAAACTTTCAAGAGGAAATAAACCTTACCTTCTCAGAGTTGAGAAGGAGATGTCCGTTTGCTCTCACAGCTGTAGGCCATTTGTCACTTCACAGGTAAATATTTAAAGACAGAAAATAAAAATTAAAGAAAGATTATGGTTTATGGCTTGTTTTTGTTTCTGTTTTGAAGATAGAACCCAGGGCTCTGTATGTACAAGGAAAGTGTTCTACCACTGAGCTACACCCCCAGCTACGGCCCTGTATTTAACAGGAAATACATATAAACAACCAAAGGACTGATTATATAAATTATGATACACATATACAATAATATAACTATACTAAAAATAAAGGCAGGGTTATATGTATGAATATAAAAGATCCTAAATATTTATTATGTGGAAAAAATACATAACAGTATATACAGCAGAGCATATACATAAACTTTTTTTCCAGAAGAAATCAAGTTTGTTCCTTCAGCTACTTGAGGGACTAAAGAGAAGAAGAAATATACCTGGATCAAGACAGAAGAGGACAGAGGACTACCCCGGAGCACACACAGACTATGAGGATCTGGATTCTGGTCAGAATAGTGCTACCAACTAAGAGTGATCAACTTTCAGAAGTAAAGAGACACAGGGTGGAAAGTTCACTACTAATTTATACTTTATACACTCTGAATTTCTGAACTATGTATATTCGTTCATTCATTCTAAAAATGAGATCACGTGCAGGGTGTCATGGCACACCTATAATCTCAGTGGCTCAGGAGGTTAAGGCAGGAGAAGTGCCAAAATCAAAGCCAGCCACAGCAATTTTAGCAAGACCCTATCTCAAAATAACATATAAAAAAGGCTGGGGATGTGGCTCAGTGGTAAGTGCTCCTAGGTTCAATTCCTGGTACTAAAAAAAAAAAAGAAAAGAAATGAGATCATATGAGGTATAATCAAGTTTCTGGGGCCAGACTCTGGGTTTGTATCTGGTTCTGCCACTTAACTCATTGGGTTGCTTTGGATGAATTTTTGATCACTCTTTGCCTCAGTAAGGCTCCCTGTTTGTAAAATAAGGCTATCAGAGAACTGCCTCAAAAAGTGTAGTGACTAGGGATATAGCTCAGTTGGTAGAGTGCTTGCCTCACATGCACAAGGCCTTAGGTTCAATCTCCATACCATGCACACAAAAAAAGTTATAGTGAGAATTAAAGCACTTACTTAAAGTGATTAGAATAAGTACCTGGCATATGTACTTGATATTATTACTTACTTGTAATTTTTTAAAAATTAATAAATAGAAAAAATTTGGTGCAAAGAAAAGATTCAACTTAATAGTTAAAGCTATTCTAAGGGGCTGGAGCTGTAGCTCAGTGGCAGAGCACTTGCCTAGCACGTGTGAGGCACTGGGTTCAATCCTTAGCACTGCATAAAAATAAACAAATAAAAAAGCCTGTTGTTGATCTACAACTACCAAAAAAATAAAAAGCTACTCTAAGATACCCAATTTCTTTTTTTTTATATACATATTTTATTTTGAGACAGGGTCTTGCTAAGTTGCTCAGAGCCTCACTAAGTTGCTCAGGCTGGCTTTGAACTTACAATCCTCTTGTCTCAGCCTCCCAAGCCACTGGGATTACAGCTGTGTGCTACTACTATTTCTTTAAAAATATTTTTTAAATCAGAGAGAAAAATAATTGTACGACAAGTGGTGTAAGAACCAAATTGGATTTCTTCTACTTCAAAATCTTCCTTTCATAAGAAAAAAATTAGAATGTCTTTGTAAATACAAGTTTTGCAAGATTGTTTTGGCTATATGAAGTGAAATTTGGATAGATACTTGAGAGACTAAAGAAAAAAGCAGATACACCTGCATCAAGATGGAAGAGGATAGAAAGATTGCACTAGAGCACACAGTGTGTGTGGAGCCAGATTCTGGTCAAAATAGCACTACTAACTAATGCTAGAATCATGAAGCTCACAACTTTAAAGGAAGAGTTTCTTTAAATTCTAATGATCTAGACCTGTCTCAAATTTCCTTTCATTCCTACATCTAATGGATCAAATGAATTACCAGTACACCGTTAATATCCCTGAAGTATGATAGTCTAAGTTATGAAAATTTCTAGATATAACAGTTAAGATGTATACTTTCTACTTTATTATACATTCAATAAGAAAATAATTTTTAATTGGCAAGTCTAGTTATCCTCTCCACAAAAATTTCTTAGATACTTAAAACTATGAGACATGACACCCTTATTAACAATCAAAAATCTGGTCCACAAGTATTTTAGCATTCACCTTTGCTCTGGCCACATAGCCACATGATTATAAAGGTAATATGAAAGATGATTTGGAATAAGATCCTTGCCAGATACTCGAAGATCCACAGGATACCAGAACTCAAACTCCTGCTTTAACTGATCTAATTTTTCCTTTGGAATCTGAGTCTTAGGAAATGGAGCATTCTTGAAGAAAATATAATCCCAAACTTCCTTAGTCATCTGTTGAGCACTGTAGTAAAACAAAACAAAAAAACAAACTATACATATATATATATATATGATTTCTTTGAAAGAATCAATATCTTTAACCATGAATCTTCTTAATGGAATTATAGTAACAAGTAAGGAGAGTAGGTTCCTATAAGAATAAAGAATGGAAATGAAAAGTATAAAAGACAACAAAGAATGAAGATCAGATGAAAATAACAGAGGGGCTACTTATTATTTATTTTTAGTTACACAGTAAAAAAGACATCATGATAAAATTCTGTTAACCAAATTCTTATGAAACCTATATATAAAAGAAGTAACTTTTCAAAATGTAAATCATAAGATTGCAACACTTGCTAATGAACCATTTTCTTTTCCTTAACTGTTTACCAACCTGATACCCAGTGGAGACTCTGCCTGTCCACGCAGGTTACCCCCCTGCAACAGGTGTGCAACTGTGTAGAACGCCATGTAAATAGTGGAATCAGACAGTGATTCAATCAGCCACTGTTCATCCCAAGGTAGGCGAGTGCCTGAAATATAAAAGAAAATCCATGCATCAAGACTCTAAAACACTTCATCTATAGAATCTACATTTTCAAGAGGGTTATGGCATTTACAAAGCTATTTACTTAGGAAGTTCTTAAATTCTATTTAAATAACTAATAAAAATAAAACACTATATAAAACAAACAAGTGAAGCCCTGGAGTCTATTAAAAAGTCACACCAGAAAAGCTACATATTTTAGAGGACGTATTTCTATCACCAGGTAGGTGGCCAGGGATCATATCCTAGTTTCCCTCTCCTAGTTTCCCTCTCCTAACCCTCTAACCAAAACCCGCCACTTTCTATTCAGAAAATAAGAGGGGGCCAAGTAAAAATGTATATCTGTTGTAGAACTGGCAAAGTCATTCAAATAGAAATCTTTGAAGTTTACTTACCTAAACCATAAGTTCGTGAGCAAGCATGTTCTTGTAGCCAACCTAAGGAAGCTTCAAAGTTCCTCCTGGTCTCCTCACAGAATCTAGAAAGAGCAAAACACAAAGTATCCCCTTTCACCTTTCTCATCTTCCATGTTTCTCAGTTTCTCATTACCATTCCTCTCTCATCATTTTCTCTTGTCTTACGTTTCCATGTTCTTCAAGCACTGAGATGTTTGTTTTTTCCAATTCTCGTCACCATAATCCAAGTACCTAGGGGTGGACAAATTGATTTTTTGTTGTTTTTTTTTATTTTTAAGTCAGAAGTGAGCAAAGTGACTAATGGAATTTTCTTGCCATAAGAGAGACTAACCACTGATCACACAGAGCCACAACACACTCATCAGAAGACCTGGACATCACTTGTTTCTCTGGTTCCATGTAAATAAGTGCATCTCCCTAAATGAAAGTAAGCAAAAATATATCAGGTATGACATCAAGTCAATCTCCACTCCTTGAAAATGATAAAAGTGCTGTTTTAAAAATACTATAACTAGTACAAACAAACAACATGTATCCCATTTGTTTACAATAAAAAAAAAGCAAAAAAAAAAAAAAAATACTATACTAATAACCAAAATCCATTTTCACTGTCCTTCCTCTTCCCAAAGTTGAAGCTGTCTTTCCTTCTGTATAACACTTGCTGTAGAAAGACAAACATCTTCATCAAGCCTATCTTTCCATAGCTGTTTTTCAGAGATAAACAAAATAACTTTTAGCAGTTTCTTATCTTGTGGTTTAATAGTTAGGCTTCTAGTGATAGCTTTTTATCCTTGTTATAAACATACTAATAAAATAGGAGGGCTTGGGTTGGTTGTGGCTCAGTGGTAGATAGCTTGCCTAGACGTGTGAGGCACTGGGTTCAATTCTTGGCACCAAATAAGTAAATAAATAAATAAAAGGTATTGTGTCCATCTACAACTAAAAAAAAAATTTTAAATAGGAAATTAAATACATGGAACTATTGCTTTATTAAAAAAGCACACGAAGTCTTTGACTAAAGATGGTACTACCATGAAAAAGTCCCACAAGAAAACCGACCATAATTTTTATTTATTTAATTTTTTTTTGGTAAAATATCTTTTTTTCTTCTTTTCAGTCATGGGGTTTGAACCAAGGAACTTAAATAGGCAAGCACTCTATCACTGAGTGATATCCCCAGCCCCAGAATCCCTTAATGTCTTATGGTCCCAAACATTTCAGGCTAGCATAATTTTTTTAAATAAATTCAGTATTCTTATTCCTAAAATGACTTGCAGATCTGTATTTTTAATGTAATTCTTCATGCTAGAATTAAATAGCTGAGATTTATGGTTTTAAAACAGACATTTAATTCCCTTTAAAAATTCCAGTAAATCATGATGAAGAATGTTTGGGGGTATTTTTCCTTTTTGTATTTTACTGGTAAGAATCTACGAAAGCAAGAAGGGTAAAAGAAAAAACATCAACCAAATTTTAGAAGCCAAAAATCAGGATGAATAATAATTTTATTAGCAGAAATAAGAAAGCCAGCTGAATCCTAAACCAGCAGTAGAAAAAAACTGAAAGATTAAACTGTCTAGTGTGCATCACAGGACCTCCAAAACGCTCAGGAATTAGTACTACGAAATAGCTTTGGTTAAATTCTTTTTTTTTTTTTTTTTTTTTTTTTTTTATTGTAAACAAATGGGATACATGTTGTTTCTCTGTTTGTACATGGCACAAAGGCATACCATTTGTGTAATCATAAATTTACATAGAGTAATGTTGTTTGATTCATTCTGTTATTTTTTCCCTTCCCCCCACCCCTCCCACCCCTACGAAATAGCTTTGGAAGTGGAAATAAAATAAGGCTTAAAAGAGCAAGACAGAATGAAGTCTTTTTAAAATGAGGTTAAAACTACAGATATCCTAATTTCACACTATGAAGACAGGTTAACTGTCCCTTCCTCTGGCAGTAGTATACTCAAGAAAGGATAATTTAACATTAACAAATAAAAATAAATAAAAACAATTACTAACTACAGGGAAAAGTGAAAGTTGGAGAACAAAATTCTCGCTATCCACTACAAATGGATTAGGCATGTCTCAAACATGTAAACAATGGCTACTGATCTAACATAAATTATAATAAACTATATAGGGAAAATGAGGGATGAAGAAGTATATACAACTGTGGGACAGTAGAAACTAACAGGTATGGGGCTGGGGCTGGGGGGCCGATAGAGAAATGAGTGGCTGATGACTCATCGTAAAAAATTACATTACAATCATTTAGATTAGAGACTAATTAGAGAGATGGAGATCAAAACTAAAGTAAGGTAGTTGAGATGGAGATCAAAACTAAAGTAAGGTAGTTGAAAGTGGTCCCTTAATATCTCTTCAGGAAAAGAAATCAAGAGAATGTACAAAGATAGAAAACTATTGCTTTTTAAATTTTAATATGCCCTAATAGACCACTGTCTCTCTGTATTGTGGACATATATAACTGATGAAAATTAAAATTTAAAGATATGGAAAGTCACAAAAATTTACTTTCAGATAATTTTTCATAGGAAAATAGAAGACAGTTTTAACAAAAATTGAGAAGTGAAGGATAAAAAAATAAAATACCAGAAAAAGAGAACTACTGTACCAGTATCTAAAATGGACACTGCCAGAAAGTCTCAATGAAGTTCTCTGTATGTGCTTTTGCACACATCAGCACACATACCTTCCCTTTATCCACAGGATGGGAAGTGCAAGTTAAATGAAGTTAAGAGAGGCCTTGAAGTTAAGAAGGCCTATATTCTGCCACAAAATTATGATATCTTTAATATAGCTCTACTATAGAACCCACTGCTAACAACGCAGTTAAGTTTATTCATTAATAGCTCTTCCAAAACAGCCATCAGAGGATAACCTATCACATACACTGTCAATCATCTTTCTTTGAATAGTCTTCTTTACATCTTGGACCTTCTGTCCTTTAAATCCATCCACCAACATTACCTAAAAGAATGAAAAGGGGTTAAAAAAAAATGCATATAAAAACAATTGAAATTTGCTTTGCGTTTTTCTCTCAAATTTTCCCTAAGTAAATTTATTCTCACCATAACCAAAATATTTTTAATGTGAAATCTGTCACATTTATAACCATAACTTTGTTTCTGGACAATGAAGATTTAACACTCATATCTTTTACGTATAAGTAAGACAGCTATTGTACCATGAAGTAACACTCAACTTCCACTTCTCAGGTTTCACAGGAAAAAAAGATTTTGCTACACTAACTCATCTCACTCCTGATAGTTCTAGTAGGAACTAATAACCATAAGCTTTACTTGCACTTCTTTCCAATTTTGCCTGCTACAGACCTGCTGCAGGCCTGCTGTTTTTCAATTACACCTTTTACATAAAGGGCAAATTAATTCTAAGGAAAAATATCATTGTTACCACAGATTTAACCTAGATTTTGGTGTTTGATCTGACTCTTACATCTCTCTCACATAATTTCTATGCTAGATATAAAAGACACATTCTTTTTTGACCTTCTAGACTTCCAACATATCAAAATGCTTCATTATCTATTTAACTCATCATTATGAAATTATATTTAATGACCATCACATGGGGGGATTAGAAGACAACCCTAGAGCTAGGCAGCCTAGTCCAAATCCCAGTCCTAACACTATTTATCTGGCTGATCTTAAGTAAATTACTTAACTTCTTTATGCCTCAATTTCCTCATCTGTAAAATAGAGATAATAATACCTACAATTCACAGAATTATTTTAAGACTTAAAGAAGTTCATATAAAATGCTATGTCAGCATTAGCTCTAATCATCACCCAAAACATAAATGTTACTTAAGAAGAAAAGACACATAACTAATTCTTGGCCATCTAGGAAGATGAGAGAATGATAAAAATAACAAAGTTTTCATTAATTTCCTTAAAATTTTCATTTTGATCTCAAGAAGAGATCAATCCAACAACTTAGCTAAATTTTCACTTTCCTTAGCCTGCTCTTCTTTCCATGGAAATCTAAGACACATTAACAAACATACAAAGAGTGATTCAGAACATATTTGTTGTGCTCACTTGACATTTAGTAGGCAATAACAAGAAAATTAATAAACTGAATGAAACTGCTTACGTAAAGTATGAACCCCTTAATTAAAAGTAAAAGAAAAAGACGTATTCTCTATGCAATAAACATTTGGAATCTACTGCATAATAATATGAACTTTTTTTCCCAGTTCTGGGGATCGAACCCGGGAGCACTCTATCTCTGAGCTACATCCCAAGTCCTTTATATTTTGTTCTGAAACAGGGTGTCACTAAATTTTCTAATCTGGTCTCAAATTTGCAATCGTCCTGTCTCGGTTACCTGAGTCACTGAGATTATAGGTATGCACCACCATACTCAGATATGAACTAATTTTTAAATCTTCCCAAGAAATTCATTTCTTAGCATAGCACAGTGGCACACACCTATAATCCCAGCAACTCAAGAGGTTAAAGTAGGTGGATTACAAGTTCAAAGCTAGCCTCAGCAACTTAGAGAGGCTCTAAGCAATGTATTGAGACCCTGTCTCTAAATAAAAAATAAAAAAGAGCTGAGAATGTGGCTCAGTGGTTAAGCACCCCTGATACCAAAAAACTGTAATCCCGACTACTCCGTAAACCAAGGCAAGGAGGATCACCAGTTTAAGACAAGTCTGGGCAACCTCCTGTTTCAAAATAAAGAATAAACAGGTTGGGGATATAGCTCAATGGTACATCAAGCAGCTGGGTTTAATTCCCAGTACCACAAAAAAAAAAAAAAAAAAAAAAAAAAAAAAAAACATCTTTTTTTGTTGGTTCATTATTTAGTACTTGGTACTGGAAATTGATTAAAGGGCATTTTACCATTAAGCTACATCCCAGTCCTTTTTATTTTGTATTTTGAGATAGTCCTGCCAAGTTGCTCAGGGTCTCACTAATTTGCTGAGGCTGGCCTCAAACTTTCCAACCTCTATCTCAATCTACTGAATCACTGGTATTATAGACACGAACCAAAGCACCCAGCTGAGAAAAAAAATTTTTTTGGTGCCAGAGACTGAACCCAGGGGCACTCAACTACAGGACCACATCCCAAGCACTTTTTTGAATTTTTTATTAGAGATGGAGTTGCTTAAGGGCTCGCAAAATTGCTAAGTATGGCTTTGAACTCGAAATCCTCCTGCCTCAGTCTCCCAAGTCACTGGAATTACAGGTGTGCACCACTATACCTGGCTGAGAAATTCAATTCTTAGAGATTCATAGAAGGTACCAAAAAATGTAATATCTGAAAATATTTCTGAATAAAAGACAAAATAAAAAATAGAAATTTAGGACTGGAGATGAAGCTCCGTGGTACAGCACTTGCCTAACATGTGAGGCACTGGGTTTGATCCTCAGCACCAGACATAAATAAATAAAAAATAAAGCATCCATCAACAACTAAAAAAGAAAAAACAATTTAAAAAAATAGAAATAGAACATAATCTTGTATTGATTACTCTCAAATCAATGTATTGCTCAAACTACACTGAATATTTTTTTCCAAAATTTTTAAAGAAAATCACACAGCATAAAATAAATCACATAAAAATAATAAAAAGGGGGGTTGTGGCTCAGTGGTATAGCACTTGCCTGGCATGTGTGAGGCTCTGGATTTGATCCTCAGCACCACATACAATTAAATAAATTAATTAAATAAAGGTCCATTGACAACTAATAAAAATATACTTTAAAATAATAATAATAAAAATTATCACTTACACCCTCATAAAATCCTTTTAGATATAATTTCTCCTTTGCTTCTGCAAGTTTTTCTCGGTCATTCTGGCTCTGAATTTTCAACTCATCACAAATGGTTGCAGCAGAAAGATTTCCAAAACCTGGAATTTCAATAACTGGCACCTGCAGAAAAAAACATCAAAAACTTAATAACACTGAATGGACAAAAAGATAGCACTATGGGGCAAAGTCCTTTTTTCATTTAATGTTCCATGAAGTGTCATTTCAGATTTTACATATCATTAAGGCAGTGACACACATTAAATAAATAATCATAGAGTGACTAACTTCCAGATGGGAATTTGTCCTCCTCCTCCCCACAGAAACCAAACTCTGTGGACAGGTGCAGTGGCACACACCTATAATCCCAGCTACCTGGGAGGCTGAGGCAAGAGGATTGCCAAGTTCAGTGCCAGTCTTAGCAACTTAGACTCTCTGAAAAATAATCTTTTTTTTTTCTCCCCCAAAAAGGGCTGAGGATGTACCTCAGTGGTAGTGTCCCTAGGTTCCCCAGTAACACACACATACACATAAAAAGAAACTAAGCTCTATGAACCAACCCCCACAATGTCCTTCACCTACTAAACATAATTCTCCAAGTTCTTTACTCTCCATTGGGATATAGCTAACCAAATAATTAACACTGAAACTAGCAAAACAATGTGTACAACTATTTTTGTGGATGTTCTTATTTTTAGTTAATATTAAATTTTCTGGATTCTTCATGAAAGTTATTTGAGAGTAATTTAAAAGTTTTTCTTCTGCAAGCACTAACATGTAAACACAAACAAAAGAGTTGTAGGATTTGATTAAAGTTATTATAGTTACTAAAAATACTCATGAGTAAGCTGAGTGTGGTGGCACATGCCTGTAATCCCAGTGGCTAAGAGAGGCAGAGGCAGGAGAATTGCAAGTGTAAAGTCAGCCTCAACAACTTAGCAAGGCCCTAAGAAACCTAGCAAGACCCTGTCTCTAAATAAAACATTAAAAAAAAAAAACTATTTGTTCCATACATGCTGGTGTCAGGTGATAAGAAAATGCTTATTGTTAGTTTTTCTCTTGCTATTATCTGTCACAGAAGATATTAAAGTGAATAAATCCTTAAGCAAATTTCCTCTCATATTTTCATACTTCACCAATTATTTAGTTTTGTTACAATAAAAATATTAGTTCTTATTTTCTCTTACCAAAAATAGAATGTGATTGTGTTCATGTACTCACCGGCTCAAATGGCAAGACCATGTCATCTCTAATTCCATATTTCACTCGTAAGGCCTGCAAAAAAATTCACAAGCTAACACTAATGATCAATACATCACTAGTATAATCATTGAGAGAAGCAAACTCCAAACTTTTTTAAACTATTATTTGTTCTCTACATACAGAACAATTTTTTAAATTTTACCAAATACACCAAGAAGGGATCTGTAACTTTTTAAATTCAATAGCCTACATTACAGTGAATGGTTTAAATGATGAAACTGCACAGCTAAATGCAAAACTGTACGCAGACATGTACATATATTATTAAAGTTCATATTCTTACTTGCAATAAAAATATGAGTATCAAAAAAACCTTTTCAAAATTCTATGAAACATTATATTCAAAATCCCAACCACAGAAAATACGTAACCATTAAAAACATGAATTAGGGATCAGTTTAAAGATAAATGTGCATCTTTTTAGCCTTGTCTCATACCATAGTTCAGGATTATGTAACAAATGAAATGGTAAAGAGGAAATAAGATACTCAGATACTTGCTTGTTTTTTCTTCAAGTCTCTGAGGGCGGCAATATCATCAGGGGAATCAGAAGGAACACTTGTGACCACACCAGTGCCTTATTAAAAAAAAAAAAAAAAAAAAAAGTGTGGAATTAACTAATACAACCAGAATAAGATTACCAAAGTATTTCTAGAAATAAATACACTCTTTACCTTTATCCTCCTTAATGGTGAGCATTGGAAGAACATAGATCACCTTATAGGATGTTAAAGGTGCAGAAAGTGATGCACCAAGAATTTCCTATGTAAGAAAAAGATCAGAATAAACATTAAAGAAATTTATTGTGACCATTAAAATTTAAAACAGTATTAATGTTTTAAGCACATGAAGCTAGTAATGAAAAATAAAGCTCATTAGATCCATTTTTGCACAACATGGTGAGTATAGTGAATAACAACATATTGTTATCCTTGAAAATCATTAAAAGATTTAAAGTATTCTTACAACAAAAAGTATGTTAGGTAATACATTTGTTAATGAGCTTGAATTGCCCATTGTACAATGCATACATACTTCAAAACATGTCGTACACCATAAACATGTACAATTTTTGTACATCAAAGAAATAAGCCAAGCACAGTGGTGCATGCCTGTAATCCTAGAAGCTCAGGAGGCTGAAGCAGAAGGATCCCAAGTTCAAAATCATTCTCTGCAACCTAGTGAGACCCTAACAATTTATCGAGGCCGGGACAACTTACAATACCAGGATCAAAATTTAAAAATTTTAAGACTGGGGATGTAGCTCAGTGGTTGATTGTCCCTGGGTTCAATTCCTAGTACTAAAAATAAATACACAAACAAATATAGGGCAACATCTATAGGGTCCTCTCTTGCCCTGTGGGAGCTCTCTCTTCTCCCTTGAATAAATCCGACTCTAAAAAACGAATAAATAAATGAAGTTTGCATAAAAAATATATGAAATAAAATGAAACTCATTCTTTTATATCTACTAAAGATAATTTTAATATCTAAATCTAGCAATATTATGCTGAATACATTGGTTGTGACAATGCACTCCTTTAAGGAAAATACAGGAATCCATTGCAAGAGCCACAAAAACATTCATGGAACTCAGATCCAGCAAAAAGATTTTTTTTTCTTTGAGGAATATACTGAATGCCAAGTCAATAATACTAGGAAAACCTGGAAACCACTGTAAGTTTTCAAAGACAGAAAAATCATGTAATAAAATACAGTACATCAATAAGAGAAAATGTTATACTTTCATTTAAAATAATTGTAGCTGGAACTGTGGCACACACCTATAATCCCAGCTACTCAAGAGGCTAGGGCAGGAGGATCACAAATTCTAGGTCAGTCTGCACAACTTAGCAACACCACGTCTAAAAAATAAAACACAAAGGGCTGCGGGTATTGCATGAATAAGGCCCTAGGTTCAATACCTAGCATGACAAAAGAAAATATACAAAAATTTAATTTAAAAAAATTAATGAAATTATACTCTATTCAATGGGGTGTTTTTGGGGGTGTAACCAGGAATTGAAGGGGGAGGGGGACCTTAACCACTGAGCCACATCTCCAGCCCTTTTTTTTTACAATTTTTTATTTGAGATAGGGTCTCACTAAATTGTTGAGGCTGGCTTCAAACCTGTGATCCTCCTGCCTCAGTCTTACAAGCCACTGGGATTACAGGCATGTGCCTCTACACCTAGCTTATTCATGTTTTTCTTTTAAGAGATTATTTATTTATTAAGATACCAAAGATCAATCCCCAATACCAAAAAAAAAAAAAAAAAAAAAAACCCAAAGATCAGCATTTTACTAAGAGAAAACAAACTCAGAAATACTGATAATTAAATAGATAACCTAGAAGGATAAAAGCCATGTGACTGTCCAGATTTAATTATCATCAACCAAGACTTGCTGTTCAGAAAAAAAGCAGCTGCAATTCCAAATTTAATATTTCCAGGAACAGTCAAAAGTATTCAAAAAGCAAATAAAATGTTATTAAATCACTTGAGGAAAACTATCTATAATTTTTTTATTAATTTTTTACCAGTGCATTATAATAATACATAATATTGAGATTCACACAAGAACAAAACAACTTGGTCCGTTTCATTTCCCCATACCTCTTCTATCCCTCCCCTCTTTCCTCCCCTTGGTTTCCACCCTCTACTCCTCCAATCTACTTGTCTTTCCTTTATTTTCATTACACACCCTTTTTTATTTTTTTCCTCTCGCTTATACATATGAGAGAAAATATATAGTCCTTGACTTTCCCAGTGTGGCATATTTTATTTAACATGATGTTCTTCGGTTTCATCCCTTTTCCTACAAATGACACAATTTTGTTCTTCTTTATAGCTGAGTAAAATTCTACTATATGTATCACATTTTCCATATTTTTCAATCAAATGCTGAGTTGAAACAAAAATTCAAAAATACCATTTAGTGACAAAAATGAATACAAAATACTACACAGCAATTAAAAAAATAACTACTACTGCCTGCAACATGCAAAAATCTCACATAATATTGAACAAAAGAAGTCAGACACAAAAGTTCCATTCTGTAAAGTTAAAGAATAACAACTCTTCTTTGGTGAAATCAGAGCAAAGGGACCCTTCAGAGGAGAAAGATGAGTACTGATCATGATATGGACATGATACAGCCTTCTGGAGTACTGCTCGAATGGTTCTATCTCTTGATTTGGGTGGTATTTACATAAGCATATACACATGAAAATTCAATAAAATACAAATGACTTATACACTTTACTACACGTACACTTTAATTTTTAAAAAATTAAATGTTCTTTTCTCAAGTTTCCCTGTTGAAATTTTCTTCTAACTACATGCATGAAAATAAAAAGTGTGCTAGTCATCTTACCTCACCCATTAATTCCTTAACAACAGGCACCACTCCATTGTCTTTGGTAAAGCCCTGGTATGACATATTCCTTGCCGCTCTTTGAGTACAGATGAATATATCGCCATTTGCAGTCTCAAATCCAATGTACTTCATGTCAGGACGAACCCAACAGTTTGTCTGTCCAAACATGGTCTCAGGTCTGAGAGTAGCTGCTACTAAGAAGATATTTTTACCTTTCAGGCCACTAAGAAGAAAAAGTATGTATTTATGTTAAAAAAAAATGTCGCAGATTCCCTCACAACTGTTAGTTCAGAAATGAAAAAACAATACCTTGTTGACAAACCTACCTTAATTTGGATGGGTATGGTTCAAGCACTTTCAATTTCATTAAAGTATATTCCTGAGGTCCAACACCCTACACAAATAAACAAAACAAAAATCTCAGGGAAAAAAACACTGGCATTAAACCTACTCACTTATGTAGGAAACTTGATTTAAATTTCTAACATGGATTCTTACACTGTTAAGAGTAATTCTTTGTTCCACTGAAGAGACTGTCATTGAAGTGCTGACCATACCCAAGGACTTAAGAATCATCAGTCAAAATGGTGTTCATCAAAATGGGAGTTAGAAGACACAATTAACCCCAATCCTGCCCACCAGGGCAGACCCCAAAGAGTAAACATCACAGACATACACTGGATCAGGCATTAGATGGTGTGCATTCTAAGTTTTGTCCCTTACTAAAAGCTTGAATAAGGCAATTGCAATCTCTCTGAGCCTTTCTTTCCTGTTCTATAAAATAACTGCACAGGCTGGGGTTGTGACACAGTGGTAGAGCGCCTGCCTATCGTGTGAGGCACTGGGTTCAATTCTCAGCACCACATAAAAATAAAGGTCCATTGACAACTAAAAAAAAAAAAAATTCAAAAAAATAAACATGATTACCCAAATGGTACGCCTTTACTCCATGTACAGAGAAACAACATGTATCCCATTTGTTTACAATAAATAAAAATAAATAAATAAACAAATAACTTTGATGTCTCACACAACACTGTCCTGAGAAACGTATAAGGTAATGAATAAAAAAATGCTTTGAAAAACTATAAAGTATTATTGAAATTAAGGATACTGCTAACACTGGCTAGATAGGTTGAGTATCCCTTGTCCAAAATGCCTGGGACCAGAAGTATTTCAAATTTCAGAATTTTTCAGACTTTGGAATATGTGCACAGACTTTACTGGCAAGCAACCCTCATCCAAAACGTTCCAAAATTCAAAACTTTTCAAACACCATGTACAATCCAAAACTTAAAAATCCAAACTGCTCCAAAACAGTTCTAAGTGTCATGTCAGTGCTCAAAAACTTCTGAATTTTGAGTTGGATGTGGTTGCACACAGGAGGCTGAGGCAAGAGGATCACAAGTTTGAGACCAGTCTCAGCAATTTAGCAAAGCCCTAAGCAACTTTATGAGATCCTGTCTCAAATTTTTAAAATAAATAAATAAAAAGGGCTGGAGATATAGCTTAGTCATAAAGTGCCCAAGTTCAATCCCCAGTATCCGACCCCCCCCCAAAAAAAGTTCAAATATAGTAATAAAGAGTAAGGTACTCAGAGGATTTCACTATGGTTTGAATATCATCAAAACTCATGTTAAAATTTAATTCCCATTGTGAAGTATTAAGAGATGGAACCAGGTAGGAGGACTTTTAAGAGGTACTAGTTAATTAATGGATTAATAGGTTAATGGGATATTTTGAGAAGAAATCTGTTATAAAAGCCAGTGTGCCTCCTTCTCTCATATGTGCCCTGCTTATCACAAGATACAGGGCTCCACCTAAGGACTCTGCAGAGAATCATCACCAGCAAGGACTTTACCAGATATATCCCCTTGACCTTGGATATCCCAGCCTACAGGGCTGTGAACTAAATAACCTTTATTTGGTAATTATACAAATTTAATATAAATTATGAATAAAGGCTATTTACTCTGTGGTATTCAATTATAGCAACAGAGAAGGGACTAAGAGCTCTTAAGCTCAGATGCTGACATTGTCACTGATATACTATACCAAAGCTTCAGGCAAATCATTTACCCTTCCTTTATTCAAGTATTACAGGGAATAATGTTACTAATGTGTTCTACAATAATGTAGATGGAACTACTTCATGAATGGCTAGAAGTACTTAGGAAAGAAGTAAGCAGACACATGATCAAAACAAGTGTAAATGGAATCTATATATGTCAAAAAGTAGCCACAGCCAGGCTTGATGGCGCATACCTATAATCCCAGCAACTCAGGAGGCTGAGACAGGAGGGTTACAAGTTCAGAGCCAGCCTCTGCAACATAGCAAGGCCCTAAGCAACTTAGCAAGACCCTGTCTCAAAATAAAAAGGTGTAGTATGTGGCTCGATGGTTAAGCACCCTGGAGTTCAAACCACTGTACCAAGCTCCAATAATATTTAACCACATATCTCATTACCTTTCCCCACACACTTTTTAGAGCTGTGTATTTTCCAAATGGTGCTTCTCCTACATTAACATGCATATGAGTTACACTGACAGCTTATAAAAACAAATTCCTAGACCACACCCTAAAAAGCTTCTGATTCAGCAATTTTGGTGTGAGGTTTAATAGTATGCTCTTCTGAACAAGGTGATTTAGCTGGTCCTCAGATTACTCTTAGAGTAGCAAGGTCCTAGACATAATACAGGTACCTGTGATGATATTATGCTTTCCCTTTGCATACCCATCAGAGTACCATGAATAAACACCCCAGTACTTCATTGAAGTTATTTTTAGGTTTCTCATTTAAAACTGTATGGGGCCACATTATTAGTATAGGACTGGGGTTGTAGCTCAGTGTGAGGCACTAGGTTCAATCCTCGGCACCTTATAAAAATAAATAAATAAAATAAAAGGTATTTAAAAAAAAGATTATTGTAATAGGTATTCTATGTCACAGATAATCACCTCTCCAGTTTGTCTGTCATGATCCATACAAGGCTGCCCATCTTTTGGAGAATAAATGGTATACCTATGAAATAAACAGTAAGTAATAAAAGTTATTATAATATTCAAATTGTATCTTAACATATTTGCCAGAGTTGCTCCTAATGTCATACAAGTATGTCTTATAACTAAAACTTCTGATTGAATAACTGTCTATATCTATTATTTGTATTTTTAAAGAAATTCTACTGTCAACCTAGTTACTAATGAAAGGTTTCTACCTTCATCAAAGGTAATGCCACTGAAAAATATGGCCTGATTTTGACTTTGTGGTATGAAACAAGAGTATAAGACATAAATTCACTTATGAAATAAGTGAACAGCTTTTATTTAATCCACATAGTGAAGGAAGAATCTTAATTTATATCAAAAATATAAACTAAAACAGAAATAAAATGATCATTTTTCTGCTTGGCTAGGAATCTTTAATAAGATCATAAAAGCCAATAATTATCTTTTCCCTGGTACTATCTGTCACAAATACAAGAAAGTTAAGACACTGGCTAGAGAAAAAGGAAAATAAAAGATACAAAAGAACAAAAGAAGAAGAAGAAAAAAAAAAAATATATATATATACATACAAACACATATACATAGTGAAAAGACAGGTTAGACACAGCAGCTCCCAGATACTTGAGAGGCTAAAGCAGGAGGATCACAAGTTCAAGTCCCACCTGGGCAACTTAGCAAAATTCTGCCTCAAAATAAAATTTTAAAAGGCCCCCGGGATGCAGCTCAGAGGTAGAACATTCCTAGGTCAATCCCTATGACCAGTTAAAAAAAAAAAAAGGAACCAATGGACACTAAAATGTAAAGCAAGAATTATATGATTTTTACTTTCCTATACTGAAGGACATCAAACTCACCGTTTCCCAAATTTAATTTTGTTTCTTTCTCTTAATGTTAAAAATTGCCACCTGACAAATGAATCATAGTAAGGATTAACATCAGTGGTAATGAAGGAACGACGCCAGTCTACCTATAAAAGGAGAAAAGAAAAGGTACTTCTTGAGAAATATCCAAAATTTTTATAAGAATTCCTACAAATCAATTATTTACCCTTCTGTCCTTTACCCCCCAATTTAGAACAATATCAACTATTAAGCTGGGCGTGGTGGCACACACCTGTAATCCCAGCAATTTGGAAGTCTGAGGCAGGAGGATCACAAGTTTAAAGCCAGCCTCAGAACTTAAGCAACTTAGTAAGATTCTGTCTCAAAATGAAATATAAAAAGGGCTGGGGATGTGACTCAGTGGTTAAGTACCTCTGGGTTCAATCCTGAGTACCAAAATAAAAAATTATGCCAACTATTAGAACAAAAAAAGTTTTCAGTTTCTACTTATTAAAATAATATATCAATTATCACAATAACAAGTTAATGTGTTTTAAACACATATTAACAAATATATAAGAATAATTATAAATTAAAGAAGAAACAGTTAAATAATACCACATTCCTAAATATTCAAGTTAGTCTTTGGCTCCTTCATGTCTGTGGTTTAGTTTGTGGTTATAGGGATTGAACACAGGGGTGCTTTAACCACTGAGCCACATTTCCAGTTGTTTTTTATTTTGAGATAGGGTCTTGCTAAGTTGCTTAGGGCCTTACTTAATTGTTGAGGCTGGTCTTCAACTTGAAAGGTTCCTGGTTATCCCCCGGAGTCACTGGGATTACAGGTGCATGCCACCATGCCCAGCTCTTCGTGTGTTTTAAGTAGATCCCATTTCGAACAATTGTTGACATACCAGTATACGTTCTACTAAGACAAATATTAAAGCGCTTCGATGATCACAATGAAAAACAGTACAATTCTTTTTTTTAAGGGTGCTGGGGATTGAACCCAGTGCCTTGTGCTTGCTTACAAGGCAAGCACTCTACCAACTGAGCTATCCCCCCAGACACAGTACAATTCTTTAGTGGCATGTAGGCAGCAAATATTATTCCAAATGTAAAGAACTGATACAAATTTTTTTTTTTTTTTGCAGTGCTGGGGATTGAACCCAGGGCCTTGTGCATGTAAGGCAAGCACTCTACCAACTGAGCTATATCCCCAGCCCCCAAATCTTTTTAAATAACTTAAGTATACATGCTTTCTTCATATTTTCTTTAACTATGAAGGTGACTGACATACCTTCAAACCTATTCTCTTTAGATCCTGAATAGCCAGTGGTGGGAAATAATCGAGCCAATGTTCTGCTTCAGAAAATTTTACTATCTCTTCATCAGACAATCCAAGGGATTTCATAATACCCCACTGGTATTTAGAAGATCCAGCTTTAGCAACAGCTTTACTCTGAAACATAGGCAAAAACAAACTCCATCAAAGAATAACCAACTACTTAAAACTCCAAGAACCAGAGTAATTTTAAGGGACTAATCCAATTTGGTGATTTCTTTAAATTCCAAAACAATAATGATACATCAGAACATTGCAGAAGTTAGGTGTACTATTTCGTCTATGGAATTGGACAGTCAGGATATTCATCAAGACACTGACGCTCTCGGGTCCTCGCTTCCAAGATGACCAAAAAAAGAAGGAATAATGGTCGTGCCAAAAAGAACCGTGGCCATGTGCAGCCTATTCGTTGCACGAACTGTGCCAGGTGCATGTCCAAGGACAAGGCTATTAAGAAGTTCATCATTCAAAACATTGTAGAGGCCGCAGCCGTCAGGGACATTTCCGAAGCAAGTGTTTTCGACGCTTATGTGCTTCCCAAGTTCTATGTGAAACTGTATTACTGTGTGAGTTGTGCCGTTCACCGCAAGGTGGTCGGGAATCGATCTCGTGAAGCCAGGAAGGATCGAACACCCCCACCCTGTTTAAGACCTGCTGGTGCTGCCCCACGACCTCCACCAAAGCCTGTGTAAGGAGATGGGTCCTTAATGAGTGAAGAAAAGCTATCATCTGGAAAAAAATAAAATGGGAATTAAAATTTAAAAAAAAAGACACTGACACTGGTAACTAAATGGATGGATCACAAAGAACTACCACTCAAGAAGATCTCAGTAACAAACTTTGTTTCCTGTCTTCTAATACCACACACATCTTTTCTTTAGTTTTGTTTTAGCTTGAAATAAGCTACTACTAAGAGATTCCTCCCTTTCCAGGAATTACCAAAATCAAGAGGGCAACCAGGGCTCAGTCAGTAAAGTGCTTGCCTTGCAAGCACAAAGCCGTGGGTTCGATTCCCAGCACCACAAAAAAAAAAAAAAAAAAAAAAGAAGGCAACCAAATGCCCAGGGTTGGAGGGTCAGGTTAAAACATACATCTACTAAGACACAGCGCAAAGGAATTTTGAGTATGATGGAATTGATCTATACAGCACTGTAGTGGTAGAAACATGACTCTACTCATTTCCTAAACCCACAGAACTACATACACACTTAAAATGAATACTTCACAGTATGTAATTTTTTTTAAAGTATGTAATTTTTTTAATTCAATCAGAATGTGGGGGGAATCTAGGATGGAATGCAGACCACATGTATCTAACTATATTACAACATGACATTATTGCACTAAAAGGGGTACAGAAAAAGAAGTTAATTTAAACAATTTGGGGGGAAAATATTGATGAAAATCTAAACACTATACACAAAACCTATACTTTAAATGGTAAAACTATTTCTCCCAGGGGTAGAGGTTAGTAGTTCTGAAATTCTTTCTCCCAGGGGTAGAGGTTAGTAGTTCTGAAATTCTTAATAGACTAGAACTGAACTAGTAAGTAAATACATGTAGATTACAGCCAGGATCCTCAGTGTTGTAGTAAGAAGTCACAAATAAGCAAAATCAAGCACTAAAACAAGTACCTTAGTGCTAAAATGGAATCAAAGTTATCAGTATGAAATCATTTTTTTATATATACAAGCAAACAAAGATGTATATATACACAGGTTAACAAAGATATATGTATGTATAAATTTCCTTTCTTTTTTTCCACAGACAGGGCCTACATGTAGTGATATCAAAGCAGCAATGAGCATACTTAGCACTCAGACCTGTTTCTGAATATCATTTTTTAATCAAATGAAGAAGGATTTCTTGGAGAAGTAGTTGATTCAACAGCTAAAATGGAAAATATAAGACAGCACCTTGTGGTACCAGAAAGTAAGAAAATGTTTTTTAAAAAAGGAAAGAAGGGCTGGGGAGATAGCTCAGGCGGTAGAGTGCTTGCCTGGCAAGCACAAGGCCCTGGGCTCAATTCCCAGCACTGCAAAAAAAAAAAAAGGAAAGAAGCCCAGTGTAGTGGTGCACACCTGCGATCCCAGCAACTCATTAGAATGAGGCAGAAGGATCACAATGTCGCGGCCAGCTTCAGCAACTTGGCAAGATCCTGTCTCAATATAAAATAAAAAGGGCTAGGGGTGTGGCTCAGTGGTAGAGGGCCTCTGATACCTACCTCTGATTCGTGGCCTAATACCACGAAAAGAAAAACTAATAATAATAAAATGTAACAAATATATAAAAAAGAAAAGCAAGATGGGAAATTTAAATTAACCTAGGAATCAACGTAAAAGAACTTCCAATGGCCAGGTGCAGTGGCACACACCTATAATTCCAGTAGCTTGGGAGACTGAGACAGGAGGATCATGAGTTCAAAGCCAGACTCAGCAACTTAGCAAGATCCTAAGCAACTTAGTGAGACTCTGTCTCTAAAGAAAATGTAAGAAAGGTTGGGGATATGACTCAGTGGTTAAGGGTCCCTGGGTTCAATCCCTATTAAAAAAAAAAAAAAAAAAAAAAAAAAAAAGAACTTCCAATGGTCAAAACTAGAACAATTTGAGTAATAACCACCACCACATGCACAAAACCTTGATAGTTCAGTTTATAACCTAAAGAATAAAATATAATTTCACTCTGATATAAAAAAGATTGAATAAATAAGTAAATTACGGAAAAATGACAAATCTTCCTTTCAGAAGAATTTTAAATAAATGCAGGAAGAATGAGAAAAACAGAAAATTATCATTAGAATACCACTACTATAAGCAAGATCCAGTGATGAATGCTAATGTTAATGAGTAAATGTTTAGCTTCAAATTAACTCTCCCAAAATATATAATTATAAAGAGAAAAAATGAAATCTTTAAAGGAGAAACACCTGGCAGACACCACCTTAACAAGATCATGGGGGCTGGGGATATAGCTCAGTTGGTAGAGTGCTTACCTCATAAGCACAAGGCCCTGGGTTCAATCCCCAGTGCCACAAAAAAAAAAAAAAAAAAAAGTGATCATGGTTAATTTCACTAATAAAACATCATCTACTTGCTGACAGGAGAAGCAAACATCAACGCTCTGGCTTCTTTTCAAAAATCAGTAATATTAATCAAATAAGAAAAAAAATCAGACAAACCCAAACTGCAGGACAGTCTATGATGACTTGAATGTGTCCCCCAAAGCTTGTGTTGGAAACTTAATCCCCTATTAACATTATTAAGAGTTGGAACCTTCGAGAGGTTATAGGCTATGGGAGCTCTGTCCTCATTAATCAACTAGTGTCATTAACCACAAGAGAGGGTTCTTTAAAAATAAAAGAACAAATCTGTCCCCCCCTTCTTGCGCACATGTTTGCATACTGTCTCTTCTGCTATTTAAATGCCTTTCTATCATGGATGACACAGCAAGAAGACCCTCACCAGATGCTGGCCCCTTAATCTAGGACTTCCCAGTCTCCAGAACCTGAGCCAGTGATTTTCTGGTCATGAGAAATCATCCAGTTTGTGGTATTCTGTCATAGCAACAACAACAAAAAAGAGAGACTAAGTCTCTAAATTATCCAGCTGAAGAATACTCTTTACAATGTCAAAAGTCACAGAAGACAATGAAGATAGAGGAGACTGAGGAGATGTACTGAGACATAATAACCAAATGAAATGTGGGAGCCTAGATTGGACCTTAGAACAAAAAAGAATATTAGTAAAAAAAAGTTCAGTGGCAGAATACTTGCCTAGCACATATGAGGCACTGGGTGCAATCCTCAGCAGCACCACATACAAATAAATAAATAAAAATATTCTGTCCATCTACAACAACAACGAAAAAAATTTTTTTTTCTTTTTTTGGTGGTGCTGAGGATTGAACCCAGGGCCTTGTGCTTACAGGACTAGCACTCTACCAACTGAGCTATCTCCCCAGTCCCCACAAAAAAAATTTTTAAAGGTAGAATTCAAATGATTTTTGAATTCTGAATTTTGTCTCTAGTTTACCAAATAATATGGACTAATATTAATTCCTTAATTTTGAGGATTATATCATAGTCATGTAAGACACAACATTAGGGGAACTGGGTTCAGATTTAGAGAACTCAGTACTACCTTGTAACTCCTCTATAAATCAAAAGTATTTTGAAAGAAAGTGAAAAGGCAATAAAAAGTCAGAAAGACAATTATAATTTTATACTTCTTTAAAATTACTGAGAACATTATATGTGCCACACAATGGGCTAAAAAGAGAATGAATAAATAGACAAATATAAATATAAAACTTCAACATAACCACCAAACCTTTTTTCCTTTAGCTTTATCCTTAATTATTATATCCTCTGTTTTAATACCAATTTCTTCCTCTTCCTCTTCTTCATCTGGAAAATCAGGGGGGCAACCGTACAGTTCTATTTCTCTTTTCAACTTATCAGCACATGCCTATAACACAACATTTGAGATGGTGAAGTTCAGAACTCAAGGAAATAATTAGTATCTGTTGTTTCTATGGCCAACCAACACTGACACTTTCTGAATATTTTTGCAATATACCTGTACATATGTAGGTTATCACAGAAAACTCAAATAACACAAAACACATACCTCAAAATCCACTAATTTATAAATTAGGTTTTTTTTTTTTTTGCTGATTGCCTCAGCAAGCATTTACTCAACACCCAGAATATTCTATGTACTATATTATATACTAGGTGTCAGAAGAACAAATATATATAAAACATAATACTACTTTGAATAATGATGCTAATTACAGCATTTATTTAAATGATTACTGTATTTAAAGATCACTGTATTTGTAGTGAGAGTTAAATTTCTATGGTTCATTATTTACCATCATCAACCTGCTAGGTAGACAGGACGAGTATTAAATTAGAAAAAAGACACTGAGAAAGTGATTTAACAAAGATTATAAAACTAGCAGGCTAAAAAACTAACATGTGAACCTGGGCTTTCTGCCCCAACTCTTGCCAATTACCAATTATATCATAACAAGTCCACTGTCAAAAACAAAGATGAAGCTAGACAGTGTTAAAGTTATAAGAAAAATATATACATAGAATTAAGAATTGTAATAACAGAGGAGGTACCAGGCATGGTGGTGCATGCCTGTAATGCCAGCAATTTGGGAAGCTAAGGCAGGAGGATTAGTTCAAATTCAGCCTCAGCAAATTAGCAAGGCCCTGTCTCAACATAAAAAATAAAAAGGGCTGGGAGATATAGCTCAGGGGCAAAATGCCACTGAGTTCAATCCCCAGTACAAATAAAAAAAAAAAAAGGAGAAAGTGTTTAAATTCAGAAGAGCTTCAGTTATTCAAAAGATAAAGCCAGAAAGTCACCATTTTGCAACCACCAAATACAATAATTAATACAGACAAAAATCATCAAAAGATAACCACTGAGTTATTGAGTAACAGAATATTCAGAGGTTCTCAAATTATGGTCCCAAAGATTACTTTTTAGTTATAAAGGGAAAATGCTACTTTTAGAAGAAGAAATCTGTGAGGTATTAACTTAATATTATTAAAATGAGAAAAACAGCTAACTATATGCTTTTTGATATGATATAGTGGGAAATTTACATCTCATCACCATAAAATTCTTGTCAAATTTTATCTTGAAGAATGAATCAAAAAAATTCATATTATGGGACTTTCACAAAATAATTCACCTATACTTTTCAAAAACATCAATATCATGAAAAGCAACTAAAATACACTAAAGAGAACTAATACAACAGGTGACCAATAAAAGAAAAATTAATCCCCAGGAAGGACTTCTTGGGACAGTAGGGCTGGCATTGTAGCTCATGTGTGAGGCACTGGGTACAATCCTCAACACCACATATAAATAAATGAATAAAATAAAGACATTGTGTTCATCTACAACTAAAAATATTGGGAAAAAAAAAAAAAAGGAAGGAAATTTGCCTTAGATTAGGGGCCGGGGTTGTGGCTCAGTTATACAGTGCTTGCCTGGCATATGTGAAGCACTGAGTTCGATTCTCAGTACCACATATAAATAAATAAATAAAATAAAGGTCCATCAACAACTAAAAAATATTTTTAAAATATTAAAATATAAAATTTTTTTTTAAAAAATAAAGAAATTGCCACAGATTAAAGATGACTATTACATCGATGTCAAATTTCTTTGAAGGGATAATGTGACTGCAATGGTGGAGAAGAATGTCCATGTTCTCAGGAGATACATGCTGAAATATTTGGGTGTAACACCATAATGCCTCCAACTTACTTTCAAAAAGTTCATAGAAAAAGGGAAAGAGGGGCTGGAGTTTGGGTCAGTGGAAGAGCACTTGCCTAGCACGTGTGAGGCCCAGGGTTCGATCCTCAGCACCACATAAAAAAAATAAAGATACTGTGTCCACCAATAATTAAAAAAGAAAAAGGGAAAGAGCAAGTTGTGGGAGTTAGCGCCTATAATCCTAGCTACTTAGGAGGCTGAAGTTGGAGGATCACAAGTTTAAGGCCAGCCTGGGGAACCTGGTGAGACACTGTCTCAAAACAAAAAATAAAAAGAGCTGAGGATGTAGCTCAGTACAAGAGTGCCCCTGGGCTTAACCCACAGGACTGTTAAAAAAAGGTGGGGAACATGGGTGCACATGTGATTATGTTGAAACAGAACTAAAGCACATGTGCCAATGTTAATACAAGTATAGGGTATGACTTGGAAACTACAGGTGAAGAAAGAATATAATAGTGTTCGCTGTATTATTCTTTCAGCTTTTTTGTAGGTTTGACATTCTTCAAAATGAAAGATTGAAAAATAAAAAGAAATTCTTAATCTCACTATATTTAGGGGATTTTTTTTTTTCAACTCTAATTTCCTGGCTCATTACTCATTGAGAATTACTTCTAATGTAAGTTTATGACAAATAAAAGACATTTACAAAAATGATCAAGCTAGTCCTGATGGCACACACCTATAATCCCATAAATTCAGAAGGCTGAGGCAGAAGGATTCCAAGTTCAAGGCCAGCACTGACAACTTAGCAAGATTCTGTCTTAAAATAAAAAACAGAGGGCTGGGATTGTGGCTCAGTGGTAGAGAGCTTACCTAGCACGTGTGAAGCACTGGGTTCAATCCTCAACATCACATAAAAATAAATAAAAAATAAAGATAATGTGTTCATCTAAAATTAAAACTAGTTTTAAAAAAATAGAAAGGCCTGCAAATCTAGCTCAGTGGTAAAGTGACTCTCAGTTCAAACCTCAGTACTAAAATCAATCAATCAATAAATAAGTAATCAAAATATGATATAACTCTTTAGTAATTTATGCCAACATTCTATATATGTCACAAATGCACAAATCACAGTACATTTTGCTGGTTAGAAATAACAATTTCAACAGACATGAATAAATAAGACATCTAAAAGACATCAAAATAGAAATCACTGAGACTTAGTGTATACCTTTTATTTAAATACTATTTCAAATGTTAGTGTTATGTATTTATTGGTCTTTATAAGTTGCCAAGGCTGGCCTCAAATTTGTGATACTCCTAACTCAGCCTCCAGAGTCACTGAGATTTTAGGCATGCACCACTGTATCTGGCTTCAAATGTTTTTTTTAAATTAATCTTCACCACAATAAATTCAAGAAATTTCACAAAACATTTTAAGATAGCAGTATTTGGAAATTCTATATCAAGATCTTGAATTGGATATTAGTATTTGCTCTAAACTAAAAGAAGTAGAAACCATCCTATAAGTAATCTTACCTTAATAGGCATCCCCGTACAATGTAAACCAAAGGGAAACAGACAATTTTTTCCTTTTAGTCTCTGGTACCCTACTGCAAACTATAGAAAGAAAATTAAATTTAAATTACAATATAAATGGGAGACAAATTCAAAATGGTAATTCTTCATGAAGAACATCAGTTTTATTCTTATCTTCCCTTAGAATATCAGTTAGATTTTATAGTCATTCCAAAATTCTAGTGCACTATTCTTTTTGTTGTTTTGTCACATGCATACATGCCTAGAACGCTGCACAAATATATACATATGAAAATTAAGAAGGCTGGGAATATAGCTCAGTTGGTAGTGTGCTTGCCTTGCAAGCATAAGGCTCTTGGTTCAATCCCCAGCACCGAAAAAAAAAAAAAAGAAAGAAAATTAAGTATAAAAATTACATCAACTAAACATGAAATTTATGCTTAAAATTAAGGAATTCTAAGTTCCTTTAACAGAAAGCAATTTCTACATATGCCATTTTCTTCAAAATAGTATTATTAAGGATACCATCCCATTATTTAAATGTATAAGAAGCTTTACCTCACACTTGGATAAAGAAAATGTATGCCCCAAATGCAGACGGCCATTCATATATGGATATGGGAAGGTTGCAAAGTACTTGCCCTTGCTGTAAAACAATCATGTGAAAAAGAAAGTTCAGGAATGAAAATGTCACATTTCTTTTACAGTGAGGGATGGGGTGTGGGGAACATTTAATATAAATAACTTGTTTAAATTTTAGTTATTTAAAAGACATGTAAAAGTAAATTAATAAATCCAGAGATTAAAAGCTCTCTAAAACCAAAACTCATTTTTGATTTTCAAAGAATAATACATTTGCAGGTAAGAAAAAAAACAAGAAAAAAAAAATCTTTGACTAGGTGCAGTGGCATGTGCCTGTAATCTCACCAAATCAAGAGTCTGAGGCAGGAGGATCACAAGTTTGAGGCCAGCCTCAGGAACTTAATGAAGCCCTAAGAAACTCAGCAAGACACTGTCTTAAAATAAAAAATAAACATGGCAGGGAATGTAGCTCAGTGGTAAAAACTCCTGGGTTCAATCCCTAATACCAAGAAAAAAGAGAAAAAAAAAAAATCTTCAGTGAGGTAAAAAAAACAAAACAATAAAAAGCAGAAATAAACATCTTTGTAGCAAATTCCAAAGGTTTAACTTAAGCTAAAATACTTGATTTAATAATAAAAATAAATTCAATACTCTTAGGAAGTCTGTATAAATTTAATATTTTACTGATTAAATGAGATCTGTATTCACTAGATATATATAAAGCAATTCAAAGTCCCTTAAGTAAAATAAAACATCCTTACTATTACAAGATATATATGTGGTAGATTTATTTAAAGAACACCTTTTTAATGCTGTTTATTATGTGACATTCTTTATCCTCATGAAGTGCATCTAACATACATATGCTATGTGGCATATATATGCTATATTATATAAACTAAAGGAGTAGAAAACATATATATAACATATATGCTATGCAGCACTTGTAAATGCACTATCCAAGTTATAAACCCACTGAAGCTATTATGTGTGTCCTTCCCCACTCTTCCACTAGGGATAACCAATATCCTGAAATTTGCTTATATCATTCCCTTTCTTTTGAAGAGTTTGCATATATATCCATGTCCTTAAACAATATATCATTTAGCTTTACTCACTTGTAGATCTTACATAAAACATGATATACTCTATAAAGACTTTTACAATTTGCTTTTTTCACTCAACACTTTATTACCTAGCATTGATACACATACCCACAGGTCATTCTCTTTCATGGAATAAATCGTCTTTTTTGGTTCACTTTTGGACTACTTTCAATATCTTAAAGTTGACCAAAATTCTAAAACCAAAAAGAAGCTTCAAACTATAAAGTATAACATCAGAAACTGTATTATGGTATTCTTTCTCTTTAAAAAACAAAAAATACTATATATATACTATTAGAGTATAGTTAAGTAGTAAGGGATATAGACTTTAGAATTAGAAAGTCCTGCTGGGCACGGTGGAGCACACCTGTAATCCCAGCAGCCGGGGAGTTTGAGGCAGGAGGATCGAGTTCAAAGCCAGCCTCAGTGAAAGCAAGGCACTAAGCAACTTATTGCGACCCTATCTCTAAATAAAATACAAAATAGGGCTGGGGATGTGGCTCAGTGGTTGAGTGCCCCTGGGTTCTATTCCTGGTATCGAAAAAAAAAAAAAAAAAATAGGAAGTCCTAAAAACAAGTCCAGACCCTGTGAATTCCTAGCTATTCCTAGTTATTCAACCCTGATCTGGTTACTTAGTCTCTCTGTGTCTGTTTCCTCTTCTGCAAAATAGAGATAAAATAATCATTTACTTTAAAGATTAAATAAGAATATATATGTAAAATCCAAGGTGTGTTTCCTAGCCAAGTAAGTCTTCAATGTTAGCTACTATCATTGTTATGGTTATCACTGTGTTTCCTAAATTTGAAGGAAGTACATTTTTCTACATTTTAACATATCTGAAATTGGGATACATCTTGTAATTGATGCATATGTTTATTATGGCAATGTTTCAATGGACATTTTGTTTTTGTTTTCCCCCAATACTGTATTACTATCTAACATCTTAAAATCATCTCAGCATCAAGACAATATAAAATTTGTGAAATAATCCTCTGGGCTGGGGTTGTGCTCAGTGGTAGAGAACTTGCCTAGCATGTGTGAGGCACTGGGTTTGATCCTCAGCACCATATAAAAATAAATAAACAAAATAAAGATATTGAGTCTATCTGTAACTTTAAAAAATTTTTCTTAAAAATCCTCAAAAACCCTTCAAACTTTCATTTTGTGTCTTTGGAGGTAATTATCATTTTGAGTGTTGTAGAATAACTTCATTTTATTAGTTAAGATAAAACTTCTGGCTTATCTGAATATGAAAAATAGTAGTTTAGAGGCTTGGGATGCAGCTCAGTGGTAGAGTGCTTACTTGCCTAGGATGTGGAAGGCCCTGGGTTGGATCCCCAGTACCATGAAAAAGAAAAAACCAAAAACACTGTATATAGAAGAATCTCTAAGAATTCCACAGAAGATTTTAATTTGAATGCAGAGAGTAGAAGTCAAGTCCTTCAGCCCATTTCAGACATTAGATAAATAATTGAAGAGATAGTTATGTTTAACCTGATTACAGTTTCTGACTTATCTGTTCCACATCTGCACACTCATGTACAGAACTTCACAATCACTTACCTGGTCTGCTTTTCTAAATCAGATGCATTGATCTCAAACATTTTCTCAGTATCCCATTTCTGTTGGATTTCTTTCTCAATCTTCTTCAAAAAGTCTACTTTGGCAGTTCCTTTTCTTTCCTATTAGACACAAAAGAAATAGAATAATCCATTCTACACTTCAGCAGGCTTAGTTTAAAAAAAAAAAAAAAAAAAAAGAATCGGATTCACACAGAATTGAGCTGCCCACAGATCCATGGTTATCGTAAAATAGAAATGAACAACTAAAAATTAGTTATTAATCTCTAAGAAGATGAATAGCCAGGCACACTGGCACACACCTGTAATCCCAGTCATTCGAGAGGATGAGGCAGGAGGATGACAAGTTCAAGGCTAGTTTTGACAACTTAATGGTCCCTGACTCAAAATTAAAAATAAACAAGACTAGGGACACAGTTCAGCGGTAAAGCATCCCTGGGTTTAAGCTCCAGTGCCAAGAAATAAAAAAAAAAAAAAAAAGAAAAGAAAAGAGAAACTGAGAGTAAAATGGTAGTTGCCAAAGGCCAAGGAGAGTAGGTGTAAGGAGGAATAGGGAGAGGTCAGTCAATGGGTAGTAGGGTTCATTTAGATAATTAGTTTCAGTACTCTGTAGCAATAAAGTAACTACACATAGCAATTGTGTACTATGTATCTCAAAAAGTTAAAAGACACAATTTTAAATGTTTTTGCCACAAAGTAGTGATAAGTATTTGAGGAGATAGAAATGTTTAACCTGATTACAATGTTTAAGTGTAATGAAACACCACATGATATCCTGTTAATATGTATTAAAATGCATAATTTTTATGTTTTTATGTATCAATTAAAACATAAATTCAAATATTTAAAAAAGAGGTATGAGAATTGAATCACAGGACTACTCTGAATGTGTATGATATTCAAAATATTTTTTTTTACCTAAGCTGTGTCTTCTACCCTCAGAACACAAAGTTTTACTCATACAGAAAAAATAAAATAAAATAAATTAGGGTTATCATGCCCTGTCCACTTCAAATTTTTAAAATAAAAAATTACTTAAATATGTAAAAATCTTTTGAAATACTTTTTTAAAATTAGATACTACGATGTAACACTGTCACCAAATGTTCCTATTTATTCAGTTAAAATATATAAATACTTTTTAAGTATAGGATGGAGTTCTGTCTGCTTGCCAACCTGCAATTATGCCCACCAAAAGAGGATGCTGGGCCCCAATGGGTAGAGGATGAGGGAGGATTAGTCATCTAGTTTTGTTTCAGGGAAGCACTAATGAAGAACTTCTCTCTAAAATGCTTAATAGACTGCTAATCTAGAATTAAATGAAACAGAAAATAAGAGGCAAGTCTCTTAGTATACTGAATCTACCAGGCAACATCCCATCATCGCTTAAACCACTCTTGGATAAAAATAAAAAAATAAAACATAGAAAATCATTCCACCTTGGGAAAAGGGATAGCACTTCATTCTTAGTGTGTTACTCTCTATGAAAATGATTTAGCTGCTAACAAGAAATGGAACAGACTTACAGAACAATCACATGAGAAAACTGAATGTCAATGGACCAGACACAAACCTAGTTCTATTTTGAAAAAATCAGCATTAGTTTCTACGATTTTATTTTCTAGTATAAATTTGAACCCCCAAATTAGATTTTCTTCTACTTTTTTTTTTTTTTTTTTTTTTTTTTTTTTGATACTGGGGATTGAACCCAGCCAGGGGATGGGGCTACGTCCCTAGACCTTTTTATTTTTCATTTTGAGATAGAGTCTCTAAATTGCCAAGTCTGGCCCCAAACTTGAGATCCTCCAGCCTTTGACTCTCAAGTCATTGGGGTCACAGGCATATGCTACCATACCTGGCTTTCTTACACTTCTTACATACTACCATTTCCAGATTCTGTAGCATTTTAAAATGAGAAAATACCTGGCTCTTCTACTTATACTTTCTACAACCTACTAGACGATGCCATCACCAAGTCAACTAACATCTGGATTTCAGTCTCCTTTAATTATGCTTTCCTCTGCCCTGGTGCACAGCAATTTAATAAATGCTTCCTCTCCCTCAGAGCCAGCCTCAACAATTTAACAAGACCCTATCTCAAAATAAAAAATAAAAAAGGGCTGAGGATGTGGCTCAGTGGTTAAGCTCCCTGGGTTAATCCCTAGCACCAAAACCTTATCACATCACAGATATAGTGCCTTTTTAGACAACTATTTTAAATGATTACACAAATACAAAGTATTATATAAAAAAATTTCTGTGATCAAAAACACCTATTTCTCTAATAACTATCTTAAATCTTTATATATTACGTAATAACTAATAATACAGTCACATGTCACTTAAAACAATGGGAACACACTCTGAGAAAGGCATTCTTAGGCAATTTCATTATTGTGCAAACTTCATGGAGTGTACTTACACAAAAAAGATAGCTGTGACATCACTAGGTTATATAATCTAATGGGACCACCACCTATATTCAGTCTGTCATTAACTGAAACATCATTATGTCACGCGTGATTAAAGTATTAAAATCAAGTAAGATTCTAGTATAAATTAGCAGACTGTTTTTACCATTTTTCATTTTATTTATTTAAATCAAAGAATAGTTTAATATCTTTTATTTTTAAGCAACTTTAAGATCAAAGACAAGTATAATCAATAGAAAAATAAAATGTCAGTCCGATGGATTTAAGAAAGAGCCTTGCCTCAAAAGTAGAGGGGAAATGTAAAAGTATTCCATAATCTGAAAAGTTATGGGCACAACAAGAACAAAAGGAAAATAAAAGTAACAAGTAAATTACTGTTTCTAAAAATCCTGAACAGATCATAACTGCTATGTACAGAAATCAAATCAAAATTCTTATCTGATCAAGTCAATCCCCCTCTAGAGTACACTATTGCTCATAAGATAAAGTCCATACTTTCAAACATTGTGTTCAAGGCCGTTCTCACTCTCCCCCTCCCTGACCCCCATCTAACTCTCGCCACTCTAGGCCTATCAGACCATCTGCATTTCCCCAAACATGTCACACTCCCTCTCACCTCTGGGTCTTTGTTCAAATTATTCACTCTGCCCTACCCGAGGGATCTATTTGTCTAGCTGCCTAACCATCTCATTCTTCAGGTCTCAGCTAATTACCTGCCTCAGTTCTCCAAAAGTTCACAAAATATCCCTCTTATGTTCCTGGGATCCAAGATGGCGGACTAGAGGGAGGCTGCATTTCTTGTCGCTCCGTAAAAACTCCAGTTTCAAGCAGAGGATATCTGTTTCTTGGTGAGGCAGTTTTTGCTGCTTATCGATCCCCTGCTGTTTACCCCATTTGTCTGCTGTGACCACCTGCAGTCTGCCAGCATATCAATGCTTTTTTGAGTGCAGACTGCTCACTGTCAGGCGCCTATCATACGCCATTTGCCTGCCTCTCTCCTGTCCATAGCCGGCCTTACACCTATCCATCACCCAACGCACAAGGTTCACCTCCTGATTGTCTGACAACAGTCAGCAAACTGATCGCCAACCACCAGTGGAGCACCAGCTGCCTGCCATTTCCTGGAAGTTCACTGTTACAGTACCTGCAGGTTTGATTACACGTGGCTGCCGCCATTTTGAGACAACAGCCAAGACCCATAGGATCCCTGGCCAGACCAACTGAGTCCCATCTCTAAGAGCCCGACCAATCACTTCCTGCGTCTGGGACCCTCACATCAACTGACTGCTCCCTGCTGCCAGGACCCCCAGACCAACTGACTGCGCCCTATACCAGGACCCCAGACCGACTGCACCCGGCCTCCAGGATTCCGCAACCACACCAAACACACCCAAACTCCAGGAACCCTGCCTTACCAACTGCACCCTGCCTCCAGAACCTCCAGCTGACCACGTCCACACCCTGAGCTTCAGCTCCCCAATTGCCAAAACATTTGGAAGCCTGAGCTCTGATCTTTAGGGGGGCAAATCCCATCCTGAGATGCCTGCTGGAGACTTGAAAATCATTGTCAGGCACCTCTCATGCATCAGGCTACTGAACTCTGGGAGGTTTCACTACTATATGACTGTTATACTGTAGATTTTCTTTTTTCTCCTTATTGAAAAATTTTAAGTTTTTATTTCTTTACTTTTCTTGCTCTCTTTTCCTTTTGTTTACCTATTCCCTCAGAGTCTCTTTCTCCCTTTTTTGCATGCTAACATCCAAATTCTTTTGATTACACTCTCACATTTTCTATTATCTAGAACTTCTGTATATTATTTTCTTATCCCATTAACAGCCACATTCTACATCCCTCTGCATCCTCTTGGTCCTCCATTAGAAACTGCAGACCTTACTGCAAATGTTTGTTTTACTGAAGATAATATTTGAACTCATTCTGTTTATTATGACAATTTTGTTATTGTTCTCATAGGGGCTATTTGCATAGTGCCTGAATTGGGCACTGCTAATATTGATCTCCCCTTTAAGAAAAGGTTTTGGAAACCTATAGGGCCACTATAAGCCTATAGGGGGAAATCTGCAATACCCCAGATCTGCACTGCTAGAGGGGAAGATACATGAACAACATGAAAAAACAAGGGAAGAAAATGATCCAAACAAATCTAGATTCCATATCAATAGACTCCAATGACAGTATGTTAGAAGAAATGTCAGAAAAGGACTTCAGATTATACGATTAAGATGATTCACGAAGCAAAGGATGAGATAAGAGAGCAAATGCGGGCAATGAATGATAATACCAATAAGCTGACAGAGCAACTGCAGGAAGCAAAAGATCATTTCAACAAAGAGATAGAGATTCTCAAAAAAACCCAAATGGAAATCCTTGAAATGAAGGAAACAATAAACCAAATAAAAAACTCAATGGAAAGCATCACCAAAAGACTAGACCACTTGGAAGACAGAACCTCAGACAATGAAGACAAAATATTTAGTCATGAAAATAAAGTTGCCCAAACAGAGAAGATGGTAAGAAATCATGAATAGAATCTTCAAGAACTATGGGACATCATGAAAAGACCAAATTTAAGAATTATTGGGATTGAGGAAGGCACAGAGATACAAACCAAAGGAATGAACAACCTATTCAATGAAATATCAGAAAATTTCCCAAACCTGAAGAATGAAATGGAAAATCAAATACAAGAGGCTTACAGAACACCAAACGCACAGAATCACAACAGATCCACACCAAGGCACATTATAATGAAATTGCCTAACATTCAAAGTAAAGATAGGATTGTGAAGGCCACGAGAGAAAAGCATCAGATTACATATGGGGGAGACCAATACGGTTAGCAGCCGACTTCTCAACCCAGACTCTAAAAGCTAGAAGGGCCTGGAACAACATATTTCAAGCTCTGAAAGAACATGGTTGCCAACCAAGAATCCTATACCCAACAAAACTAACCTTCAGATTTAAGATGAAATAAAATCCTTCCATGATAAACAAAAGTTAAAAGAATTTACAAATAGAAAGCCTGCACTACAGAATGTTCTCAACAAAATATTCCATGAGAGGGCTGGGGAGATAGCTCAGTTGGTAGAGCGCTCACCTCGCAAGCACAAGGCCCTGGGTTCGATCCCCAGCACTGCAAAAAGAAAAAAAAAAAAAAAATTCCATGGGGAGGAAATGAAAAACAATAATGGAGGTCAGCAAAGGGAGGAACTACCTTAGAGAAAAATCACTCGAAGGAGAAACCAAGCCAACCTAAAAATCAAAAATAAGCCCAAATGATGGAATATGAATCATATCTCAATAATAACCCTGAACGTTAATGGCCTAAACTCATCAATCAAAAGACATAGACTGGCAGAATGGATTAAAAAGAAAGACCCAACAATATCCTACCTGCAAGAGAATCATCTCATAGAAAAAGACATCCACAGACTAAAGGTGAAAGGATGGGAAAAAAACCCACCACGCACATGGACTCAGTAAAAAAGCAGGGGTTTCCATCCTTATATCAGATAAAGTGGACTTCAAGCCAAAGTTAGTCAGAAGGTATAAAGAAGGACATTTCATACTGCTTAAGGGAACCATAATCAGGATGACATAACAATAGTAAATATTTATGTCCCAAACAATGGTGCACCCCTGTACATCAAACAAATCCTTCTCAATTTCAGGAATCAAATAGACCACAACACAATAATTCTGGGTGACTAACGCACCGCTGTCACAACTAGATAGATCTTCCAAACAAAAACCAACCAAAGAAAACAGAACTCAATAACACAATCAATAACCTAGACTTAATAGACATATATAGAATATTCCCATACATCAATGAGCAGATTCACTTTCTTCTCAGCAGCACATGGAACCTTCTCGAAAATAGACCATATGTTATGCCACAAAGCAGCCCTTAGGAAACGCAAAAAAATAGAGATACTGCCTTGTGTTCTATCAGATCATAATGGACTGAGAGTAGAAATCAATAACAAAATAAAAAACAGAAACTACCCCAACACCTGGAGACTAATAATATTAATAATATGCTATTGAATAAAACATTGATAACAGAAAACATCAGGGAAGATATAAAAAAATTCTTAGAGGTCAATGAGAACAACGATACAACATATCAAAATCTCTGGGACACTATGAAAGCGGTACTAAGAGGAAAATTCATTGCATGAAGCGCATTCCAGAAAAGAATGAAAAGTCAACAACTAAATGATCTAACATTACAGCTCAAAGCCCTAGAAAAAGAACAGAATAACAGCAAAAGTAGTAGAAGACAGGAAATAATTAAAATCAGAGCTGAAATCAATAAAATTGAAACAAAAGAAACTATTCAAAAAATTGACAAAACAAAAAGTTGGTTGTTCAAAAAAGTAAACAAAATAGACAAACCCTTAGCCACACTAACAAAGAGAAGGAGAGAGAAAACTCAAATTACTAAAATTCATGATGAAAAAGGATATATCACGACAGACACCACTGAAATACAGAACATAATGAGAAGCTACTTCAAAAATTTGTATTCCAACAAAATCTAATAAAGACATTGACAAATTTCTAGAGACGTGTGCTCCTCCCAAACTGAACCAGGAGGACATACACGATTTAAACAGATCAATATCAAGCAATGAAATAGAAGAAGCCATTAAAAACCTACCATCCAAGAAAAGCCCAGGACCAGACAGATTCTCAGCCGAGTTCTACAAGACCTTCAAAGAAGAACTCATTCCAATACTTCTCAAAATATTCCAGGATATAGAAAAGGAGGGAACCCTACCAAACTCATTCTATGAAGCTAATATCACCCTCATACCCAAACCAGGAAAAGACACATCAAGGAAAGAAAATTTTAGACCAATATCCTTAACGAATATAGATGCAAAGATCCTTAACAAAATATTGGCAAACCGTATCCAAAAACATATTAAGAAAAGCGTGCACCACGATCAAGTGGGGTTCATCCCTGGAATGCAAGGATGGTTTAACATCCGTAAATCAATAAACGTAATCCATCATGTCAATAGACTTAAGGATAAGAATCATATGGTTATATCAATTGACGCAGAAAAAGCATTCGACAAAATACAACACCCCTTCATGCTCAAAACACTAGGAAAAAACAGGGATAGTAGGAACATACTTGAACATTGTAAAGGCTATTTATGCTAAGCCCATGGCCAACATCATTCTTAATGGAGAAAAACTGAAACCATTCCCTTTAAAAACTGGAACAAGACAGGGATGTTCTCTTTCACCACTTCTATTCAACATTGTCCTCGAAACTCTAGCCAGAGCAATTAGGCAGACTAAAGAAATTAAAGGGATACGAATAGGAAAAGAGGAACTTAAGCTGTCACTATTTGCTGATGACATGATTCTATATTTAGAGAATCCAAAAAAACTCCTCCAGAAAACTTCTAGACCTCATCAATTAATTCAGCAAAATAGCAGGCTATAAAATCAACACGCATAAATCTAAAGCATTTTTATACGCAAGTGACAAAACATCTGAAAGAGAAATGAGGAAAACAATAGCCTCAAAAAAAATAAAATAATTTGGGAGTCAATCTAACCAAAGAGGTAAAAGATCTCTACAATGAAAACTACAAAACACTGAAGAAAGAAATTGAGGAAGACCTTAGAAGATGGAAAGATCTCCCATGTTCTTGGATAGGCAGAATTAATATTGTCAAAATGGCCATACTACCAAAAGTGCTATACAGATTCAATGCAATTCCAATTAATATCCCAATGATATACCTTACAGAAATAGAGCAAACAATCATGAAATTCATCTGGAAGAATAAGAAACCCAGAATAGCTAAAGCAATCCTTAGCAGGAAGAATGAAACAGGGGGTATCGCAATACCAGAACTTCAACTCTACTACAAAGCAACAGTAACAAAAACGGCATGGTATTGGCACCAAAATAGACAGGTAGATCAATGGTACAGAATAGAGGACATGGACACAAACCCAAATAAATACAATTTTCTCATACTAGACAAAAGGGGCCAAAAATATGCAATGGAGAATATATAGCCTCTTCAATAAATGGTGCTGGGAAAACTGGAAATCCATATGCAACAGAATGAAACTAAATCCCTATCTCTCACCCTGCACAAAACTCAACTCAAAATGGATCAAGGACCTCGAAATCAGACCAGAAACCCTGCATCTTATAGAAGAAAAAGTAGGTCCAAATCTTCACCTTGTTGGCTTAGGATCAGACTTCCTTAACAGGACTCCCATAGCACAAGAAATAAAAGCAAGAATCAATAACTGGGACAGATTCAAACTAAATAGCTTTCTCTCAGGAAAGGAAACTATCAGCAATGCAAAGAGAGACCCTACAGAGTGGGAGAATATCTTTGCCACTCATACTTCAGATAGAGCATTAATTTCCAGAATATATTAAGAACTCAAAAAACTCTACACCAAGAATACAAATAACCCAATCAACAAATGGGCTAAGGAAATGAACAGACACTTCACAGAAGATCTACAAGCAATCAACAAACATATGAAAAAATGTTCAATATCTTTAGTAATAAGAGAAATACAAATCAAAACTACACTAAGATTCCATCTCACCCCAATTGGAATGGCGATTATCAAGAATACAAGCAACAGTAGGTGTTGGAGAGGATGTGGGGAAAAAGGTACACTCACATTGCTGGTGGGGCTGCAAATTAGTGCAGCCACTCTGGAAAGCAGTGTGGAGATTCCTCTGAAAGCTTGGAATGGACCCACCATTTGACCCAGCTATCCCACTGCTTGGCCTATACCCAAAGGACTTAAAATCAGCATACTACAAAGATACAGCCACATCAATGTTCATAGCTACTTAATTCACAATAGCCATATTGTGGAACCAACCTAGATGTCCTTCAATTGATGAATGAATAAAAAAACTGTGGTATATACATATATATATATATATATATATATATATATACACAATGGAATATTACTCAGCCATAAAGAATGATAAAATTATGGCATTTGCAGGCAAATGGATGAAATTGGAGAATATCATGCTAAGTGAGATAAGCCAACCTCAAAAAACCAAAGGATGAATGATCTCGCTGATAAGCGGATGATGACACATAATGGGGGATGGGAGGAGGCAAGAATGGAGGAAGGACGGACTGTATAGAGGGAAAAGAGGGGTGGGAGGGGTTGGGGGGAAGGAAAAAATAACAGAATGAATCGAACATCATTACCCTATGTAAATGTATGATTACGCAAATGGTATGCTGTTACTCCATGTACAAACAGAAACAACATGTATCCCATTTGTTTACAATAAAAATAAATTTAAAAAAAATAAAAAATAAGAAAATATGTTCCTACCTATCATCAATATGTCCCCTATGCTAGCACTAATCACATAGGGGTCCTAATATGTTTCCCCCACCAGACTATAAGTTTCTTCATGGTAAGAGCTGTCTTGCTTCTCATTATCTCCTCAATGTTCACCTTATAACAGCACTTGATAAATATTTTTGGATAAAAAAGTGAATTCCAATTTTTGTACACTGTGGCCATAAGGAAATAACAAGGGCTAAGAGCTAGGTTGCACATTTGAATCAAGTTACTAAGAAATACAAACGTCTTAGTTTCCATGAAACTACGTATGGTTACATCAAGTATTTCCTTTTCCCAGAAAGAATAAGCCCCAGCACCTCTTCACTCCTTTCCACTGCTGCTACCAGCCATCTTTTCATCTACATGCTGATTTAGACCACAAAACAACTGTTTGTTTTTTTTTTTTTTTTTTTTGGGGGGGGTGGGTGCATCAGGCAGGGAGGTTTGTGGGTTAGTACTGGGGATTAAACCCAGGGCCTTGCTCATGCCAAGTCAGTACTCTACCAGAGTGTGACAGTCACAGCCTTCCAAATAACAAGTAGCCTCTCTGATCTAGGACATACTAAATTCTGCTTTCAATTCTAATATACAAGGACCACTTTACTAAAATAAACCATGGCAGTGACAGCAGGTTGCCTGTGCAATATCTATTCCTACCCTTTTGTCTTTAGTAACAGAAATCCAGTCTTATTTAGGATGCAGCAAAATCAGTTTTAAATGCATTCTTCTAGGTTTCCAGGCAAACTTAGTTAGATTAGAGATATGTGACTAGGTTCTGGCAAAGGAGTTTTGGGTAGAACAAAGTATATGACTTAACCCAGCCTGTAAAACATCCTGTATAGAAGCAGTGGCACATGCCTATAATTCCAGCAACTTGGGAGGCTGAGGCAGGAGGCCTCCGAGTTCAAGAAGAGCCTCAGCGACTCAGCAAGACCCTGTCTCAAAATAAAATATATACAGGGCTGGGGTGAGGCTCAGTGGTTAAGTGGCCCTTAAAAAAAAAAAAAAAAAAACTTGTACAATTCTTAACAGATAACTCATTTAGAGATTAATGAAAATATTTTAGTTTCTTATAAAATCAGAAAAAAATGAATTTTGAAATCAAAGGCTTTTAATATATAATAATAATGTCTATTTATATCAATATAGTTGTTAAAATAGTTTTTAATATTTTTACAGAAGAAGCCTACCAAAAAAAAATTCTGAGGGCACCATGAAGCCTAGTGGTATCTCATACCCTAGGAGTCCTGGGTCAAATGAACTCCCATCATATCATTACTAAATTTCTATTTAAGCAACTTTAGTTGACTCCACTACAAGTAAACAAATAACCCCTAAGACAATTTTACCTGGTTGAACTGTAAACTGGCAGGGAGAAACTTTTAGATCATTATAGTCACCTCAGAACCAAGAATAATGCTATTGACACAGAAGTTACATGACAAACATTTTTGCTCAAAAATGACCACATTGGGCTGAGGATATAGCTCAGTCGGTAGAGTGCTTGCCTTGCATGCACAAGAGCCTGGGTTCAAACCCCAGCACTGGAAAAAAAAAAAAAAAGATCCACTTTAATAAGCATGAAAGCAACAGTCTTCATAATACTTAGCACTGTCTCTTCTCTTTGTTCTAAGCATCCTAAATACATAAAAGTTCTTTGAGTTTTCTACTTCTCAGAAAAACTTGTCTCCAATACTTCAAAGGTCAATTATAATGAAACCTGATATTGGCCTCAGCACCAAATTGCTCTATAATGTTAAGCAAGTCACTTGATCAATGTCAGCTTCAATTTCTTCACTGATAATAAGATGTTGGGCTGGGGATATAGCTCAGTTGGTAGAGTGCTTGCCTTGCAAGCACTAAGGCCCTGGGTTCAATCCCCAGCACTGCAAAAAAAAAAAAGATAATAAAATGTTAATGCTAGGTGTGGTGGCACATACTTGTAATCCCAGTTACTCAGGAGGTTAAAGCAAGAGGATCACAAATTTGAGACCAGCCTCAGCAACTTATCGAGTCCCTAAGCAACTTAGGGAGACCCTGCCTCAAAATAAAAAGTAAAAAAAGGACTGGAGGTATAGTTCAATAGTAAAATATCCCTGGGTTCAATCCCTGTACCAAAAAAATTAAATAAAATAAAAATTAAAAAAGAAAATGTTATTTAATTAGATCAGAATTCCTAAACTTTGGCACTACTAACATTGTGTCAGGTAACTGTTTTCTAGGGCTGTCTAGTGTACTAAAGGAATGTTTAGAAGCAACCCTGGCTTCTACCCACTAGAAACTAGTAGCACACTCCCCGATGTGACTACCAAAAGTGTCTTCAAACAATAGCAAATGTTCTCTGTGTGGCAAAATCACCCCCAGCATGAAATTACTGAAATAAACATATCTTTTCATATATTCACGGCTTTCTACAGTTCTTGACATGTTTATTAACATTAATTTAATCAATCTTAAAAGTCCTAAAAGTTATAAGAAGTAGGCTGAGAAGCAATTACCATTTCAAAGACAATAAATCTGACATTCAGAGATCAAGGCAGCAAATGATGGACCTGGACAAATAACTTTATCTTCTGACTCCTATTTCTGCCTCCTCTTCTAATTCTGCATGCATCCTGGTTCCACCACTTACCAGCTGTAGAACTTAAGACCCAGGTCTCCAGTCTAACTACTCAGTGCTCTCTCTCCAGCCAAGTTCCTCCACACTAGAAACTTTTGTAAACTGCAAGTTGGTATTATATGAATATAAATACTGTTTTTTACTTTAGGATATTTCATGTTGTAGAACAGATTTCCTCCCCAGATCTGGGGGAAATGGAGAAAATAAACCCTATCTTACACCCTCTTTTCTTGAGGTTTTTGCTTCTTGGGTCATTGTCGCTCTCTGTAACACTACTTATCTCATAATTTTGATGAATTCAATAGCCACATAATCATTTCAAAAGATTTCAATAAAACAGAAGACCTTTCAAGAATGCCAACTCCAAAAATTCTTCAACCCTATTGGAATCTTGACCCCTTTCTCACTAATCCTTAGACTGTCACCCCACCTTGTCCAACATCTTCACTTTCCTCCCTTATACATCTATATAATCACTCCTGGTTTTACCCACTCTTACCTAGCCACTCTCCAACTCTCCTATCCACATTCTCGCTCCTTCACCTGGGCAGCTGAAAACACTAAACCAAACTGAATGGTCTCACTTTAAATTCATAAAGTTCAAGTGACTCCAAGCAATGCTACTATTTTCTGGAAGCCAGTCTGTCACTCTTTCTTGGTCTATGTCTGTGCTTCTCAAACCTTAAGATGCATATTGGGGGCTGGGGATATAGCTCAGTTGGTAGAGCGCTTGCCACACAAGTGTAAGGCTCTGGGCTCAATCCCCACCACCACAAAAAAAAAAAAAAAAAAAAAGATGCATATTGTTCAATATAGTAATGACCACCTACACCTGCCTATTTAATATTTCCTTTTTTTTTTTTTTTTTTTTGGTACCCGGGATTGAACCCAGAGAGGCACTTAACCACTGAGCCACATCCACAGTCCTTTTTTTTTTTTTTTTTTTTTAAGATAGGGTCTTGCTAAGTTGCTGAGGTTAGTCTCAAATGTGTAATCCTCCTGTGTCAGCCTCCCAAATTGCCAGGAGTAAAGGTACAAGCGAGTGCCATCACACTCAGCTTCATTCTTTCTTTTCTATAGGCTAATTCCTTTATTCTTTCTCTATCTTTTTTTTTATTTTTTATTTTTTTGGTACTGGGGATTTAACCCAGGGGAACTTTACCTCTGAGCCACATCCCCAGTCATTTTTATTTTTGAGACAGGATCTCACTAAGTTGCTGAGGATAGCCTTGCGATCCTCCTGAACCTCCCTAGTCACTGGGATTACAGGCACTGTGCTACCACTCCTGGCCCTTTTTTCTTTCTTGCAGTACTGGGGGTTGAAGTCAGGGGTGCTTTTCCACTGAACTGCAATTCCAGCCCTTTTTATTTTTCATTTTTTTTAACGCTGAGACAGGGTCTCACTAAGTTGCCCAGGCTGGCTGAAAACTTGTGATCTTACTGTATTGGCCTCCATAGCCACAGGGATTTTAGGCATGTGCCACTGCACATGGCTACAGGGTAATTCCTAATGTCACCAAAGCACTGTGTACTTTCTCTTACCTTTAAAACAAAACAAAAAAAGCTGTGCCTAGTGGTTTACACCTGTAATTCCAGTGACTCAGGATCAAAAGCTGGAAGCTAGCCTCAGCAACTTAGTGAGACCCTGTTTCAAAATAAAATACAAAGGACCTGGGATGGAGCTCAGTGGTAGAGCAGTAGAGCTCTCCTGGGTGCAATACCCATACAATGGAGGAGGGGGAGTTCTTTTAATCTTCATCAACTACTCTACCTGCATCTCTCAGTAAGAGAATTCTCAGAACAGTCCATGCTCTTTATCTCCAGTCCCTTTCTTTCCATGTTCCTAAATTCAATAGTCAATTCTTGATCACCTTTGACAACCAATAGCTTCTGACACTCTTTACTCCTTGAAACACTTGTCATCTGGTTTCCAGGATACCACATTCTCCTGGTTGGCTTCTCTCAATAATCCTACTCAATTGCCACTGCTGGAATTCTTTATCTCAGTTTTTGGATCTCTTGTATAATCTGTATACATCCAAAACATACCTTAGTGACTTCAGTACCATGGCTCGCTCTGTTGTTGTCATTACTGGAGATGAAACTTAGAGGCACTTTACTACTGAGTTATACCCCCAGTCCTTTTTATTTTTTAATTTGAGACAGATTCTCACTACATTGGTGAAATTGACCTCAAATTTGTAATCCTCCTGCCTCAACCTCCGAAGTAGCTGGGATTACAGGCATGCTCCACTATGCCCTGCTCAGTCCAAGAGTTTTAAATATAAGCAATATTGCCAGGCGTGGTGGCCTTCAGCTCAGGAGACTGAAAGGATTGCAAATTCAAGACCAGCCTCAGCAAATTAGTGAAGCCCTCAGCAACTTACTGACACCCCTTCTCAAAATAAAATAAAAAACAAAAAGGGCTGTGGATATAGCTCAGTGGTAAAGCAACCTGGGTACAAACCCCAGAACAAAACATAAATAAATAGTAAAATAAAATAAAATTGCAACTGTATTCTCACGCCATAGTACCTAGCCCTACTTTCTGCTCTATTTTTCTCCATAATGCTTACTTGCACCAGAAATACTATTGTTTCTATATAGTTCAGTATGTCACCAACACGCATGTAAACCTCTGAAAACGAAAACATTTGTCTGTTTGACAGGCGCTCAATTTTTTGGTGAAAGGCGGATAACATTACATACTACTCTCTCCGCCTCTCATTTTAAAATTCCAGTGATGTGTACCGGGTACGGTGGAGCACGCCTGTAATCCCAGGGACTCGGGAGGCTAAGGCAGGGGGACTGCAAATTGGAGGCCAGTCTCAGCAATTAAGCGAGGCCCTACGTAACTTAGCAAGACTCTGTCTCAAAATAAAAAATAAAAAGAGCTAGGGACGTAGCTCAGTGGTAAAGGGGCCTTGGATTCAACCCCCAGGACTAAAAAAAAAAAAAAAAAAAATCCATTGGTGTCTCACATAAGACATTCGAAAGCTAAAAATACTCAGTATTCAATTCCTGGCTCATCAGCCCTCAAGAAAAGGTAAATAATTCTCCAGAAGACCTACGCCTTAAGCGTGGAAGGAAGAGCCTTTTAGAAAAGGATTTTTCCCGTCGAGGCGACGGGGACAGCACATGGAGAGCCCTCAGCCACTGACAAACACGGTTCCAGCGCCCAACCCAGAGGGCTCTTCCCGCCCAAACTCACAGCCATGGCGCCGCCCAGTAGACTCTGGAAATCCACGACAGTGACCCAGGCGATCCCCTCAAAAGGAGTGGTTACAACCTTTCCCCTCCCTCTCAGAAAAGCCAGACCATCCACGACACTAAAGCACACATTTAACACCTGCTGAGGCAATCGCCCAGTTCACTAGTAACTACAGCCGGGTGCATCTCATGGTCCACCGGGAATTGTAGTTCCCAAGGCATGAAAGTTAACGTTCCACAGTAACCTACTGACTACAATTCCCAAAAGACAGTGGACTACGGAAGTCGAACCGTGGATAGAGCCACTCAGAGGTGACACCGGCAGTGACGTCATGATCATGTAGAACTACAAAACCCATGATGCAGTTCGGGATCGCGAGATGCCGCGAGCGCGACCTGGAGAGGTGGAGTTAGGGACTTCAACCTTTTCACCCTGTCAAACTGGGTGTCTGTCGGGATGCCAGAACTCGAAGTTAATTACTGTTCATTGACTGAGGTGGTAATTATGGCTTGCCACTATGCATAGATATTTATTACTGTCGGTGGCATTCAACAGCTCACATTTAGACATTTTATAGCCCTTTAGTAACAATCTACATTTTTAGATGAGGGACCAGAGACCCTCTACTCGTTCCCAGTGCCAGGCTTATACGATTTAGGCAGCAGTATCACCCAAGGCTAAACTGTCTAATACACTAGTTTCTAGCTACATACGGCAATTTAAACCCCAAATAATGAACATTAAATAAATTTTAATGTTTCTTCAGTCTCACTAGCCACATTTAAATGGTTAGTGGCTTACCGTATTGGATACTGCAGGTATAGAATAATTCCATCGTAGCAAAAAGGTTTATTTTTATTAAAGTACAGCACTGATATAAGGCTTTTACTTTCTGGTGGTCAGATTACTCAGGAGTTTATTCATTAATCCCGTAAACATTAGGCATCTACAAAGCACTTTAAGAGTGGGGGAAAAAAACAGTTCTGAGTGTGTCTATGGAAAGAACTAAATAAAATTTTTTTTCATATTTTTAACAACTAGTTTTTAAATACAGATTTAATGAGGGCCTAACAATGCCTGGCATATGAGAGAGTCTCAATAAAAATTTGTTGGATAGAGGAAGTTAAAAAGGAACCTTCAGAGGTTGGGGTTGTGGCTCAATGGTAGAACACCTGTCTAGAACACGTAAAGTTCTGGGTTTAATCCTGGGCACCCATAAAAATAAAATAAAGGTATTGTGTCCACCCACAACTAAAAATTACATATTTTTTTAAAAAGGACCTTAATATAGAGAATCCATCACTGGCTCTCCTGCCTCTTGGGCTTTTACACATTTAAATACTCTCCATAACTTTCCACACCCTCTTCCTTTAGCTACTAACAATTTAGAAATTGCTTACTGATGGCCCAAGTCTGGGTTAAATATCTCCTCCTAGAAATTCCCCTAAATACCCTCTTTAAGACCCTCCCTTGGAAAATTTATATCACTAAATTTAATTGCCTAAGTTTTTTGTTTGGTGTTGCTTTGTTTTTGTAGTACTGAGGATTGAATCCAGGGCCTCACACATGGTAGGCCAACACCCTACCACTGAGGCACATCCACATCCCTCTTTATTTTGTTTTGAGACAGATCTCAGTTGCCCAGAACTTGTGATCCTCCTGCCTCAGCCTCCAGAGTAGCTAGGATTACAGTTATATACAATAATTGCCTGTTTGTTTATCACCAGACTACAGACTCCATGTTAGTAAAGACTGTGCCTAGTACAGTGTCTGGCACATGGCAGTTACCTCATAAATATTATTGGAATGAATATAAGAATCATGGGTGGGTGCAGTGGCTGGTGTCTGTAATCCCAGCAACTCAGGAGGATCTCAAGTTCAAAGCCAGCTTCAGCAATTTAGGCCCTAAGCTACTTATATTAAAACTCTGTCTCAAAATAAAAAATAAAAAGGGCTGAGGATGTGGGTGCAGTGGTTAAGTGCCCCTGGGTTCAGTCCCTGGTACAAAAGAAAAGGAAACCAAAGAATTTCATGCTCCACAGCTCTTATAACTTAGGTTATACTTTCCTGTTCCAATTCTGCCCTAACCTATACTATTTGTCATGTTTGATTCATCACCTTCAAATTCACATTAGTAATTGCAATTATTCATATAACAAATATTTATTGAATACTTCCCATGAACCTGACATAGAACTAGAATGGAGTAGGGAACAAGGCAAATGTGGTTACTGCCCTTATGGAGCTTACCATCTAAAGGGAATAAGACATTAAAGCAAAAAACAAAAGGATAATTATGTGATTAAAAATTATGCACAATCTGCCCTCATGTCTCCCAATTTATTCTTATGAATTTCCCTATTTTAATGACTAAGATTCCTCTAAAAGTTATTTTGGGGCCAGGGACAACACAGTGGTGCATGCCTATAATTCCAGAGACTCAGGAGGCTCAGGTAGGAAGACAGAAAGTTTGAGGCCAGCCTCAGCAATTTGATAGCCCAGGTGCAATACCTTCTGTAGATAAATTAAATTAGAAAGGTAGTACAGTAGTCGGGCACAGTGGCACACACCTGTAAGCCCAGCGACTCTGGAGGCTAAAGCAAGAAGATTGCAAATGTTTAACCAGCCTCAGCCATTTAGTGAGAACCTGTCTCAAAATTAAAAAATAACTCAGTGATAACTCAGTGATAAAGCATTCCTGGGTTCCATCCCCAGTACCAAGAAAAGCAAGGAAGGAAGGAAGGAAGGAAGGAAGGAAGGAAGCATGGTGGATAAAAAGCTCAGGCTCGAAGTCAAATAGATTCAGTTCATTTATTAGCTGAGTGACATCAAGCAATTCAACTAACCACTCTGTTAAATAAAGGTAATAATAGTATGTAGCTCATAGGACAGCTATGAGAATTAAAGAAATAATAGGCATATGAACCCTGGTTATGCATACGTACACAATGAATATGTCAGGCATATACTCAGCACTTTAAAATGTCAGATATTTTTGTTGTTCATAGTGACAAACATCTGGAATTCCAATTACTCTGGAGTCCGAGACAAGAGGATGGTAAGTTCATGGTCAGTCTGGGCAATTAGTAAGGCCCTATCTCAATATGAAAAAATATTGGGGTTGGGGGCTGGAGACGTAGTGGTACGGGATCCCTGGGCTCAATTCCCAGTACCTCAAAAAAAATTTTTAATTTAAATTTTAAAATAATAAACTTTTTAAAATCAGCTCTTGTTAACATCGTTTTAGGGAAACTGGTCTATGAACTGTTTAAAATGGAAAAAGCTTACCTGTGCCCTATAAGACTCTTCCCTGGCCTAACTGAGATGGTTACCACCATATAATTGTATGTTATACCCTTTCAGCCCATGGAACCATATGGCACTCATTCTTCAAAACTCCTTAACAGAACACAATTGCTCCCTGATCTCTTTTTCCCAAACTTGTCCCACTGGTTACTCCACTCAATTCAGTAAATAGTCGACATTTCTAAATTTAGATTCATAAGGCTATAATTGGTTTTGGTATGTCTTGAGTTCTTTTGTACTTGCTTTTTATGCATATTTACCTAACTTCTCTACCTCTACATGACAGGGTCCTCTGAGGAAAAAATTATAAGCACTTCTTTGGATATTTCTGTTCCTCAGGTATGTGCCTCTTATTGACTACTTCCTTACCCTATTACACACCTTTCTAAATGATTGTTTCTAAATGATTTTTGTTTCTAAATGATTTTTTTTCTCTGACACAAGATACTATATGCTCTACCTTTATCTTTACACTTCTTGAATGGTAAATACTTATTTTTTGCTGGGCACAGTGGTGCATGACTCTAATCCCAGTGACTGGGGAGGCTGAGGCAGGAGGATCCCAAGTTCAAGGCCAGTCCCAGCAATTTAGCAAGACCCTGTCTCAAAAAATAATTTGAAAAATGGGCTGGGGTATATAGCTCAGTGGTAGAGTGCCCCTGGATTCAATCCCCTGTATTGTTTCTAAATGATTTTTTTCTCTGACACAAGGTACTACATGCTCTACCTTTAACTTTACACTTCTTGAATGGTAAATACTTACTCTTTGGTGGGCACAGTGGAGTTCATCTGTGTGCAACTTCTGGCAAAGTTAATGAATCAGTGGAGGAAGGTACTGTGCTTAGTGGTTGTTTCATGGGCTTTGGAATCAAATGCCAGCATCCGATTGAGGCCTTGTCCCATTCTAGCTCTAGAACTTCAGGCAAGTTCCTTCAACCCTGGGGACCTCTGAGTCCTTCCATGTAAAATGTAGATAATAATAATACCTACCTCTTTAACTTGCTGTGAAAATAAAATGAGCTATACCAAGCAAGGTGATTAACCCAATGCCTGGTACTCAGTACGTGCTCAAGAAATATTAAACAGACAAGCAAGCAAGAAAAAATGGATGGTGCACACCTGTAATCCCAGCAGCTCAGGGGGATGAGGCAGGAGGATCACAAGTTCAAAACCAGCCTCAGCAACTTAGAAAGTCTGTAAGCAACTTAGGGACACTCTCTCAAAATAAAAGTTAAAAGGGCTCAGTAGCACAGGTTCAAAGAAAAGAGAGAGAGAGAGAGAGAGAGAGAGAGAGAGAGAGATCACTGGAGGACAGGTTGGACAATAAATTGAGAAAACTCTAAATCTGATTCACATGAGCTTGGAACAAGTAGCTGTGTTAGTCAAAGAGACTGCCTTGTTATTTAAACAAATATAACCAAATTAGAGAAGTTGCACTGTGCTGGTGCAAAAAAAAAATTTTGAAAAGCCCCTATTGTCTATTTTTCTTCTAAAGTAGGATATTTGAAATCCTTAGGAATTAGAAATCACTCACTCATGCTATACAACTGCAGGCTCAGGATCCATAAGATTCTGTCTGCCCTCTTGTCAACATTCCAAAGAGCACCAAAGCCTATGTCATGGGCTCATATGGGCAATGTGACACCTGAGTCATCAAAACACTGTGGTTCCCAAACAGCCTACTACCCATATTGCCACCACCATAATTATCGTCATTGTGGAATAGTCCAAGGGCTTCATAGCAGACAAAAGGAAGGAAGGAAAAAAAAAAAAAAACAGGCAAAAACAACTACTCACATATTATTCAAAGTCTAATCTCACTAACTTGTTTAAAAATTGTATTTTGTGCATTTATGATAGTTCAGATTCCTGTCTCTATTATATCATGAAATTAGACTGATCTAAACTATAAATTAGGGTAACAACCAGGATCATGTCCCCCCCCCATTAATTAATCAGGGTCCCAAATTTTTTTTTTTTTTTTTTTTTTGCATGTTGGGGATAAAACCTAGTGTCTCCCTGTACATGCTAGGCAAATGTTCTACCAATGAGGTACATCTCCGGTCCCCTGTATTTTACCTTGAGACAAAGTCTCACTAACTTGTCCAGGCTGGCATTGAACTTTTAACCCTTCTGCCTCAACCTCCCAAGTAACTGCATTACAGGAGTGTGCCACCATGCTCAGCTTCAGGATCCCAATATCTTATTAACCAGAAGACTACTATCTTGCTGGGCTTGGTGGTACACACCTGTAATTCCAGCAACTTAGGAAGCTGAGGCAAAAGGATTGAAAGTTTGAGGGCAGCCTCAGCAACTGAGTGAGACCCTCTACAACTTAGAACCTGTCTTAAAATTAAAAGTAAAAAGAGCTGAAGATATAGCTCAGAGGTAAAGCCACCCTAGCTTCAATCACCAGTACTCCCCCCGCCAAAAAAAAAAAAAAAAAAAGACTACTATCTTTCTCTAGATACTAGTTCATCTAATGTCTGGGAGCATGTGCTATAATGTCCAATTGCCTGATTTTGAATCATGAATCCCCCTACACTCAATTTACTGTATGACCCTGGGAAAATTACTCGATTTGGGCCTGTAATATCATAAATAGTAGTACTTATTTAGTAATATTGTTGTAATTACTATATTAGATTATTCATTAAATATTTATTGAGCTTCTGTTACATATTAGGGTGTTTATCCTAGTGCTACAGATATAACTGAAAAAGGAAGACAAAATCCCTGACTGTATGAAGATATTCTACTTGGGGTGGGGTAGAGAGCATGAATAAGTGAAAAAAGTATTTCAGATGGTGAAAACTGCCATGACAAAGATAAAACAGGATGATATGATTTGGAGCAAATAGGACAAAGAAGTAGAGTATTAATTTAGATTGGAGAGTCAGGGAAGGTCTTCCCAAAGAGGTAACATTTGAGCTGAAAAGAAAAGGTCACCCATCCAAAGATGTGTGGGAAAGAATTCCAGGAAGAAAGAGTCAACAAGTACATAGGCACAGGTTCCACATTGGGAAGTAGTTTGAAATATCTGAAAAACTGCCTGGTGTGATGATATATGCTTGTAATCTCAGAGACTGGGGAGGCTGAAGCAGGAGGACTACAAGTTCAAGGCCACCTAGGTGGAAAAAAAAGTTTTTATTTTGAAAAACAAAATATGTTTTCTCTTGATACCTCTCTTCTCAAACATCCAGCACCTGCTCCTTACACTAAACTGGTGTTTTTTTTTTGTTTTTTTTGTTTTGTTTTTTTTGTTTTGTTTTGTTTGTTTGTTTGTTTTAATGGTACTGGGAATCAAATCCAGGAACACTCTACCACCGAGCAACATCCCTGGTCCCTTTTTAATTTTTTTATTTTTAGATGGGGTCTTACTGAGTTTCCCAGACTGGCCTTGAACTCATAGTCCTACTGCTTCCGCCTCCCAAGTCGATGGGATTACAGTACATCACCATGCCCAGCTCCTGATGACTGCTTCTGAATTCACTGAAAACCTAGAAGCAATTAGTAAGGAACTTCCAGGAGTTACTTTTACCACATCTACCAGCATATCTCCATCTACCAATATGGGCTCTGTGTTGCACTTATGATGAACAATTAAGGCTCCTATTAAGACTTATATTCCATTTGTACACTAGACCCATCGTCTTTTGCATACTTAGAGATTTTATTCCTGAGTTGCTCACCTACCTGCATGATCGTATTTCGCAGATCCAGATTGTACCTATCCACATTCACATATATCTTCTATGCAAACAAGCAGACAAGCAAGCAAAACCAAAATGGAAGCAAACCCCATCCTTCTGTTTACCCCATAATACCTTCCAGTACCTTTACTGGTCTATTTTCCTTTACAATAAGACTCTTGAAGAGAACTGCTATATGATATCCAACTTCTCTCCTCAACTCTTTTTTCTTTTAATTTTTTATATTTTCTTAGTTGCTGACGGATTTGTACGTGGTGCTGAGAATCAAACCCAGCGCCTCACACATACCAGGCAAAGCACTCTACCACTGAGCCACAACTCCAGTCCCCTCCTTAACCCTTTTCAATCACATGTTCATCTCGTTTGCCCCATGGAATTGTCCAGGTCATCAACTATCCCATGCTGCCAAATCCAATGGTCAATGCTTTGTCCTCATCTGACTTGACCCAGGAACTCCAGTTGACACCCTTAAAAAGTCCAACTTTCTTGAATGCTGTTTCTTTTCTGTCTTTTCCTCTGGCTTTACTAAGTAGCTTTGCCTTCTGATTATTGAATATTTCTCACCTTTCCTTTATATAGGGGAATGTCCTAATAGCCTTCCTTTCTAAACTTACTCACTTTATAGGTGAGCTTAAATGTATGGCATTAAACACGATTTTCATCTAATAAATTTTAACTCCAGACCCATACCTTCTCATGAAGTATAGATTCACTGATTCCACTGCCTACTCGACATTACTTAGATCTTTATATTAATTACAATTGCTAACCAAAATAATTTTTCAAAACTTAGTGGCTTAAAACCAAACCATTTATTATTTCTAGGAGTTTGTGGGTCAAGAGTTTGGCAGCAGCTTGACTGACCTGGGGGTTTTCATGAGATTGCAGTCAGATATTGCCCAGAACTACAGTCATCTATCTGAAGCTTTACTGGGCTATAGGATCTGCTTCCAACATGGGTCCTCGTAGACCGGGAAAGTTAGTCTGTGCTGTTGGTAGCCGGCTCAGTTACTCTCCTGTAGAGCTCTCCACAGGGCTGTCTTCCAACATAGTAACTGTCTTGCCAGAACAAGAGATCCAAAGTAGAAGAAAAATTCTTTTAATGACCTAGACTCATATGTCACCAAATATCACTTCTAGGATATTTACACAGACCAGCACTGATCCATTATGAGAGGAAAGTACACATGGATCTGAAGGAGAAAAAAAATAGGGGCAGGGGACTGTCTTGAAGCTGGCTACCACAATGTCTAAAACCAAATTTTGGATCAAATGGCAATTCTCTAAACCTTCTCTTTCCTCATTTTTCCCCATCTCATGCCCGATGCTCAGGACAAACACTTTAGGGTCATTCTTGATTCTTCTTTGTCTTTTATATCAACAATTAATCTGTTATCAAAACTTATGGACTTTCCCTTCGAAATAAATTCAGAGTCCAACTTCTCACATGAGTTTAGTCCAAACTAGCATTATCTCTTGCTTGGATGATCACACTTGCCTTCTAACTATTTTCCCTACCTCCACTTATGCCCCCTTGACTCTGATGGTCATAGAGCAGTTGCAGTGATCCCATTTTTTAAAAAGGTAGGTTAGAGAATTTCATTCCTCTTCTTAAAACCTTAAATGTCTTCCAGTCTTGCTTAGTATTAAAATCCAGAGCTCCTAGTTTAACAAAATTTTTCATGATCTGACCTCTAATTCCAACTCACCTTACCTACCATCACTTTCCTTTTGACTCATTCTATTCCAGTCCCTCTGCCTCCTGATTTTCTTCAGATTTGCCAAGCAAGTTCCTGCCTCAGAGTCTTTACACTTCCTTAGAAAGCTCCTCTTCAAAATACCCACATACTAACACCCTGATTACCTCTAGGCCAGTGTTCAGAGTCTTTTTCCTATCCCTATCAGTCTTTATTTCCTCACTTTGTCTCATTGTTTTTTACAGAATATATCCCACATGAAATATTATATGTTTGTCACCATTCTCATTCTGCTAAAATAGATCTCCAAAAGAATGCCTATTTTTCTTCATTGCCTTATCCCCAGGGGCTATAGTAGGGCTTTCCCTATGCTAAGTTTTCAATCAATATTTCTTAAAAGAAAGAGAGGCTGAATCCTGGAACTTAAAAAGTAATCCATGTAAAGTTACATGGCAGAGTGCCTGACACAGAAGAAACATAAAATACTATTATTTGATGCATCCAAGTCCCAAAAGACTGAATCTAAAGAAAAGAAGGCAGTTCTCATCTAACATAAGAAGAATAACCAGAGGGAACTAGAATCCGGTCAGTCCACCACTGCTGCTGTTTTGTGAAGGGGTCGGGGATGATGACACACATCACCAATGAAGAGGAACTTTGCACATTTTTTTGCACATTTCTCCTAGATGATTTTCCTCCCTGCCCCAAGCAGGAATTGAACCCAGGGGGCACTTAACCACTGAGCCACATCCCAGCCCTTTTTATTTTTTGAAAGAGGGTCTCACTAAGTTGCTGAGGCTTGTCTCAAACTTGTGATCCTCCTGCCTCAGCCTCCTATGTTGCTCAGATTATAGGCATGTACCATAGTGTCCATCTGAAAAAACTTTTTAATACTGAGATACTGATAGCGTTAGATACCACTTTAAGAAATAATGTACCGACTGGGGTCGAAGCTCAGTGGTAGAGTGCTCACTCGCCTAGCACTTGTGAGGCCCTGGGTTCAATCCTCAGCACCACATAAAAATAAAATAAAGGTATTGTGTCCATCTACAATTAAAAAAAGAAATAATGCAGAGGGAACTCTTGCACATCTTCCCTAATTCCCCCATTGGTAACATTTTGTAAAACTATAGCATAGTATCACAACTAAATATTGATACTTGTATTAATTTGTGTATGTGTATATTTTATTTTATACAATGTTATAATCCTGATTCACCACCACAGTCAAGTTACAGAAGAGTTTCAATATCACAAGGATCCTTCATTTGCTCTTTTGTAACTACACCCACTTTCCCTCTGTTGGCAGCAGGTCTCAATGTGTATGTAAGTCTCTCTATAGGACTACTTACATGGTGACCAGCTTTCCCCAGAAAAAGAAATGCTGTTTTCTAAGACATACATACAGAAGTCACGTTCCATCTCTGCCTTCCACTTTTAAAATTATGCTATTATGTTATTTTCAAATGTTATCCAAATGGGAACCATAAAGTATGTAAACTTTGGGGGTTGGCTTTTTTCTGCTTTGTGTAATTCATCCAAGTTGTCGTATGTATCAATAGTTCATTCCTTTTTATAGCTGGGTAGTATTCCATGATATGTATCACAGTTTGTTTAACCATTCACCTGTTAAAGGACATCTGGGCGGATTCCATTATTTGGCTATTACAAATAAAGCTGCTATACACATTTGTGTACAGATTTGTGCATGTGAACATAAGGTTTAAATTCTCTGGGATAAATGCCCAGGAGTGCAATTGTGGTTCATATGGTAGTTGCAGGTTTTGTTTTTTAAGAAACTTCCAAATGCTCTTCAGAGGGGTTGCATCACTTTACATTACTCCCAGGAAGGTATGAATGATCCAATTTCTATGCATGTATAACATCATTCAGTGTTGTTAGTTCTTTTAAAAAATATTAGCCGTTTTTATGGGTATGTAGTGTGAAACAGTTCTCTCTCTCTCTCTCTCTCTCTCTCTCTCTCTCTCCCCCCTCCCTCTCGCTCTCTCTCTTTAATCTTATAGCACAGGAAACAAATCTACATTTCCAGAATGAAGAGACTTTTCAACTTGATTCTCCATTTGTCTGCCAACACACTTTGCCTTTGCATAACAAAGATTCCAGCAACTCTTTTTGAAGTCACTTTTCTCTGAGCCAGATGAGCTGCTGTAGATGAGTCTGGAGAGACTGCTGTTAAGTTGGCTATTTACAGATGTACAGACTATAGGAGATCTGTTTGTAAGCATGGGGATCCTAGTTTGAAATTCTACCAAAGCTTTGTTTGAATGCATGTAAGAGAAACTGTGTTTGTAAATTTCACAGATAAAACAACAACAACAACAACAACAAAAGACTCTCAACCTCTGTTATTGTACATCTGGGTCAGCTTTTAGCTACAGGGTGGAGAATAAGAACAACAACAACAACAACAACAACAACAAAAAATCAATTTGCTGGCATGATCCACTCTGGTTCTGGAGGGCTTATGAATCTCTGTCAACACTTTCATGAGATCTCAACTTTGACAGTTCTGGTAGAGGCCCAGTTACCATCCAGTCAAGAAAGGGAAATTGGTTTGAATGAGAATAAATGTTGGTCTTCTTGTAGTCACTCTCTCTTCAATGCCCCTTATTAACAATCTCTCTTTTCTTAAACAAATTGGCAATCTTTTTCTCTATGGATAAAGACAAAACTAAGAGAAATCTAAGTCAATCTTAGTTAACTCTCCAACTTGAAATCCACCTTAACTAAGGAAAGAAAATTTATTTAAAATTAGTCTTACTTTCTTTTATCCAAGAACAGGGACCAACAGATGGTAATGAGCTCAGCGTCTATTTGTTGAATGAATGTTGAATGATCCACATAGCTCATATTTAATGTTTGATAGTAAGATGATTTAGTGAAGGTTACAGGTGTGGGCTTTGGAGTCAGTCTAGGCTGAACTCTTCCGTCCATTATTTTCAAGACCTTTCTGGAATGTAATTTACTTGTATGTGAATAGGGTCTATTATATAGGGGTACTGTGAAGATGAGAGGCCACAATGCACTGAAACACTTACCATAGGAAGAGTACAGAGTATGAATATGTGCTTAACAACTTTAGCTATGATTATTATTTCCTGTGCCCAATAAATCACCAGAATCTGAGCTCCACGAAAGTTAAGAATGCTCTCCAAAGGTTTAGTGAATGGTTATAACTTCAAAATTCTCTTTGTCTCTGCCCTGAAATAGACTGTGGCCACATGGTAACTAACCAGCACTCAGTATGTGTATATGGAATTAATACATATATACATGCACTACAGTCATGATAGGCTAGTAACTGTGAACCTCATCCATGAGTTGACTGCAGATGAGTCAGTCCTGTGCACACAATGCATGCTACTGAATAAAGTAAATGGGAAAATTCTGGCTCATGACTAGTGACCAAATCTGAACCATCTAGCAAATGAAGTGATCCAAGCAAGGAGATAGAACTGACTATATATACTGTATCCCGTATCTACTTTTAGAAAAGCAACTCTTTTATAGATGCTTCAATATCTACATTCAAAGCAATATTTCTATATGCATACATAATGTACTCAATTCACTGAAGTAATATGATAACATTGCAGTAGAGAAAAGGGTGAGCCAGGTGAAGACTGTAATTCCAGCAACTCAGCGGACTGAGGCAGAAGAATCACAAGTGTGAGGGGGACTGGGATTGTGGCTCAATAGTGGAGGGGTTGCCTGGCATATGTGATGCCTTGGGTTCGATCCTCAGTGTAGCATATAAATAATCAATAAATAGGTCCACCTACAACTAAAAAATGAAAATGAAAAAAAAGCAAGCAATATAGGGAGACTTTCAGCAACTTAGTGAGAACTTGTCTCGGAAAAAAAAAAAAAAAGTAAGAAAGAAAGAAAAGAAAAAGAAAAAGGAAAAAAAGGACTGGGGATGTAACCCAAAGTGTCCCTGGGTTAGATCCTCAACACACACACACACACACACACACCCCAAAAAAAGAAAGATGGAAAATAAGAAGGAAGGAAGGAAGGAAAGAAAGAAGGAAAAAAGGGGGAAAATTACCCAGGATGCCCAAATCCAAATCTTAACACTATAATAATGGTTGTTCTGTCTGTAATTTGCTTTGTTAAATGATGCCCATAGTCACCATATGTATTTTTTATATATGCACGTATAACCTTTGTCTTCTGAAATAGAGCCTGCAGAATTTGTTCTATAAATTAAATACATTTGAAAAGCACTTTGACATTCTTGAAAAAGGCTGATTTAATGTGGTAAAAGCAATTCCTGTTCCATTTCCATAATGCTATTTTTGTTTGTTTGTTTGTTTGTTTGTTTGTTTGTACTGGGGATTGAACTTGGAGACACTTTACTGCTGAGTTACATCCCTAGTCCTTTTATTTTTTTATTTTAACACAAGGTTTCACTAAGTTATTTAGGGCCTTGCTAAATTTTCAAGACTAGACTTGAACTTGAGATCTTCCTGCTTAGACTCCAGAGCTGCTGGGATTACAGGTGTGCATCACCCTGCCAGCATACACTTTCCAATTCTTGACTAGCCATTAGTCTAATAAGTCACTTTTTCTTTCTTTTTTTAAATGTGTGTCACTTTGGGGTAACATGTCATCTCCTTTATTGATAGAAGTAAAGGGAAAACATAGATAAGCGTAAAGGAAGAGGGGAAGAGGAGACAGAGAAGAGGTGGCAACAATTGGAGAAAGTTCTGGACTTACCGTCAGAAATTCTGGATGCCAGTTCGCTCCATTTACAGATCCATGATTCTGGGTAAACCACTTAATTTCTCTGGGCTTTTTCCCTCATTTGCAAAGTTGCAGGGGAAGATTTAGTGAGGGAGGCTCATTAGATGGTTTCTAAGTGCACTTCTGCTTTTATTACTCTACATAATGGGCCAGAAAACTGTGGCCAGCAAGCCAAACCCTGCTGGCACCTGTTTTTGTACACCTGTAAGGTTACAATGCTTTTTACTTTTTTTTTCCTTCTTACATTTTTTTTTCCTTCCAGTACCGGGAATTAAACCCAGGGCCTCACATTTGCTAGACAAGGGTTCTACCACAGATCCACAACTCAGCCTCTGCCTTTTACATTTTTAAATGGTTGGGAAAAAAATTAAAAGGATATTTCCTGATATGCAAATTACATAAAATTGAAATTTTCATGTTTTTGGAATACAATCAAATATTTCTTTATGCCAAGACAGTGCATATTGAGTATTTGCCACAGAAATCTCAAGGCCCATAAAACCAAAAATATTTACTATTTGACCCCTTGCAGAAAAAGCTTGCCTACATCTGTTCTATGTACAGTATATTTAGTCTATTTGCTTATTTTGCATTGATCCATCTTTTGTATGAAATGTGTGCTCATCAGGAATTTTTCCAAATATATTATAACGCATAAACCCATAAACTGTTCTCCTTCCTAAGAGGAGGGACTCAGTTTGCTTTGTTCACCATTGAACTCCTGTGCCATACACAGTGCTGGCACATAACAGCAGCTCAGCATTTGTTATTGAATAAACATTCTACCACCAGTGCTAAGCCAGTGATTTCAGAAATTCCAAAGAAATTTCTTACCTAGTACAAACTAAATTGCCTATTTTGGTTTTTAATTTTTTTCTTTAAAATTATTTAAAAAATCTCTTTTAATCAAAATTCTCCCTGCAAAACGAAAACAAAACTCCACTATTTTAAATATGAAATGAAGTTTTTTTTTTAACAAAAACCTATTAGAATAATTTTTTCCCCTAAAGCATTTATTAATAATTCTAGTAAAATGAAATGGCCTCAGTCTTCCACATCCGTGCGCCACGTTTTTAAAATGACGATTACTGGATTTCAAGGCATAGTTGTCAGAAACATTCTGCGTAATTTAAGCATAGCGGCAAAAAATACAGGCACAAGTGCGGATCAAAACGAGCGTGTAAGGAAAAAAAGTAAGATTTTGCATTCTTTGCAATGTGTCGAATGTGACCGTATTGCACGTTGTGTTGCAGATTTACTACAGCTGAGTCATTTCGGGACACAAGTGTGGGTTTCCAGGAAAAACGAGAGGAAGGAACCAGGATGAGGGGCTCGCCGGGTTCCCCCAGGCACTCCCAACAGCAGACACCGGTATTCCGCGGCGGGCGACGGCGTGGTCAAAAACGGCGTCGCGGCCCCTTTAAGAGGCACAGCACCTTCTCCAAGATACCATCTTGCACCAGGAGTTCACTTAAGCTCTCCACCTACCTTGCTATATCCCTCCTCCCTAACTGGGTACGGCCGGCCGGCGGGGAGAGCGAGCCTTTTCATTGGCTTTGCGCGCACGGCCCTCTCTCTTCTATTGGGTGCCACACCCGCCACTCGTCACTATCTCCCGCCCACCTGAGCCTTCGGGCTAGGTTGAGTGAGGGCTCTTGGGTTAGTTCCTGTTAGGCCCCGGCCGGGGGAGTAGGTTGAAGTCTCCTAAGATGCCCGGTGGGTTAGGGCACCGGGAGCTGTGAAGGGAGCGTGAGGAGGCGGCGAGTGGAGACCCACGGCAGGCCTGAAGAAGAGCGGCGGCCGAGCCCGCCTTCCCTGCACCATGCTCATAGAGGATGTGGATGCCCTCAAGTCCTGGCTGGCCAAGTTACTGGAGCCGATGTGAGTGAGCCTGCCAGGGCCGGGGCCGGCGAACGTGGGCGTTGGGGGCCCGCGGGGGTGTGGGGGAGGGGAGGCGGCGTGAGGTGGGCGGCGCGGCGGGGCGGCGGTGGGGAGGTCCCGGCGACGTCTTCTCTGTAGTACTATCACCATTGTGGGGGGGAAGGGAGGCGGAGGGAGAGGGAGAGCGAGGGGCGTAGAGGCGGTGTTGCTGTGGGACTGGGGGGAGGGCGAGAACGGCGAGGGCTTTCAAAATATGCCTATTGGGGTAATGAGGAAATTTAAAACACTGCCGTTTGAGATCTGAGGGGGATGGCAGGGCTATCGAGGGATTTTTAAATGTGAATAATCAGATCTTGAAGAAGACAGCAGGATCGAGGGCTTTACGAACCAGTATTAATCCAGCACTAACAGATCTAGAAGCAGAGTATCGAGGGCCTTTTCAAAGTATTCGGGAAGAAAGAGGTAGTAGGGACTTTGCAGCCCTGTAGCTATTTGTGAGCTTGAAGGTTCAAGAGTATTGGAGGATTTGAAAAATGTTATGGAGTAGCCGAAAGGTATATGTAGGCATCGAAGGGTCTTAGAAATTATTGGGGAGCTGATAAGTATGATAGCCAAGGGTATTAAGGGTTTTTAAAGTGTTATTGACTTGATACTGCTAAGAGAACCAACTAATGATTTTTAGTTATCGTGGTAGATTGGGAAAAAATTGAGAATATTTTTATAAGTTTGAGGATTGAAAGGACTACACTTGTACTTATTATTGGTGGAGGGGTTTAAGGGCTATCTGCCATATCTAGGATTTTTTTTTTTTTTTTTTTTAAGATACAGGGTATTGGAGGCATAAGGATTTTGTAAATATTGTTGAAAGTTTGAGAATATAACTGAAGTTAATTGGGGTTTAGGATTATTGTTGAAGCGCTGAAAAGAAAAAGAGACCTATCCTTTTAACATTTTGAATAGCGTTGTGGAAATACCAGAGACTTGAAGAGAATAGTAGAGGTATCAACTTTGTTTTATAGTTACTTTAAGGAGGTAGGGTTGTGTGGAGTGTTTATTTGTGGGGAATCTAGGGTAAAGTCTGTGGAACAATCTTCTAGGGACAGGAAAGAAAAAAGGCCAGAGGGTAGGAAAGAGATGTCTACAACTACTTCTTTTGGAAGAGGGCACCGGAAGGAAATGGAGGGGAAGGGATCATTTCCTGCCCCCTCCTCATTTCTTCTTTTCCTCTTATTGGAGGTTTGGCCTTTCTGCCTGAAGAGTTAGAGAAAGGATGGGCAGGCTTTTATTCATTAGGTCAGATTGCTTTAGTGGAAAAATTGAGTGATTTTCAGGGGGGTGGAAATTGGGAGTAGTTTGGGTAGTGTGGAGGCAGGGCAAAATTGGTGCTCTTGGGAGACTGTCAAGCTGCTTCTCTGTTGATCTGTTTCCTGGGTTCTCCTGAGAAACCTGGTTAACTAACTTGTTTTTGTTTTACATTTGCTACTTTGGTTTCTTGGGTTGGGAAGGTAATATCTAGGAAGACAGTCTTCTGAGTTCATTGTGTTAATTGTGAAGGCAGGAGAGGAAGCATTAAGGGACTTTTTATGTCTGAAGTTGTATTTGCATTCGCAGGATGAAAAGTGTGTGTGTAAAGCATGGGTATAAATGAATGAGTAAATGTGAAATAAGGGCTTTTGAGTTTTAAATTAGTGATAATCAAGTTAATGTGAAAGTGATTTCTGGACACACTTGAAAGTTTTGTAGAATATGAGCTCCTCGAATGTGCATCTTACTTTGTCACAAAAAGGTTTGGGGCACAAAGATGGAAATGAATTGTAAAGGTTAGAAATAAGTAGATTTAGTGAAATTGACCATATGTGTCTTTTATCAAAACTGAGAAAAGGTATGTATACTTAAAAAATTAGTTGTCTTTTTAAAAAATTAGTTATCTCTTGTGTTTTTAAAGGTAAAATTGATTTTGGACACTTGCTATTTCTGTTGCCTGTTTTTTTTTTTTTTTAAACTGTTTTCCATATAAGCTCTGATTTTGTTGGTACATATCTTTTAAAAAATATTAAATGTTCATTTTATGTCTTGGATGGAAGGTAACAATTTTTAAAGATTATAGTTGATTGCTTTTTCTTTTTTGTTTTTGAAAAAAAATTCTTTAAAATGTACTACTCTGAGTGGTTCTTTTTTTTGGGGTACCGGGGATTGAACTTAGGGGTACTCGATCACAAAGCCACATCTCCAGCCCTATTTTATATTTTATTTAGAAACAGGGTCTCACTGAGTTGCTTAGTGCCTTACTTTTGCTGAGGCTGGCTTCGAACTCCTGCCTCAGAGGCCTCCGGGGCCTGCTGGGATTACAGGTGTGCGCCACCATGCCTAGCTTTTTTTTTCTTTCTTTCTTTTTTTTTTTTTTTTTTTTAATATATGTATTTTTGGTTGTAGGTGGACATAATACCTTTTTTTTTTTAATTTTTATGTGGTGCTGAGGATTAAACCCAGTGCCTCACATGTGCCAGGCAAGTGCTTTACCACTGAGCCACAACCCCAGCCCTTTATTTTATTTTTATATGGTACTGAGGATCGAATCTAGTGCCTCATGTGTTTCAGGCGAGCGCTCTATCACAGAGCCACAACCCTAGCCCTTCCCCCCTTTTTTCCCTTAATGTCAAAATTTAATTTGGGTAGAAACTTTATTTTATTGTTTTCACTAGGTGTTTTTGGCTGTAGTAAATGTAAGTATTTTATAATTTTCTTGAATAAAACATTTTTAAAAGATTATTTGAATTTAATTTTTCCCATTTGAGTTATGTGTTCTACCTAAAGTCCACATTCTACTTTTTTTTCCTTTTTTTTTTTTTTTTTTTTTTTTTTTTTGGCGGTACTGGGGATCGAACCCAGGGCCTCGTGCTTGCAAGGCAAGCACTCTACTGACTGAGCTACCTCCCCAGCCCTTTTTTTTCCTTTAAAAACATTTTTTTTAGCGGGGCCCAATGGGTACATGCCTGTAATCCCAGTGTGTTGGGAGGCTGAGGCAGAAAGATCTCAAGTTCAAAGCCAGCCTCAGCAATTTAGTGAGGTACTTAACAACTTAGTGAGACAGGTCCCGAAATAAAAAGAAAAGAGTTGGGAATATGACTCAGTGGTAAAGCACTCTTGGGTTCAATCCCCCAGTGCCAAAAAAAATTTTTTTTTAAAAATTTTTTATTCATTTAATTCTTTTTTTTTTTTTTGGAAAAAAAAAAAAAAAAGGATCTGGGCTGGAGATGTTACTCAGAGCACTTGCCTGACATGTGCAAGGCCTTAGTTTCCCAGTACCACAAAAATAAGTGAGTAAAAATTAAAAGGACCTAAAATCACTACTTAAGACTTTAACATCATAGGTGGCTTTCTAAAGTAACAAAAATGCTTATATTTAACTCATGTACGTATTGGTTTTGGAGGGAGCCGTTAATAAGAAATAGTAAATGCAAATGTGAATTTCATATTTTCATTCTTGCTGTATTATGGGAGGTTATTTTTTGTTTAGATGTCCTAAAATGTGATAAATGATATGCTAAAGTGGGTTATATTTGTAAATTTACTTTTTTGCATATTCCAGATTCAAGAAAATTTTCATGGCAGATTGACATGTTGCTACAACATAACATTTCAGAGCAGTTGTTAGTCTTTGAGATAATGTAGTTGCTGTAGCTAGGTTGAAATCATACTATGGCTGTGCACATGATTTCCTGTTGCACTTTCTTATTTAGCTTAATTTGCTTTAAATTTATAAAAGCATTCCATTTTTAGGATCTTTTAATCATGTTACATCTTATCCCTGATGAAACAAAGGTATGCAAAAGGTATTTCTAAACCAATACAGTTTGCATGTGATTATTTCCTGTACACAAATGGTTAGAGCTTATTTGTTGCTTTCTTTTTTTTGTGGATATTGAACTCTTATTATTAATCTTACTAGTGGAAAGAGAGAAGGAGGGAACCTGGAAGAAATAACCCTTTAGTTGTTTTAGCTGGCTGGAGAAACACAAATCACCAACATTTTTTGTTGGCAATGCAATAAAGGAAAGGGAAACCATATCTTAGTCCAGAAGTTTTTTCTTTCTTTCTTAGAGGTGCATGAACAGGCTAGAGTAACAGATCTTGTTTGGGGTCTTCACCTCTCCCCACCTTCAAAGTATTCTAGGTATTGTAGTGAGAAATACTATGAAGGGTTTATGCACAATTTGGAAATGTGGTTTCATTCTGTGAGAGTTGACTGCTCATTTTAGGTATGTGAAACCCTTAAAAATAAGGTTCTAAGAAAATGCAGGAGATAAATGAATCATTGAAGAAGTGTCTACAAGATTAGAAAAAGTTCAGGCAAGCATTTTTCAGTAACAAATCTGCTTTTGTACCAAAACATTATATTTAATGGGGGAATTTTAGGAAGTTATTTGTATATACAAAACATATATGAACATTTGCTCTTGCTTGTTAGATTTAATAGATAAATTTGTCTTTGTTTTTCTTTTCCCTGCTTTGATACTAGGGATCAAGCCTTGTACATAACAAGCAAGCACTCTACCCCTAAGCTACATCTAAAACCCTTGGTATATGTTTTTAAAAGAGTAATGGATTTTGTAAACTTATTGGAGAGTTGTGTCTGTTTGTGTGTTCTAATAGAGCATTATTTTAGAATTGGGCATTTGAATTCACTGTGAATTTGGAGAAATTGTCTTAAAGTTTTTCTCTTAAGTAGATAATTATATTAGCTTTTTAGCTGCCTAACAAAAATGGTATATTAATGATGCAGACTAAAAAGTTCTTTGTGTATCTTAATCATACTATACTATAAATTTTATGATTTTTGAAATACGGAGATACATTGAACTTTCTGTAAAATTATATATTTTTTTGGTTCCAGAGATTGAACCCAGGGGTGCTTAGCCACTGAACCACATCCACAACTCTTTTTATTTTTTATTTTATTTGTTTGTTTGTTTTTAGATAGGGTCTCACTAGGTTGCTTACAGCCTCACTAAATTGCTGAGACTGCCTCAAACCTGTGGTCCTCCTGCCTCAGCCTCCCAAGCTGTTGGAATTATAGACATGCATCACCATGACTGGCAAAATTATCTTATTAATGTTAAGTACCACTGCCATTAAAAAATCTTAATCAGTCTTGTGCAGGACAAAGCCAGAGTCTCATTGCAGGTTCCATAAATAGGAACAGAAATAGCTCGTGAAAGTCAGATTTGGTGTGCAGTTTCTTCGAATTCTGGCCAAATCAGTCTTTTTAAAAAATTATTTTTCGTACTGGCAAGTTGAACCCACGTGTACTTAACCACTGAGTCACATCCCCAGCTTACTTCAAGGCAGTGTCTCACTAAGTTACTGAAGCTGACTTTGTATTTGCAGTTCTCCTATCTCAGCCTCCTGAGCCACTGGGATTACAGGCATGTGCCATTGCTCCTGATTCAGTCTTTTTAAAAATACTCTGGAAGTTTGAATGTGTTGTTATCTTGCAGTATGATGCAAAAGACAATAATAAGGTTAACAATTATTTTATTGGTTCATATTCATTGGTTCTGTGGTCATGGGAGGTATACATAGGAACTCTAGAGTTTACGTGTGGCTAATAGGTTTGCAATCCTAACCAAATTAAACTCTGTCTAGTAATCTCTACAGTTACCCAGATGGGAGGAAAAATTATTATCTAACTGTCATTAGACCTGACCTCCTGATAAAATGCATTAAATGATTTTTTGTTGCTACACTTGTAAGACTGAGAAGTACTGATAATTTTCTGAATTCTCCCAGTGATTTCAAAGAATCGGTGTACCTTTAACATACTATGGAACTTAAGGAGAGCATTTACTTTTTCATAGAAAAGGACTTATTTTGTCCAGAAGACTTCTTGGCAAGTTTTAGTCTACTGAGTTAAGAACAGTATTTGTTCTTATGTCCTTGATCTGCTTTCTAAATATGTCTGACTTCATTCTTCCTGGCCCAATAGCTATAGGGCAGAAGCCAGAAGTTGCTTTTATAGCTCTGTGTTTCCTACCACTGTCTACTCTCATCCTCTCACAGTGTCATTACTTACTTCTTTTTTTTTTTTTTTTTTTCCAATATTCTTTTTAGATGTTGGTAGACCTTTATTGTATTCATTTATACATGATGCTGAGAATCGAACCCGGTGCCTCACATATGCTAGGCAAGCACTCTATCACTGAGCCACAATGCCAGCCTCCATTACTTACTTCTTTATTAATCTCTTTTTATACCATTTGTTATTTTGTATGTAATTATTTTCTTATCCATTTCTTGGTCATATAACTGAATGGCAAGGCCTGTCTTGCTCAGAGTAATTCCATTACCAAGCAAGATGCTTGGCACTTACTTAACAGTAAGTATTTAAATGAATGAGCATCCTCAAATATGTTTAGATTGGTTGACAGTTAGAAAAATAAAACTGTATTGGGGATGAGATGTAGTAGTAGAATGCTTGACTAGCATGCTCAAGGTCCTGGTTTCAGTTCCCAGCACTCCAAAAAAAAAAAAAAAAAAAAAAATTGAACTCAGGAACATGTCACTTCTGAGGTATGTTCCCTAGCTCTTCTTAAAATTTGAGCCCGGTTCTTACTAATATGCCCAGTCTGAATTTGCATGCCTCCTGCCTCAGCCTCAAGAGTCGCTGGGATTACAGATTCACTGGAATTATAGCTCTCACTGCTTTAGGAGTTATAGTCCAAATATCAAAATGGTGTTTGCAACCAACAGATGTTACATGTATATTTTCCCTCTGAATCTCAGTGTATTTCTTCTGTAATATATTCTTTCATGAAAACCCCTAATTAATTAAAAGTAAGATTAAAGAAGCTGGGCATGGTAGTGTACACCTGTAATCCCAGCAACTCAGGGAGGCTGAGGCAGGAGGATCACAAGTTAGAAGCCAGCCTTAGCAGTTTAGTGAGCAACTTAGCAAGACCCTGTCTCTAATAAAACCACTGAGTGGCTGAGTGCCCCTGAATTCAATCCTCCGTACAAAAAACAAAAATTAAAGTGCTGTGGTCCGAATATTGGTTTATCCCAAAATTCATGTTGGAACTTAGTTCCTATGTGATAGTTTTAAGAGGTGGGACCTCTATTATTGCATTACAGAAAAAATAGAAAGGAAATACAATTATTTGTAGATATTTATTTTCAGTTTTATGTGTGAAGTTTTGTGGGGGGGGGGGATGGGATGCTGGGAATTGAACCCAGGGGTGGACCAGCCCTCAAAACAAAACAAAAAAAACAAAAAACTTCTGTTTTTTAGGGGCTATAGCTCAGTTGGTAGAGTGCTTACCTAGCATGCACAAGTCCCTGGGTTCAATCCCCAGCCCCACCAAAAAAAAAAAAAAAAAAAAAAATCTTTGTTATTTTGTGGAATTATAGGCATGCATCATTATACCCCTAATTTGTATGTAGCTACAAGCAGATTCAGTGGGAAATTTTGTATCTTGATTTCTTCAGTTGACATAACATCAGAAGCATATTTCATAAACCTCCACAGCAACAGAATGGGTACCTTAACTGTATTTTTCTGTTAGAAGTAATACTGTTTTTATACAATAAATATTTTTTAGTATTTCTAGGTACCTGTAGTATTTTAAATATTTGCTTTTGTTTCTTTAGTCTTGTTTTCCATAAGTGTAGCTACTGGTTGAGAAATATGGACTTTTTTTTCTCTTTGAATATGAACTTTCTAATGGCTATTGATACCAATTAGGATTAGGAGACCCCCCCACACACACACTCAGTAGCACATTTCTTAGATATCTTACCTATGAAATAGAAATCATACTATGGTAGAACTGAAAATTAGACCCCATATTCAGAAAAATGTACATTTTTATGAATGTGGAAAAGGTATTAAGTAGTTTTGGCCTTTTTCCTGAAACAGATAGACTACAATGGTTTTTTAGTAATGTTTCTTGGCTTGGGGTCAAAGGTAGGACTTTTACTCTTTGATCTTGGTATTTAATGTATGTCTGAAATTTTCTGTGGAGTTGATGTGCCTACTCAGCAGATGTATAATACACCTGCAATGGAGAATTCATGAAAAAAGAAAAAAGATAATTTGAGGTTTTTGCAGATAATGTATTTAGGGCAATATTTATGTTTTGGTTTTCCTAAAAAAATTTCATTCTAATTTATTTTATTTTTAAAATAACTTAGAAGATAGTTAAAACATAATCTTATTATGCATGCAGAATGAATTTTAAGGGAGTCTTCATGATTGTAACATATATTAAGCTTTAGTAAATTTGTTGATTATTTTAATTAAAAGGTAACTGTTGGGGAGACTTAGAATGCATTAATTAGTGTTGGAGATGTACATTAGAAAAGCATAGGGCTAAACAGGCAATGTGGTACATGCCTGTAATCTCAGTGACACAGGAGACTAAGGCAGAAGGATTGCAAATTCAAGGCCAGCTTCAGCAACTTAACCAGACCCTGTCTCAAAATAAAACATAAGAAAGGAGTGGAGATGTCCCTCAGTGGGAAAGCACCCCTGGGCACAATCCACAGTATCAAAGGGGAATGGTGGGTAATGGTGTGTGTGTGTGTGTGTGTATGTATGTGTGTAAGTCAGTGATAGAACACCCAACTGGCATGTGTGAGGCTCCGGGTTTAATTCCCATTATGGTGCAAAAAAGAAAGAAAAGTGTATGTACTGTGCAGTAGATTTTTACTTGTATGGAATTACACTTGAGTTTTAGTTCCAAAAGTGTGCGCTCTGCCTAATCTTGAGCGGATTACTTCATTTGTCTTTGCAAATTTACACCTTTAGAGTCATAATTTAAGGTATGTATTACTTTTTTTTTTTTTCCCCTTGCAGTATTGGGGATTGAACCCAGGGTTACTCTACCACCGAGCCACGTTCCCAGCCCTTTTTATATTTTTATTTTGAGACTGGGTCTTACTAAAAGTTGGTCTTGAATTTGTGATCCTCCTGCCTTAGCCTCCTGTCTATAATGTCTATAATCCTAACCTCCTGAGTTGCTGGAATTATAGACATGTGTTACCACACTGGCTCTTTTTTTTTTTTTGGATTGTGTCTGGGGATTGAACCCAGGACCTCATGCATGGTAGGCAAGTGCTCTATCACTGAATTACTCCAGCCCCATTATTACCTTTTCTAATCTTTTTACAATAGGAGGTTATTTTTAATATGGAAAATGTGTGTTTGATATAGCCATAGATCAAAAATTTAAAATTTCCTTTCATTCATCAAACATGCTTGTCTCTATAGTCGAGCAGAAATGAATTCCCATAAGCTTTAATAAAATAAGTAATTGAAAGGTTTTAAGTACTTTGCTTGAGTACTAGAAGTAAGAAGTGATGATTTTGGCCCCCCAAAATGGAAGTGGTCTTGTATTCATATTGTTATCTATCAAGGGACTTAGTCATACTCAGATTTTTTGTGACACACTCTGGAAGTCTTCTTGAGCTTCTAGTATCTGCACCAGAACCAAAGTATTATTAAACAGTTTTTTTTTTCTTTTTTTTCTTTTTTTGTACCAGGGATCTAACCTAGGGGCGCTTTACCACTGAGCCACATCCCCAGCCCTTTTTGTTTTTTATTTTCAGACAGGGTTTTGCTGAATTACTTAGGGCCTTGCTAAGTTGCTGAGGCTGGCTTTGAACTCAGGATCCTCCTGCCTCAGCCTCCCAAGTTGCCTGGATTACAGGCGTGCACCATGCCCAGCTGTATGTCAAGTTTTAAAAATTATATGTAGAGGTCAGAAAGAATAAGGTTGAAATGATAAGGACAATCCAAAGATCTAAAATATTACATTATAACATTCTCCAATGTATTTAGGTTTCACCATTCAATTAACAGGAGAATTATTATTTCAGAATGGCAGTTTCCTTCATAGTATGCTTCCCCCTCCCCCCCCCCCTTCTTGGTGCTGGAGTTCAAACCCAAGACTTCATGCACTTTATTCACTACATGGTAGGAGCTGTTATATTTACATGCAGTTATGCTGACGGGTGAGGTGGTGCACACTTGTAATCCCAGCAATTTGGGAGGCAGGAAGATCATAAGATCTGCCACCTAGCTAGACCCTGTCTCTTAAATTATTTAAAGGGCTGGGGATATGTGCCTTAGTGGTAAAGTTCCCTTGAGTTCAGTCCCTGGTACCAGAAAAACAACAACAAAAACATACTCATTTCTTTGTAAACGTGCCTTTGTTTTTGGTGTGGAATCTTTCAGTTATTAACAATTATTTGTTCACTCACATTTAACAAATATTTAGAATCTGTGATTACTCTTTTCCTAGAGTCTAACCTTTTTCTATTCTTTTGTATTCCCTTAACTATTTATCTTGATTTTTTTTTTTTTAAAGATGTGAATTTTGCTGTGTTGCAAGGTTGGCTTGGAACTCATCCAACTTCAACCTTGTCAGCTATTGAAATTATGGATACTCATCTTGATTTTTATTTGTTTGTTTGTGTGTATTGAGAATTAAGCCCAGGGATGCTTTACTTCTGAGCTACATCCCCAGCCCTTTTAATTGTTTTATTTTTAGGCAGAATCTCACTGAGTTCTTTAGGCTGGCCTCCAATTTTTGATCCTCTTGCCTCAACCTCTAGAGGCATAGTGATTACAGGTGTGAGAGTCACTGTGTTTGGTCTTGTCTTGGTTTTTACCATTACATCAAAATGTATTTCATCAGAAGCATCCCAATGCTGCATTTATTTGAATCTGACTAAGATATCTGAGTTTGTTAAACTCACTCCATTTATCTAGTAATCTGGATATTTTGCCAGTTTCTTACCACAAACCTTATATCCTTAGCCATCGTTATGCTTGTCAGGTTATGAAACTTCTTGAAGGTTCAGATAACACCAGAGAAAATGCTGTTTTCTGCCATTCTTTATTTTTCTGAATCCTCTTTTGTGTTAGATATTCTTATCCAGGATCTGAACTTTCCAAATAAAGGCAGAAATGTGATTTTTTTTCCCCCCTTTCTGTCATCCATACATTGATTAGAAATATACTGCTCAAATATGCTATTGTTCTTTGGTGAAGTTAAGTCTACCTACACATCTCTATTTTAAGGTGTTTATAGGATTCTAACATGAGCATTGCACATGTAATATTTTTTGAAGATAAAACTGCGGTGTATCCACTTTTTTGTGATTTTTGTTCCTAAATGAATTTTTAAAATATGAAGTGTATATATAACATGTTTATGATGTTTTGATATGTACATTGTGAAATGATGACTACAGTGAAGCTAATTAACATCTGTCACACAAATATTTTTTGTCTTTTTCTATGTGGTAAGAACCCTTAAGTTCTACTGTCTTAGCAAATTCGAGTATCTAGTATGCATACAATATTGGGGGTTGAACCCAGGAGTGCTCTACCACTGGCTACATTCCCAACGCTTTTTTTTTTTTTTTAATATTCTTCAGTTGTAGATGATATTTTATTCTATTTATTTGTTTTTATGTGGTGCCGAGGATTGAACCCAGTGCCTCACACATGCGAGGCAAGCACTCTACTATTGAACCACAACTCCAGCCCCCCCCCTACATTGTATTTTTAAAATATATGTATCCCATCATCTATGACCTTTATCCATAATTTTTAAAATTAGTTCTGTGTTTTATAAAATTGACAATTTTTCCATTAGAATTAAGTGCATAGATACAACCTTTCCCATGTCAATATTGGCACTGAAAAAATTTTTGCTGTTTTATCCAAATGTGAACTTTAAAAACTAGATGGAAGAACTAAAGGTGTTGGAGCTTGGTTTTTCTTGTTTACTGATCTCAAAATTTTTGGCAATGAAATTGATATTCTTGGGCTGAAACTTTTTAATTTTCTGGTTGACAGTGGAGGCCTAAGGTGTTATGGAACAAGATTAGATTGAATAGTGTTTTATAGGAATATGATCACTTTGTTTGCATAATGGTTTTATTTGCTGTCATTGTATTTTCATTACTACTTTTATAATCTTATGATGCCATAATCTTATGACGCCACAATGGATATAGGTTATTTAATTATAAAGATTCGTGGGGGAATCTAGACTATATATTTTTGTTTGTTTGTTTTGGTACCAGAAATTGAATCCAAGAGTGTTTAACCACTAAGCCATATCCCTAGACCTTTTTATTTTATATTTTAAGATGGGACCCTGCTAGGTTGCTTACAGCATCACTAAGTTGGTAAGGCTGATTTCAAACCTGCAAATCCTTGCCAGAGCCTTTGGAGCTGCTAGGATTACAGGGCTGCACCACCACACCTGGCTGGAATCTAGACTATTAAACTAAGCTAAACTTTTAATTTCCTATGGTGTAGACCAAATGTTAAGTCTGACAGATTGGTATACAGGCATTGGCAATACAGGATTATTTTTTGCCCTGGCATAAGAGATGATTTTGAGTGTCAAAGTCAGATTCCTGCTACTAGAGAAAGCATGAGGCAGATAAAGTTTTTCTCTGCTTTTTGCAACTTCTCTTCTAATGACTCAAGAATTTTTTCTTTGCTTATAGCTGCTAAAGCATTGACCGATACTATTTAAGGTGTCATCCTTCTCATGTTCTCAGTTTTTAAAAAAGTCATTAAAATACCCGTTGAGAAGATTAACAGTGGTGTTGATGGCCATTTCTTTTCCTTTGAGATAGGGGGAGGGTCTCACTATGTTGCCCAGTCTGTCTCAAACTTGAAATCTTTGTGCCTCAACCTCAGCAATAGCTGGGAGTGAAGGTGTGCCCACCCAGTTTTTTCCTTGCTGGCCATTGGGAACAGGTAGTTCCTGAGGTATTATTGCCTTAGAGAAGCAGCAACTTTAAAGCATCAGGGTACCACCCTTTCCACTGAGAGAGCAAATAAATTTACACACTGGTGTAAGATTTTTGGTATAATTAGAACCTCAAAAATAGACAGTTATACAGAAATAAAGAAAATCTCATTTGTAGTATTTATATGCTATTTATTATAATAGTCACCTGTGTTGGCAGTCACTTTTTAAACTACTGATCTTTGGTTTTCCAAAACAGGGGTGATTTTATTAATGATACCACTGTTTGAAAATAATATTTTACAATTTTTTTCTCTTTGTCTAACTAGATGTGATGCTGACCCATCAGCCTTAGCCAACTATGTTGTAGCACTGGTCAAGAAGGACAAACCTGAGAAAGAATTGAAAGCCTTTTGTGCTGATCAACTTGATGTCTTTTTACAAAAAGGTAATTATTATTGGCCTTCAACCTAGTATTTATGTAAAGATTTTGAATTTAAAACTTTGAGGATTTCTTCTTTTTCCTTGTCTCTTTCCTTAATAGGGTAGTGGATGCTCTAATGCTTTTTAAGTGATTGGGTGCTTTGCAGATTTTGGAAGAGCCTAGTTGTGAGGGAGAACAGTTTAAGGATATTGAAGCCTTATTCTTGTTAAGGTAGTGAACCCATCAGTTTTTTTCTTTCTTGCCTGAGACTTTTTTTTTAGAGACTTTATAGTTATACATAGTTGGGTTCATCCTGACTCATGAGCATGGAAATCAATTTTAGTTCATGATCCCTCCAGTTTTCCCTCCGGTCCTCCTCCTCTCTGTTATTCTCCTTCTCTACTAAACTTCCTTTCACTTGGGGTTTCTTGATAAAGAGATGGGCGTGTTCCTTTTCTTTTTATGTCTTTAACTTCGCATCCTTTTACTAAAATTCTTACCATGATCTATAGTTTTTGTGAGGTTTCCCCTGTTGCTTCTCTGACATCTCCTGCCACTTCCCCTCGCTTGTTCCACTGCAGCCACATTGACCACTTTACTATTTATTGAAATGGCAAACATGTCCAACAGCTCACCCTGAATGCCCTTTATATAGTAGATAACATCCCTGCTCTCCAGTCATTTTTTTCAAACTGGAATACTCATCACTTCATGTCATGATTATTTGCCTGTTTATCTCTCTCCCCCTACCTTGTTTGTCTTTGCTTTTATTGAAAGTAGAGACTTGGAACCTACAGTGCTTGGCACATAGATGCTTGATAAGTATTATTGAGTGGGTAGATAGGACTCTGGATAATGCTCATCAGTTGATCTAGCTATTGATGGGGAAGTAGCCTTTAACTCAAATATCTAGTGGTGAAGAGAAGATAATATGGCTTCTCACTTTAATAGATAGGGATTACATCTTTTTTTCAAGCATTTTTAAGACTTCTTTGAGGAAAATAAAACAAGCTTATACATACAGAATTCCTCTTCAATATAGATGAGTGTACTCTTTTTAAAATGTGTTAATTTACTTTGAGGATGAGTCATGTGAAATGTAGAGCCAAAAAGAAAAAAAGCAAAACATAGTAAAGATATTTGGAGTAAGAGGCAAATGAATGTTTAGACATCAGAGAACTCACTGTTATAAAAAGCTACAAAAACTGGAAATGAAGTTCAGGATTCATTTTGAACACCAACAATGTATGAGTGTACCTTTTTCTCTACAACCTTTCCAACACTAATTATTATTGTATTCTTTTTTTATACCAGGATTGAACCCAGGGACTCTTAACCACTGATCCACCTCCCCAGCCCTTTTTAATTTCTATTTAGAGACAGGGGCTTGCTGAGTTGCTAAGTGCCTTGCTAAGTTGCTGAGGCTGACTTTGAACCCTTGATCCTCCTGTTCAACCTCCTGAGCTACTGGGATTATAGGTGTGCGCCACTATCATTTGTATTCTTGATAATTGCCATTCTGACTGGTTGAAATGAAATCTCAGGTTGGTTTTGATTTGCATTTCCTTAATTACTAGAGGTGTTGAACATATTTTGATATATTTGTTGGTTGTATTTCTCTTTTGAAAAGTATCTTGGGACTGTGTTGTAGCTCAGTGATAGAGTGCTTGCTTAGCATGTGTGAGGCACTGGGTTCAGTCCTGGGCACCCATACAAATAAGTATAATGAAGGTCCATTGACAACTAAAAAATAAAAAAAGAGAGAGAGAAGTATCTGTTTAGTTCTTTTTGCACATTTATTAATTGGGTTACTTGTTATTTTTTTGGTGGTAATTTTTTGGGTTCTTTATATTGTTGGTGGGACTGCAAATTAGTGCAACCATTCTGGAAAGCAGTATGGAGATTCCTTATAAAACTAGGAATGGAACTACCTTATGACCCAGCTGTCCCACTTCTCAGTATATATCCAAAAGATCTAAAAATCAGCATACCGTAGGGATATAGCCACAGCAATGTTTATTGTAGCACAATTCCCAATAGCAAAGCTATGAAACTAAACTAGGTGACCTTCAATAGATGAATAGATAAAGAAAATGTAGTATATATACACAATGGAGTATTAGTCATAAAGAACAATGAAAATAAGGCATTTGCTGGTAAATGGGTAAAATTGGAGATTATCATACTAAGTGAAAGAAGCCAGACCCCAAAAGTTGAAGGTGGAATGTTTTTCTCACAAGAAAAATATAAGGTCCAAAATAAGGGGGAAGTGGGTAAGAGAAAAAGACAAAAAGAAAGGAAAAAAGGAGGAGGGAATTCCATCAAAATAGAAGAAAGATCTGTTGCCTAGAAGAAGGGGAGTGAGGGTGAGGGAGGAGGAATAGGATGAGGAAAGAACAGCGGAATAAGTCTGACCTAACTTTCCTATGTATATATAAGAATATACCACAATGAATCTCATCATCGTGTATATTCACAAGACATTAATTTAAAAAAAAACCCTAATATCAAAAAGATCAGTGGAGTACAGGGAAGGGACCAGGGGGAAGGGGTAAGAGAGGGAGAGGGGAAGTACTGGGGACTGAATTAAAGCAAATTATATCTATGCTTTTATAATTATGCAAAAAAATCCTAATGTTTTATATATTAACTAAAAAGAACCAATGAAATCTATTGCAAAAAAATTAAGCATTTATCAAAAAAAGCTACAAAAGTTTTTATTAATTCTTTTTTATTTATTTATTTTTTTAGTTGTCAGTGAACCTTTATTTATTTGTGGTGCTGAGAATTGAACACAGTGCCTCACACATGCTACGCAAGCGCTCTACCACTGAACTACAACCCCAGCCCCAGTAATTCTTTTTTTCCCCTTTTTAATATGTATATTTTTAGTTGTTGGTAGACACCTATATTTTTATTTATTTATTTTTATGTGGTGCTGAAGGTCAAACCCAGTACCTCACATGCTCAAGATGAGTGCTCTACTGCTGATCCATAACCCCAGCTCCAATAATTCTTTAAACTTTAAAGACAATACATGAGGAAGGACTATAAAATGTATTCTATTAATTTTTTTTAAGTTGTAGATGGACACAATACCTTTATTTATTTTTATTTGGTACTGAGTATCGAATCCAGTGTCTCACATGTGTTAGGTAGGTGCTCTACCACTGAACCACAACCCGAGGCCTGTAAAATTTATTTTGAAAAGAAAAAAATAAACAGCCAGAAGTTTACCATCAGAGACAAAATCACTGTTGTTTGTGTATGGCTTTCTAGATTGGCGTTGTGGAGTAGAACTTTGTGCAACAGTAGATAATGATTTACACCTGCTTTTTCCAGTTTAGTAGCCATTAGCTACTTGTGACTATTGAGTTCTTGAAATGGGGTTCATATGGCTGAGAAACTGATTTTTAAATTTAATGAATTTAAACCCAAATCTAAACAGCCACATGTAGTTAAGTGGCTGTGGACTATTGGACAGTGCAGCTCTAGACTTGTCTTTGTTTATATTATATATTAAAGCTGAGTATGGTGGTACACCCCTGAGATCCTGTGGACTCAGGAGACTGAAGCAGGAGGATCACAGATTTGAGATCAAATCCAGCAACTTAGTGAGACACTGTCACAAAATAAAAATAAAAAGGACTGGGGATGTAACTCCTGTGGATTCAATACCCTGTACCAAAAATAAAATATTAAATGAACATATTGTTTTATAATATGCTTTTTTTTTTTAAATTTCATGTGCTGGGAATTAAACACCCAGGGCATTGCACATGCTAAGAAAGAGCTGTACCACTGAGTTATATCCATGACCTTTATTTGCTTTTTTAAAAAACTTAATAGTATGTCCTGAATATTGTTCAGTGCTAGATGTTTATCTTTGCTTTTTTTTAATTAGGCTACATATCTTTCAAATTACAAAAGGATATATGTTGTAAAAATATAGAGGAGTATGAACAAAGTCTTTTAGTTACTTTTTTTAATTTTTAAATTTTTTTTAAGATGTTGATAGGGGTTGGGGATTTAGCTCAGTGGCAGAGCTCTTGCCTAGCATGTGCAAGGCCCTGAGTTTGGTCCTGGGCCCTGGGGGAAAAAAAAAAGAAAAAAAAAAAAAAATAGACCTTTATTTTATTCATTTATTTATATGTGGTGCTGAGAATGAAACGCAGTGCCTCACATGTGCCAGGCAAGCGCTGTACCACTGAGCCACAACCTCAGCCCCATCTTTTAGTTATTAAGGGAATTTTGAAGGGTCTGGTCATTTTTTTTTCCCTAAGATACATTTAACAACATAGGAGCTAACAGTTTTATAATCATGGAAAAATACTTGCTTCACAAACTATTAGAGTGAAAAAGTTTACTTGGGTGTGGTGCCATATGCCAGTAATCCCAGGGACTTGGGAAGCTGTGGTAGGAGAATTGCAAGTTCCAAATTAGCTTCAGCAGTTTTTTTTTTTTTTTTGTATCAGAGATTGAAAATAGGGTCACTTAATCATTGAGCCATATCCCCAGCCCTTTTTATGTTTTTTTTTAGGGACAGGATCTCACTGAGTTGCTTAGAGCCTAGCTAAGTTGCTGAGGCTGGCTAACTTGTTTTTGAGATCCTATCTCTAAAATAGAAGTCTGGGAAGCTGGGGAGATAGCTCAGCTGGTACAGTACTTGCCCTGTAAGTACAAGGCCCTGGGTTCGATCCCCAGCACCGAAAAAAAAAAATAGAAGTCTGGGCGCAATGGCGCACGCCTGTAATCTCAGCAACTCGGGAGACTGAGGCAGAAGGATTGTAAATTTGAGGCCAGACTCAGCAATTCAGCGAGACCCTAAGCAACTCAGTGAGACTGTAGTTCTTAGTATAGAGGTATACTTTTTCTTTTTTACTAAAAAGTAAAAAGTGCTGGAACTGGAGCTCAATAGTAATGTACCTCTGGGTTCAATCCCCACTAACCCCCCCAACACCCCAAAAAAAGATACATCATGAGAATACTCTTACTATTCTACGTGTGTCCCTTTCCCACCTATACTACACAGTTTTGCCAATTTTTACATCTTTCAGTTTCATTATGCAGATAAACACATAAAAATATTATAATGTGCTAGGCGTTGTGCCCACACCTGTAATCCCAGCTGCTCAGAAGCTGAAACAGAGAAAGTTTGAGGCCAGAGCTCAGTGTACAAGGCTCTTTGTTCATTCTTCATTACTGGTGGGGTGTGGGGGGAGAGAAAGAAGAAAAAAAAATCTTTTATCTTTGAGATTTGGTATTATCAGTACTCGTTCTTTTTTGTAGATGTTTTATATTCTATTGTATGATTGTCCCATAATTTATTTTACTAGTCTTTTATGGAAATTTGGAGTTGTTTTCAATCTTTTGCTATTTCATATTCCAAGAAATATTCTTCTATGGGTATGATTTGTATACTTTCAGTTATATCAGAGGGATTAAAAAACTTAGATGTAAACAGGTTGTGGTGTTGCACACCTGTAATCCCAGCTATTCTGGAGGCTGAATTATGCAGATCTCAAGTTCAAGACCAGCCTGGGAAACTTAGTAAGACTCTTAAAAAATAAAGAGGTCCGGGAGTGGAACTCAGTGGTACATAGAGTACCCTTGGGTTCATTCCCCAGTACTTTGGGGAAAAAAAAAAAACAAAAAACAAAACCTGGAAGTGGGATTCTTTGCTTTAAGGTAAGTATTGTTTTTAGTCCTATCAGCAGTATATGTGATTGTATCTTTTTCAAAAGCTTTGCTAACAATGTTTAAATTCTTTTTTGGTTTGTATAACATTTAAATATTATTTCTTCTCAGAAACTTCAGGTTTTGTGGACAAATTATTTGAAAGCCTCTATACTAAGAACTACCTTCCACCTTTGGAACCAGTTAAGCCTGAACCAAAACCACTAGTCCAAGAAAAGGAAGAAATTAAAGAAGAGGTAATGCAAAATTATTGTTTTGCTTTTGGGAACTTCTCAGAGTATTCTTAGCTGTAAGTTGAGCATTTTAGACTTAATTGTCTATTGATTGATGTTTTTGTGTTTAGGGCATTGTACAGATTCTTAGGGTCTCTTGAAGAATTGGAAAAATTTCAGAGAGCTTATTTAGGGATCTAAGCAATACTGTAGTGTATTGTTGAGGGATTCAGAGAAATCTTAAATCCAGTGACTTCTAGAAAAAGAAAATTTTGTTAAATATAGAGGTTTGGCTGACAGTAAAGTATTAATGAAACCTCAAGAGAGATGATTAGGTAACACCTTTTCATGTATATAAAGAAGCCATTTCCTTTTTTTTTTTTAACCGTATAGTTATTTTAAATGTTAATTTAATTGTAAATACCATCGCCAACATTAGAAAAGCAAAAATGGCTTTGTAATATTCGTATATAAAGACATGATTATGGATGGCTACCCAATTGTTTAAACCAAGATGGAAGTTTTAAGAGTTCATTTGTATTTCCTTTCATATATAGATAACATAGCATATGGGAAGAATGTGAGTTCTATAATGAGGCTGCATGAACTAAAATAGCAGCTCTGCAAGTTACTTCTGTCTCACTTTTACATCAGGAAATGAGGATCATAGTGCTTATTGAGGATTAAAAGAGATAGGTACACACATAAAATCTCATATATATATCAATTAAATATATATATTTTTGAAATTTTCTTGTCTGATACCTGTCATATAAACATTAACTATTAAAAAATTCCCAATATTTGTTTTTATTACTCTTACTCTGAATACAAAATGACTTAACACTTTTTACTTGGAAATAATTTAAGCTGACATAAAAATTAACATGAATAGTAATTCAAGCACCCATATGCCCTCTGCGTAGTTATATTTATTGAAAATGTGCCCTCTTTGCTCTCTGCAGGTCTATACCCATAACTTTTTTTGTTGTCATTAGTATTAGTAAGTCATAGATATCATAGCCCTTCGCCTTTAAAAACTTACATGTATTTCCTAAGAATATTAATCTTTTAAAATAATACTGTTATTACATTAAATTTAATGTCCTTATAATAGTTCTGGATCTAAAAAGTTTATTGGTACTGGGGATGGAACCCAGTGGCACTTTACCACTGATCTACATCCCCAGTCCTGTTTTTGAGATAGGGCCTTGCTAAGTTGCTGAGGGTGTCACTAAATTGGTGAGGCTGGCCTACAGCTTGAAGTCATTTTACCTCCTATCTCAGCCCCTTGAGCTCTGGGATTACGGACATGTGCTACCATGCCTGTCTATATTCACTTTTATTTATGTATTTATTTATTTTGGGTTCTAGGGATTGAACCCAGGGCATTTTACTACTCAGCCACATCCCCAGCCCTTTTTAGTTTTTTATTTTGAGACAGGATCTCACTAAGTTGCTGAGGACCAACCTTGGTAAGTTGCTGAGACTGGCCTCAAATTTGAGATCCTTTTGCCTCAGCCTGTTGAGTCAACTGGGATTATAGGCATGTGCCGTTAACTCCCAGCCTTCATTTGTGTTTTTACCCCCCCGCCCCTTTTTTTTTTTTGGTACATAGTATTGAACTCAGGGGTACTTGACCACTGAGCCACATGCCCAACCCCTTAATTTTTTTTTTTTTTTTTTTGGGCAGTGCTGGGAATCAAACCCACGACCTTATGCATATCAGGCAGGGCAAGCACTTTACCACTTAGCCACATTCCCAGTTCAGTAAATCATAATTTTGAAAATTGTGAAAAATGGATATTAGCTTCTCTATAGAGCTCCTCCAGCTGACACTTGCTGGCATTTCTTGTTTCTAAAATTTTAATAACTTAATTGTAATTACTGACATAAATAATAGTTCACATTATAGTGTATAAATATAGTAGTTTAATGTAATTCTGTTAGCTAACGTCAAAGAGGAGTTTTTGAAGCAGCACCTATCTTTGGCTAATTATCTCGTTTTATGGTTTGTGGATATAGTTACTATAAGCAGGGTATGAAACAAATCCAAGGACTAGCCATCTTAATTTTCTTCTCTGATCCTCAACTGCATTGTACCATTAGGTATTTTATAATTAGACTGTTGGTCACAGGAGGAACCAGGTGAAAGAATTTGGATCATTGGCACAACTCATCCTGATGCTGAAAAAACAACAAAAGATATGTGCCATGATTTACGAAGCACACCACATTTTTTCCTTTTTACTTTTTCTTTTTCCCTAATTGTTTTGTGGAGGGAGAAACTCAGTCATTTGTTTTATGGAGTTTCTTTATTGTCTGGATTTAGCTGATTGCATCCCAGTGGAGTAATATAACCTCTGTATTTCTTATAAATTGTAGAATGATTTTTAAACACAGTGTAATGATTATATAGTAGTTGCTGGTGCCATATGGTTGCCATATTGTGGCTGCATTTTATATTGCCCGAATTTTATTAAATTGTCATCTCCTGGTCCCTTCACTCACTTCTGGATTTGTTTATAAGAAGCTTTTCCATTAGATGGGATTTTATTTAATTCTTGCAGATGACTTTATGTTCCCTTTCTCAAGTAAAGGCTATGTTTGTGCTTTGAGAGGGCCTTATTTGGAGATAATAATAAAATCACTGGTTCTCTCTTTTCTTTAGTACTGGGGCTTGAACCCAGGGGTACTTTATCAAGGAAGCGTATCCCCAGTCATTTATTTATTTATTTTATTTAAAAAAAAAAATTGAGACAAGTCTTGCAAAGTTGTTGAAGGCCTCGTTAAATTGTCCAGACTGGTGTTGAACTTGTGATCCTCTGCCTCAGCCTCCTGAGATCTGGGATTACAGATGTGTGCCACTATGCCCAATTGTTCTCTTTTTATTTCTGGTCCCTCTTGACTGTTAGGCTTTAAAAGAAACCTTAAACTGGGCTTGGTGGCACACACCTGGTAATCCTAGTGATTCAGGAGCTGAGGCAGGAGGATTGCAAGTTTGAGGCCAGCCTGGGCAATTTAATTGCAAGACCCTGTCTCAAAAAATAAAAAAGGCTGGAGGTGTAGCTCAGTAAAGTGCCCTTGGATTCTATCCCTATTACTGCAAAAAAAAAAAAAAAAAAAAAGTAAATAAAGCCTTAACATTTCCATTATTTCCAATACTACTTTTCTGTAATTTACTTAAAATAACTTAATTTTATAGCATTCACTAAATTAACCATTTGTTTCTGAAACCTCTTAAAAATTAAATAAATCTAAAGTTCTCTTTATGTGTGAATAGATTTTATAAAATTAGGAAGATAAAAAACCATTTTACTTTATGATGCTTGGTTTGCTGTTTCTATTTCAGGTTAAAGAATGAGTTGCTTGTTTTTATCCTGTACTACCATTTCTTTTCTTAACAATTAATAAATTGCTTGTTAAAGTAATCTGAGTGTCTTTTCTGTTTTTCCTATTGCCTAATTCTTGGAAATGATATGATGCAGTATTTCAGTATATTTTTTTTTCCCCTCTCTTGTGCTTGAAAGATTGTCAAGTGACCTTGTTTTGTAATTTATACAGACTGTTCTTATTTTTAATGAATGTTCTTATATAGGTTTTTCAGGAACCAGCAGAGGAAGAACGAGATGGCAGAAAAAAGAAATATCCTAGTCCCCAGAAGACTCGTTCAGAATCTAGTGAACGAAGGTTTGTTTGTTTTTAATTAGGAAGACATTGATATTTTATTTTTTAGTTGCTTTGCAGGACTTTTAAACAATTTTTAAATGTTCTGACTCCTCTAAATTCATTAAAGAAAGAATGTTATTTATCTTTTCTATTTATTGTCTTTGTCTTACTTTCTATTTCTTTTATAAACAATCATCATTATGTTCTTTCCCCAAGAGCTCATGGGTGGGAGCATTCTCCTTAGAGAATAATAATGAAATGTTCCATTTGGTCAGGGGTGCTCAGTTTTAAAATTATCTATATCATTTTATATTACAGGTAAAACATTTGCATGTGGAATCATCAACTTGTCTTCAAAATAATACTGGTCTTTGTTTAGGAAAACTTGGTTTTGAGCCTTTTTTCTTTTTCATGTCTAAGTTACCGCCCCCACTCCCCCCCCAAATACTTTGGGTTCTTCTCTTTTTTTCATTTCGCCCCACCCATTTTACTTGAAGTGGGAATATTTTTTCCTTTTTATACAATGGATTAGAAGAATTATATGATAATCTTACACTTTTCTATAAAAACTCAAATGTTATGAATTTTGATGACTTGGGAGTATTTCATACTCTGGATTTGTTTGTTAATTTCATTTTTATAGCCTACATATGGCTTTTATATCTGTGTATTATAGGACACGTGAGAAAAAAAGAGAAGACGGCAAGTGGAGAGACTATGACCGGTACTATGAGCGGAACGAATTGTACCGTGAGAAGTATGACTGGAGAAGAGGCAGGAGTAAGAGCCGGAGTAAAAGCAGAGGCCTGAGTCGAAGTAGAAGCCGAAGTAGGGGACGCAGCAAAGACCGGGATCCAAATAGGAATGTTGGTGAGTGGATAAGAGGTGTTCTCCCCTAAAAGTTTTATTGCTTATGTCACAGGGGTACAAGAGAGTCCTTTGAAGCCAAATGTACCTTTATGATGTCTAAACAATATAAAAATTGGAATTGCCTCCAAAAACTGAATATTGATTTTGTTGGAAAGATAGGGCTCTATTCTTGGGTTGGAATCAAAGGAGTTTGATTAAAAAGAAATTATTTTTAAGGTATCAAAGTACATGTCTAGACTTCAGTCATTTTGTATAATTTAAAAAATGTCCTTTCATCAATAAAGCTATTACTTGAGGAAGAGGATTGCCTGCTTTTGATTTTTGTTTTGTTTTTCATAAATATAGTTGATTTATAGTAAGGTTCCCTAAAGTTTATAAAATTAAAAAGAAAAAAGTTCAGTAGATTACTGGGATCCTTATCACTGATCTCCTAACTTAGATAATATTCCTATTAAATATTAGTAGAAGCTGACCCTTTTTCATTTAGTGTAATCAATGTTGATATTATAAAAGATGATGTTTTGTAAGTTATTGGTCAAGATATGTGACATTATTCATGTTCCAGCTTTTAGAATAAATTAACAAGAGCAGTTTGGAATATAAATAGTTTAGTAAGTTTACTCCAGTGTTCTCATCTTTCCCATTCTGTGAGAAAATAAGTTGATGTTCAGCTTTTAGGATAAATTAATAGCAAGAGCATTTTGGAATATAGATAGCTTTGTAAGTATCCTCCAGTGTTCTCATCTTTCCTTTCTGTGAGAAAATAAACAAATTTAAGAACATAAAATGTGTGATCTCTTTGTTTCTTCTTTTTATTTTGTCTCTAAAGCAGAACACAGGGAAAGATCAAAGTTTAAGAGTGAAAGGAACGACCTGGAGAGTTCTTATGTGCCTGTGTCTGCACCACCTCCAAACTCTTCTGAGCAGTATTCCTCTGGGGCACAGTCTATTCCCAGCACTGTTACTGTGATTGCACCTGCTCACCATTCTGAAAACACAACTGAGAGTTGGTCTAATTACTATAACAATCATAGCTCTTCCAATTCTTTTGGTCGAAACCCACCACCAAAGAGGCGATGCAGAGATTATGATGGTAAAAATCACAACCTTCTCTTATATTGTACTTGAAAATATTAGTAAAAGTACATGTTGCCTATATTGAGTACTTTTTCAGTATAGCACAGATTTGTGTTATAAGGGTTGATTGAAAGCATCTCTTTTGGGATATGCTTATTTACCTGTTCTGTATAGTGCTTTGGCTCTTATCAAGAGAATATTTAAATTTGACCCTTTCTACTTTGTTTTTTTTTTTCTTATTGTTACATAAAACACTAAGTATACCATAAAGTTTGGTAGATACTAGGAATTATAATATTTCTGTATACTGTTTATTGCTGGAAATTTGTTAATAAGCACATTTAACCTACTTAGAAATTTGATTTGCTGATTTTCCATTTGAATGAATGGATCAGTATATGTATTATTTTAATTTTTTTATTATGGAAATAAATATTTATACAAGTTGACAAGATATAATTGACCCCAGTATATTCATCACCTTGTTTCAACAGTTACCAACTCATTAGCTATCTTGTTTTTATTTATACCCTACCCACTTCTCCCTGACCTGTATTATTTCAAGCAAATCATAATATCATCATCATTTTTTTTAGGTACTGGGGATTGAACCCAGGGCCTTGTGTATATTAAGCAAGTACTCTACAACAGAGCTAAACCCATAACCTTATTTTCCCCCTATATCGAATGAATGTATTTTTACATATTTATTTTTAATGGGGAATAGAGTGAAATTGTAATTGTAATTCAGTGTTAAAAATCTCATTACTCCTGTTTCTGAATTCTTCTCAAGATCAACTTAATGTTGTCAATTTCATATATATAGTTTTCTAAGCATGGTCTGTGTATATGTATCTTTTTTTTTTTTTTAGTTGTTGATGGACCTGTATTTTATTTACTTATTTATATGTGAATTTATTTATATGAGAATCGAACCCAGTGCCTTACACACTAGCAAGCACTCTACCACTGAGCCATAACCCCAGCCCTGTATATATATATATATATCTTAACAAATATAATTGCCCCTACTTTCTTTGCATAGATGTTAGTATACTATTAATCCTTTCACATATTTTTTACTTATTTTCTGACAATAATCCTGTATTAATACAAAGAGAATTCCCTCAGTATTTCTATAGGCTTCTTACAACTCTGTATGTACAAAAATATGTTCAACCTATTTCTTATTGATGCATACTTGGGATTTCTCTCATTTTTCTTTTATAAACAGTGCTGTAGTAAATAACTGATATATAGTGCCTACTTAAATATTTTATTTATTTTTGAATATATTTTTATTTCTAATTGACACAGTAATCATACACATTTATGGGGTAAAATGAGATATCAGTTTATGTATGTAGAGTGTAATGGTTAGATCAGGATAATTGGCATGTTTATCACTTAAATACTCTTTGTGCTGGGAGCATTCAAAATCCTGACTACTAGCTATTTTGAAGTATTCAACTGTTTGTTGTAAACTAAAGATATCCTGTGTTGTAGAACATTAAAACTTATTTCTCCTATCCAGTTGAATATTTTAAACTAAAATTTCAACTTACAAATACAGAAAGAATGGTTACTTTAGAATAACATTATGAAGATATCTTATTGAAGTTATCTGGTTCAATACTTTTATTTCCTTTCCTTCCCAAACTTTTGTTAATTTGATATTTCTTTAAAATATCTGAGTTTTACTAGGTTTGGTGGCACACGCCTGTAATCCCAGTCACTTTTGAGGCTGAGGCAAGATGACTGCAAGTTTAAGGTCAGCTTCAGCAACTTAGTGAGGCCCTCAGCAGCTTTGCGAGACTGTTTCTCAATAAATAAATAGAGCTTGAGTTGTGACTTAGTGGTAAAGTACCCCTGGGTTCAAGTTCTGGTTCCAGAAAATCTGAGTTTTTATTATAAAAACTTAATAGCAAATGAGTTAATCTGATTGTACCTAGTAGCTTATTCTTCCCTGTTATTTGTTATCTCAACAAGTCAGTCTTATAGTATAAAAAGTAGAGGATACACCTTTTTCTGCTTTAAGAACCTGTGATGATTAATAGAATGACACCAAGAAAACTTTAAACTCTTTAGAGAAAACGGTCTTATAAATCAGAATGGTGGGTTTTTCAGGGATTTGTTTTATTTTTTGATCTGTAGGTAGATCTTAATAAGATTCTTTTTTTATTCTTACAGAAAGAGGATTTTGTGTACTGGGGGACCTTTGTCAGTTTGATCATGGAAATGATCCTCTAGTTGTTGATGAAGTTGCTCTGCCAAGTATGATTCCTTTCCCACCCCCTCCTCCTGGGCTTCCTCCTCCACCACCTCCTGGAATGTTAATGCCTCCAATGCCAGGCCCAGGGCCAGGCCCAGGCCCTGGTCCAGGCCCTGGTCCAGGCCCAGGCCCAGGCCCTGGCCATAGTATGAGACTTCCTGTTCCACAAGGACATGGTCAACCTCCACCTTCTGTTGTGCTTCCCATACCAAGTAAGTACATGTTGGTTGAATCCTTTTTTTTTTTTTAATGATGAATTCTATTCAGAAGAACTTCATCCTTTTGGTGAAATTGACACTCCGTTTATATGTTTGATAAATAAATTAACGATAGAATTTGGAATATATTACCATAATTAAGATGCTACTTTTCCTTTTTGCCATCCGTTTTTGCTTGGAATTATTTGTAATACCTCAGCATTGTAAATTTTGCTTATGATAGCCTAACATATTGACTTGTGGTCAAAATTTTGTTAGTTAATAGCAGAGAAAGAGCATGCTACTAATTTAGTGAAATTTTCCAGTCTTTAAAGGAAACCTCTTCAAGAATATCAAAATATCATTTTAACAATTTTTATCGAAATTTTCAGACATACACAGGGGTAGAAGAATAATACATGCATTGCATATACCATCATCCAGTCTCAGTGATTATCAGTATTTAGCTGGTTTTGTCTCACTTCATGCCACCGCCCCCCCCAACTTTTTGGGTTGGTGGGGTTATACTCAATTTAATTCCAAATGTCAAATCATTTTACTAGTATATATTTCATTATGGAATCTTTACTGACAAAGGAAGGTTTTGTTACCTGGGATTGAGCCCAAGGCACTTTAACTACTGAGCCACATGAGCTACATCCCTAGCACTTATTTATTTATTTTTTTATTTTATTATTCCATGTATGTATGATATGTCAAAATACATTCTATTATCTTGTAGAACTAAACAGAACAAGTAAATAAAATAATAACAATAATTACTAGTGTAGTAATAACAGTAAGACTATAAGATGTAATTGAATGATAGCATAAATTATTTATATATATGCAAAAGTATGAGAAACATTTAACGTGAGGATATTTTAAAATTATAAGAATGGCAAATTATTTTAAAAATTATTGCCATTCAATTTATTAAAGCTGTACTTTCATAAATTTTCTTTTTTTGAAACATTTTATTTTGAGACCTGAGGTTTGTTTAGTTTTTGCCTCTCTCACGAGAGGCCCTGGATTCATTCCTGAGCAACACACACACACACACACACACACACACACACACAAGCATTTTATTTTGAAATAATTATAGATTCACAAGAAGTTGCAAAAATAGTTTAGCATGATCTCGTGTATCCATAACCAAATTTTATCTGTGGTACTACTAAAGATAACACTTTAAAGTTGGTAAAGATTGGCAGAAATTTGGTCAGTACCAATGTGATTCTTCTAACCTGGCATTTGTGAATTTTAAATATTGTTACACAAATAGTTTAATAGTGAAGTTTAAGCTGAGATATCGTTCTCCAGATAATGAAGTATTCTTTATATGTAGAAATTCTAACAATAAAAGATGTTATCTCACTAGAGGAACATATTTGTATAAAGTTAAACACAGGAATGTCATTTCCCCTAACATTTTGCTATGAAAAATTCAAGCCAACAGAAAAATTGAAATCAATCTACTGTTACCCCAGAAAATGTCAAGTCCCTTTCCAACCATTCAGGGGCAACCAGTTTTGTTTATCCTTGATTAGTTTTGCTGTTTTGAAAAAGAACGTCATTAATTTTACATCAGTGTTTAAACTTGTGTATCTGAAATTCATTAATTCTGTTCATAGCCCAATAGATTTTTTTTTTTTTTTGGCACTGGGGATTGAACCCAGGGTCACTTTACCACTCATTCACATCCCCAGCCCTTTTTTTTATTTTGTGAAAGGGTCTTGCCGAGGTGCTTGGGGCCTTGCTAAGTTGCCAAGGCTAGCTTTGAACTTGAAATCCTTCCGTGTCAGCCATTGAGTAGCTGGGATTATAAGTGTGCCAGCCATTGAGTAGCTGGGATTATAAGTGTGCGCCATCAGGCCTGGCCCAATTAGAGCTTTGAAGTATGAATATCTAATTTATTAGTACTAGTATAGTGAGCATTTTTATTAGGAAACATTAATGCTGTACCTCTTATTTTTTGTAATCTGTAGGACCACCCATATCACAGTCAAGCTTGATAAACAGTCGTGACCAGCCTGGGACAAGTGCAGTACCCAATCTTGCACCAGTGGGAGCAAGACTACCTCCTCCCTTACCCCAGAACCTCCTTTATACAGTATCAGAACGTAAGTAAACAGTTGACTTAAAATTTATGAGTTTTGTCCCATCAGCCTAACTCTTTTATTATAAAACTAATTTCTATTTTTATGGACTGTGTAACTACAAAAAATATATCCACAAAGCAGTTTATTCTATAATTATGCCACATAGCCATATTTTAATGCTTTTTGTGATCTGGGAGAGAAAGGCAAGGTCTTCTATTTTGGAGAAGTCTCTCCCATGAAGTAGCAACATTTTAGTTTCTTCTATATTTAAATCACTTCACATTTAAATTACTGTCATCATTATATTTTCTTTCAAACCCCCCAACCATATCACATAGTGCTGCTACACTGATTTTCCTAGGATGGTTCTTAATGAGAACTTTTTAATAGCCACCGTTTCCTTCTGAACCATCAACGAATCTGTCTCTGGGGCTTCTAACTCTAGAATCTATCCCCTCCCTTCTTGGTAATCTGTTTTCACTCTTTCCCTACACATGTCTTTTCTGATCAGACAAATTGTATCCTCTCTTTGTGCCTGTCACTACTTGGCTTTCTTTTTCACCCCTAACCATATTCTCTACTCTGTTAAGATCCAATTTTTCTGAGTTACTTGGGGAACATTGTTGCTCTGCGCTAAATCCTGTGTTACCAAAAAGTATTCATTTTATAATGATGTATGTATAGGTCTGTGTGATTTTCTTGGTATATAAATTGTACATTCAGCTGTTTAGAACAGAATTTATATCTGATGTTTTAATTTTCCTTTCTGTTTCATGTTCAGTATCTCTTGATTACAGTAGTGTCTTTTAACAGTACATGTTTGTTCTGTTGCTGCTCTCATTTTTTAATTATGGGAAATCTGAAATATATATAAAATAAAGAAGATAGTGTAGTGAAATTGTAGGTGCCAGGATAATGAAGTCCCATGTATCCATCACCCAGCTTTAGCAGTTATCAGCTCATAGCTAATTCTCTTTAATTTATTTCCACCTGATTTGGCCCTCATCATTATTTCCAAATGCCTTTTGGACTGGAAATAGGAAAAGCCACATTATTTATCTCAGTCTGTTGCAGATGACATATTTTTATATTGTTAAATTTAGTATTGTGACTCATGAGATAAAGATTCCATTTGGTTTTAATTTTTAAATAGCTGGCAGTTAAGAATATTTCAGTAATGGAATTTAATATTCATTAATTCAGCAAATATTTATTGAGTGTTTATTATGTGCCAGTTGTTATGTTATTTGCTAGGGATCCAAAGATAAGATCCAAGGTCCATGTTGCTTGAAGTTCACTTTTCTCTTTTCTCTAAAACGAAGAATATTTTATGATGGAGCAGTGTAGGCCTTCTGGAATAAAAATTGCAAACTTTCATTTTTCAGGGGCTGATAATGTCTAAGCAAATTTGGGATACAAATATATTTAGCAGCTTCTTATTTTGCCAGAATGAGAACTATATATGAAAATATCTAGTATTTCAATTTTAAAAATGGTTTTACACCAAAAAAGGTATAATCTCAGAATAAAGGACAGTCATTTAATATTTGTTTTTATGAAATATTTACTATGTTCTCCCATTTTTGTTTCAAGACCAATAAAAGGTGATAACTTCCCATTGGCATTTATGCTTGAATACTTTAGAAGGTAGTCTCATGTACTTGTGAAGATTTTAATTAGATAACAACTGAATATTTTTAAAGTTATAGAGCATTTGTGTTGGACAGTTCAAAATTTTGCTATGCAAACAAATTTGGGGTTTTTCTTCCACTCTTAAAAGCCTAAAATTTTTAAAGAAATTTGAAAACCTAGGAGATAATCCTTCCTTTTCTTCTTGTGGTACTGGAGATTGAATCCAGAGGTCAAGCACTTGCAAGTACTCTACTGTTGAGCTACATCTTTAACCCTTTTTAGTTTTTTTTTTTTTTTTGTACTGAGGACTGAACTCAGAGGTGCTTTACAAAACACTGGGCTACATCCCTTGTCTTTTTTTATTTTGAGATAGGGTTTTGCTATGTTGTTGAGGCTGACCTCAAACTTGAGATTCTCCTGCCTCGGCCTCCAGAGTCATTGATATTATAGGAATGCACCATCATACCCAGCCAAGAAATAAATTTTTAAAAAAGTAAATGGGAGCTGGGGTTGTGGCTCAGTGGTAGAGTGCTTGCCTAGCATGCATGAGGCACTGGGTTTGATCCCCAGCACCTCATAAAACAATTAGATAAACAAAATAAAGGTGTTGTGTCCATCTACAACTAAAAAAAAAAAAGTAAACAGGACTGGAAATACAGCTCACTGTTAGAGCACTTACCTAGCATGCACAAGGCCCTGTATTCAATCCCAGCACTGCAAAAACAGATAAAACAGCAAACCAACATAAAAATCAGAAGCCAATTACAGCCTGGCATGGTGGTGTACACCTATAATCCCAGCACCTTGGGAGGCTGAGGCAGGAGGATCACAAATTCAAAGCCAGCCTCGGCAAATTAGCAGGGCTTTAAGCAACTTAGCGAGACCCTGTCTCCAAATAAATAAAAAGGTCTGGAAAAGTAGCTCAGTGGTTAAGCACCCCTGGTTTCAATCCCCAGTATCAAAAAAGGAAAAAGAAAGAAAAACCAATTGCCGTGTATTTTGCTGTTAGAGTGCCCCAGAAGCACAGGTCATACAAGAAATGTATTTTGGTTTCATGCAGTGATGCATACCAGTAATCCCTGTGACTGAGCACTGGGCAGGAGGATTGAAATTTTGAGACCAGTCTCAGCAGCAGCTTAGTGACACCTTGAGCAATTCAGTAAGACCTTGTCTCAAAATAAAAAGGACGGGGGATGTAGTTCAATGGTAAAATGCCCCTGGGTTCAATCCCCAGTTCCAAAGATACATATATAAAGAAATGAATTCTATAAAATACAAAGCATTTATTTAAGCTGTAGTTACTACTTGTTTTGGAAGAGGACTGTTGAATGTTAAAAGAATAAAAAGAACTAGTCCATTCTAAAACTGGATAAGATATATGTGATTCTTTGTGATGCTATTCAGAAGTTGATATCAAATTGGTTATGGCTTAGAAAAGACTGAAATTTTGTAGTTTTTATTGAGTTAAAATGACATCATATGGAAATGACTTGATATAATTGGAATTTTTTGAAAAGACCACAACACCATACACATGTTAAAGTCAGTTCTTTCCTCTGAAGTACTTAAACATTTTACTCAGTTTTTTTTTTTTTTTTTTTGGTACTGGGGATCGAACTCAGAGCCTTGTGATTGCAAGGCAAGCACTCTACCAGCTGAGCTATCTCCCCAGCCCTTTACTCAGTTTTAACATCACCAACCCAGTGTAAACTGGTAAACAGTCCACCTCAACCCCAGGATCTGGGAATTAGGCCTCATGTATGCTAGGCAAGGATTCAGCCACTGAGCCCCAGCCCTACAAGACCTTTTTTTAATTTGTAAAAGCTTTTTTTTTTTTTTTTCCTCTGGTGGGGGCATAGACTCTTCTTTTTTCCCCTTTCATTTTTTTATTGGTACATTATAGTTGTACATAATGATGGGATTTGTTGTTACATATTCATATATGCACATACAATAACATAATAAAATTTGACTACTATCACTCCCTAGCACTTCCTGCCTCCCTCTGGAGCCACCTTCTGTCCCTTGGTCCCTTTCCTCTACTGATCTCCCTTTGATTTTCATGAGATCTGCCCATCTTTCTTGGTCTTCTTCCTCTTTAGCTTATGCTTATCAGAGAAAACATACAACCTTTGACCTTCTGAGTTTGACCTATTTCACTTAACATAATGGTCTCTAGTTTCATCCATTTTCCAGCAAATTTCATAATTGACATAATTTCATTTTTCTTCATGACCGAATTAAAACTTGGGTATACATACCACATTTTCTTTATTCATTCATCCACTAATGGACAGGTAGACTCATTCTATATTTTGGCTGTTGTGTATTGTGTTATAAACATGGGTAAGCATGTATTGCTATAGTATGATTATTTTTAATTCTTTTTTTATTTTTTAGATCTTGATAAACCTTTATTTTATTCATTTATTTATATGTGGTGCTGAGAATTGATCTCAGTGCCTCACACATGCTAGGCAAGTGCTCTACCACTGAGCCACAACACCAGCCCTATTTTTAATTCTAAGTATAACTGGTTCCTTGCCTAGTGTTTGGAGGAACCTCCTCCATACACTGATTTTTATAAGGGTTGTACTAATTTACAATCCCACCAATAGTGTAAAAGTATCCCTTTATCTCCACATCCTCTCCAGCATTTATTATTATTTGTATTCTTACTGATTACCATTCTGGCTGGTGTGAGATGAAATCTTAGAATAGTTTTGATTTGCATTTCCCTAATTGTTAATGATGTTGAACTTTTTTTTATGTATTTGTTGGCCATTTGTATTTCTTTCTTTGAGAAGTATCTGTTTAATTCATTTCCTATTTATTAATTTTTTTTTTTTGGTGTAAAGTTTTTTGAGTTCTTTATATATTATAGATATTAATTCTGTCAGAATAGTAGCTAGGAAAGATTTTCTCACATTCTGTAGGTTCTCTCTCTTCACATTAATTGTCTTGTTTGCTCTGCAGAAACTTTTTAATTTAATGTCATTTAATATTAACTCACAAGACCATTTTTAAAAAAGTATATTCTTTTTTGTTTGTTTTACATTTGATTTGCCTCCTCTGCTTCTTTGAAGAAGATACAGTGGAAATATAACTGCCAAAATCATTGTACTGGAGGTGCAAAAAAGTAGTAGTAGTAGTAGTGTATAATGTCCTGGATTCTAACAATTGCATCTTAAATCCTTGTATATTGTTTTTGAGTTTTTTTTCTCTCCTTGTGTCTTACTTTGATTCATGTTTTTATTAGTTGCCACAGTGCCCATTTCAATATATAGATATTCATCCAAAGAAATGCATGCAGTTTGTGTACTTTAAACTTCAATTCCTTAAGTGGCTTATTTTATTGAGTTTCTGCTGTGCAGCAGGCAGCACTTCCGCCCTAGAACTTCTAAAGTGTACCAGAGACCTTGTAGTTATTTAGAAACAACCCATTATAAATATGGCCAAAACATGTAAGGTATAGCTTTTTATTTTTTCTCTATTTGAGCTTTTAGGTTAAGACCAATCCTGTGTTTGTTTTTCTGAGAATATTCTAAAGATAGAGTCAGAAAAAATTTAAAAAGTGACTAAATTTCAGTTTGAGTAAAACTCTTCAACTGAGTAGAGTTAATGTTCTAAGAATGTATTAATGTTGATATCAGGCATGTAAAGAAATATGAACTTAAGAGGGGCAAGTGAACTTGAAGTATTTGCAGTTTGGAGTTATCCCTTTACTCTGCACACTGACCAAACCTAATTGAGTTTAAATTCTGACTGGCTTATCTTTACCATTATTGTAACCTATTGAATTTTTAAAAACTCAAAGAAGATTTCAAATATATGCAAAAGGAGAATAGTGTTGTGAATCTTCATGTTCTTATTTCTGGCTTCAACAATTGTCAGCTTATATTTAAACTTGCTTTATCTGTAAACCACCTCTAACTTGAGTTTTAGAACAAGTCCCAAACATAGCATTTCATCTGTGTAAACTTAAATATGTATCCTTAAAAGGTAAGGATTAGACAAGAATAAATATACAAAATCACTGTACTATCATCACACTCCCCCAACAGTTGGTAAGTTTACTTTGTCAAATATTCAAATGTTCCTATTTCCCAGTCATGTCATTAATGTCCATTTATAACTGGTTCATTTGAAGCTGGACCCAAACAAGGTTATACATTACACTTAGTTTATAGGTTTCCTAAAATCTGTAACAATTCCCCTTGGGCTGTTTTGCTCCCTCCCCCTCCTCCTGACATTTATTTGTTGAGGGAACAGATACATGTCTCCTAGAGAATTTTCTCACCTTCTAGACTTGTCAGATTGCATCCTCTGGTATCATTTAACACACTTTTCTATCCCTTATATTTTCTGTAAATTACAAGTTAATTAATAAGATTCATATTCGTTTGTTTTTTGGCAAGAACATTTTAAAGATGGGGTTATGTACTTCTAATAGTTCATTTATGATGCATCTGGTATCTCTTTTCTGTGTTATAAATATTGATCAGTGAGTGCATCCAGATTATTTTCATTCTGATTCATTCATTTTGAAAATTTGCTCATGGTTTCAGCAGCCAGTTTTGATCAATGTGTGAATCTTTTGTTTCATGTGATGCTTTAATTCTGCAATTTCTTTTTCATCATTACTGGAATTCTATAAAGTCAAACTTGGCAGTATCAAACATTTAGTTAACTGAAATGCAGTTTTATAAGAAAGACAAAAAAATGCTTGTTTCCTTTTATTTCAGTTTTCAGAATGATGAATTGACTTTGTGTATTCCAAAAAGACTTCCTTGTATATGTGTGTGTGTGTGTGTGTGTGTGTGTGTGTGTGTGTGTGTGTGTGTGATTTTTTTCCCCCCTGTGGTGCTGGGAATTGAACCCAGGGCCTTGTGCATGTAAGGCCAAGCACTCTACCAACTGAGCTATATCCCCAACCTGCCTTTGTTTTTTTTTAAAGTATCATTATGAGATCATGAATTTTTATTATGTTTAATAATGTTTTACTCCATTACAGTACTTTTTAATGTTCAAATTTTCTCATGTTTAACCTGTTGGAGCCATTTCCTATTGCCCCTGCTGGATTTTTATTTATTTTTGTAATGCTAATCTCGGTGAATTCTTCTGGAAGGATAAGGGATTACCATGGTATAGCAAACTCATCTTAGATATTTTCTGCCCTGACCTAGAATCAGCCCTTTGTCTGAAGAACACTGTGGTTTTTTTTTTTTTTTTTTTTTTGTGGTGCTGGGGATTGAACCCTGGATTTTGTGCTTGCAAGGCAAGCACTCTACCCACTGAGCTATATCCCCAGTCCCTGTTTCTTTTAAAAGTACTACCTAGGGACCTTAATAGATATAAAGAAAAATCAGGTTTTATTTGAATAAACAATAGTCTTTCTGAAGTATTTGAATTGCATGTTGTCAGTGGTTTTTAAAACACTGTGCAAACTAGCCTTTTAATTTTCAGTTTACTTTGGGACAGTTCCTGTTAATTAGATACATTTAGTCTATTTTATGGTGCTTCATAAATTTTATTTGTTTGGTACTGGGGATTAAACCTAGGGATGCTTTAACCAGTGTGCCACATCCTCGGTCCTTTTTTGTTTTTTATTTTGAGACAGGGTCTTGCTAAGTTGTTGAGGGTTTCCCTAAGTAACTTTGGCTGGCCTCAAATGTGAGATCCTCCTGCTCCAGTCTCCTGAGTTGCTGGGATTGCAGTTGTGTGCTATCACGCCTGATGGTATATCATAAATTTGAGGCTGTCATAGGGTCTGAGGTTACTTCCTTCCCAGTTTCTCTTTAGTACTCTACTTCATTCTTCTGCTAAGTTATTTTTCACGAGGAATTCTCTGCAGTATTTCATGCTTAAAACTATTTTTAGATCATTGAAGATATGTTGAATTGTTTTTACAATACTGTGATTAGTTGATCCTTTTTGATTATAAATTTTGATAGGTTTGGTGTTAAGTGCCCAATTTTGTAGTCTAATATATTATATGGTTGATCACCTTCTTTTCTCTATATATAGGAAAAGAAGGATAGTAAAGTTTGTCCTATGTACTTCTCCTTAACATTTACTATAAAATCAAGTGGTTGCTTTGTAGCCTGTCCTGTTAAGGTATATTAAAGATCTTTAGGACCGGGGATATAGCTCAGTTGGTAAAGAGCTTGCCTTGTGTGCATAAGACCGTGGGTTCAATCCCCAGCACCACAAAAAAAAAACAAAAACAAAAACAAAAAAAACCCCAGATCTTTAGAAGTTAAGACATGGTGGTACACAGCTGTAATTCCAGCATCTAGGAAGGCTAAAGCAGGAGGATTGCAAATTCAAGGCCTACCTCAGCAATTTAGCAAGACCCACTCAGCTTAAAATAAAATTTAAAAAAGGCTGGAGATGAGCTCAGAGACCAAATGCTCCTGAATTCACTTTTCAGTGCCATACACACACACACACACACGTCCTGAATTCACTTTATTTCGGTTTGTCTATTATAGCGAATGTCTGACTTAAACACTGACTAAACTTTAAATTTGTATGTTTCATGGGGTTATCAGTTAATATACTTTTTTTTTTTCCTTTTTTTTTTTCTTTTGGTAGTACTGGGGATTGAACTCAGGGAGCAAACTCTCTGCCATTGAGCTACGTCCCCAGCTCAATTTAATAGTAATTAAATAGCCAAAGGAAAGTTTTGCTTTTTTTTTTTTTTTTTGGGTGCTGGGGATCGAACCCAGGGCCTTGTGCTTACAAGGCAAGCACTCTACCAACTGAGCTATCTCCCCAGCCCCAAAGTTTTGCTTTTTGATATAATTTTTTTTACTTTTTTTTTCTCTTTATAAAATTGTACTAGGGATTAAATCCAGGACCTCACCCATATGCTTACTCTTTTTCTGATCTTGTTCTATAGAATTTGACTTCATTGTGTTTGTATTCTTGTATATTTTGTATATATGTATATAAATATAATTTATTTATATGTATTTATAGGTATGCATATGAACTCTAAATGTGCTTTCTTTCAAAATATGGTTCTTAATATCTGGGATAATTTCATATGTCCAGTGCTTATCTGTGTATTAGGGTTTTTGTCTTTCTGTTTTTCTTTTGACCTGCCCATGGGGATAACAAAAATTATTGCTCTTCTATTTAATTTTTCTTTTGAACATTTCTTATTCTCTGTGAGGATATGCTTGCGATAGTATTCCATTATTATCTTTTCTGTTCCCAGATATGGGAGTATTTTTTGTGCAAACCTAAAAATCATGTGGTTTTGAGGCAAGTATGTGTTGGATAGCCATCATTTGCATATCTCATTGGATACAAAATTCTATGTGAATAATAGCTCAGGACCTTTGGTAACTTGACATGGTTGGTTGTTTGGCTTTGGACATAATTAGCACATAGTTTTTCCATTTAGGATTCTAAAAGATGGAGATTATATAATCATACTACATAGTTCTTATTTTCTTTATACCCGAATGCATCCTAACCAGTGAGTGGCATGTCTATACTTTCTTGAGTTAGAAAGAATCTCAGTAACTTCTTTCTCAACTACCGTTCCCATTTTGGTATAATTTCTCTGTCTTGGCTCAAAGTCTCAGGAAGTATACCATTACCTAAGAGAAGCTCGTAACTCTCAATCCCAGCTGCCCTCCTATCTTTCCTCTATAGGACAGCCCATGTACTCTCGTGAACATGGTGCTGCTGCATCTGAGCGACTTCAGTTGGGGACACCGCCTCCTCTGTTGGCTGCTCGTTTGGTGCCACCTCGCAACCTCATGGGATCCTCCATTGGGTATCATACCTCAGTCTCCAGCCCCACCCCTCTGGTCCCAGGTAAGCTTTGCTACAGATGGCCATCCACCGTACTGATCTGTTTGTACCTTAAGCTGGTCATCCTAAGAGGTGACCTGACACCCTTATCTGCTGTCACATATTCCCACTTTAACTCTTAGGTTGTTTTATTTTCTGTTCCTCTGCTTCTTTGGTTTGTTTCTATTGGATGCAGGATGAATAGGCCTCCTGTGTGTCTGTCATCTTTTGGTGTCTTCTGTATTTACTTTCTGTGCCTCAGTAACAAAGTCATGCTATTTGGGTAGACAGGAAGGTAGTATCTACTTGAGTGTTTTCTTTTTCTTCTTCTTTTTTTTTTTTTTTTTTGGTGCTGGGGATTGAACCCAGGGCTGCTTAATCACTGAGCCACATCCCCAGCCCTTTTTTGTATTTTATTTAGAGAAAGGATCTTGCTAAGTTACTTGAGGGCATTGCTAAGTTGCTGAGATTGGCTTTGAATTGTGATCCTCCCACCTTAGACTCCTGAGCCGATGGGATTACAGGCATGCACCACTGCACCCTGGTACTTGAGTGTTTCTAATTAATTAGTTACATATTATAAGAAAAACTAGGGTAATTTTTCTTTAACAGAAACAAAAAAATTGATTTCTTACTGATTATGGATAAAATGTCCCTTCCCCTCTTTATTCCTCATTGTGGGACTAATTGAATGTAATGTAGTGATTCTTGAAAAAAAAAACGTTTTCCTCTTGTTAATGTGTATATTTTGAAGATCTGTGGATTGCTTTGTCACAAGATTCTTTTTTTTCTCTTTAATTAATCTTTTTCACTTTGCCTTTAGATTTCAGTTCATCATAATTAACTAAAGGACTTTTAAGTTTAATGGTGTTCTGTGTATTCCCAGGAATTATAGAACAAGGGCTTTTGATTATGTAACTTTAAAACTTCTTGTAACTTTGTATGAGATTTTGTTAGTACTGCCTGTGGTAGCTAAAAACTTTTAATCATATTTTGCTGATTTTTTTTTTAAAAACGAAACAGCATTTATTTTGTATGTTATATTTATAGTTTTTAGAGCAGACACTTACAAAAACCATGAAAGTTATTTTACATATCATCATCAAATTATATCAGTCTTAAACATTCAACTTTAATAAGTAAGTAGTTGAGATTTACTTTTAAGCCACCCGTCATTACAACACATGTTTCTGTCAGAAGGGCATACTCTACTGAAATACTGTCTTTAGTTGTCTTGAAACAAAAATTATGAAGAAGGGACTTAGAGCAGAAGCTGAAATAATTAAATATATGAAACCCAGATACGTGTAAGTGTAGCCTTCCAACTCTTGAGGTGAAAGAATCTGTTTGGTTTGGGTTTTCTTAATCATCATCAGACTACTTTGAGGCTGAATGCAAGCTTTGAGAGTGAAATGCAGATTCCGTATAGGAACATTATTGTGATAATAATTGATTGTATTTTCTGAGTCATCTCTTGGGAGCCCTGGTGATGAATTTCAAAAGGCCCTGGTGATAAATTTCAACATTGTTTAACATTTTGCAAGATTTTTAATACGCTGATGTCCCTCTGTACTGTCTTTTCAAACCAGAAGGGGAAGAATGGAGGGAAGGTGGGGAGAAGGAGTACTGATTAATGGTTCTAGTTCTGATGCCAGATATCTCAAAATCATTTGTGCTTTAATATCATTTTATTGTTTAGGCTCATGGTAGCCTGTTTATGTTTTTTGCAAGAGATGATATAAATTCTGCTCATGAATCTGAAGTTAGGGGAAACACAATATTCAGGGGAGAGGTTCAATCTAAGAAGGTTGTGAGAAATTTGCTGCTTTGAGGACTTCTGAATCCTAGGAGTACTCATTTAGACAGGCACTGCAGTTTCAAATGCCTTTGGAGTCTAGAAAGATCCCTAAATGGGGATAATTTGCTGATCTTACACTTCAAATTGTAGAAGTAACTGACCATTAGTAAAGATTTGAATGTACCTTATCTTGTAGCTTAAACTTAATGTGAACCTCTTAAGGACACAAGGACTTCTAAATCACATTTATGAAAATTAGTGTTTTCAGTTGATTATAACCTTTTCCTTTTATGTAAGATGAAAAGAATATATACAATTTGGAAATAAATGCCTTCAGAAATTTTTTAACATTAACAAAGTAATTATTTAGCCTTAGAATTTAAAAATTAAAATCTTAGTTATAGGGAAAAATACAGGAAATTCAATAATAGTGCATTGATGAAGAATGTCATTAAGATAAATTATTGTATTTGTAAATATAAAATTTATCTAGATGTTTTGTTTGAAATATTTTTTATGTATGAAACTAGGTAATACATCTTCACTTTGAAATACACATAGTCAAATGAATTGGTTGATTTTCGTTTCCCTCCTAGTTAAAAATGTACCTAGAAATCGGTAAGAAACAAAACTCAACAATCTTCCATATAGTGTATACATATAGATGAAATGTGTATTGAAGTTTGGATTGGGTAGTTAATATATAGGGTAGAAATGACTAAGTGAATGAACTTGGTAGTAAGTATATCGGAGTTTGAGAATGGGCGTATTTATGTTTTGTGATAATGTTTTTTCTTTAACTTCCAAAGAGAGTATCTGTCCACTACAACTCAAAAAGAAATATATGCAGGTTGATGTAATTATATGTGTTGAAGAATATATGTTTATCATTATTTATTAGCAGTTATTACTTTATAGTAATGAGAATTGGTTTAACCTCTTTCTGATTTGTTTTATGTTTTGTTTTGTTTTCCCTCAGATACTTATGAACCTGATGGTTATAACCCAGAAGCTCCTAGTATTACCAGCTCTGGTAGATCACAGTATAGACAGTTTTTTTCAAGAACACAGACACAGCGTCCCAACCTGATTGGTCTAACATCTGGAGATATGGATGCAAATCCAAGAGGTCAGAATGTCTTAAACTTTTTCTGGTGATAAATGTAATACAATAGTTAGATAGCTATTACATTTGCATTTCTGAACTCATTTGAAGAAATTAATAAAAGTATGTATATATTCTCTTTGAAGGGCACTATGAAGTCACTTCAAATATTTTAAAATTTTATCTCTAATTGTGATTTTAAGGCAAAAGTTAGAATATATTTAGTTCTAAATAAGATAATGTTCCTTAATTGGTTTCTTGGAATAGGACCTCATACTGTTTCAGCTATGTGCTAGGTATTGTGCTAGGTATTGTGCTAGGTATTATGTATAGAAAATGACTGTTCCCTTTCTCTCCAATAACTATTTAAGGGCCTATTTTGTATCCTGAGAGTTTTGTTTCACACTAATACCACTGAGTACCTAAAACATTACAAATAAATTATCATGACCATTTTTACCAATTCTGAGTACAACCATAATTTAGAACCTATTACAAAGCTTAGGCACAAAAAAAAATCAAAAAAATGAAAAAAAAGAAAAAAAAACCCCACAAGATTAAACATCAGTCTTTACCTTTAATATGAATTGGTAACTTCTTTTCTGCCACCCTCCAAAAGAAGATTATTTAACGAGTTCGGCGAGACTCCAATTACTACTACTTGTAGTTAGATTTCCAACATTTAATTTCAACTTGAGTGGCCACATGCTATACTTACATATTTTTATAATTTAATCATTTCCTATTTTTGCTGTCCTTATTTGATTCCCTTGTCTTTACTGTCATTAATAACATTGTTACCACTGTGGTAAACAGTTTTTGTATTAGGATTGTACCAAGTGCCTATGATGTGCTTTTACACACACACACACAAATATAGATAAATATATGATATTCATATGCATTTTATTTATATGTATAAATATATTATTAATACTTATGTATATATACTTAAATTTGTATAAACAAATTTGTAGATATCAGTTTCTATTTATGCATATATATTATATATATGTTTCTCTCTTATATTCCTTACAACAGTTCATAAAATAGATACTGTTTTCATTCTTATCTTTTACAAGTGAAACCACTGGGGCATATTATTAAAGAATTTGCCCAATATCACACAACTTTTAAGGGCCAGAACTGGAATTTGAACCCAGGTCTACCTAACTCCAAAGAATATGTTCTTACCTTCTTTGTTGTGCATATTGTTGACCTAATTACCTGAAATTAGTGGGAAGCTCAGGTTCTCAATGATTTCATGTCTCCCTTTGTAAATAACCTGGTCTGGTCTGTGTGAATATTCAAACATAGTAATTCATAGATAATCTTTGTCATTGAAGAAGTAAGTCATGTGGTTTCTATACTAAAGACTTGCTTTGTCATCTTGAATAAGTCACTTAACCTCCAGATATCTTTATTATTATTGTTTTAACGAAGCACTTCAATCAAGAAAAGCATTAGGCAATGTGAAGTGGTAATCAGAAGAATTATTTAAGGAAAGAGCAAGGGCATCTCAGGTTCTGAAATGCTTTATGACATCACAATTGGTGTCTCCTCCATTAACCTTCTAAAAACACAAATCCTCCAAGGGCAGGATTTAATTCACTAATTTATTCCCAAGGTCTTTGACATTTTCTGAACTGTAAAATAGTTGCTCAAGAAATTCATGTGAAGTAAATGAGTTTTTATGTCCTAATTTCCCTTATTGTCTCATAGATTAAGTGGAACATAGCGCTTCCCACCTGTATCCCTCCTTCTGCATCCAATAATGAGTTATTTACTTAGTGGAGTTGCTAAATTTGGGGAAAATACTCAGAGTATATATTTTGTGTGATTTACTTTTTTGTTCAGTTCACTTCTTCCACTCATTAAGTTTTACAATATTATTATAGTGTTTTAGACATGTGTAACTGTTATAAGTAAAATATGCCACTATGTAGTATTGACCTTCCCTCCCTCACATTTTTCTTGAAAGACTTGAAAGTAAATGACAGATACTGACACTTTAAAACCTTTAGCTTACATCTAAGAATAATACATAGTCCTATATAAGCACAATATTATTGTCCATTTAAGAATCATAATTCCATAGTAATATCCATTTCTTATGGTGAACTTTTTGTGGGATCACATCTGAAGGCAGATAATGTCCCTTCATTAATGGTGCTCAGTTTGATTGTATCTCTAAGGTGATAATTGTTACTATCTTTTTATTATAAAAGTAAGTAATTTGTAGAGTGGTGCTTTGGCATCATATAAATTCTTTAGTAAACTTTCCAATAATTTTTTGAATGCATTGATGATCCATGCCTGAATTAATTATTACATTGGGGATGGCTTTAAGTTTTTTAACTTGAATTTTTATTTTTTAAAAAAAGCATTGTAATTTTTCTTGCTGTTAGACATTTCCAAAAAGGAAATGATAGTAGTTGAAAGCTATTCACAGTACTTTTTAATTTTTAGACTATTTTAATCATTTAAAATTCCCCCAAAGCTCAATAATATGAATTTTTGTTTCCAACAGCTGCTAATATTGTCATCCAGACCGAACCACCAGTTCCTGTTTCAATTAATAGCAACATAACCAGAGTAGTTCTTGAACCAGATAGCCGAAAAAGAGCTATGAGTGGTTTGGAAGGGCCACTCACAAAGAAACCTTGGCTGGGAAAGTAAGATAATTTGCTTGTTAGTAACATTTAATGGTGTTTTTGTTGATTTGATTGCATTAGTAAATTGTTAAAATTAAGAGTTGTCATTCATCATCATTTGAAAATTCTGTGTCTCAAATTTTAGAATGTCCTAAAAATTGAAAAGCTAAGAGAATATTCATAATAGGTATTTGAAACATTTAATTCTGTACCTAACTCAATATTAAATATTATTGAGACACTAGAAATGAATAGAAAAGAAGAAAAAACTTTGTACCTTTGCAAACGTTGAAAAACTCATCATTAAAAAATGTTGGGGCTGGGGAGGTAGCTCAGTCAGTAAGGCCTTGGGTTCGATCTCTAGCACCCCCCCCCCCCAAAAAAAAAAGTGGTACTCTGTGCCAGGCACAGTGGTACACTCCTGTAACCCCCAGTGCTTGGGAGGCTGAGGTGGGAGGATCCCTAGTTCAAAGCCAGCTTCAGCAAAAGCAAGGTGCTAAGTAACTCAATGAGACCCTGTCTCTAAATCAAATACAGAATAGGTCTTGGGGATATTGCTCAGTGGTTGAATCCCCCTGAGTTCAGTCCCTGTTACCCACACTCTTCTCCCACCCCCACCCCCCAAAATATGGTGCTCTAAGCTGGGTACAGTGGTACACACCAGTATTCCAGTGGTTCCAGAGGCTATGGCCAGAGAAATTGAGTTCAGGACCAGCCTCGGTAATTTATTGAGACCCTGTCTCAAATTAAGAAATTAAAAAGACTGGGGATGTGGTAAAGCAGTCTTGGGTTCTATTCCCAGTATCCAAAAAGGAAAATACGGTATTCTCTCCTTGCTTTAATGTTAGGCTCTGGTAATTGTTGTAGGTCTTTTTAGCGTATGATTTTTAATGTCAATTTGACCTTTTTTTGTAATATCACACAGTTCTCTCTTCTTTCTCTCCACCTGTTCTATTAAGATAAGGGTTATGTGAAAATTGCTTAGTAATTTCTGAAGAATGCTAAGAACTTAAACACTTTTGAATGAATAGAAATTTTGTTTACTTTGCTGATTTATCTCTTGGCAAAGCATGAAATTCGAGAATTAACCAAGATCTATTAATATTTGTTTCAGGCAAGGGAATAACAATCAGAGTAAACCAGGATTCTTACGAAAGAATCAGTACACAAACACCAAATTAGAAGTCAAGAAAATCCCTCAGGAATTGAACAACATTACCAAGCTCAATGAACACTTCAGCAAATTTGGAACTATTGTTAATATCCAGGTAATGTGCCTATGTCAGTAACAGAATCCATACATTCTGTGTGTCTTGGAAAGTGTTCAATCAGCTCACCTTGCTTAAATGATCATAATTATGATCATTTCTTCTAAGCGCTCTGAACTCCACAGTGTGTATCTGTATACCACCTTTATAGTAGAATTGTAAAGCTGAATTTGTTCAATGAGTCAGTGATAATTATTATTCTAAATGCTGTGAACTCTACACTATATAGCTGTATACCCACCTTTACAGTAGAATTGTGAAGCTGAATGTGTTCTTGTGAATTCATTTGATTTTTTTGCTGCTGCCCTTCTTGAAAGATAGTTCTGTCTCATAACAGTGACTTTCTTCCCTACATTAGTGTTATAACTAAGTAACTGAGATTTTTGGTAATTTCTAAGCTTGTAATCTTGTCTGTTAACTGACTTTTATATTTTGGTAAAATAGTAATTGATAAAAATAGTTCTAATCTTAAGAATTTTAGGCAGTGTAATATGTTATCCAGGATCAAAGAAATTTAGCCTTTTTATTTTGTTGTCTGCTTGTTTAGATATTTGAATTCGTGGTTGGGTGTTATGCTGTAATTGAGGGTACATAAAGACTAGTTTAATTTGAAATTTCAGTCTGATAATTGCTGGTTATTAGTAAACCAAAATATATAACTGAATTTAAGAAAATAGTATTGGGGAACTTGGTATTTCAAAATATTGGGGGAAAAAGTGTTCTTTTTGAGCAATTTTTTTTTTTTTTTTGGGTGCTGGGGATTGAACCCAGGGCCTTGTGCTTACAAGGCAAGCACTCTACCGACTGAGCTATCTGCCCAGCCCCTGAGCAATTTTTAAGTAATTTTTTCTCTTGGGTACAAAAGTAGTACATGTTTAGTTTTACCAATAATTGAAAATACATTAAACCCAAGTGAAAAAACAAATCACCCAAATCTTGCTGCTTGGCAGTAATGACTGTTTATCTTTTGATGAAAAAACATACTGATTATATTTATATGGAAGAATACACAACACATAATCTCTTTTGAAAAATGCTTCACACATTTAAAATCACAAAATATGTGATTATACCAAATGTCCCTCTTTTTTCTCTTAAAATTTTCCTACATCATTATTCTTTATGGCATTTAGGAAAATCTACATGGCTTAAACTAGGTAGGTGCAACAATTTTCTCATACTGCCATAACAAATAATATGGACTGAAATAAATAAACAACTGAAACTTATTTCTCACTCTCATGGAAGCTAGCTAATTTGGTTTCTGATGAGGGCTTTCTTCCTGGCTTACAGATAGCTGGCCCTCTTCTCACAAGATCACCTATCTAATTAAGGACCAAATTTATGACCTCATTGAACCTTAATTACTTCCTAAAAGATCTGTTTCAGTGGCAGTTAGGGCTTCAACTTATGCTTTTGGGAGGACATAATTTAGTTCATGCAGTGGATCATATTTATTTAACTATTCTCTATTCTTGGGAATTTATGTTGTTTCTATTATTTTCTTAAAGGTTGCTTTTAAGGGTGATCCTGAGGCAGCCCTCATCCAGTACCTTACCAATGAGGAGGCCAGGAAGGCTATTTCTAGCACAGAAGCAGTTCTAAACAACCGATTTATTCGAGTCCTGTGGCATAGGGAAAACAATGAGCAACCAGCAATGCAGTCTCCAACACAGCTTCTCCTGCAACAACAGCAAACATTGAGTCACCTCTCGCAGCAGCACCATCACCTGCCACAACATCTTCATCCACAGCAGGTGCTGGTGCCCCAGTCTCCTCCCTCTTCAGTGCATGGAGGTATCCAGAAGGTAATCTGGTTCAGTAGGAATTAGAGGTCTAGTCCTACCCTCTAGATCAGTACTTCTCAATTTGTGTTCCTGGAGTTGTTTTGTTTGTTTGTTTGTTTGTTTTGGCAGTACTAGGGCACTGTACCACTGAGTTATATCTAACCCTTTTTATTTAATTTTGAGACAATTGTCAATGATCTTGACAATTTTGTCTAGGCTGACCTTGAACTTGCAATCCTTCTTCCTCAGCCTCCCAAGTATATGGGATTACAGGTGTGTGCCACATCCTCTGCTGGTTCTGGAGTCTTCTACCTTAAACGTACTCATGGTTTTTTGCAAACCATCAGTGTCTGATTAGTAGAAATGCATATTCTTGGGCCTCACCCATCCTATCCTAGTGTGAAGCCTAGGAATCCATGTTTTAACAAGCTTTCTACAGGCTGTTATCCCTGTTCTAACTGCACACTCCTGGCCTTACCTGTAGGACCAAATCTATAGAGTTGATCGCAGATATGGGGCTCAAAAATGTACAGGTTTAAGAAGTACTCTCTTTTGGGTGCTTTTGGGTACTGGGGATTTAACCCAGGGGCAATTTACCCAGAGTTACATCCTCAATCCTTTTTATTTTTTATTTTGAGAGAGGGTCTCACTGATTTGCTTAGGGCCTCTCTAAATTGCTGAGGCTGTCCTTGAATTTGGAATCCTCTTGTCTCAGCCTTGCAAACCACTGGGATTCCAGGCCTGTACTATCACACCTAGCTAAGAAGTACTCTTAAGTGATTCATATGCACACTAAAGTATAATAACTGCCCACCACTGAGTAACTCTAAATTTAGAGATTACTTGTTTTATTTCTCCCTTCTATCCATATATTTGACCTACTTTTTATTGTGTAAGAAAATTCTGTTCCTAGGGACTGGGGTTATATAGCTCAGTGGTAGAGTGCTTGTCTAGCCTGTGTGGGGCTCTGGGTTCAATCCTAGTACCACAAAAATAAATGAGTAAATTTTAAATAGAAAAATTATGATCATTTCAAGCTGGAATGGAAACTCCAAGATAATTGGGATTTTAACTATTGTATTCAGTGACTAAACAGTACTTGGTGCTTGTTTTTTTTTTTTTTTTTTGTACCTGGGATGCTTAACCACTGAGCCACATCCCCCACCCTTTTTTATTTTGAGACAGGGTCTTACCAGATTGCTTATAGTTTCACTAAGTTGCTGAGGTTATCTTTGAAACTGTGATCCTTCTGCTTTAGCCTCCCGAACCATTGGGATGAAAGGCATGTACCACCATGCCCAGCTCCTAGTACCCTTTTTTTTTTAATATATATATATATATAAATATATATATATTTTTTTAGATATTGATAGACCTTTATTTTATTCATTCATACATGGTGCTGAGATTCAAGCCTAGTGCCTCACACATGCTAGGCAAGTGCTCTACCAGTGAGGCACAACTCCAGCCCCCTGGTACCTATTTTTGACAACATTTTAATGAATAGGTGAAGGAAGGAAAGAACAAATCATGTGTTACAACCATTTAGTTACAATAATGATAATCTCCACCTAAGTTTTTTTCATGTTTATATTAAATACATTTAGATTAAAGACAAAAAGGTATTCCTTATAGTGTATTTATATATGCATCATCTTGCTCTTTGCATCTAAGCCTTCATTCATTTTTGTCTGTATCTCACATCATGTTAGGACCCAGAGGTGAATACTTTCCCTAGATGTTGGATGAATAGTGAAGAAAAGAGTGATACTGTTACCTCTGTGATTATTTAACCATGTTCTTTTAATGTAGCTCAAGATTGCCTTTTAAAAAAAAGAAAAAAACTTAGGCTTTTTTTTTTTTTTTTTTTTTTTTTTTAAACTTAGGCTTTTTAAAACTTTATTTTTACTTATTTTTAATGTGGTGCTGAGGATTGAACCCAGTGCCTCACATGTGCTAGGCAGGTGCTTTATCACTGAACCACAATCCCCGCCCTCAAATTGCCTTTTGAGGTGATCATTTCACACAGTTTCACACTAAGTTACTATGTTTTTAAGCCATCTTTCTCAAAGCATTATGTATTAGAGGGAACATTTAAAAATTGTTAGCAGTTTTTTAATATATGTGTATATGCTGTTTGTTGTTACATATTTAATTTATTTTTTGTGCTGGGCATTGAACTCAGGGCCTCGTGAATGCTAAGTTCATGCTCTACAACTCAGCTACATACCCAGCTGTTGTAATGTTTTAGACATCAAAAATGTGCGCATAATAAAACATAATCATTAAAAAAAGACACAGGCTGGGGATATAGCTCAGTTGGTAGAGTGCTTGCCTCTCACGAGCACAAGGCCCTGGGTTCAATCCCCAGCACGGCAAAAACAAAAACAAAATAAAACAAAACAACCCATAATTGTATATTCACCACTTCATCAAAAATAAAAACTTTATGGATAATTAACATACTGTCCCATTTTCATTTCCTTATCTTCTTCCCAGGTAATCACTGTCTTAAATTTATGTCATTTTTAGATGTGTTTTCAAAATGTTTACAACACATGTGTTTATTTTTTTTTATGCAGATGATGGGCAAACCACAGACATCAGGTGCATATGTTCTTAACAAAGTTCCTGTTAAACATCGTCTTGGACATGCAAGTGGTAACCAGAGTGATGCATCACACTTGTTGAATCAGTCCAGTGGTGCTGGGGAGGATTGCCAGGTGTGTGAACTTCATGTATATTTCTATGAATTTCATATATATTTAGAATCATTCAGTGACATAAAGAGAAGCTTCTACTAATTGTAAGCTCCTTGTAATTGCAAAAAACCCAAGTACCTAAACAAATTGATTTTCATCTAGATTTGTAACATCTTATTTCCTTAATCAATGCAAGTGTGACAGTTGACCTAAGTGTGAAAGGTTTATCTTCCTAATTTCCTTAATTATACAGAAATTTGCTAGATAGTTGTTTTTCCATTTAAATCTAACTAAGGGAGGACTGGGAATGTTGCTCAGTGGTGGAGTGCTATGGATTTGATTCTGAGCATGACCAATAAAAAGGCTAAGTAGGCATTTGAGAATTTTAGCTACTTATTAATAGGTAGATATTTTTTCATAGTCCATTTCTTTAATAATTTTCCCTCATTAATAAAAATAGTGAAGGGAAGTCTGTCATTCAAAAAAAAAGTTACATTTCCTTTTTTTTTTTTTTAACTGGTACTGGGTACTGAACCCAGCTCCTTATGCAAGCTGGGCAAGTATTCTACCACTGAGCTGTACCCCTATTCCTAAAAGCTGTACTTTGAAATATGTCTTAAGTAGCTTCTTTTGCTTTCAGGAATATACCTATACAGTCAATATCTAGCATGGAGATGACTGGAAAAAATAAGTGAGCAAGGGAAATCCTGAAAAAGAACAACAACCGAGCTACCCCAAAAAATACTATAAAAAGTCTCTTTAGCTAAAACAATTACATATTGGTATATGAATAGACAGACAAGTAAAAAATAATAGAAAGTCTAGAAATTGAATCATTGGCAACTAGGAACTTATATTCTAACAAAGTATCCCATGTCAGTGAAGAAAAGAAAGTGTTTTTTGGTTTTTGGTATTGGAATAACTAGATAGCCATTTGAAAAAGATAAAATTAGACCCTTTTAAATTACTTTATGAGCCAGGATAATTCCAAGTAGAGCTGAAATGTAGATGCTGATAGAAAAATGCTAAATGATACAACCACCATGAAAGGAAATTTTAGCAGTATCTGGCAAAATTATGTATGTATTTATTTTAAACTTATCATCTTCAGTCTGAGAATCTAGGCCAAACATATATTAGCCAAAATATGAAAAGGTATATGTGCAAGCTAATACTAATTTTAAGCTCCTTGTAATTGTAGGAAACCCAAGTGTTTATCAGTAGGGCCTATGTCCTTTAAAATGTTGTACATTCATGGGGCTGGGGAGATAGCTCACTTGGTAGAGTGCTTGCCTTGCAAGCACAAGGCCCTGGGTTCGATCCCCAGCACCCAAAAAAAAAAAATAAAAATGTTGTACATTCATACAACAGAATATATGTAACTTCATAAAGGAGTGAGGATTGAGCAGAGTAGTTGGCCTTCATTGGCATAAGAATGTAGGGGCAGTAAACACATAAATATTTGCTTATACAGAAGAACAAAATATTAATTTATATAGTTTAAAATTCAGTGATTATGGCAAGTATAAAAGAAGCAAGATGACTGACTATATCTTCTTTTGATATGTATAAAGTTAAATAAAAATAATACCAAAAAATAGAAAATAAAAATAGTAGAGTCCTTTAAAACAGGGATTTGACTATATAATCCTAATGGGATATATCCTGAGGACAAGAAGCTTTTTATTTTTTCTAGTGCTGGTGATCATACCCAGGGCTTTGTGAACAGTAGGCAAATACTCCACCACTTAGCTAAACCTGTAGGCCCCAAAAGCAATTTTAATAAGCTCTTTTTAAAACTCATGTTGGCAGTGTTGGCACAGGTTGAGTATTTGTTCTCCAAAATACTTGGGACCTGAAGTATTTTCAATTTTGAATTTTTTCAGATTTTGTAATCTTTCCATATACATAATGAGATACCTTAGGAATGGGACTCAGGTCTAAATATGAAATTCATTTATATTTCATAATATACCTTATAATCATAGCTTGAAAGTAGTTTTATACAATATTTTTAATAATTTTGTGTGTGAAACAGTTTCATGGTATGGAATTTTCCACTTGTGATATCATCTTGGTGCTTTAAAATGTTTCAGATTTTGGATTTTCAGTTTAGGAATGCTCAGCCTGTGTTCTGAAACTAACTTGTGGGCATTGTAGGATAAATCAAACCAGGAATTAAGCTGATGTCATTGACAACTGAGATTTTTCAAAATAGTTGAAAAGGGGAGATTATGTAACAACACTGTAGACCTGCATTTAAGTTGAAAGTTCATTATAGACTCAGCTTATACTTTTTCTTAAAAAGAAGGGTGGGGGGCAACAAAATAACCCCCAAATGTTTTCTAGTTCTCTTCACTGAAAAGGTCTAAAGATGGTGCAACTCACTGACAATGAATACCCGTAACATTCATAGGAACCTTAGGTCCTTGAAGAATTGGCTGTCTAAAGTCTGGTGTTATGGATGATATAGAATATTTTATCAAACCCTAAGTTGTTGAAGATTACCAGAGCATTATCAAAGGAGAAAGATATCATCAAAGCTCTAGATCCTGTTTGCTGATTTAAAAGAAATTTGGGGAACAGAGGAACTTGTTAAAGGGTCTTACTGAAACCCATGCAGGATACTATAGGAATAAGTGCCCCGTTTTCTTGAATAAGTAATGTACGAAAAATAGGAAGATATGGAGAAGGAAAATGTGGATTAAAGGAAATATACGGTGATTATGGTATTGTGGTTGTTTATGTAGAAAAAAGAAAGAAGTTCTTTTAGAGATAAAACTGAAATATTACAGATAATACAGTAAAGTGTTTGGGTAAGAATGTAGTAATTAGGGATATTAATAAGATTATTTTCTGTATTGATCATTGTTGCTGCTTGGTGATGGATATAGCAAGCATTTTCTACAGGTCTATTCTTGAATGTCCAGAATTCCATTATGAAAAACAAAAATGATTTTGAAGACAAATCCTGAGTCGATATGTCTCACTGGCTATGTTAAACAACTCATAAGCATTAATTTCCTTTTCAATAAACTGAGTTTCTATGGAAATTAAAATTGTGTCGTTAATAAAGTATAAGTAAGAAGTTATTAACACATAAGTGCTCTGTACATTGTAGGTGTTGATTTTAATTTGAATAATAAGTAATAATGTGAATGTCAGCTATGTAGTATCTAAGGGACTTTCCTGTATAGTTAATATAGTTTTAATTTTGAGGATAATTAAATATAGAGATTGAGAGAAGTTTTATGTTTAGGTATGTTTTTACATTTTCTATGAATTTCTTAATTTTATCTTCTGCATCTCTTATATCATGTATTCTAAATTAATTAAAAAGGAGAGAAAAAAGCAATGTGATTGGCAAGACTTGAACCATATAAATTTTAGTGTCCTGTGTAGCTCTACTAGAGGTGCCTTAAAGAGGAGAGAGTGATTATAGAGTCATCTGTTTAGAAATGGAAAGGAATCTAATACCAAAACCAGCATAGCGAAGATGGATGCCTCCTGGTTATTTGTAAAGTCAAATCTGTAAGCCAAGTACTTATATTTTGTTATGAGCACATATTTTATTAAATTGATATTGAGATTATAATTGTGAAGTATCTTGATTGTTAGAAGGATTTTCAGTTATAAGAAATATGGGTCTTTGTTTGGCATTTTGCTTCTGGAAAATAACTTATTATAATTCAACCAAAGACAGCCAGGTACACAACCATAGTCAAACAAACTGAATTCATTATTCAATGTGAGGGGTCATACACAATGAAAGCATGGATTTTAAAAGGATTTATTTTAAGCTTTGGGCTGTATTTAGGTGATTTTGGAACAGGATTTAAAGAAGTAGAGTTGTACCAAGAAAGGGAAGGTTGGGGCTGTAACTCAGGGGTAGAGCACTTGCCTAATGTGTATAAGGCCCTGAGTTTAATACCCAGTATCACTGAGAAGAAAGGGTAGACTAGAACCTAAAAGTGTAGTTGGTAAAGAAGCATCCGTCATTTTTTATGATCATGAATAGAAGGATATTCAGTCATTTTTATGATTTGGCTAGTGTTAGTGTTTTTAATTTGTGTTCAGTCATGATTATGCAGTCATCTTGTCTTTTGTCTTGATGCATCTCAGTCAGAAGAGTGGTTTTGTCTACTATTGCTATTCGGTGAAATTGTGTTTAACCAAAGGGCACTAAGATCTGAGTGGTAGGCCAGGTTCTAGGTGGGGGGGGAGGGGTTCTTTTTCTTAAAATTAAAGCTTGAAGAAAAATAATGGGTTGTATTTAGAAACAAAATGTTGTGGCTAAAAATTAATAATCTTTTTTGTCTTTTGAGTGACAGTTGAAGTCATGGTTGAAGAGCTGGCTTTTATAAATGAAGTTTTTAAAATAAAAAACATTAACCCCTAGGAAATTTAAAACTATAAGTATTAGTAAGATTTGATTTAATCATATTCTTGGTTTTTTTGTTTGTTTGTTTTGTATTTTAAATAGATATTTTCAAGTCCAGGCCATCCAAAAACGATTTACAGCTCTTCAAACTTAAAGACACCTTCAAAACTTTGTTCTGGGTCTAAATCTCATGATGTTCAAGAAGTTCTTAAAAAAAAACAGGTACCAATCTCAATCTTTTTTGGTTTGTAGAGGAAACGACCTATTGAATTTTTAAGAAGTTATGTTAATACTTTTAAATAAGTTCATGTTACAGAACATCATAATACTTACACCTTCTCCATTTAATGCTTAGTCAAAAACCAAAAAGGGATGAAAAAACAGAAAAATGTTTCACAATGCCTTTCAGTGACCCCGTCAAACACAGGAATAACTTTTTTTTTTTTTTTTTGGTGCTGGAGATTGAACCTAGGACCTCACACATGCTAATAAATAAGCACATGCTCTACCAAGGAGCTATACCCTCAGCCCTAAATTTTTTTCTCTCATATATCCGTGTGTGTGTGTGTGTGTGTGTGTGTGTGTGTGTGTGTGTGTGTGTTTTGGGGGGGAGAAAGGAGAAGGGTGGAGTAGGACGAGGGATTGAATCCAGGGACACTTTACCACTGACCCACATCCCCACCCTCTTTATTTTTTATTTTGAGACAGGTTCTTGCCAAGTTGCTGAGTCTAGCCTTGAATTTGAGATCTCCTGCCTCAGCCTCATGAGTTGCTGGGATTACAGGCTTGCACCATTGTGCCTTGCTCTGTCATGTTTCCTTTTCTTTCCAGTGGCGAGAAGCAGATATAATATATATTCTTTATTTTCTGTAGTGCTGGAGATCCAACCTAGGGTCTGATCCATGCTAAGCAAGTGTTCCACCACTGAGCAACACTCCTAGCCCACAGCACCTAATGAAGAGCAGATACTTTTATTTTAGTATTTTTTTGTCTGCATCCTTTTTGGTTTTGTTAGTTGAATAATGTTTCACATAAAACATAATGTTTATGTAGTTATTATTCATATAGCTATGAACACAGTCATGTGTAGTCATATTTAGTTTCATTGTCATATTAGATTTAAGCTACTCAGAGGTTTTTTTCAAGTAAAGCAGATATTTATATGTATGGTTTCAGAGAGATTTACTTCTAAGGGGATGAGAGCAAAATTTTCCTGGCAAAAATTCAGATTTTGGTGATTTCTAACCTATAATTGCATCTCACATTTTTATTAAATTTGGAGCTTCAAAAATAAGGATTTGGCTTATTACATTGTTAAGTTGAAAATAGCTCTTTATTTTCTTTAAAGACATCATTCTAGTCAGTAAACCTCATAGAGCTAATAAGTGTCCAGTATTTTAAGTATTTTTTAAATGCACAGTTACAAATGTGAATTCTTTTATTCTGTAAGTTTTGGGGAAAACATACTCCAAGATTGTGTCCCTGGTTTCATCTCTCTCTTTTTTTTTTTAATTAGAAAGAAAATCTTAGGAATAATTCAGAAGAAATGAGATATAGTAGAATTATGTATAATTGGTACATTTTGTTATCCATTACTAATGTCTTTTTTACCTGTATATACAGGAAGCAATGAAGCTGCAACAGGATATGAGGAAAAAGAGGCAAGAAGTGTTGGAAAAACAAATAGAATGTCAAAAGGTAAGATAAGAACTTATTATTTGCATGTTGGAATTGATATATAGAATTGATTTACAAAGATATTCGTAGTACTGAGTTTTTAAGACTGCAGTTTACAAAGCATAGTTTTACTTTTTCTGCTTATTTTGTAGATGCTGATATCGAAGCTTGAAAAGAACAAAAACATGAAACCGGAAGAAAGAGCAAATATAATGAAGACTTTGAAAGAGCTTGGAGAAAAGATCTCACAATTGAAAGATGAATTAAAAACTTCTTCTGCAGTCTCCACACCATCCAAAGTGAAGACAAAAACAGAGGTATCTATTTATATTTTTCAAAGATTATTGAACATCTGCCACATTCTTGGCACTTTGAAAGTGCAGTGGAACTCTGATGGGGAGACAGGTAAACAATGATAGTATATTTTTTTTTCTAGTGTTTCTATAGATAGAGTATGTACTCTCTTTGAGAAGAGGTGATAATCCTCTGTTGGAACAAAAGTGTGTTTTATTTTCATTTGGTGCTGGAGATTGAACTCAGGGCCTTGTGCATGCTAAGCAGGTGCTTTTCCACTGAGCTACACTCCCAGCCCTAAAGATGTGGTTTTTTTAATAGAATTTTTTGTCCTCTGTGCTGATGAAAAGGAAACTGCTCAAGTGATGGGAAGAAAAGGACTATATTCTATAAAACCATTCCTTTTTTTTTTAGATTTACATTGTCTAAAACTTTTTTTAAAATTTTGATTCATTGTATACAAATGGGGTACAACTTTCGTGTCTCTGGTTGTACACGAAGTAGTTACACCATTTGCGTAATCATACATGTACATAGGGTAATGATGTTTGTCTCATTCTATTATCTTCCCTTCCCACCCGCTCCCCACCCCTCATTTTCCTCTATACAATCCATCCTTCCTCCATTCTTGCCCCCCCACATTATGTATCATCATCCACTTATCAGAGAAATCATTCGGCCTTTGGTAAAACCATTCCCTTTTAATATTCAAAAGATATCACTGGTCTTAATAGAAATAAAAATGTGGTATGCTATTAGAAAGAACAATAAGAAGATCCATTTCAGTCTAGTTTTATTATTTTGTATCTGTTTCTATACCCTGGGAGAGTACCATTATACCCTTATACCATAGCTTCATAGAGGTTCCATTATACCACATCTTTATAATGGATTTTAGACCACTTCTACCCTTTGAGAGCTAGGAATAAATTTGGCAGATATGGAGAATATATTTATTATATATATTACATTTGAAATTATGGTTCTATAACTGTAGAAAAATAAAATAGTTAAGATTGATTGCTTTTACAAAATATAAAAATTTGTTTTTATTGAACTATTTCCCAATTCTAGAAAGAATATAATATGCTTTACTCTTTTTTGACATATAGAGAGTCTCACTAAGTTGCCCTGTCTGGTCTCAAAACTCTTGGGCTCAAGTGATTCTCCCACCTTAACCTCCAGTTAGCTCGGACTACAGGCACAAACCACCATGCCTAACCATATATACATTTTAAAAATTAAAGAACTAGGTCTGTGGCTCATGCCTGTAATCCTAGCAGCTTGAGAAGCTGAAGCAGGAGGGGATGGTGAGTTCAAAGCAATCCTCAGCAAAAGCAAGGTGCTAAGCAACTCAGTGAGATGCTCTCTCTAAATCAAATACAAAATAGGACTGGGGATATGGTTCAGTGGTTGAGTGCCCCTGAGTATAATCCTCCCCTGCACCCCCCAAAAAAAAAAAAAAAATTAAAGTGCATGGGAGAGCTGGGCATGGTGGTGTACTCCTGTAATCCCAGTGATACAGGAGGCTAAGGCAGGCGGCTCACAAGTTCAAGACCAGCCTTAGCAACTTAGTGAGACTCAGCAACTTAGCAAGACCCTGTTTCAAAATAAAATACATAAAAAAGGACTGGGATGTGCTTCAGTGGTTAAGCACCCTTGGGTTCAATCCCTGTTACCAAAAATAAAATTAAAAAGTGCTGGGGAATGTGATTCAGTAGCAAAGTACCCCTGGGTAAAATTCCCAGTACCCACCCCGCCCCCCAAAAAAAAAGAAAAAAAGAAAGAAAAGGTCATGGAAGGGAAAATGTCTCTCTCTCAGGGCACCTAAAGACTTGGGTTGTTTTTTTTTTTTTTGTATCTTATACAAGAAAGAGTGGAAACAGTTATAGAGTTCTTATCAGAAAGTAATTCTGTAACTGTTACCTTTGTATAATTAATAAATGCTTACCATTTAATTTTCTTTACCCTAATATGTTTTATTTATGATGCATTATTATGTGAACATTATTTTCAGCTCCCTCTTCTCAAATGACTGTTTCCAGGATCTAAATTATAGGTGATCTTATGCTGTTATACTACTTTTTATTTTCCAGTAATATCATTATGCTCACTACACATTTGTAGTTTTGTTTTGTAAAGTTGCTTTCCTTAAAGCACCCATGTTTATGGCATCCTCTCATTTATTTTCCAAAAAAGGAATTATGTCATTGTGTGACTGTAATTTTCTGATAAGATCTTGGAAGTTATCTTAAAAAATATCTTTTTACTCTTAATTTTTCCACAGGCCCAGAAAGAGTTATTAGATACTGAATTGGACCTCCATAAGAGGTTATCCTCTGGAGAAGACACAACAGAATTAAGGAAAAAACTCAATCAGTTACAAGTTGAGGTGAGATTTGATCCATCACATTTAACATCTCAAAAAATAGCTTTCTTTTCCTCTATTTTCTAAGATTTAGTCTACAGTGTATATTACATTCTACTTTTTGTTGTTGTTATTCAGGCTGCACGATTAGGTATTTTACCTGTGGGTCGAGGAAAGACCATGTCCTCTCAAGGTCGAGGAAGAGGCCGAGGCCGTGGAGGAAGAGGGAGGGGCTCACTAAATCACATGGTGGTGGATCACCGCCCCAAAGCACTAACAGTTAGGGGATTCATTGAGGAAGAAAAAGATGAATTACTTCAGCATTTCTCAGTAAGTTTTTAAAGTAGCAAATGCTAACTGTGAAAACACTGTGTTCAGCATTTTCTTTGCTACAGTCTGTATAACTACTAAATGTTTTTATACATTGGAAATTTTAGTTGTAAAAACGTGTATTAGCAAATTCTTTTTAGCATATTTGAAGGTCAAAAATGTAGGTCTTGCTTTATAATTCCATGATACTCCATGTAAATGCATGTGTAGGGACAAATTGTTCCAAAGCTGCATTTGATTTTTGTTCTTGGATTATTACATGGTATACCAGGTAGTTGTAGTCGGTAAGTAAAATTAATTGGAATAGAGGTAAAAGCCAAAGAATTTATGAAGATAGTAGACATGTTTAGTTATATTCTGTATGCCATGGCAACCACCTCCCTTAAGACAAACATACAGAGAGAAATTTGTTACAGGCATATGTCTTTATTATTTTGACATACAGAGTGTATTGTCTTTCCATCCACTCATTCTGCCTCTGTGGTGCTAGGGATTGAACCCAGGGCCTTGTGAACTATTTCCCCAGCCCCAACCAACATTCATTCTATAAGTGTTTATCGAGCTAGAACATTTTTATACATGATCTCAATTAATCTTAAATAATCATATAAGTGTGAAAATGAAAATGTGAAACTCTACATGTATCATTTTGTGTTCAGATATGAAAATCAAAGCTTAAAATGCCAACTAAGACCATTCAGTTAAGTGCCAGAACCAAGATAAGTAGGTTTCCTCTTATTAGATTTGAGATTTAAAATGTGTTAAAGATGGTGAGCCAAATCATGAAGGGCAAGGCCTCACTCCAAATGTTTTTAGTAGTTTGATGCTCATTAATCTTGTTTACCCTGACTCTTGGAGAATGGCAGGCTATTATGAAAGTCCAGATTTGAGAGTCATCTGACAATATTGAGTACTAGGAAAACACCCTAGGATTAGCTACTCGGGGCAAGTTAGTATGCTTTCTTTGAATAATGTGCAGATGTTACTGTGAATAAATTTAGCATACTTAAAATGAACTCTTCTTAAGATCTTTGATATCCCACAAAGGCCAAGATGATGAAATCTATATTTTTAATACTTTTATGCTGTCCTTAGTGCTTGTGAAAGAACAAACCATATGTATGTGAATATAGATATATAACCACATCTATATAAAAAATTGATGGGTTATAGGCAAGCTAGAATAATAATTTAACTCTGGAGGTCTTTGTAGTTTGTTTTTGTAACTAGTAGTCTACTTCTAAGAATTTATCATAAGGGAATTGTGGTTTTGCACAAATGGTGCCCAAATATTCTCATTGTGGCACTCTTAGTGAAAATGGGAACAATGTAAATATTCAGTAGTATTTTACTGTCATTAAAAATGTGTTCTCTCTCTCTTTTTTTTTTTTTTTTTTAGTTGAAGATGGACACAATACCTTTATTTTATTTATTTTTATGTGGTGCTGAGGATGGAACCCAGTGCCTCACTCATTCTAGGCAAGCACTCTGTCACCGAGCTACAACTCCAGCCCCTAAAAACATGTTCTGAAAGACTATTTAACAATATGGGGGAAATTTCAGGATTAACTATTAGTTTAAGAAAAGGTTAAGTACCTACAGTAATCCCAGCAACTCAGAGAGGCTGAGGCAGAGGATTGTAGGTTTGAAGCCAGCCAGGGCAACTTAGTGAGACGCTATCTGAAAATAAAAGGGCTGAGGATGTAGCTCGGTAATGCCCCTGGGTTCAATCCCCAGTTTAAAAAAAAAAAAAAGAAAAGAAAAAAAAGATTAGATTAAAACTACACATAAACTTGAAATGAAAGTAAATGAAACTAAACAATTAAATTGTTAGTTCTAGGTAGCAGAATTCAAGTTTTTAATTGTTATCTTTGTAGGCACTTCTTTTTCTCTAACTTTCAATGAACATATAAATCTTTTAAAATCAGCTTTTTACCTAAAATTATTTTATATGTTAAATATTTGTTTTACAAATGTGGAATATGTAAAAATATAAATACAATTTCTTGTATTTTAAAGATCAAAATCAGTGAGTTCAGAAATAATTTTAAAAAAGAGAATCTTTGCCTATATATCTTTTTTTGATTTTAAGTATGTTTTATAATTGTAGGTGGACAGCATGTCTTTTTTTTATGTGGTGCTGAAGATCGAACCCAGTGCCTCACACTTACTAGGCTAATGCTCTGCCACTGAGCTACAACCCCAGTCCCCTATATATCTTTCACCTCACAGAGATCTGAGGATATTAAAGATTCTTTCAAAGAATTCCATTGAGTATTTTAACGTTACAGGTTTGTTCAGCAGCTGAAAGTTTTAAGTCATAAATCTTACTTAAAGACACAGGACAAGAGCTAAGGTACATTCATTAATCCCAGGTTAAAGAGACATTTGGCAGACTTCAGCAGGGGCAAGTTATTTTCCTAAGTGTTTGGAATATTTGGACTTGAGTTGGCATTTTTCAAGTAGCATACATCAGTTAACTTGCGTAGTGTTGAATTGTGGTAGTGTGGTTTAGCCGTTGTACTCGCTGATGGAACTTAGTTTTTTTTTTTCTTCCTGGATGTGAAGGTAACATATGCATCTCTCAATATGTTTGACTTCAAGTAACAGATAAATAACTTGAACATTTAAATGTGTATTTTCTTCCTTTTTAAGAAATCATGAGGCAGGGAACGTTTTAGTCACCTTTTCGTTGCTGTGACCAGAATACCTGACAAGAACAACTTAGAGGAGGAAAAATTTATTTTGGTTTACAGTATCACAGATCTCAGTTCATGGATGTCTGACTTCATTGCTGTAGGCCCATGTGGAGGTAGAATACCATGGGGGGGAAGGCACGGGAGAGGGAAGTTCCTTCCTTCGTGGCCAAAAGGAAGCAGAGAGAAAGGATTGCCAGGTATATGCATCCTTCCAGGGCATGTCCATAGTTACCTGCCTACTCTAGCCACTCCCCACCAGCTTATTCAAAGGATGGTTACAGCTCTCCTAATCTACTTGCTTCCAAACATTCCTGCATTAACACAGGAGATTTGGGGGGGCACTTCATATCTAAAAGTTTGAGAATTGGTTAATTCAGAAACTTAGCTACTACACAAGATATTTCTGCTATCCAAATATGTTGACTCTTCTTGTTCTTGGGCATTTTTCTTCATGGTACTAGGGTGACCACAGCAACAATAAACATCATACACAACCTCTAACAAGAATGAACAAAGGCAGAAAAATAAGGTTACTACCTTTCTTATGCCAGTTGTTAAAGTAGAGAAGAAAACCTTCCCAAATACTATTCTGCCTATCTCCCAGCCACCACCAGTCCCACCCATTGATATATCGGCATTCATCTTAGCCAGAAGTGTCCTGTACCCATTTCTAAACTAATTCCTATTGAGGGAAACAGAGTTACTATGATTGAATTAAACTAATCATGGTTTGACCTCTGAGCTGAGACTTGTGGCTACTATTGCTGATGAAATTCTGGATCTGTTAAAAAGGAAAGAATTAATTAACTAATTAATTATTGGTACTGGGAATTGAACTCAGGACCACTTTTGCTACTGGGCTTACATCCACATCTTCTTGCCTTAGCCTTCTAAGAATATGGGATTACAGGCATGTGCCACTGTGTTCATCTTAAGAAATTTCTTACTTTATTTACATAAAAGTTCATACACATGCATAATTTGAAGAATCAGATTAACTTAACCACTACAAATCTTCTGTTCCATTTTCTTCTATTCATTAAAGACCTATACTTTTACCTTTTTAGCTGATTCATTTTTTTAGGTGTTGATAGACTTTTCTTTTTTTATTTTTGGTGCTGGGGATTGAACCCAGGGCCTCACACATGCTAGGCGAGTACTCTACCACTGAGCCACAACCCCAGCCTGACTTTTTAGCTGATTCTTTTAATAATGCTTTCACTTTTGTTTTTATTGTTACTTTTTTTTTTTGGTACTGGGGATTGTTCTTGGGGGCACTCAACCACTGAGCCACATCCGCAGACCTATTTTGTATTTGATTTAAAGACAGGGTTTCACTGAGTTTCTTTGCACCTTGCTAAATTGCTGAGGCTGGCTTTGAATTCATGATCCTCCTACATCAGCCACCTGAGCCGCTGGGATTGCAGGTGTGTGCTACCACTTCTTGATTTTTAAATTTTAGGCATCATATATTGATTGCCCATTAGTCTTTCTGTTTCCCACCTCCCCAAGTTTTTGGCTTTGTTATATTTTCTCTTGCTGGATTTATATCTTTAAAACTTAATCACCATGCTGTCACTTCAGTGGGTTGCATAAAATCCATAGTTAGTCCTTCATCTTTAGTCAGAAAGTCCTTTGAGTCTTGAAAAATAAATTTAGAAGTCTGAGTTACTGTCTCTCTGAAAATATTTATATCATTTTTTATGTTCTTACTGGCAAAACACTCTAATTCCTCAACCCTGCCATTCCTAGAACTTTGTATAAGGCACCTGAGTACTTCCACTGTAATATAAAATTTCTCAAATACAGTTACCTTTTCCCCATAGCTATTCCAGAGTTTTTACTCATCTTTCAAGTGTCTGAAAAACATATTTTAGTTTTACTACACATGGAAGTGATACCTTATAGTGAGGCAAATAATTTTCTTTTGTGTTTACCAGAATAAAATTTTATATTTTCTCCGAATTTAATATATGGAAAAATTTGCTGGATAATGCTTCATTGGTTGCCTTTCATCAGACTTTGTTATAAACACTTTTAGTAAAGTAAATTTTGGTCATATTTACTGTTATTATCTGTCACAGGTGATCAGGAAGTTACTTTCTCTGTACACTTTACCGCACAGAGGGTTCTTCAGATAAAAATGCAATTTTGGTAGACAGCTATAGTTGTGAAATGCAGAAATGTTTTGTAATCTTTATAAAGTCATTGAAACTTCATTTTCTCTCTGTACTAAAAAAAAAAATCCTTATAGATAATTCCTGTTCTTAGTACCTCCAAAATAACACAAATTATAAAGGAGAGGGTACCACAAATCTGAAATCCCATCAGTTATGTTTTATGAACAGCCCGTTTCATGTGTCCATGATTATATACATATTCCCCACACTTCAAAATGTTGATAGAACTTTATTTTATTCATTTATTTATACGTGGTGCTGAGAATCGAACCCAGTGCCTCACACATGCTAGGCAAGTGCTCTACCACTGAGTCACAACCCCAGCCCCCTACATTTGTTTATTTAAAAGGCATTCTGATGTACCATAATTTGTGTTCAACCCCCTATTAATGATAGGTTAATTTCTATTTTTCACTATTATGAAAAATGTTACATGCATCTTACTGGATTTGACAGGTTTTGTTTTTTCATACTGAGTATTTTTTCTTTTATTCCTTTCTTTTTTTTTTTTTTTTTTTTACTGTTTGAAGACAATTCAATTATTCTTTATGTGAGACAGTCTTTTTGCATTGGAAGACCTTTTTAACCCCCTGTTTCTACCTACTGAATGTCAGTAAATTGTTTTTTGGTACCAAGGATTGAACCCAGGGGTGCCTAACAACTTTTTCATATTTTATTTTGAGACAGTGTCTCACTAAGTTGCTTAGGGCCTTGCTAAATTTACTGAGGCAGTTGGCCTCAAACTTGTGATCCTCCTGACTTATCCTCCTGAGTCACTGGGATTACAGGTGTGCACTACCATGCTTGGCCAGTAAATGCTTTTCAAGTCAATGTAATAACCAAAATATTTCCAAGAGTGATGTTATTATCTCCAATTTAAAACCATTGCTTTGGGTAAGTTCCTAGGAATGTGCTGAATGAAAGGCATGCATATGTAAAGTTTTCATACAGTTTGCCAAATAACCCTTCAATAATTTTTTTCTAATAGTGACCTTGGATAGAGTACTTGTTTGTTTATATTTTCAGAATTTGAGTTTTGTGTTTTTTTCATCTTTGCCAGTTTTGTGATTGATGAGTGATGACTGGCATAGATTTGGCATCAGTTTCCAATCTGGGAAAATGGCAGGAATAGATGAATTTCTCTCTGAGCAACATCTAATATAGTTCCAAGAACTCTTAAGTGACTGCATATAACTTGTCCTTTATGGTATATAATTGATCTTATAATCGTATGTTTTAATTTGAACTTCTTTATGCCTTTTGCCAACACACATATACAAAATGTACAAGTGTGTACTATAATGAAAAAATGATTCCCTTTAATTCCACTCACTCAGTTTCACTATCTTTAAGCATTTACCTTCACTCATTTCTCACCACATATCTTCTCAAAGATATTCTTTCTACATATATTATTTTTCTTTAATAGAAATGGTAACATGTTATACAGCATTCTTGTATATGTTCCTTTTTTTTGTTTTTAATACTGGAGATTGAACCCAGGGGCGCTTAGCCACTGAGCCACATCTCCAGCTCTTTTTATTTTTTAATTTGTATTTTTGAGACAAGGTCTTGCTGAGTTGCTGAGAGCCTTGCTAAATTGTTGAGGCTGCCTTTGAATTTGCAGTCCTCCTGCCTCAGCCTCCCAAACCACTGGGATTACAGGCATGCACCACCATACCCAGCCTTGCATATGTTCTTTTCATTTAACACCTATTAAATTCTTACAGAGATTGGTCTACACTAGTGGATATGGGCTCAGTGTTTGATCATAATATATGTTAAGATGTACTTAAGCAGAAATGCACATAAAACAAGGTTATGTAATAATCAATTGACAAAAATATCATGATGTTCTAAAGGCGTGGAAGAACCTAACCCTATATTTCCTCTGGAAGCATTGGTTTGGTATTTGCTAATTCAGTGTTTGTAGTAACTTTTTAGAACATCATTACCAGAAATAACAAGAATTGACAGTACATCCCCAAATGTGCATCCCTAGATATTGTATTGTTCTACCTGTCTTTAAATTGTATGTGAATGCAATCTCACAGTATGTACTTAGGATCTTGATTCTTTTATTTACCATCATGTTATTTGACATTAGTTTGCTTTTTTTATTGCTTTATAATATTGATTTGTATAAATATGCCATACTTTTTCATCCTTCCATTGATAGGTATTTGGATTAATTTCACTTTATGACTTTTATAAAGTGTTGCTGTAAGCATTCTTAGAGATGTATTTTACTGCATATGTACACACATGCAGAGTGAACCACCTCTCTTTTAGATTCATGTTTGTGTTCTTGACTCAGTATCATCAGAACATATCTTTATTATAATTGTTGTTCTTTCTTTGTTATAAGTTAACTAGTGAGAGTTATTTGTTCTTAGTGCCAGACAGCATGCAACTTACATTCTTAGTTTTTCCTTCAAAGACGTGTGCAATACAGGTAATGCCTTAAAATTCCTTTTGGAGTACAGAACCTGCTGCCTTTTCTGATTATATAATTTATACATTTTTACTTAAGAATTTATATAATACAGCAATGAACAAAAGACAGTGAAAGCCTCTATAATTGGGCTGTGTGTTTAGAGGATAAAGGCAAATTATATCTACTACACATATTGCTCGATGATGGTAAATATATCTTTGGCGGTCATTTTGATGCATTATTTTGGGATGTCCTTCAAGTCAGAATGTTTTGTGTTAGATTTTAAGCATTTAGCCCCCACAAGGAATTTTTCCTTAGGTCTCGGGAAGATATCCTGTGCAGGCAATAATTGACATCACTTGTCTGGGTGATGTATACACTTACCATACAATGATCCATATGTTCTTTGGAAATATTTGGCAAATGCTTTTTCATAGACAAACCAGACTGAAATTAGAAAGAACTCTTTCTGTTAAGTTTTTCAGAACTGCACCCAGAATGGGCATATTCTGCATTTTAGCACTTTTGATAGAAAAGTTGTCAGAGTGACTGAGCATTCATTTTCATGAAGCTTTGAATTCTTTTTCTTTTGTCTCTGTTACATTGTCTTTAAAAATGAAACTTTTTGCCTTCTGTTACTGAAATTTGCTGAGGAAATCTAGTACCAAGAAGCACATTTGAACAGAGCAGTTTTACCTAGTTAGGATGTAGTGTCTGATTAATGCTAATTTAATGTAGATGAACTGGGGAGTACTTGTCATTGAATAGCATTTTAGAAGAGGAAATGGGAAGAGCTATATTAAAAAAGTAAATAGGTGGGCTGGGGAGATAGCTTGGCTGGTAGAGTGCTTGCCTTGCCAGCACAAGGCCCTGAGTTCGATCCCCAGTACTGCAAAAAAAAAAAAAAAAAAAAAAGGAAATAGGAGGCTAGGGCTGTTGCTAAGTGGCAGAGTGCTTGCCTAGCATGTAGGAGGCACTGGGTTTAATCCTTAGCACCACATAAATGTAATACGATGATTATTGTATTTTAAATATTTTTAGTTGTAGATAGACATAATACCTTATTTTGTTTATTTAGTTTTTTTTTTAATGTGGTGCTGGGGAATGAACCCAGTACTTCATGCGTGTTAGGCAAGGATTCTATCACTGAGCCATGACCCCAGCCCAAATAATTATTTTTTTAAAAAGTAAATGAACTGTAAGACATGCAATGAAATGAATAGACATGAGACTCGTTTCCTTTGTTGTTGTTGTCGTTGTTGTTTTGCAGTACTGGGGATTGAACCCAAGATCTTGTACGTGCTAAGCGAAGCACTCTACCACTGAGTTATATATCCCTGGTCCTTTTTAAAATTTTAAGACAGGTTCTCACCAGGTTGCTCAAGCTGCCCTCAAACTTGGAATCCTCCTGCCTCAGAACTCTAAGTAGCTAGGATTATAGGCATGCACCACTGTGCCTGGCTCTTTGATTCACCTTTTTAAAAAATTAGATATTTTAAGGTTTGAATCTAAGTCTGTAACCATCAAAGTCAAAGGTCAGTGATCAAGAAAAGAATATTTGTTATTCTCATCATAATGTGTATAGAAGAATGACTATATAAACTATCCCAACTATGACAAATGGTAAAAATTTACTGACATATATAAATGGTGGACTATTCAAGACAGACCAGAACATAAGGTTACTCTAAATAAAAGGGATTTCATTTTTTTCTAGATTGTGGATCCACCTTAACAGATTCCCCCCCCCCAAGATCATTACACTTTCTAAGTAATATAGAATTTGACAAAATCATTATAAAAATGATGCAAACTTACATGTTTTTTTTAAAAAATATATTTTAGGCTACAAACCAAGGGTCAAAGTTCAAAGACCGTCGGCTACAAATATCATGGCACAAACCCAAGGTACCATCTATATCCACTGAGACTGAGGAAGAAGAAGTCAAGGAAGAGGTAAAAAAATTGAATGATTAAGACTTCAATTAGATCATCTCCCACTTCCCAATTAGATATTTTCCTTCTCACTAAATAGTACAACTTAAAAATATTATATATTGGGTGTTTTTTCATGTTTCCATTTAGTTCAGATCAGCCTAGAAGTAATAATCAGTCTTAAAATATAAGAAAATTGAGAAAATTAATTTTGCTTTATTATTCTTATTCTTTTTCTTTACTTTTTTCTTTCTTTCTGGTTTGGTAATGGAGATTTAACCAAGAGGCCACTCCCTGGCCCTTTTTATTTTTTAAGTTTTAGACAGGGTTTCACTAAGTTGCTTAGGGCCTCAATAAATTGCTGAGTCTAGCCTAAACTTAAGATCCTCCTGCCTCAGTCTCCCAAGTTGCTGGAATTATAGGCATGTGCAACTGTGCTTGGTTTACTGTTGTTTCTAATTAGTTTATTAAAGTGAACACTTAAGTTGTTGCAAATTATTTCTGATTCATCATAATCTTGATTTTAAAAGATGCCAAGCATTTAGAATTGATCAAGTGTCTTCTGACTGTATTGGTAATTTTACATAATAGAAGCAGAAATGCTCCTCATAACAGAAAGTTAAGACTTAACTTTAGTAATGTTTGTGGCTACTTCTACTTTGTGTCAGATTTTAGATTCTCCTATATGATTTGGAATGTCAGTGTCATGGGAGGTTAGTATATTCACTCCTTACAAATAATCGGATAAACATAAAAGGAAAAATTTAGTAGTTTGGCCATTTATTTTTCTCACTTTGAAGTTAATGGAATAAAAAGAATTTTAATTTATCAGAGACATCGCTCATAGATATTTTTAAATTTCTTCTATCATTCACACACCACTCACATAGTATTTATTTTCCTGATGATAATTAGAATGAAAATCTATTAAAATTAGCAGAGGAGAATTTATATCCATTTAAAAAGTGTTTGGGGAAAGGGCTAAGCTTGGTTAACAAGTACAAAAGCACAGTGAGACTGGAAGAATAAGTTCTGATGTTCTGTTACACAGAATGATTATAGTTGACAATATTGTATAATTCAAAATAGCTAGAAGAAAGCATTTTGAATGTTCTCATCAGGAAGAAAGAAAATCTTTTGAGATGATGATAACCAAAGTGCCCTGAGTTGACCAGTACACAATGTTTGAATATACCAAAACATCATACTTTACTCTGTAAAGAGAGGTTCCACCCTGTTCAACAACAACAAAGTTTTGGATGTTTTTTGCCCTGAGAGATAACCCTTGAGTATATCACTTGTAAATATTGCCTGGGTTTTGTATACTAGTCTAGTTCTCCATTGGCCTAAAAAGTATTTTATTTAATATTTGTGTATCACTAAGCAGATTTTACCCTCTTTCTTCAGGAAACAGAAACCTCAGATTTGTTCTTACATGATGATGATGACGAAGATGAAGATGAATATGAGTCTCGTTCATGGCGAAGATGAAATCTGATGCAAGCTGTATAATTTTTAGGAATATTGTTTAGAAGAACAACTTTTTAAAATTATTTAAAGAAGTCAATGAGCCAAAAAATTTTTTTTCTTTATTTTTCTTTTCAACACAGTAGGTTTAAGACAGCAAGTTTGCTATTTAAACACATCTCATAATTGTACATGATATTAAAGCACCAAAGGCCTAGTGACTTTTATGCAGTTATGAAGATCCACAGGAATGACATGGATAATCTCTAGAGCCTTATTTTCCACACCACCTGTTTTTGTTGCTACTGGTGTTGGATTATGATGTAAATGACAGGGTGTTCAGAAATTTTATTTTGGATTATAATCTGCTGATAAAATTTCATTAAATGTCAAAATCGCCTGGAATCTCTTAACTCTCAGCTATTATGAATGGGTCGTCAGACAGTAGGAGATATTTGTAATTAAAATATCCTTTTGCTTTCAAGAGTTGTCTTGGAAGAAAAGTTAATTTTTTTACTGTTGAGGAGCCCAATTTGTATTCATTCTAGTTTTTTCAGGGTTTTTATGTGCAGTAGTACTATTTCAGTGAAAACCACAACAAACTCTGTTCTTAAATGCTATAAGGCAATGGTAGCTAGCTACAGATATTTCTATCCTCATATTAACTCCTGGACTTTCCTTGCTGCTGATCTTTGCTTTGATACTTAGTGAAAATTGGTTCAGTTGGTCCTTTTTTTTTAAACTCAAAATGTAAAAGGCTTTCACCTGTTCACCCTTTCTTGTCTCCTGTTTTCTTCCTGTTGCCTTTTTAGTCATAGATGTGACTTACCCATTATTGAGATGAATGATTTAGTTGGGCCTCAAGAGTCGTTCCCCAATAAAAGGTTTAAACCACCACCTTAATAAATAAGTGATATTTTGATGAGAATAAAAAGGGAGAGTCACCAGCTTCTCCTTCCCCCCTCCTTTAAAGGTTTAGTTATAGTTAGACAAAAGGTTTAACATGTGTCTGAAATTCTTTTCCTAAATTTAAACCATGATGGTAAGGTGACTGGGGGTAGGTCGGGGGTGGGGTAGGAGGCTGGGTATGCTAGTAATAAATGGGAGTCATAACTTGACCTTGATCAGATGACCTTATATTTTCATAATTTTGTAGCTTATTGCTATCCATGAACATATGCATCCTTTAGTAGACAGCTTCCTTTACTGTGTGCATTTTTACTGTACACTGTATAGAATATCTGTTAAGTAAAATATATGTGTAAATTTATGTTCTCGTGTTCTAAATGTTAGATGGAAAAGCAGAGGAGCAACACTACACTGTACTGACCCCTGGGGAAATAAACTGTACATAGGATGTCACTTTTTCAAGGATATACACATCTGTGTTTTTAATGTGTGTGGTGTGAAAATTTGAAACCTCCTTTTGGCTTCAGAAGGTTCTTGGTGATCACTATATCAAGGATTTTGTTTCCTGAGGTAAAGACTTGTTTCTGAAAATGGAAACTATTCACTAAGAAACTTAAAACCTTCAGGACTCTAGATTTACTTAGTTTCAAAAAGTTAAATCCCATGTTCTGATCATCCTTTTCCTTCTACATATTTTCCTGGGATGATGTATCAAACCAGGGTCATTTTTAAGTTCATGTAATTTTCCCTTCATAATAAGGACTTCCTCTTTCTAGGCTATAGTTATATTTCTGATAGCACTGAAGCTAAAATAAGCTTATAAAAGAAGGAGAACATTAGAATGGGGTACCTAGAATAAGCAATCTTGCTCCTTACTCCTCCATCATCTCTAATGAAATTTTCTTGTCTGTGGCTCAGTCAGTATATATTTTGAAAGATTCATTGTGGTGAATATTTTGAGTCCTGACAATTTAAACGTGATAGAGGGAACAAAGGATTTATATATTTTTTGTACAAAGTTTTTTCTTAAACTGTATAATTTTGTAAATAATTTGTTTGTTTTTTTTTCTTTTGTGTACTAAAACTACCAGCGTATAGATTTCAATAAGAATTGTTGTATTTTTGTATTTGGAAACTGAAAATTACAGTAAATTAATGGAGCTGTAAGAAAATTTTCAGTAGACTGACAGTTCAACAGAATGAGATTCCTTTTCATATGATTTTTTTAACTTCAAAGTTGACATCTTACTATACTCTCACTATAGAAAGTTGAGGATTTCTTTGACTTTTAGTTACTGGGGGCAGGGGATAAAAGAGCAGGGTGCTAAAGTGAATAACAGTTTTTTTTCATTAAGGTTTGAGGTCCTTTGTATAAAATTTCATTTTCAGTGTACCTTAAATAGAACTAAAACTATTAAAATGTCCTAAGAATTCTAAAACATGCTTGATTCTCAAAAGTGAATTCAAAATATGGATTGATTATATTATAAAATTTAAGGTTAGTATATAATAGTTGAATACATACATACCCACACACACTTTTTACTCTTTGGGGAATTTTTGTACCTGCACCCTCAAATCTCAAACTCTTAAAATTTCTCTTAAAAGCAAATAACTACCATGACTTTTTTTTTTTTTTTTTTTTTTTTTTTGTCATCTTTATTTACAGAAATAACATAGAGCATCAGAGGCAAATTCTGCTGTTCTCCTTAATGTGTATGATATCTTTATAAGTAGTTGATCAGCAATAACAGCCACCAATATGGCTAGGTCAGGTTGAGTTACAGGTTTTCTGCCCAAGCCTAAAAGGTAACCCTAAGAAATGCAAAATTTCTCTCAGTTTTTTCATGTAACATTGGGAAAATATTGTCACCAGCTAAGATGATAAATTGGAAAACAGCCTTGTTAAGGTGAAAAAGGTCCATTGTGATGGATCATTATTTCAAAAAAGAAGAAAAAAATCATGTGAAAAGGAATAGTGGTTCCTCTTGATGTATAGTATGCCTGTATTATAGTTTTTACAAAATTGTGAACTTGTGTAATAGTAAAATAGGAGATATTGTTGAATTTCTAACTGTTTATACATTTAAATTCATATATGTAATGTTTGTTTTATTGATTACAATCTGAATTTCTAAGAAGCATGTTGACTTTTGCAATAAAGATGCAATATGGAATGGTTCACAATTGGGGAAAAAAGAAAAAAAGATGAAAGTATTACAAATTTAAAAGAATTTGGAAAATTTATGAACCATTCCAAAAATTATAACAATCACCAAAAGAGCTGTAATTCTGGCTTGTTCTGGAAAGAAAGAATATGCGTGTGTATGCTTGCTCATGAGAGAGAGTGTGAGCAGTGTAGGTATGTATGTGTGCTTTCTGTTGGGTTCAAGTACATGAACGAGTGTCACTCAATACGAAGTTGGGCTCAGAGTCACTGACTGGCTTTTAAATGTTCAGTAGAACAACTCCCTCAACAGGGTAGTCTGGAGACTGAAAGAGAAGTCTATTAAAGTGTTCCTTCTAAATAACCATTGATAGCCATATTTTATTGGTCATGGATAGATTTTAGTATCCAGATATAAAGCACAAACAATATTCTGAAAGCAGTTATATTATTGGGAAGATATTCACTTTGTGTGCCAATAATAGGAAGAACATTTTCCTTAAGTAGAACAGGAAAAAGGTAAAGAATACCTGGAAGAGATGACTTATAAAGATACATCAGTTTTAAACATGATGAAGATTTGTAAGGATTAACCAGAGAAGGCAGTGACTGGGTGGTGATGGGAAAGGGAAGGGGAGTATATCACTGGGGCTCCTGTTTTCTCATTTAAAAAATTGCTCCTTTTATAAAAATTCCCCTTAATTGCATTGTCTGAAAGGGCATTTATAAATTTCAGAAAAGTAGTAAAGAATGAAGTTAAGTTTATTTTCATTCTTTTCATATAAACAATTAGAGAAATTTCATTTGTATGTATTGTGTAAACCGCAAATAAGCTGTATGTGGCCATTTGTTTCAAATAGATTGTAAGTGGTCCTATCCTGTGTATATTTATAAACTTTACTTCTGGGGCTTTTTATAGGGGGTGAGATTCTGAACATAGTTATATCTATTTAAGAGTAGCAAATCAAATGTTTTACTAAGATGACACTTTCCTTAATAGAAATTATTGGTTTTATTGATGGTTTTACTGATTTTGAGGTAAATTGTGCGAAAACTAAGGACAGACTTTGAATCATGAGCCCCAGCATATTTCCTAGTCTGAATTTTGTTAGGAGTAAACACAGATATGACTGTATATATCAACACTTTTTGTTTTGTTTTGTTGGTACCAGGAATTCAACCACTGAGCCACATCCCCATTCCTTTTTTTAAATTTTTAATTTTGAGACAGGGTCTTGCAAAGTTGCTTAGGATCTCGTAAAGTTGTGATCCTCCTGCCTCAGCCCCCTGAGTCACTGGAATTACAAGTATGGGCCACCACACCTGGAAACTTATGGAATATTGAATAACAGTTAAGACTGCTTTTGTCCAAGTGGGACCAATGTTATCTTGTTGGGCAGACCTGCTCATTTTGTACTTCATGTTATTATTTTTTTTAAAGTCTACACTTTTTATTGGTACATTATAATTGTACACAATGGTGGGGTTTATTGTTACATATTTGTACATGCACACAATATAAATTGGCCAATATAACTTCCCAGCACTTTGGACTTATTTTTAATCTCAAAGACCTATGTAAGGGCCAACCATCACTGACCAAAAAGAGCTACTATTGTATGTATTATGAATTAACCATTTATGTTAAATTGATTTTCTTATTGGCAAGAGATCTGCTTTCAGCAGGATCATCTACTTTCTGGCCTTTTACCAGTTCTGAAGTCAACGTTAGGTTAACCTAAGCCATTCCAATATTCTGAGATAAGTGACTTGATACAGGTGAAATTTAGGTCAGAGCAGTGTTTTTTTGTTTTTTTTTTTTTATTATTTGCAAGTATTTGGTTTTTGGTGGTTGTAGTCATTAAGTATGACAAACATTACCATTTTTCTGTGTTTGTGTGTTAAATTATCTTTCCTTTTGGTGAAAGAGCAACAAAAGAAAAGGCAGCCTTAATCTAATAGCTTGCTTTGGATGAAAATAAGCTTTCATTTTTTTTTTTTTTTAAACATCAGTTTTCTAACCACTTTATGGAGTTTTACTTTTTTTTTTTTTTTTAACTGATGATTGAACCTAGGGTTTTTTACCACTGAGTAACATCCCCATCCAGTTTTATTTTTCATTTTGAGACAGGGTCTAATTAAGTTTCTGAGGGTCTTGCAAAGTTGCCTAGGCTGGCCTCAAACTTGCAATCCTGCCTTAGCATCCTGAGTTGCTGGGATTATAGGCAAGCACAACCAGGCCTGGTGAATTTTTCTTGAGGATGAATTGGTCTCAGGATTGAGGTTGCTCACACGTTTGAGTTCTTAGGCCAAGTGCTTCCTATTTGTCTATGTAAACGTGTTTCTGCATAAATTACTGAGTTCTAGGCCCTGAACTGCCCTCCAACAAAAAGGCCATTTATTTACTGTTGAGTTTTTTTTTTTTTTGAGCCTGTAGGGGGCTCCAAAAGGTAAATTTAGTCTTAGAGCAGTGACTAAATCTTGGTAACAACTTGCAATGAGACATTTCACACTATAACCCAGTATATACACACACCCCAAACAAGTTTACCAAACAACATTTAGGCTTACTACCCAATAAGCATTTGGCATCTTTATTCTTTTTTAAAATACCTTTATTTTTAATTTATTTGTGGTGCTGAGGATGGAACTCAGTGTCTCGCACATGCTAGGTGAGCACTGTACCACAGAGCCACAACCCCAGCCCCCATTTTTATTCTTTTAAATAAAAATTTTTGTCTATCCACTCTTGAACTTTCAAGGTTGCAGTTTGGAAAACTATTGAGTTGCAGGTTGGATTGAATTTTTAAGTTACTGTCTTTTTCACTGTGATATTAATACTATTTTGAGTATAAAATGATATAACTATGTTGCTCAGAAAAGTGGTCTAGAATCTGAAGTTGTTTCTTAGTCTACAGAGTGGAAATGCATACATTAACTTAATTACTTGAAACTTTCTTGAACCTGAAAGGTATTTTATAGTTTTTTTTAAAAAAAGATGACTTCTGAGTGACTTTTTAAACTTGCATCCATATTTTGTATTTTGTCATTTGTCCTCTTGGGAAGGAGGTGGAATATTAGTGTATTGGTGCTACTTTTTATGCAAATCAAGTCACTGCAGGAAAAAAAAATATGTGTACACACACACACACACACACATATATATATTATATATATATATATATATATAAACTGCCTGTGAAGTCCATAACTACTACTAATACTTAGTGTGTATAAATCAATAAAAGGTTGCTTGGCTTTGAATTTAATTCTGCACTTATTTTAGAGTTCACCTTAGCCTTCAGTGATTCAAAACAAATTTTAATTTCTGTGAGAAAATTGTGCATATTCTAACATTGTGCCATTGAATTTCACACTTTTTGAACAAATGCCCCTGTAAGTTTATAAGAAATATAATAAAACCCTGTATAAAATTACTTATCCTTTTTCCTTTTTTCAAAAATCTAGATGATTTTTAAAATTTCTGTATTGAGTTTTTAGACTTAAAATTTTATTTTTAGCACATACTTGTACATAGAGGGTAAAGTGTGATATTTCTATGCATGTATACAATGTGTACTCATCAGAACAGGGTAATTTGTCTCCTTATCATTTATATTTGGAAGCTTCAAGCTCCTCTCTAGTCCTTCATGAAATATATAGTATGTTATTGTGAGCGTTAGCCATCCTACCCTGAGATGGGACACTAGAACTTAATTCTTTTTTTTTTTTTTTAAGTATTTTTTTAGTTGTCAATGGACATTTATTTATTTTTATGTGGTGCCGAGAATCGAACACAGTGCCTCACACATGCTAGGCAAGCGCTCTACCACTGAGCCACAACCCTAGCCCAAGAACTTAATTCTTCCTATGGACCTCTTATCCAGCCTTCACTTCCACTGCCTCCACTCCCCTGACCTTCCTAGCCTCTAGTGATTACTATTCTCCTGAGATTGACTCTCCTCCTTAGCCTCTACATGTGAGAGAACATACATTTGTTTTTCTGTGTGTTTTTATACTTAATGTCCTAAAGTGCCTCCATTTTGCTGCAAATGACAGGATTTCATTCTCTTTTATGCCTAATACTATTCCATTGTGTATACATGCCACATTTTCCTTATGTATCAATTCATTCATTAAAGGGACATCCTGGCTATTGTGAATGGTGCATTAAACATGGCAGCATAGGTATCTCTGATACTCTGACTTCATTTCCTTGGATATCTCAGAAGTGTGTTGGCTGTGTCAGTAGATTTTAGCTTTTTGAGGAACCTCCCTACCATTCTCCATAATAGCTGTTCTAATTCACATTCCCACCAGCAGTCTGTAAGAGTTCTCTTTGCATCCTTCCCAGCAATTTTTTTTTCACAATAGCCATTCTGACTGGGGTGAGATATCTCATAGATTTAATTTGCATTTCCTTGATGGCTAATGATATTTACCCTCCCCGCCCCCTTTTTGATACTAGGGATTGAACTCTGGGATTCTCACTACTAAGCCATATCCCCAGCCCTTTTTCTTCCTTCCTTCCTTCCTTCCCCTTCCTTCCTTCCCCTTCCTTCCTTCCTTCCTTCCCCTTCCTTCCTTCCCCTTCCTTCCTTCCTTCCTTCCCCTTCCTTCCTTCCTTCCTTCCTTCCTTCCTTCCTTCCTTCCTTCCTTCCTTCCTTCCTTCCTTCCTTCCTTCCTTCCTTCTTTCCTTCCTTCCTTCCTTCCTTCCTTCCTTCCCTCCTTTCCTCCTTCCCTTTCCTTCCTCTCCCTCTTCCTTCCTTCCTCTTTCTTTCTCTTCCTTTCCTTTTCCTTTTTCTTCTTTTTCTTTTTCTTTTATTTTGAGACAGGGCTTCACTGAGTTGCTGAGACTGCCTTTGAACTTGTGATTTTCCTGCCTCGGCCTCCCAAGCTGCTGGGATTACAGGTGTGAGCCACTGCACCTGGCTGATGTTTACCATTTTGTCATATGCTTGTTGGCCATCTGTATTCTGGGAAATGTCTGTTAAGATCATTTGCTCATTTTTAAGTTGGATTATTCCTTGAGGTTTTGAGTTCCTCACCTATCTTACATGTTTATCCTTTGTCAATGAATAGTTTGCATATATTTTCTTCTGTGCATCAGGTTGTCTTCTTTGCTCTATTGATTGCTTCCTTTGCTGTTTAGTTGCCTCTTAGTTTAATATAATTCCATTTGTCTATTTTTGCTTCTGTTGCCTCTACTTTTGATGGTCTTATCCAAAAAGCCATTGCTTATATCCACATCTTGAAATGTTTTCTTTATGTTTTATTTTAGTAATTTCATAGTTTTGGTCTTATATTTAGGTCTTTGATCCATTTTGAGTTGATTTTTTTTGTATATGGTGAGGGGTCAAATTTCAACCTTCTGCCTATGATCTCCAGCTTTCCCACCACCACTATTTGAAGGGGCTGTGCTTTCCTAGGGTACATCTTTGGGTGCCTTTATTGAGAATCAGTTGGCTATAGATGCCTGGTTTATTTCTAGGATCTTAACTCTGTTTCAGAGGTCTAGCCACTTAATCTTGGGCAAGTATGCAGTTTCTCATTACATGACTGAGCATTTTCAGTTTCTAAAATGTAAACAGAAAGATTGGAAACTTGATGAAAATGTTGCAGTATCTTCAGACGTCCATAAAAGAAAACCATTGAAATCTGTAAAGTAGACATCTACAGCCAACTGATTCTCAACAAGGCACCAAGTATAGCATTTCTAAATCTCTTGTACTTTTAGAATTCCTTAGGTAATAAACCTGACTTTCCCATAGTCTTAAGTAAATGTTTTCAGTTAAAATGATTTATAATTTCCAACTACACACTTAAAAAAGAATAACTGCCATATATCAAAAGTAGACTGATGGACCCAGGTAATGGGTTGAGTAATTTGCCTGCATTCTGTGCTTACAACAGCCTTTGAGAAAGATGCTTTTACCTCCTTGTTTAGCTTTGAAAACTGATTTTTGGAGTGACTCAGTTTGGAGAGACTCAGTGACTCCCCTGAGGGTCACTGTAGAGGTAGAGGTGTAGAGGTGGGGTCAGGGTTTGAACATGGGTTTGACTCCAGAGTCCATGTTCTCTGTACTCTACTGCTTCTAATAAAATGGAAAATTGCAAGCCTGTGGAATGTCACTGATCTTTTATATTAGTGTCTGTCAAATACTGCCATTCTGGCTCCATCTATCTCATCTGCCTTGCATTGGAACCTAGCTCCCTTGGGGAGCAGCATCATGTTGAAAATCATAGAGAACTGTTTATTTATGCTAATTTGTAGAAAAACATTTTGAAGTAATAATCTTCTGTGACCTCTACAATGTACAGCCAGCCAATTTGATACATTTCACAACAATTTGGCTATATCATAACCTATGTTTATTTTATTTTCAATTTTATCTTGTGTTTTCCCTGTGGCAAACTGAATTATGATAATCTTACAGTATTTCTACCCTGCCTCTTTGTGTTTTTAATATTTCTGGTGCCTTCTTCCTTTTAACCTTGGCATTAGAAAAATTGTGTTGTCCATAAATAAGTTTATATGCTTTAATTTAATGGTGTTTTAATATAGTATACTAAATTTTATAGACGAAGTGCTGAGAATAGCAGTGTTCACTTACAGTTGTCTTTATGCCATAGATTTTTTTTAAAAAAGAATACATTCTCAGGGTATATAACTGATGTTCATGTCTTTGTTTGGTTTATAGAATTGATTTTTACATGTTCAGATCTTTAAATTTTAGTAATGCTTTTATAATCCTTTAGTAATGTTTTCTAGTTTTCACTATTTTGGCAACTAGAAAATGCTTATCGACTAATAATTTTTATGGTAGTAATAGTCATCTGTAAAAAAGAAAAAGAAAATGTAATCAATCTTAAAGGAGTGGGGACTTTTTATTCTTTGACAGCCCATGAGAAAACTAGGCACCATCTAATAGGGTCAATGGAAAGTTTTTTGGTTTTGACAAATTTTATAGCCACAGGGAATATTTCCAGTATAACTATATCAAGGAAATTGCTGAGACAAAAAGAATGATTATAACATTCTGCTCGTAACACAGAACATAATTTTAGTAAGATAATTCTCCCTAAAAATAAAATTGAATTATGTGTTTTAAAAATACTTCTACCATTGACTGGTTAAAAAAAAAGTTTGCCTGCTGTTATTAAAGAATTCTCAACATGTTTTGCTCTGAAATATTAAAGATAGGGAAGAATTTTATATAGAGAAGTTAATTTCTAAGAGTTAAAACTTTTTTACTTTTTGAAAATTGTCTACCAATAGCTTTAAAGCACTTCTGTCCCTGTGATTTATTTAAATCCTAATAAATTATACATTTCTGCACTTTAGCCATTCATGTGAAAATTATTTGGAGTCATCTCAATAGAACAGTGCTGTGTGGTCTCTTGAGGCTCCAAGTATGTCAAAGAAGTTTAATCCACTCTTAGTTTTATATTTTCAAGTGAATATTATTGATAAATCAGATAAAGTTGAGAAAGTCTTTAAAGATTGAAGTAAATTATTAAAATCTACTTAAGGGTGGGGACATATTTATATAAGGATCTTTATGTAACCCTTCTGTTCTGAGTTTGGAAAGCTTTTTGTGAGTCTAGACACCTATTAATTTCTCAGCAATTCTACCCCTTCCCCATAAAAAGTGTATCTAACTGGAGCATTCAGATGTGCACAAAGCTGTTTTGACATTGCAAAAACACCTCCCCAGTTATTTTTTCTTGCTATGTTTTCCAGGCTGGCTTTGAACTCTCCATCCTCCTGCCTTGGCCTCCTGTTGTCCCTCCTATTTTATGACTCAGGAATTGCCTTTTTATTCATTCTGAGGTTTTGATTGTTGTCGTGGGCAATAGTTTCATGTTCCATAGGCTTAGGGTGGCAGAATTGGTTACAATTAAAGATTTCAATTGTTTTCCTTTCTTTGCAGCCTACATAAGTTAGAATTCAAAGAAAATTTGTGCCATTAAAATAGGTGGAAGTTACAATGAGGTTTGATTATGTTCAACATCATCTATCATTCTTACCCAAAAACATGGATTTTTTTTGTATGTGTGCCATACAAAGAAACTACGAAAACATATTAGGTGTGATGGGGTAAAATATTCTGCACACTAAGGCCCTTTAGGAACTATTGAATAAATAATTTCATGAAGAACCAGAAGAGGTACTAAAAAGCAACCTATCTCTGCCTTTCATTTGGCTCTTTTTCATTTCATCTCACTACAATTTTAATAGTGTTAAGAAGAAATGGTGGCAAACTTGGAAATGAAATTGTAAAAACTATTATGATATTGTGATATATTCCATATAAATTTTTTTTTTGACATCAGGAAGCAGGGCTTTATTCTGCGACATGGAGGAAACAGGCTTTGCCCACCTGGCCCAGACATAAATTGTTACAACTCAGGTACTGGCCAGCAATGCCCCTTGTGGACCCCATGCAGGGTCAAAAGACATATATTTTTTAGTATAGGTCCTGATTTTGCTAAGTTTGTACAAGTAGGGTGTTTAACCATTGTTCAGTAACTCTGTTCAGATTTCAGTTCTTATTACCTGTGTGAGCTGAGATTTTTAATTAAGTCTTCTGAAACTCAGTTTACTCATATTAAATGGGTATTTTAAAATTAGTGCCCATTTAATGTTCACAGAATTGGAATGAGCATTATAATGAGATAATGTCGCTAAAGGTATTTTGCAAAATGTTTATCACAATTAGCACATCATCTAACCTTCATTATATTGCCTGAATGGAGTTATTTTCAACCACAATTGAATTTCCTATGTGGGTTATTAAATCATACGGAATCACCTAAGAGAATGTGTTAGCAATGTTGGAAAAACGAGAAGGAAACATTTCATACCTGACTGTGCACCTCTGTGTTTTACAATACACCATGATGATCAAAAAGGTATAGACTACCAGATTCTAGGTGACAATATTTTCTAATCTTTGGTGCATAATACTTGCAGCCATGAGGGAAACCAAGTACAGTCTGTTTTGACAGTCATATGAGTCTCTTACTGCAGCCAATTGAAAGAATCCCCTTTCTAAACTAAGAATCCTCTCTTACCAGTTTTCTTTATATCACATAAAAGCATAGATATTTCCCCAGTCTTTTACTCTGATGTATTTATTTAGCAGTCATACCTCAGAAGATCCTTACTGGCTGTTCTGTTGGGTGTCATATGATCTGCTCCAGTCTGATGAATCCTTTAGAGTGAATCTCTTAGTTATGTAAAATGAGATTTTTTTCCCTTAATTCTGTGAGGTATATGTACTTGCATATATAAAGGCAACCTAGAAACTGTGCTTCAGAATGTGACAGAAGAAAATTATAATAGAAAAATTGATGATACTATTTTATATAGAGAACAGATTTGTTTGGGAGACACTAGAATAGCTGTTGAATAGATGTATTTTTAGTATAAAGTCTTAAGTAACTGCACAACTCATTCATGAACTTTGTTTCTGGGTAAAAGGCAGAAAAGTACTTAAAAGCAAGCTATCATTTTTGCCATTCCACAACTTTATAAAATTATTGCTCAATGATATTCTGGAAAAATATGTTATTAAAACAAACTTTTAATTTTTAATGGGTTCTATTATAACCATTAAGCAAATGACTTATTGAACAGTCCATAACAAAAAAAGATGTAAATACATGAAAATATTCCACACATTTTGTCTGGAAATGATTTCGTGCATGTGGTACTGGGGATGGAACCCAGGGTGCTCTACCACTGAGCTACATCCTCAACCCTTTTTAATTTTTGAGGCAGAATCTCGATAAGTTGCCTAGACTGGCCTCTACTTGTGATCTTCCTGCCTCTGCTTACCTAGTCACTGGAATTACAGGGATGTGCCACTGTGCTTGGCTCCCTGGTCACTTTAATAGAGGTGTATAAAAAGTGAAAGGGAAGGAGGAAAGCACAGTAAAGAATCGTCATTTCACCAGGCAATGTCCCACATCTGCAATTCTAGCTACTCAGGAGGCTGAAGCAGGAGGATGAGAAGTTAGAGGTCAGCCTCAGCAATTTAGTGAGACCCTTAGCAATTTACAGTGAGACCCTGTCTTAGAATAAAAATAAAAAGGACTGGAGATGTATCTCAGAGGTAAAGCTCCCCTGGGTTCAATCCCCCCCCCAAAAAAAACTAACTAACTAACTAACTAACTAACTAAATAAATAAATAAATAAATAAATAAATAAATGTCTAGGGATGTAACTCAGTGGTAAAGTGCTCCTGGGTTCAATCCCCAGTACCATGAAAATCAATCAATCCATCAAGGTGACCCAAGGGAATCTTTTTCTTCTGTGAGACTATTTTTATTTCTCTATTTTACACTTCCTTAGGACATTATGACTCTCTATTTAGAAAAATTCGAAGTCTTATTTATTTATTTTTACCAATGTCTTGTGGCAAAGTTTTCTTTAGAAGGAGGAAGAAAGGAGGTTGTGGCAACATGATTCCCTCAGGGATAAACCAGGGGCACTATGCTCAATTCACAGGTAGACCCTCTTCTTTGTTTTCTGCTTTATTCTTTCTTCTAATTGGAGTAATTAACTTAATGTGACTACCCAGAAGCCAGAGGCAAAGTTGCATTTCAAACTTAAAAGCAAAACAGGGATAGCAGGTGTGGAATTTTTGATAATGGCTTTATCGGGACTAGATCTGGAACATTAGATGAAGGGACTTTTTCTACCAATAATATTACCTGTGGATTGCATTTTAACACTACACTGTAACCAAGAAAGGAAAGCATCTGCGGAACAAGCCTATCTTATAACTGATACAACAAGCTCAAGAACTATGTATTCGTTCAAACCTTTACATGGTCATAGTACTTTCCACTGTGGGATCACAAACTGCATGTGAGTTTGGGTCTTTCATGCAAGAAAAGATGATTTGCTATCACCACTCTGTGCATTAGTAGTTTAACAGTAAAACTCAACTTTGAGAATATATGAAGAACTTTTCACCACGGCATTATGACAGGAACAAATGACTGTCATCTGCACATTTGTTTAAAGAGCACATTACATTATATGATAAGCACAGAGAATGAATAGATAGATTCTTGCCATTTCCCACTGTGCATACTGATTCTGCATAACCTTAGTAGCTCAGATTTTTATAAGAATTTTCTCCATATTCTGCAATCAGAACCTGGTAACACTGAGAAGAGAAACTCTGAAATAATTGTTTAATTTTCTTCCTTTCTCCCACTATTTTAAGACACTCTGTAGTTATTTTGGTAATGAATTTAATTCTGGATATTTCTTCTTAAAGGTAATAATATGTATCCTAGAGTAAAAATAACTGGGCAGAAGTTGGTGAAGATCAGTTAAGTGAAAAGGTGGCTTGAAAATTGTGATTTTCGAATAGCTGCATAGACAAATTAGAAGATTTTGCTGCAGTGTGGCACAAAATATGTAAATATAAGCATTTTGGGTGGTCATTAAAATATCTCTTCATTGTTTTTTTTTTTTTTAATTTTTATGGCTTACAAAGTGCTTGTGATTCTACTTCAGACTAATTGCATTCTGCTATGTGACAGCTTACGTATTTTTATGACTACCCAAAAACTAAGCATGTCCTGCAGGTTAGAAATGTGTGGAGAGGAAAATAGAAACATGAAGAGTGTGGGTAGGAAGAACTACGGACAACATTGCCCAACACTGGAGTAGGGCTTGGAGTCCAGTTGGTCTGTGTACAGAAACCAGTGGCAGTTGCATGGTCTGTAGTTTGTGTTGTCTAATAAAATCTAGAAGTAACAGAGAAAGCTTTGGTGGCACGCTGGCTTCTGTTTTGTTACTATAGCTAATGGCATGAATGCTTTGCTCAGCCCCTGCGTGTTTTCCCCACATTTGGATAAATGAGCTAATGTGCTACTTCCAGAGAGCTTGGTTTTAGATAATAGACTCTCTTCTCTTTGTGGTATTTCTATTTTAATTTCACAACCTAGCATCTGCTTCAGGAATCATTGATGCTAAAGCGTACATTCATGGGGGTGGGTGGAAATCAGTGGGAGGGTGAACACTAAAGGAATCTGCTGTTTTGTATTGTTTCAGTTCTTAATTTCCTCTAGGACCTCCTGTGACTCCCCGACTGTAGCCATCTCAGTTGAGCAGGAATGGAGAGGAAATCATAGAGGGGCATTAGGAAGTGGTTGATGGTGGACTCGTGTCAGTCAGAGGTCCTTGCTTGAGAGATGAGATAGTCATTCCAGGCCACAGGAGAACATGCTGTTGGTCTGTCCTAGGTAGAGTAGGGTTCGGCCCTGTCCCACTCCATGTGGACTGTGTACTCTCATGAGCAGCATACTGTCATGACTAGCTATTGAAATCAATCCTCAATTTTATTCAGGCAAGTAAAGCAATATTTCAACATTTTTATTAACAGCCCATCAGTGGCACTCACTTACTAAAGAATACTGCAGAGATTACACAGGATGCCAGTTTATGCACAGCAATATAATTCCCTCTCCTCTCCACACAAAAGCATTAGAGAATGCAAGGGAGAGAGTGACTTCATTGTACGGGATACAAATCTACCCTAATTTATGACAGTGGATTTTTCGTAAACGTTGACACTCTTCAGAGAAAATGTGCCATTACACAGGATGTTGAGAATCACTGCCTTTCAATAGCAAATCTGAAATTTGACTGCACACCAGTGAGTTCCTAGGGAATGTTTAAAAATTACTGGTTACTGGACCCCAGCTCTGAAGATTCTAATAGTCCTGAAAGAGAAGTTTGAGTGCATAACACATGCTCCCAGTATAAAGATGCATGTCTATGTATACAAATAGGTATCTAGGTGTGTGAAAAAATTATATAGTAAACTTTCCCAAGTGATTCAGTCATGTAGCATGGGAAGTGCTTCCTAAGATCATTCCACATATTGATGACACACAATTCAGCAAGCAGGATATAGGTTATGTTCCCTAAGACACAGTAAAGACACAGTCACTGTGACATTTTGTATATGAGATCTGAGTGCTACAGGTGTCATTGAAGGCATCTAATTCCCAGTCTTAAGCATGGGTCAGGGGCAGAGCACTGGAAAAAGGTTAGCAAATCATGTCTCCTATGCCCTCACCCTGGTCACCATGTTAATACTCATCTTCTACAGATATGCTCTAGCACATGACGAGGAATTATGCTCCATTCAAAGGACTGTGAGAAGTGTCACTGTGACTGGGAATATGCAGGGAGGTAAGGTGGAGCCTGGGCTAGCAGTACATGGTGAAAGCTATCACTATACAAAGGGCGAATTCTGTGTAAAATACCCAGGGCTGTCGTTCTTATAAATTGACCACAGGAAGCTGATCTTGATGATGAATAACTCACAAAAGCTGAGTACATATTTTAGGCTCTCCTAAGAACTCATAACTTTTTGAGGTGGGTACTTGTATTATTCCATTTTACCAATGAGGAGATCAGGGGACTGAGAGGTTAACTTGCCCAAATCACAAAGCTAGTGAGTGGTAGGGTTAATGTTTCAATCCACATGGTCCAGCTCTCACAAATGGCCCCACCTTGCCACTCCATATCCCAGATGGCAGTACAACAGGCAGGCTATTTTATGCCACCTTTACAAACTTAAAAAAAAAAAAAAAAGAACCAACAGGTTTTATTCTGGCCAAATTTGTATGAACGCAAAAATGAAAGTTTGGAGCATGTCAGATTTGTATAGGATGATTTTAAAATTTATAAAGTTACCATGCAGTCAACCATAAAAGAGGCTGCTCTTAGAATGGTTATAGAAATTTCCAAATGCTGCTTAGAAGAGTAGAAGCCTAATTCTTTTCATTCCCTAGCACTAGTTTTAGCCCCCATAAATTCAACTCCTATTATTATTGCTTAATGTAATATTTAAATATTAGAAAACATGAAGAGAACTTGCTCTGACAATTTTATTGTGCCTTCCAGTTTAAACAAATATTGTCTTGGGGCAGTGATGCATTCACTATTATTATTTCCTGTCATCACTTATATACACATTTTTTTCTATTTGTGCCTCTTTTATGCTCATTCTATTCTTCAAAAGCATCTTTATGAAGATACATCTGTTTAGCTTTGGTGATTAGCAGAAACATTAGTGAACCTACTCTTTCAGAGCATAAATATTTAATGGATGTTCCTCATTAATTTCTTCTGAAACTGACTCTTGTTAGACTACAGTTAGATATATCTCTTGAATTAAGACCAGATATAAGGAGCAGGGACTCTGCCTATTTTGAAAATAGGCTATTTACTTTTAAGGGAAAATTATGACATCTGAGTCCATCAGTGGCAATAAGGGAAGGCCTATTTTACTGAGATGCATCATGTCTTTTGTTTGCTTAGGGCCTTGCATCATAAAGTGTCTGCTGGTCAATCCATTTCTTTAATTTTCCACACAAGTCTGCCTTTTAATCAAACAGATCCAAAACCCAAGAATTTCTCCTAAACTTGCACTTGACCTTTTTTCTCCCTTTGCTTTGTAAAACAGCCCATTTTTTTGCCTGTTGGTGGTGGTGGTGGTGGGAACTCCTCTGAGTTGATACATACACAGTAGAACCCTTGTCCCAGTTTAATTTTTAGTTCCCACTCTGCAATTTATTAATATACATTTAGTATAAATGAGCTGGTGCAATTAATGAGGAGGTAATAAAAAATACAGGTTCTGAGACAAATAGCCCTGTGAAATACTTCCCTAAGGACTTTTGCCTGATTAATAGTTGATTTCCTTCTATGAAAAGAAGGACACATCAGTGTTTGCCTGGTTCTGACACTCAGGGCAGGCGAATTCCCAAGTATCAGCAAGCAATACATCCTCTTGTTCTTCCAAGGATCTTGAAAGTTATTCAGCCTCTCTGTAAGCTGGGCTAGACTTCATTTATCAAAGGCAAGTTGGTGTTGGTTTAAAAACAAAACAAAAAATCTAGCAAATTACGTTGATTACACAGAAGCATGTTCCTCAAATGCAGGATCAGTGTGTAAGTCCCAAGTGGCTGTGCTAAACTTCTAAGCAGTGGCAGCCATTGTGGAACAGACGAGCAGTATTTCTTGGAAGTCTTCTTAGCCCTACTGGCTCCTGAAGGTCTGTTACCCCCAAGGTAACAGTGCCAGGTACTAACGAGAAATGTTAGTGTCAACCAGAAAGACCAACAATAGCAGATGGATTAAATAAATTATGGGATGGAAATATAATGGAATAGACTACACTAATTATAAATAATATTGTCATAATAAAAATAGTTAACTGTTTAGAACAAGTCAAGCATAATGCTAAGTATTAAATAGGACTTTCCCCTTTTTTATTTGTGCATTATAATTATACATAACAGAGGGATTTGTTGTTATATATTCGTCCATACACACAGTATAAGAGTGTAATTTGGTCAATTTTGTTCCCCAGGATCTTCTCTTTCCCTTCCTTCTTCCCTTCCCCTGACTTCCTTCCTCTGCTCTCCTGATCTCCCTTCTATTTTTATGAGTGTTAAATAGTTTTAAGGAATGTTTAAAACATGTATCATGTAGTTTTATAACAATTCTTAAGGTATGTATTATTATGCCCATTTTACAGGTAAGACAAGTAAAGTACAAAGGGATTAAGTAGCTTGCTCAGGATCAGAGAAAAAATAGCAGAACCGGACTAGGAATCCAGGTATATTAAATTTTAAAAATTATGCAAATGAATTGTTAAAGGAAACAATGACAATAGGAAACATTATCCTCATTTAAATTTTTTAAAAGAATAGTTTTTATTTTTCTCTTTTACCAGGTATCATGTATCATCTTTGCATTTTTATGATTGGAAAAAGTCATTTTTATATTTGAAATTAAATGTGTTGAGTTATCTTTGACATAGAACATAGTGGTTCTTTATAGGACTCTACTACAATGTTTATTTAGTGTCTCCTTGATGATGTCAAGTTGACATTCCTTCCTTTGTGATTTCTGTTTAAATTTAGAAGAGCAGACAAACTTGTGAAAAAAACTCAGAAAAAAAGCATAAAGTCCCAGTTTGCTGTTCACTTGGTTCCCACTGTAATTTAGAATTGATGCAGAAGGAAAATACTAGGCAGTGACTCTTGCATGTCTAATGAACTGCAGTGGACCCTGCAGGCGGTGGCCACGAGCCGGCATGGCAGGAGTTAGGTGAAGGTACAATAGGAAAAGAGCACACTACAGCACTCACAACTCAATCTCAATATTGGTTTTTTTAATAAATGGAGCCATAAAGTTGTATTGAAGTGAATATACATTATTAGTATCGCTTACCATGTTTATGATCCACTCCACATCAAAGTGACATAAAAAGCAGAGTTAGTACCAATTAATATCCAATTGCTCATCAAACTTTAATTTGTATTTGCTTTCCCCTGATTGATACATCTTTTATAACCAAAAGGCTCCATCTCTTTATAACATATGCTATCATTCAAGGCCACTTGTTTTAATCACTCTGCAAACCAGCATGAAATTGTCTAATAATTCACCCAGGTTTTGTCACAAGTGGCTGGAGTTACTGCAGTCTTTTAAAAAGAGCAGCAGTCCTTCTCAGAAATGTTTGGAATTATTACAACTGTGGCTCAGATCCCTGGCTAGAAGCATTCTTGTCTGATTGATGAATACAATGCTGAATTTTCAGAGGCACCAAATTTCTCTCATTTTCACCCTCTGGTTTGGATTTTGGTAGTACAGCTGCAAAATGGGACTAATAGCTACAGGGACATTGGCACAGGTTTTGGGGAGTGGTGTCAACCTCTAAGCCTGGCTCTCCAAGAGCAATTGCAGATAGTTACTAATCCATAGCCAGGGCTAATTTGGATTTAACACATAATAAACAAACAAACAAACAAAAACACTCATATCTTTCATGTTACCCTTTATTAGACCTTTAACAGAGAGTGAATTCAGAATCATCCGAGAGTCTTCGTGTTGTTCAGCTGTTATAAAAATTGAGGTTCCCATGCCATCCAAGGGAGTTCCCAGCACCCAGGGACAGATCTCCAAGATCCTAGGACCTTGTCCACTCCCCAGAGCGGAAGTAAGCCTTCTCGGAGGTCCAGGCTACTTCTATATTTTAAAGGCTCCTTATATATTCCAAAATTTTAAAATGTCAAAACAGAACTATGAAATTGACATATTTAAATTTTCACATTAAATAATGTAAATGCTTTTAGCATTTAAAGAAGAGGAAGGCAAAAAGGAAGAATGGTTAAAGGGGAAAAGAAGAATGAAAATGAGCCAAGCGTGGTGGTGCAAGCCTGTAATCCCAGAGACTGGGGAGGTTGAGGCAGAAGGATCACAAGTTCAAGACCAGCCAGCCTTAGCAACTTAGTGAGACCCTGTCCCAAAATAAAAATAAAAGAGGGCTGGAGATGTAGTTTAGTGGTAACACACCCCTAGGTCGAATCCCCAGTACCAGAAGGAAAAAAGAAAGAAAGAAAAGAATGAAAAGCACTCTAAGTATAATCTTATTTGGAGAAAAATTTCAAAAGCTTTAGGCCCTACTCCAAACCTGGGCCTGACCCTGAAGTAGGTTCTCAGCACTGGTGAGCCTTGCATGGAAGAACAGAGATGGGGCAATTTCTGCTGCCTTCAGTGGGGTGGAGGTGGGCATGGGTATGTCTGGTCCTTTGAACTACTTTAATACGTAGGTCAAACCATCTTAAAGTAGGTTTTCTTCACAAAGACTATAGTGAAGAAGGGTTTAGGTGAGAATCACAATCCCAGTGCTACTTTTATTCTCCCATCCTACCACTGGCACCTGGGTGAGGCAAACTGAGGGTGTCTATGCCAAACCGAGGGCATCACTCCCTATCCCAACTATTGAAACAATGGTGAGGTGGTGAGACCATGAATCCAGTAGACTTACTCTCAAATTCTGACTCTGCATGTTCCTAGTTGTGAGATACTGGCCATGTTACCAAATTTCTGAGCCCCAGTTTGCTAAAATTATAAATACAGGGTAATAATGATACTCTCCTCCCTCTAGGATTGTTATGGGGATTAAATGAGATCACCCTCTCAAAGCACTGGGCACCGTGCCTGGCCTTAGCATAAATGTTCAACAAATACAACTACGTATTATTACACAATTATTGCTTGCTGAGCTCAAGCCTCCAGAGCCAGGAATGTGAAAGTGTGGCTAACTACCAGAGCAGCCAAGTGTTACAGCAGGAAGCATTATGTCATCCAGGAAAAACAAAGGATGGTACTCACTTTATTTTTTAAATCACTATTTGAGATGTCCTATAAAGTTTAGAAAAGAATATAACAAACCCCCAAAGTATCCATCATTTGCTTAAGAAATAAAACCTTGTGAACCATAAAATGCTGTACAGCTATTAAAATAAATAAACCAGAGCTATGTGGATAAATTTCAAAAACATAATGTTGATCAAATAGAGCAAGTGAATTCAGAATCTTCGGAGGCATCCAATGCAATGCCATTTATATCAAGTTTATAAACTCACACAAGGATGCTATGTATGAATTGTTTAGTGATGCATGCAGAGGTAGTAAAAATGTCCAGATATTCAGTAGAATGATAAGCAATGCTTTGAAGAATGGGGGCCCTTTAATTCTCAGGTGTCCTGGCTTTGTTCTCAGCAGGGCCTAGGTCAGGAGCTCCTCTCCCTGCTGTCTGTACACAGATGTTAGCCCCTGTGGAGACAGAACTCCAGGCAAGCAGTGTTAAATACACTGAAAGCAAAATTCTTCCTTTGAATGTACTCAGCTCCCATTAAAGTCCAGGGGCGCTCTCTCTGCAGGCCTCAGTCTCTTTTTGACTCTGCGAAGCCTCCTGCACATCATGACATGACATATTCAACCTGAATTCTGAAGGTTGGATGTAACATAAAAGCAGCCAACCAACAGCATAAATGTATATGAAATGAAATCAATAAAAAGTGTATTTTTCCCCTCTATTGAAGATAGTCCTGGGAGGGTACATCACAGAAGCTGGGACAGTGCTAGGGAGATACTAACAGGAAGGATGAAGGCAGGGGGAGGGGGCGGGTGTGAGCAGGGGGCGGAGGGTGGGAGTCCTGTTAACATTCACTATGTGAGCCAGGAGTTAATGAGAAAGGTCCTTCCTTTCCCCTCATCACAAAAACATCAACTATCAATGCTTAGGTGATAAAATACGGACTTCTGTTTTGTTCGTTCTACTTTGTCCTTAGAGGTCATCACAGTAAAGAATTATTTCTGAGATCACATTGACTTTTTTGCAAAAGGTTGATACAAGATTATGAGTTAATGATGGGATTGAGAACTGGAATCGGGCAGAGGGAGAAATGATTTTGTTCATACACTGTTTTCCTGCTAAAACCACAGTCAAGTTTTTATATTTCACGATGATCAAATGCCAGGCATTGCAACGAGTCCTTTGTGTCGGCGATTTCATTTATTCCTGGTGGTAAACATACAACATAGTATTGCAGAGTAAGTCATGATCGAACCCAGGGAGCCTGACTCCAAAATCTATGCTACATCTGTCACCACATAATATGTGTTCCCCCACTGAAACTCACGCTGTGAATAAATGCTCTGTGTTTACTAACAAATAATCCTCTAACTGTACTTTAACTCTGCCACAGTGCTCTATTGCTGGTAGGGCTTTGGGAATTACTCACATGACCCTCGATGTCATAAATCCTGTATTATAAGTGACAATGTGGCCTAGTAGTTGAAGCCTTAGTCTGAAACTGGGACCTCTCCTCTAATCCTCTCTCTTGATCTAAAATTACCCTGCTGCAGCCTGCATCTCTGTTCCCCACCTCTAATGACTACCTTCTCCTCTTCCAGGGTTGGGCCTCTGCACCTTTTTTTTTTTTTTTTTTTTTTTAATATTACACATCCGTTTGTGGCCTCAGAGGACTGAACCATAGGTAGACATCTGATAATTGGGGGAAGCAATTATTCGTGGGCAGAATCAGCCAGACTGTCTTCTGGGAATTTGGAAAAAGAAAAAAAGAATTGAAAAAATAATGCCATCTCCTTTCTTGAACTGTGATGTCATTTAGAAATTCCTGAAGTCATTAGCTTTAAAATTATATCCTGAAGACTAGCTCAGTTTGAGCAGCTTAAATGTATTGTGCCATATTTGTATCTTTTTTTTTTTTTTAAATTATCCTGTCCCTTTTCAGAATACTTTACTTGAGGGTTACTAAGACTTCTGCTGTTACATCATTATTGCTTTGAGTTTGGGTTTCCAGGATTCTAACTTACTTTACATTAGTTATACTTCAGAATATGTGTCTTCTTCTGGCAGATTGTAGTGGTGGAGACTTAGCTCAATCTCAAAAGTTCTATTTCAGATGGGATATAGCTCAGGGGTAGAGCACTTCCCTAGCATGTGTAAGACCCTGGGCTTGATCCCTAGCACTGAAAATTAAAAAGTGCTATTTTTAGAGCCCAGTATTATGGTATCTGCGTTGGTTTGCATTCATTTCATCTTCAGGGAGAAACAGTGTGACTTAATAGTAAATCATAGGACTGGTTGTGAAAGTGGTGCGTAAATGGGGTTTGGAATCTCTTGAGGTTACTTGGTTGTGAGCAGTAAAGGCCAAATCTGACTAATAAAGAAGAATTTACTGGCAATAGAAAGTAGCTTACAGAATTGAAGAAAGGCTGAAAATCTCAAGGAATAGCAGGAAGCAGGTAGGTCTGAGGTAGTAGCAATGAGGGGACTGTACTTTCAGTGTTGCCATTGCTGAGAATGAGCTGCTGCAGCCCCTGTCAGACCCTGTGTAGAGACCATAGGCTTGGACTATGTCAACCCATCAGCCAGAGGAGGGTAGACTTCTGACTGACAATCCTACCAAAATTGTGTCTACTCAGCAAGGTTCTCCAGAGCAAAACTGAGGTGTATATCAGTAGAAGGGAGAATGGATGATGTTCAGTTAAAAGCAAGTGTCCATTATGTTTTAGGATTTCATTTGACCAGTTCCAAGAGTGGTCTTTATCAGAAGAACCACCCTGTGTACAGACTTGTGATCGACAAGGATGGACCAAGACCTCACTCAGCTCTACGTTACTTAGTACAACAGGCTTGTTGTACTTGATGTGCGTGGATATAGGTGTTGTGGTTTGAGAGTCCCCAAGGCTTACATGAGACTTCCTGGTGCAAAGTGTTAGGATGGTGACTGTTATTTAGAATATGAAGAAATATGGGTGTGTAGGTGTTCCACTTCACTGTCAATCAGATCTGTGATTGGAACTGAAATCGGTATCATCTGCAGAGAAGGGGAATCTGATCTGTAACAACAGAGACAGAATTTCTAAGAGGTTATATAACTATTAGTAACTATTAGTAATATTAGTAACTATTCCTAATCAGGTCCCAGAGTATGTCTGCTCTTCTTGATCTACTTACTTCTTTCTAATGAAAAGAAATATTTCGTATTACTCAATTTGGGATCATGTCTCTCTCTCTTTCACTTTTTCTCTTTCTATAATAGCTTCCCGGTTTAGTCTCTATTTAGGTTCACAAAGATCATTGTCTTCTAAAATATTAATCCCTTACTTTAAAAAAATTTTAGCATTCAAGTAATTTATGTTCACTGCAGAAAGTCAGAAAGAGACAAAAAGAAAGAAAAATGAAAATACACAGACAACCATTCGATAATTTTTACATGTCTTTCTCTAGATTTTTCCCTGTGTATAATACATTACTTAGGTGTGGTCACAATTTTTAAAAAAGGAAACATACTGATCATATTATTTTCATTATCTTTTTCATTCAACAATGTTGTTTTTTTCCATAATTATAAATACTTCTTCTACATTGCCTTCATACTTTCAATAAGCATCATATGTCAATATGATTTTTTTTACTTGCTAATTTTGAGACAAAGAAAAATCAACTACATTTCTTATTTTTCATTTAGTGCCTTTGTTTTGATTTCCCTCTACATGACGGTTAAATCTAGATTTTTCTGAAGTAAGTGATAACAACAAAATGATAAACATGATAGTGGTTAAAAAAAAGCAAAAATGAATTGCCCTGGGCAGTCCAGATGTGTTAAAGATCTTTAAGCACTGGGATATATTCTTTATGTGAAAGAAACTAGTTTTGTTGTTTCCATTTTACCCCAAAGAAAAAGGAGACAGACAGTATTAAGGCTATCAGAGAAGTCATTGGCAGAGCCCAAAAGAGAACTTGAAGTTCTAATGGCCCAGTCCTCTGATCAAACCACAAAGCCACACTGCTTCCCTTTCCGCTGCTTCGGGGCTGGGCTTGGAACGGAAAGTGCTGCCTCCCAGCAAGGACTGAATGGTGATTTGCCATTCATAGTCCTGGTTGCTCAGTCAAGAGAGCACAGACTCCCCAGCTCTCAATTGCGGGTGAAAGCTTCTTATCATGTGCAGGACCCATTGATCTGTTTCGACAATGACTCCTGAATTATATGGCCCCTAAATGTTCGCTGCCAGAGAGATCTATACTGTGGATGCAGAGATGGGTACTTACTGGAAACTATTGCCTGATAGATGAGTTTTGCTGTTTTGTCTCAATGAAATATCCCTGTGTGCTTGGAGATGGCTTTCCTTCCAACTTCTTCCCTTGTCTCTAGTATAATGAATTTTAATAGAAAATATTGAAATAAAAAGACTTTTCACATGTCATAATGTTGAAAGTAAAGCCATGCCTGTGTGTGAGTACAGAGCAGCAGAAGCTTCTCTGAGGATGATTTGTTGATTTGTGGAAAAGAAATAAAGAGATTTAAAAATGTGCACACCCATTTACCCTGAAATTATGTTTTAAGTAATTATGGAAAGCAAATAGTGGTGGATGAGTTTAAAGATTGAATTACAAGGGTATTCTCTTTAGTATCATTCACTATGATAAAAAAAATAAATCTGAAGCCATTTCTAAGTTAGACAATGGGAGATTGCTTAAATAAGTTCTACAAGACCATATAATGGTGTTATATACTACCATTAAAACTCATTTTTACTGAAGTTCATAGTGACAAGGAAAGTTGTTTATGCTATTGTGTTAATTTTTTAAATTGTTAGACAATTTGGGTTTGATACTTGCTTTACAAAAATAATATATGTATACATTCTGTACCCTCACAAATATGCACACGCAGAATCCTGGTCCTTCCTTACTATCTTACTCAATCTCCAGCTCTGCTCCTGCTTGATTCTTGTGATGTCTCCCTGTCATCACAGGCCTATTGTTCAAGAAGTTCCCTCTTCTGTAAACATCTTCCTTCTTCCTTCAGGGACACATTTTTCAGATAGCAGCTCAAACATCGCTTCCTCAGGAAAGCCTTCTCTGACCCCACATAGGGCTTGGATCTCTAATGTTCTTTGAGTCACCATATCTGAGACAGACATTTTCAATATAGCACTGTGATTGACAGTAATGACTACCTTGACACTACAGGGTAGCCCAAACTCTGGAAGCAATATAATTCTCTCACAAATTGTAATGTTAGTGAGCTACTTGTATATTTTCCTATGTTTTCAGGCAAATAAAAAGTTCACAAATGTACTTTATTTTTAGGGAGGGTACCTGGGATCGAACTCAGGGGCACTCAACCCCTAGTCACATCCCAGCCCTCTTTTATAGTTTAGAGACGGGTCTCACTGAGTTGCTTGGGGCCTCGCTAAGTTGCTCATGATCTTCCCGTCTCAGCCTCCGGAGTCACTGGGATTACAGGCATATGCCATGGCACCTGGCCACAAATGTACTTTTAAAAAGACATTTGCTAGAACTTTAATCACATTAAGAAATGATTGGTAAATTTTTGGGGTATGAGAAGTTTTGTGATTGTGTTTTAAGGAGCCCTTGTCTTGGAGAGACATGTTCTGAAATGCTTACAGAAGTAACCCAATCACTATCTGCCCCCAAATAACACAGGAGATAGGTTGTGGGCAGTGGTGACCAGAACTGCTACTATATTCTGCATATAGGTAGGAATATCCAGTACCAGGTACACGGGGGTTCATTGTACTACTCTGGACTGTTGAGTGTGTTAGAAATTCTTTCTAATTCAGAAGCATAAAATGGAACTTGGCAAGGTCTGACTTCCCACTCTCCCTTTCAGCCCTAGTGGAACTCTTCCCCTGGGCCAGTCCCACAATTTGGAGAGCACTCATGTAGAAGTCATCCTGTTCCCTAGCACCTGGCAAAAACAGCACTAGGCAAAGTCAGCAGTGAAGGACTTCTCATCCCATATCAGGTCATTCTCCTCAATGGCTCAGCAACTTGTCCTTGAGCATTCCATAGGGATAACTTGGCCTTTGGTATGTCTGTGCCTTCAAGAGCCAGTTCCACTCTTGTTTGTGCTTATGTTCTCTCTTGCTTGACTGAGCCTTGTTCCTGAGTGCCCTGCTCTGGGGCTACTACGGGGCAGGTAGGCCATAGGCATCCAGGAGCCCCAGCCAGGACAGGGCTGGAATCACCTGCTAGCCAGTAACACTGTGGATACTTGAGTGGGACCCAAAAGAAGATCCAGGGATCTGGCCAAGAAAGCTGTGTCCAGCCCCTGATCAAGCCATCTCTGCTGTTCCACACTGGACTCTTGATTATTCTTCTTCCAGGCACATGACTGGATCATGCTTCCTTGCTTCCTGAGTTTTGTGGCCACCTACCCTGCTTTGGCCTATCAAACAGGAGCAGAAATGACATGTATCAGTTCCTTGCAGAAACCTTTAAGAAATCTGTTCTAGGGCTGGGGTCATGCTTGCCTCGCATGTGTGAAGCACTGGGTTTGATCCTTAGCACCACATAAAATGAATAAATAAAGTAAAGGTATTGTGTGCATTAAAAAAAAAGAAAGAAAGAAGTTTGCTCGAGTTTCTTCCCCCTTTGCGTGAACAGGCAACTATGTTATGGGAGAGACTCGTTCATCCTTTATCTCTGAGTGAAGGTGACCTAGGCAGAGACCACCTCCTGCCCCCACTGAGGCATGATGTGCATTGTGAGAAACAACTGTTTGTTTGTATAGACCACTGAGATTTGGTGTTCACTACCTGTACATAACCCAGCCTGTCTTGATCTGTGCACACACTTATCATGGCTGTCGTTCAACACCTGCTGGTGCAGTTCCCTATGTCTGTCTCGACAAAGATGCCTGTCTTCTGGGGGACAGACATCGTACTAGAACCTGGATGAACAGCAGCAAGCAAGGTCAATAAAGCCTCTGCTCTCATGAAGCCTCTGCTCCCCCCACAAAAAAATGCAAAGACCTGCATGAAAACAAGTCAGGTGCCATCTTGGGAGAGGATTTCTTGACAAAGAGATTAGTAACCACCTGTGGGGCCCTGCTCTTCCTGTACCCCAGTGGGAGTGGACAATAGGAGGGAGATGGTATTATAAGGGCAGGATGTTTTAGATAGGTCCTGGGAAAGTCTTGGGGTTTTGTTTTGACATCATGGGAAACTATTGGAAGATTTTGAACAGGGGTATGTTGTGATGAAACTCTTTAAAAAAGGATCAATCCAGCTACTGTTTTAAGGATTGACTAGGGAGGACTAGGCTATAATTCAGTGGTAGAGTGCTTGTTTAGCATGTGCAAGGCCCTGGTTCAGTCCCCAAACTGGCAGGGTATGGGGAGAATTGACTAGGGAAATAAAGAGGTAAGGGCAGAAACTGGGAGGTCAGTTTGAAGGCAAGAAAAGTTGGTGGCCTGGTCACAGGCAATGGCCTTGGAAGTACTGAGATTCTGGAAGTATATTGAAAATGGAAGTGACAAGATCTGTCAATGGATTTAATGTGGAATATGAAAGAGAGGAATCAAACATGATTCTGATACTGTCCTGAGCAAATGGACCACTGATAGTACTACTGGGGACAGTAAGCATTGAGAGAGGAGAGAACTTAGGGAAAAGGTAGTGGAAATTAATAGTTGTATGAATAAATAGGGATATCCAGAAAACTATATTGAAATGATAGATACTAAAATGTTAGAGTAATTGTGGATTGCAAATTACTTTTCTTACCTCTTCTGTGCCGCTCCATATTTTCTAATGTTTTCATAATAAACATGCAATGATGAAAATATTTTTATGGAGAGAAATTTATTTTTCTAGCTATAACTTAGGGGTATGGGACTCCAGCAAAGTTCTCTGGTGTCTCATAGAATTAAAGAACAAATAACAACAACAAAAGTCCACAGTTTTCTTCTTACAACAGCACTGTTATTGCTGTGGTTTTATTACATGTGAGTTGGGGGGAAATATGTAAGCACCAGTTTTAAAAGATACATTATTACTTCTGTGACATTTAAAAATTCAGAAAATATAAATTAGTAAATAAATTGTGAAATATCTTTATCATGGAACAATATATAGCAGTTTAAAGACTAAAGAAGAGCTCTGTGTATTGATCTGGCAAGATGCCCACTATGGCCCCTGTCCTACCACAACAGTGGCAACAGCTACCATTTGTTGGTGGCCTAAATGTTTCAGATACTAAACCCTTTCCAAGCATTCGCTGCTTTATTAAAAAAAAAACTTTTTTCTTTGTTGTCGATGGACACAATACATTTGTTTTATTTATTTATTTTTACATGGTGCTGAGGATGGAACCCAGGACCTCACACATGTTAGGTAAGCACACAACCACTGAGCCACAACCCCAGCCTAAAACAACTCTATGATCAGATACTACATATTACACTATGATACAGACAAATTATTTTTTGTAATTTTTCTTCCCAAGGATAGGACTTTCTGGCCCCTAAACTTGAACTGAATTTAGTACTGAATAAGTGGGCTCCATCTGGCCATGCTGTCCATTTAAAAGTCCCTACACTTACATGGAGGTTCCTCAAAACACTAGGAATGGGAACCACCATATAACTCAGTCATACCACTCCTTGGTATTTATCCTAAAGAATGAAAGTCAATATATTTAGGAACAACATATGCACTCTTATTTAAAGGAGTGCAATTTACAACACTCAGATTATGGAACCAGCCTAGGTGTCAGTCAATGGATGAATGGATAAAGAAAATGGGGTAGATATACACAACACTTTTATTCACTCATAAAAAAGAATGAAATTATGTCATGTGCAGGAAGATGAATGGAACTTGAGCATTATATTAAGTGAAATAAGCCAAACTCAGTAAGTTAAGGGTCATATTTTCAATTTAATATATGGAAGCTAGAGAGAAAAAGGGACAAAAAAAAGGTGGAGCAGATTTCATGAAAATAGAAGGGAGACCAGTAGAATAAAGGAAAGGAACCAGGGGGAGGGAGGAAAGAAGGGAAAGGTGAGGTTCTGGGAATGAAAATGACCAAATTAAATTGTTATGTTATAATAACGAATCCCACTATTATGATATGATGCATAATTATAATGCACCAATAAAAAAGGAAAGGAAAAAAAACATGGAAAAATGCTCTGTAACCACTTTGTGGACAAAAAAATGACAAATTGTTTTCCAGTACTAGGGATTGAACCCAGGGGTGCTCTACCACTGAGGTACATCCCCAGTCCATTTTTTGATTTTTATTTTGAGACGGGTTCTTACTAAGTTGTCCAGGCTGGCCTCGAACCTGCAATCCTGCCTCGGCCTCCCAAACTGCCGGGATTACAGGTGTGCACCACTGTGCCTGGCTCAAAAATGACAATTTAAAATGTGAAATTGCAACACAATGTTTTGGAAACAGTAGATATAATGGGGCTGTCAGTTCAACAAATTTTACCCAATGCTCTATGGCAGAATAGTTCCTTTTGGTGGTCTAGACAGGCCCAAGCATTTGTACTATATATAGACTTTAGCTAGTTCTTAAGAAGCATATGATGGGAACTTCTTAAAATTAATGTTATTTACCTGCTAGGATGTAAATGCTAAAAGGATGTGGTCTACATTATGGACAAGGGCTCTGTAAAATGTGATATTAGAAAATGGAAATTTTACGAGTTCTGGGAACAGAAACAGGTGATGAGAGTGAAATGAGGGAAAACTCTAATTTTTGCTGCATTGTTAGAACTTAATAATCCAAAATACATACTTTTAAAATCATGAATAATAGAGCTACAACATTTCAGGGTTAATTGTGCTCTTTTGGTTCCATCAAGTTGCCTGATCCTGAAAAATAAACCTTTGGCTTAAAACAAAGCAGCTTCATACCAGTGTTTGTAGGGCTAGAATCACAGAATGCCAAGCTATAGAGACAGTCAAGGCTGGCAAATCCAACTTCTAGCCTGGATATGAGTAATCTCTTGTTGGGTGGATCTATCTTCCTGGGAGAGATCCTGGGGAATGAAATTGACCAAATTGAGCAGATGACTGGCATCAGAGTGTAATGGAAGAGACCGCAATAGACCATGCTCTCAAATGGTCCTCAGTAGCTCAGTGGCCTTGGGTATTGCTTAGTCTTTTAAGACTTGGCTTAACTCATCTCTAAATGAGAAGAATTATAGTTTCTACCCATAGGACTGTTGGAAGGAATAAATGAAGAAATCTCAGTAAAGTCTTTGGCACAATGCCTAACACAGTCTCATAACTACCTTTGTTTTCATCATTATCATCATCAATGTCACAGAGAAGAGTAACCACAAGAGAGTTGTCATGATGTGGGGGACCAAAGAATTCTACTCTTGAGGAACATTTGATCATAAGGCAAACGTTCACCTTCTCTTGAATCGGATTCCCATGAGCATTCTGTTCTCCTCACTTTTAAGGATCTCTTACGTTATTCTTCTCCTATTTTGAGTGTCCATTGACATTGAAAAAGCTGACTTCATGCAAGTGTTTCTTTCATTAGGATGGATGCAACAGAAAGCTCCTCAATAAAGGAAAGTAAGTTGATTGACCACCCCCTGACTAAAGCCCTATTTTTTTTAGTGCAAAACCCCACATAATCATTGTAAGGGTTTCCTAATACATATAGGGCAATTTACAGTTTATAAGTACTTTCTCATACTTTATCTCATTTAATATCAGCAAACTTGAGCAAAAGATAGAGTAAAGTACATATTACTCTTATTCAATAGATGAGGAAACAGAGAAAGCAACTAGCTTGCCTAAAGTGCTTAGTTATTAATGACGGAAATAAAATCAGTATGACTATGTGTTAGTCAACTTTTCACCACTGTGATCAGAATATCTGACAAGAGCAGTTTAGAGGAGGGAAAGTTTATTTTGACTCAAGGTCAGTGCACTCCACTGTTCTGAGCCCAAGCCATAGCCAAAGGGCATGGCAGAGGAGTATTGCTCCATTCATGGCGTCCATGAAGCAGAGAGAGAAAGGGGAAGGAGTCCCAGGGAAGATGCACCTTTCCCAGGCATACTGCTAGTGACCCACCTCCTCCAGGCAGGACCCACCTCCCTACAGCTACCACCCAGTCAGTCCATTCAAACTAGGAAGGACTGCTTCAGCTACAGCTCTTAAAACCCAATCATTTCACCTCTCACATCAATACAGAAGCTTTTGGGGGATACCTTGTATCCAATCCATAATACTTTGTGCACAAGCTTCTGTTGTTTTTTCGCCACAAAACATAAAACAAATATGGGCAGCCACTCTCTCTTCCTTCAAATGTAACAGATATTACTAATCAGCCACAACATTCTTTCCTACCACCTGAACCCATGCTTGGGATCATTCTTATCACAATGGTCCAGACAGCCATCACCAGTTGAATACAAGTAGCTCAGGAGTCACAACTAACTGACTGGACATTTCTGGACAAGGCTAATCTGGCTTTCATAATTGATATTATCATTTAGTCAACTTAACATATTAAAACTAGAAAAAGACTATTTCCCTTAGAAACACTATGCCAGATCCTATTTCCAGTGGGTATGTGGTCAACACTGATTGTATACCCCTCCAGGGAAGAATCTTTGTCATTTTCATATTCCACAACCTAGAATGGAATCTGACACAGATAGATAGACACTAAACTATGTTTTGATGGATGGATGGATGGATGGATGGATGGATGGATGAAAGGATGGATGGATGGATGAATGAATGGAGTTAGTGATTGAATAGACCCTTGGAAAAAAGTCCACAGTGGAAAAGAGCCTCCTCTGCTTATGGTTTTATAGACGTTCACTTCAGATGATGGCTTGACGCCTTTCTGTCTCCTAGGATTGGACTGTCAATCTAGAAAGCACTGTCCACCTTCCAAACACCATTTATCTCCATTTATCAGAGGATATTATTAGAGATTGAACTGCTGAGGTAGCAAATTAGTTAGGGCTTTTAGTTCTGGGTCTGTGATAAGGATTTAGGGAAATATATTCTGCTAGGGGAGGAGGTACATGCTTCTGTATTACTCTGGATTGATGACAGCTGCTAGCACTCTGCTGGATGATCAATAACTGGCTGCCAGTCCAGTTACTCCTCACTGGCTATTTTAAGGAGTGCCACAGAGAGCTACTGTGGACTCACGAGAGAACATTCTGAAACAATGAAGTCCATCATTCCTCCTCTATAGCAGGGTCTTGGTTTTGACCTTGGTCATGGAACCTAGACAGGCATGCAAAGTCAGGCCTCCCTTCAAAAGGGTCCTATTGAATGCCATTTATGAAAAGACAAAGGATCAGTCATTCCCCTACACTTCACCATTGACAGGGGACCTGTCCCACTGGTGCTCAGACTTCGATATTGTTGGTGAGAATCTGGGGTTCCAGCTATTTCTGCCTACCCTGGATTGCTTTACATTTTAGTTGCCTCTTTCTCAAATAAAGATAAAGGGACTTTTCATCGGGACCAACTAGCTATCAAATGGTCCTAATTTAGAAAAGGAGTTCCTTTCACAAAGACAGACTAATAGAAAGAAAAAAGCATTTCCTTCCTTCACTTATTTGTTTTATATTCAGAATCCCCAGGAAGAACTCATAGGACTGGGGAAAGTTTTTGACCCAATAAAATTCTTTATGAGCTTGGGGTTTATTTACCCTGCAATATGTGATAGAATTGGTGCTACAATTCATTCCATTTCCTGTGCTTTCTTGGAGAATGGGTATTAGAAACTCTTTTATGGTAATGGTGGCTAATAAAAGGTACTCAGTGTAGACTTCAGTTGACTTTTTAAAAATGTGAAATATTTCCAATATATAAACATATAGAGGGTTGGGAATGTAGCTCAACATTAGAGAGCTTGCCTGGCATGTGTGAGTCCCTGAGTTTGATCCCCAGCATAGCCCCCTCAAAAAAAGTGTATGTGTGTGTGCAGAGAGACACAGAGAGGGAGACTAAGCCCATGTATCTCTCCCCAGCTTAGAAATAAAAATAAGTATAGTTGAACCTCCCCAGTGATATCTTTTCCTCCAACCTACCCCCTTGGGAGCCACTCTACCAATTCTGGTATTCATTGTTTCCCTGTTTGTCTTTAAATTATGTGTATATATCCACAGATAATAATAGTATTTTATATGTTTTAAAATTTTATATAAATGGCATCCAACCAAATAGGTCTTTCTGGGAATAGACTTACTGAACTCATCAGTATGTATGTGAGCTTTCTTTCTTCTTTGATATGTGTGGCTTCAGTTAACTTTTGACATCAAGCACCATATTTTTTTCAAGATCAATTTGAGAGTAAAAAACATGGGTGGTGGGAGGAGGTATGCTTCTGTGATCTCAGACCAGGCTAGATATTTTTTTTTCTTTTGGTTCTTGGGATTGAGCCCAGGGGCGCTTAACCACTGAGCCACATCCTCAGTCCTTTTTTGTATTTTATTTAGAGACAGGGTCTTGTTGAATTTCTTAGTGCCACCCTTTTGCTGAGGCTGGTTTTGAACTCGTGATCCTCCTGCCTCAGCCTCCTGAGTCTCTGGGATTACAGGCGTACACCACTGTGCCTGGTTAGATCTTCTTGTTATGGGTTCTCATTACACCATGTTCTCCTCTGTAATGGTTAATCACTATGCTTTCTTTTCATTATTTTTGTCTAATGATTAAATACTACATAATTACATATTTATATTATATCTGTTCTCCCTGCTAGAAGGTAAGCTCCCTGAAGGCAGGGACCACACATAATCTTCCTCACCACTGTATCTGTTGCACAGCAGGCAGATAAGTGGAGTATACTTTACTGTCGGCAAGATAAAACTCAGATTTCCTGGAATCACATACAAGGTCTTTCATGATGTGGATCCCACTCCCACTTCTGGTTCTAGTTCCTGCCCTTCCTGTCATCTGGTCCCTGCTCCTTTGTTCTGTGAAAATACTTAAGGTTCCTGAACTCTCATGTCCTCTTGCTTTGGCACACACTGTCCTCTGTGTCTGCAATATCTACCCACCTTGTTTACCTGTCAAACTTCCTCTTTTCCCTCAAGGGTCATCTGAAATGACACCTCCTGTAAATGACACCTCCATCTGTAATGATTCAGGCAGAATGTGGTGCTTGAACTCTCTGTTCCCACAGTAACATCAAATTTCTCTAGTACTTTATTTATTAATTTATTGGAAGGTATTTACAGTGCTCCTATTGTGAGCCAGGCCTTGCTCTTTGTTCTAGATTTACAGAAATGAACAGGATATGATCCCTGTCATTTACAAATAACTCAACAAGATCTAGGAAGGAAATAAGTGGGGCAATATGATAGTCAGTAGGCAGTCTTCTTGGAAAGGTTGTTGAAGAAAGCCTGTCTGAGGGACTATTTGAGCTGAGATCTAAAAGTATGAGAATAAGTCTATCACATGAAGGGCTGGTGGCAGTATTTTCCAGAATGTATATCCCCATGCCCACTTCCCCACCCTGAAGATAGTCACTGCATATAATTTATTTGCTTTCTCAATGCCTGACAAAGTACCCAGCATCCAGTAAGTGCTCAGTAAACAACCATAAAAGTATTTCATGAATAGATGAGCCAAATTATGTTGGCTGGTAAGGAATCTAAGTTATCAAATTGACAATAGCCCTACCTCACGTGACATATTCACATCACTGCAAATCAGGCTCCTCTCAGGTGTTGACAGATGTAGGAAGAAAGGAATTCCAGTGAACACCAAGGCCAGGTGATAGCCAAGCACAGAGAGGGAAGATTTGTGTCATTTTAGAGTTTGCATACTTCTATACTTCTATTAAAATCACCCCTTGCAGGGAGCTGGGGCTATAGTTCAGACGGTAGAGTGCTTGCCTTGCAATCACAAGGCCCTGGGTTCAATTCCCAGCATCACACACACACACACACACACACACACACACACACACACACACAAGGTTACCCCATGCAGATGCTTAGCACCAGGCTTGGTTCAGACTGGCCCCATAGTCACTAAATTGTCACTAACACTTCCACAGAATTAAAGATAATTATCTCCAGTGGTATGATTAGCATGTGCCAGGCATAGTCTCACTTAATCCTCCCCAAACCTGATTCTTATCTCTATTTTACAAAGGAGAACATGGAGATGCATGGAGGCTGACAGCTTGTAAGGGTGAGCTAAGGCTTACACTCAGCTGTGTCTCACTCAGAAGCTCACCTCCTGACCACCTTCAACACATGACCAGCTTTGGTCACCAGACCTGTGCAGTTGCACAAGACCCTGTGCTGAGAAAGGCCCTGAATTCAGACAGATGGTTTACAGTTGCTATCTGGAAATTCTTCATAAGTTTGGACAAAGTTTTTCTAACACTGGACTCTGCAGAGCATGAGCTGTTTCTGCCTGCACTACTGTGTTTGGTACCAGCACAACAGATGTAGTGAGCATCCTGATTTTTGGATGGCCCTGTATGAGATGCTGTAGGCAGCACACTCCAGAACAAACTCCTTTTTTCAAGATTTGTGTCCTCAAATCTAAACATATATAAGTCTTTTTCCTGATGATAAAAGGCATGCAGACAAGCTCTGAGGGTGGTAGTGAAGGGGATTATATGTAGTTTTATACATAGTAGAGTGAGATTTTTATGAAGAGAAAGTTTATTATTTTGAGTATATAAAATTCTATGTTTTCCATATAAACTCTTGTATTCTGTTGAAAATTTTCTCTATCTTTAGAAAAAAAATTTTTTGTACTTACCCTAATAAATGTTTGAACAGAAAATCTAAGAATTTATCACCCAGGGGAATTGCGTTATTCTAGTATTTCACTTTTGTTCAATTTTATGCTACATAAGCATCTTTGACTTAAAAAAAAATCATATATATCACCTGTGAGCTCTCCCTAGAATATAGGCTCTATAATAGCAGAAAAGGTTAACCCTGTGTGTCATGGAATCTCCAGAGCCTGGCATATAGGAGGTCCTCAAAATATGTACTAAGTGAATGAATAAATGAATGAGTGAGTTAGATAAGCTAGGGTTGATCTAGAGCTGCAGAGTAAGTGATTGGCATTGCCCCAGAAACCCAATTGCAACTTTCCTCCTCCCAGTGAAATATTCTCATTCTTTCTGATAAATGTCCACCTCATTAAGGAAGGGTGACAGTTGAGACTAGGGGGTAGCTCAGTGGTACAACTCCAGCTTAGTGTATACAGGGCCTTGGGTTTAATCTCCAGCACAGCAGGAAAAAAAAAAAAAATGACTTAGCTGATATCTTGCTCATTATTTCTGCCTTCTCTAAATCCAACCCATATGCCCTCAGACTCCTTCTCTGTAGCTGAAATTAGCCCCAGTGCAGTTTACCACTTGATCTCTTATGCTGGTGATCCCTAGGCCCTCTCTTGCCATGAAAGGACTCATATTGTAGAGGTTGCAGTATTGTAACTGGTCAGGTAACTTCTGTTACTTAGCAACTTTCTCCAGCTTTGTTAAGTTGGGCTGTTCAATCTCCTTAATGAATAAGAGCATCAAGCCAGGTAATTGATGCCTGGACATTTAGCTCATGAATAATTGACTGTCTGGGTAATCCTAGATACATTTCCTCGATCAGATTGTACAATGGAACAGTCATGTCATAGCCAGTGTCAAGTCTTTTTTTTTTTTTCTTTTCATCTTAATCAGTTTTATGATGTCAGAAATCTGCTTTCTTGACCCAAAGTCTCAGGTGAACAATGGAAGCAGTGATCCTCCCAAAGCCAGGACACACTTTCCCTTTTCTCCACAAGAGTTCAGCACTTCCCCTTTTGATGGGCTAAGAAAAGTTCCAGCTCTTCATGTTTATCTTTTCAGGTATCTTTTCCCACATACATCGGGAAGGCAATGTGGGCTAAAGGGGAGGAGGGGACTGGGAATTAGGTTTCCCAGGCAATGCCAATCATTTACTCTGCAGCTCCAGGCCAACCCTGGCTTGTCTGCCTCCCTCAATCACTTATTCATTCATTTGCACATTTTGAGCACTCCTTCTGCCAGATACTGAGGATTCATGGCACAGAGTGTTACCTTGTGTGCTTTTATAGAGCTTATATTCTAGGGTGACAAGTCAGGCAGTAAAGGAGCAGGTTGTTTTCAAGTTGCAATAAGTATTAGGCTGAAAAAATAAAGGTGGAGTAATGGGATAGGCATGACTGATGGAGAAGGGACAGAAGGAAATAATTTTGGTTGGTGGCCAGGGAAGTCCTCTCTGATGGGGTGATATTTGAGCTAAGAATTGAATGACAAAGAGGAGTCAGTAGTGTGAAGAAATGGGGAAAGAAGATTCGAGACAGTGGAACATGAATACAGAGATTCTGAGATGAGCTTAACAAGTTTGGGGAACAGGAGGAGGGATGTGGGGCCAGAGAAGAATGATGGGGACCATGGTATGAGAAGAGGTAGATGTCCACGTTGGCCACTCACCTTTGACACCTTCCAAGACCAACCAACCAACAAACAACCCCCACAACTGTGAATCACTTCTCAGTCACTGATGGTGTGAATGAGAGAATATGGATAGAGCTAAACTTTTCAAAAACCCTGCCTCCCCAATGGTACAGACAATGACCTTCTTCATGTATGAAAATCACTTGATATCAAAGTTCAGCTCAGGTTAATTCACTTATTCAGCATATACTGATTGAGTGCTAGTCAGTATTTGTGGCAGAACACAGCTGTGATTAAAGTCAAGTTCCTATTCTTATTGGGCTTAGATTCTATTAGGAAAATAGACAGTAGACTAATAAATAAATAAAATAGAGCTATAAGATATGTAAGACAATAAGTGCATGCTATGGAAAAAAAAAACGAAATGGGGGAAAGTCTAAGAAATGGAAGGGGAGATGACTGCAGTTTTAAACAGGGTGGTCAGGGAAGGTTGCACTGAGGTGGCATTTGAGCTGACACCTGAGGAAAATGTGAAAGTGAGCTCTTCAGGGAAGAACGTTTTAGGCAGAGGGAATGGCAAGAGTAACTTTTTTTTTTTTTTCCTGAAAAATTTCCCTTCCATCTACCTGCCTAAGACTGAGATTTGGCCCTTTGGGTGAAACTTTTATCAAAATGTTTATCACTCTCCTACTTAAAACCTTCCATTGCAAGGGGAATGAAGGGAAGGGAGCAGGGATGGGAATAGGAGAGACAGTGAAATGAATCAGACATAACCTTCCTATGCTCATACATGAATGAATAAACGGCCAGTGAAACTCCACATCATGTACAACCACAAAAATGGGATCCAAATTAGAATAAGTTACGCTCCATGTATGTATATGTCAAAATATATTCTACTGTCATATATATCGAAAAACAACAACAACAAAACAAAACACAAAAACAAGAATACCTTCCACTGTACTTGGAATTAAACATTTATTGCTTATGTTGGCTTCTAAGGTCATAGTCTCTTCACCTCTCAAAACTCACTTTTTCTTAAACCCTGTTCCAATGGCTCCAGCCACAGCAGTCTTCTTCCTGGTCCTTGAATATGCAAACCCATTTCTATCCAGGGCTCTGCCTAGAATACTCTTCCCAGAGCTTATCATGTGGCTAGTCCCTTCATCCCATGAAGGTCTCAGCAGCCCTGAGATGGCTTCCCTGATTCACTCAGACCCTTTGGCTACACTCCGTAGTATAACCATTTCCCACTCAGGTAACCATCAAGGTCTCTGACTAGGACCTAGGGCTACTTGCCACTTACTCACAGATGACACAGGCATTTCCTTTTACAGGGCAGCTGCCTGGTTAAGTGTAATATGCTCTTTGGAGAAAAAGAATATTTTAAATGTGAAATGTAACTGAGTACCCACTTGCCATATCTTGAGTCTTATAGCCCCTTAGAATATGACATTAATTTCCAGATTCTTCTGTCTACTCTCAGACCTGACTTTAAATTTTGAAAGATTTAGTTGTCATGGTTAACAAAAATGAACTTTCTATTTCAAAGTAGTTAGTAGAGAAGATTTGGAATGTTCCCAACAAAGAAATGATAAGTGTCTAAGGTAATGGATATAACAACTATCCTGATCTAATCATAATACATTGTATACATGAATTGAAATGTTACACTGTATCCAAAATACTGTGTTAATTAAAATTTTTAAATATTTTAAAAAGACTCAGTTGCAAGTGCATGCAAAAGTTTCTGCACTGCTCAGGAAGTAAAATGCAAGCACTAAAGAAGTGGATGAACTCCTAGTTCCATAGCAGGGGAAAATGTCTGAAAAAAGAACTGTAGAGAAAAGCCTGCAGGTTCTCCATATTCCTACTCTACTGGAACTCATGTGCTAAACCCTATCACAGGGCCATATCTTCATTGTCCTGTTTGTTAGATTTTAAAAAATGAGAGATTTAATAAATTCTAGATAAATATACAAGGGAAGGAGTGGGATGGGGTAGTAGTGGCTTGTAGTGCTTGGCTTGTAAGGAGAAAGCAACTCCAAAATCCTTCTGGGCTTATGAATTTAGATATGTCAAGGGCAAGGTCAAACCATGTCAAAACCTCTTACTCCATCCAGCCCATCCCAAATAAGATAAATCTGACAGAAGACATGGGTCTTAGAAGGAGAGGTCTCCCCCTCTCCACCAGCAACATCACCACCACACTTCCTCTCCAACTTCCCGAATGAAGTGACAAGGTCCAAATGTCTCTTTCCCAGGATGGCAACTCCTTGAGGAGGGCCATAAGACAAGAAAGGAAAGAAAGGAAGGGAGGAAAGGAGAGAGGAAGAAAGGAAGGAAGGAGAGGAGGAGGAAAAAGCACAGACCCAAATTTAATGATGCCATAAACAGTCACTGGGTAAATGTTTTGAACCCCATTGTTTGGTGAGTATTGTAAATGAAAGCACTTTGAAAGAGGAGCCGGATGGTCTCTCCCCAGTAAGAATTGCCTGCTCCTAGTTCCCAAGGAAAAAAAAGTGTGTTTAGAGGGACAAGGTTCTAATGGCTCCACCTCCTGACCAAAAAGGCTACCCAATTTGGTCAGCTGGAAGGAACCCAAGGGAGGGAGGAGGGGCAAGGTAGTTGCTCTTTGTCCCCAGCCTCTCCACCCACCACCAGCTAGGTGAACACACCTCTCTCCCATTTCCAAAGGCTCAACCAGAATGAGTCATTACTGATATTTCCAACTTGGTGCATTTTTTTTTTTTTTCTTTTTCAAATTCAGGAGACCCATCAATTATTTAGTGGCCGGTGATGATCTCAGGCAGTGACACCTCGTTTGGTCTGCGCGGTGCATCTGAAGGGAAACCATCTGGCCTTCCTTAACCTGTTCATCCCTGGGCTTAACTTCCCTCTCCTAAGGTGTGGCGGCCACAGAGAGAGCCAAAACCATCAATATTTCACAGCGTGATTAAAGTAAGCCGAGAGCTTCGGGCCTCTTGCAACTGGCTCCCTTTTCCAAAACACGCACCTGGCATCTTGGGCAGGGGCACACACAGAGAGAAATGGGAAGCTGGTTCAAGGTGGGGTGGGGGAGTGAGGGAGCACAGGATTCCATCTCATGGAACCCCCGGAAGAGTGGAGCGGCAGATTGCGTGGCGCTGGGCCGAGTGGCTGGGAGGACCGAAGGGGAACCCAAAAGGGGCCGAAGAGCCTCGGGTCTCTTTTTGGACTCCTGACCAGGAATGGGAGTAGGTGGGCGGTTGGGAACCCCAGCAGAGCCGCATCTGCTGGTCTGAAGTAAATGAACTTGGGGTCACCGGCAAACGCTTCCCAAACCAAGGCGGAAGGCGTGAGCTGTGGGGCAGATCCCTGAGCTGCTGTCTCCCCTTTCTCTCGCCGCCGAGGTCCCCAAGTGCCAAGGCCGCACCGCCATCCAGCCAGGCGTGCAGGAGAGCGGGGAGCCCAGCGATTTATACATCTATTAATTACCTCCAGCATGGAAGAACTGCCTATAAATACAGTGGCACTTTAGATAAAACTTTCATGCAGCTATTTAGATCCTTTAAAATATAAATGATTTCCTCTAAATTTTTTATCATAAATCAGGGCATGGAGCTAGGCGACAAGACGCCGATTTCCCCCCTGATGGGAGCAAAGCCTGCACTTGTTTTCCCTCTTCCTTTTTCTTTTCTACCTTTTTCTTTTTATCTTAATTTTTCTTTCTTTCTTTCTTTCTTTCTTTTTTTTTTTTTTTTAATTTAGGGGGATGGTTAGTGGTTTTCTTTGCAGATTCTGGGGCTTAAGGGGAAATGAAAAAGTGGCAGAAAGTTTTACCCCCTTTTCCTGGAGGTTGCCTGTTGTGTGGGGAAAACCTGTGGTCTGGGGTCAGCAGACCTTTGTTTAAATCCTATCCCTGCCACCTATTCCTGTGTGACCTCAAATAATATGCTTAATTTCTCTGATCTTCTGTTCTTCTCTCTGTAAAAGAGAGGTAATAACAGTTCCTGCCCCATAGCTAGTAAGGATTAACTGATAGAATGCACAGAGCCAGGCTCTCAAGTGAGAACTAAATACTGGTAGACAAGTCACTCTACGTCTTTGAGCTCTAGTTTCCTTATCTATAAAGAAAGGGTAAGGGGATAGTACCTATTTGGGGGAGTTATTGTGAAAGTTGAATAAGACAGCAGCAGACTCTAAGTATCTTGAAATGGGAATGATGGGGATCTTGTTTTTCATTTTATCCTCAGGACTAGAATGTGCTAGTGTCTGAGGTGATCAGAAAGCCTTTGCGGAATACCTGAAGCAACAGATATCTTGTTCAGAGGACCCTAGAGAAACATCAGAACCTGATTTCCATTTGTGGTGATGGATTTGGCCTCCATTGTCTTTCTGAGACCCATACTTTGAGCCTTGAAATATCTACAAAGGAAGGGTCTAAGAAGCCTTTCTCCCTAGCCTTACAGTAGTGATCAGGAAACAGGTCCAGAGAACATGAGTGACTTGTCCAGGGTCACACAGCAGCTTGGCTACATATCCATATGTAAACCCAGACCTCCTGTGCTCTGTCCACTGTACTACTCCCTTGCTATGTCTTCACAACCAAACCGGCTAGAGAAGTGGCCTAACTGTTTGACTATGAAAGAGAGGGAAATCAAGTAGGCCACAGGAGATTGACCTTAAGATTCTATACTCTAAGATGCCTGTGAATTGGAGACAAGGAAGGCAAAACCAGTCCTTATCTACAAGACGAGTGCTGGTATCACAGAGTCCAGATAGCACAGAGCTGGCCATACTGCTGCCACCCAGTTATCTAAAGTGTAGAGCTCACAGTTGAAAACAGCAGGACCTACAGTACTGGGGTGGAGGGGGGCATGTCAAAAAGCTAAGTACTGAGGTAGGAAGTTATTAAAAAGGGTCTCCTGGCAACGGCATCTTAGGTCCAAACTAGCAACCTGGATTCGCTAGATTAATCCCCCAAATTGGGGACCTCTCTTTTATACTCTGCATGTCTTCAATCCAATTCCTGCAAAGGCACCAGAAAGATTCTCTGAGAGTGGACCTCAAATCCTATCACTATCCTACTTAAAACCTTCTCTTGGACCCCCACTCCTCTCAGAATCCCTCCTGGCCAACCTCATCTCTCTCTGTTCTCCAATTACTCACTACACAGCCCCACTCAAGCCTTTCCCCCTTCCTTGAACACCCCAAGCTTGTTCCCACCTGGGGGCTTTTGTACTTGCTGATCCTTTTATCTTCCATATTATCCCTCCGGCCTTGGCTTAAAGTTCACTTCTTCCCTTTCAGAGGGTATATTCTGTGTTCCATCACTCTGGTTTATTTTCTCTGTAGTAGTTGTTTACTATCTTTTTTATTCTTTACCCTCTGCTCAAATGTCAGCTCCAGGGGGTTAGTGGGGGTGAGGGGCTGTGTGTCTTTTTTTGCAGTTAAATTCTTAAATTCTGTCATAGTGGCTGCCTAATATTAGGTGCTCAATAAATATGTGTTCAGTAAAAAAAAAAAAGTGTCTGGGAAGTGCTTTTAGAGATCCCCTGGCTCAGTCATTTTTCAAGCAAAGAAACTGAGGCTGAGAGAGGCAGGAAGTGCCTGGAGTTCTGACCCGCTGTCCACAATGGGCGTGGGGGTGGGGGTGGAGGTAAGGCTCCTGTCGCGTGCCGATCAAGCAGATCAAACATCTCGGATGTTTGGCCTCCCGCTCCTGAGTCCCTCTGGGCATCTCGGATCGTCCAAGCTGGTGCAGACAATGAGGGGCAGCGGCCGACAGGCGAGTCCCGCAGCAGATGCACAGGCGGCGGCGAGTACATGTGAGAAGTTTGTGAAAAGAGATGAGAGAAAGGGAGAGGAAGGCGAGGCAGGCGGCTGCGAACACCTGGCCAGGCAGCCATGCCAGCTGCCTCCCGCGATGGCATCTTGAGTTCGGGAGTCCTGTGGAGGAGGCCATCTCCCATTCCACCCTGCTTGCCCCCTCTCCAGCTCCAAGGTGAGGTTTGATTGACCAGGTATGAAGGTGGTTGGGGCTAGCTGCTGCTTCTCCAAACATGCTTCTGGCGGAAGTCTGCTTGGAGCCTGTCCAGCCTCTGAGCCTTTGGAAGAAGGAGAAAAGTAGAACCGTGTTCACCCTACTCCCTCAGCCCCTGGGCTTGCCTGGTGACTAACTGCTGCCAGCCCAGATTGTTAGTTAAGAGCAGATAAACCTGGGTTTCAAGAATGTTAATCTCTGTATGTCTTGGTTTTCTCATCTGTAAAATGGGCGCAATGATATCAACCTTGTAGGCTTGATGTAGAAATTCAGTACTTCTAAAGCAATGAGCCCAGAACCTTGCAAATAAGAACCACTCTTAAGAAGTCTATTATTGTCACCGTCATCATGTATATCTCCCGTGCTAGAGTCCTGGGGAGAACATTATTCATGTATTCATTCATTCAACACAAGTTATAGTAAGCTTTTACATGGTGCCTGGCCCATAGACATAGGTACTGGAGACAGAAAAAACTCTTTTTTTAAAGAAGTCCCAGAGTTCTTCAAGGGAACCAAGGCCACCATAAAACATCACATTTTTACTAAGAAATAATAGAGGAAGATTCAAAAGACATTGGGAGTTCAAAAAAGGAAAACTTTGAGTCTCCAGGAAACACATAGTTAGGACAGGGCCTTCCCTCCCCCAGCTACTGGGACTTGAATCCAGGGATACTCTACTACTGAGCCACAAATCCAGCCTTTATTTATTTATTTATTTATTTATTTATTTATTTATTTATTTATTTAGGTGGTGCTGGGGTTTGAACCCAGGGACTTGTGCATCCTAGGCAAACACTACCAAATGAGCTATATCCCCAGCCCCCTAAATCCAGCCCTTTTTTATTTTTATTTTGAGACAATGTTGCAGTGAGTTGCCCAGGCTGGACTTGAACTTATGATTCTCCTGCCTCCCCCTCCTGAGTTACTGGGATTACAGGCATGTGGCACCACTCTTAGCCTAGGACAGAAACAATAATGAGTCCAGTGATAAGTGACCAGAATAAATTTTACAATTTGAGTGTCCCATCTGCATTCAAATCATGGTTATCTCTTAAAAAGTCCTTGTGGTAAAAAAAAAAAATCTCAGGGTATGAGGCTGGGATACTATAGTTTTTTTTTTTTTTTTAACTATTTTTTTGGGGGTGCTGGGGATCAAACCCAGGGCCTTGTGCTTAAAAGGCAAGCACTCTACTGACTGAGCTATCTCTCCAGCCCCAATACTGTAGTTTTAAAAGACTTAAGGTTATTCTTATTTATACTAAAGGTGAGAGCCACTAACCCATAGGAAAGTGCCACTGCACCCCCTCCCCATCCCTTTGTTCCCTACAAAGCTAGTCCTTCTGGAGCATTTAGTACCTTGTGTCCTGATTTAGTGTTTATGTGGCAATTCTATGTCTCTGCTAGGCTCTAAGTTCCTGAAACAGTGCTATCTGTACCCACAGAACCTACTACAAGACCCAGCCATCTGCATCCCAAGCATTCTGGAATGCTTGTATAATAAAGAATATGACTCCTTTAGTGCCACTTGCATTAATGCCCATGTGGTCCTTACTTGGATCCTGGACAAATTTTGTTTGGCCCATATACACGGTGCACATGTGGGACTATGTGTATGTGTTAATTGTAATTTAATGCCATGGGATGAGTGTGTGCTGTCCAGTTTATCATCATCCAATCTTCCTTTTATGTACCCAACTGGAGTAACTAACTTATTTTTACCAGATTTGTCCCTAATAGAATTTAACTTTTTAAGTCCTGGAAGGTGTAGAGGATCTTACCATTGTCTTCTAAGTCTCCCCTTCCAACTGCATTTTGCATGGTCTGTTTCCTCCTGTCTTCTCCAGTCTGTTTTCTCCAGGACCTTTCCAAGAAGGCTGGTCCTTAGTGATTAGTATCAGCTTACTGCTGGCTGCAGAGAACTGCTAGTAGAACTTCTGGGAGGGAAGGATGGGAGAATGTTTTCTGGTTTGTGATCCTAATGCTTGGGGTGGGATGGTGGAAGTGGAGCTGGCGAGGTGAGGGTCAACTCTGGAGACAGCAGGAGGAGGTCAGTTGGTTTTGTTGTCACTGACTGCTACCTGACCTTGATCCAGTCAGCATCTCCCAGGATCCTGAGGAGACAGAACAGAGAAAAAAGATGGATGTGGATGAACCTACTTCTCCTAGTTTCTGGAGATTCAGCTTCACAGACAAGAAGGATATTATGGAGTGAGCGTGGGTCCCAGGGCACCTTGAGACCAGGCATGATGCAGATCCAGTACCCTCACTTTCATCCTCCTTTTCTCTTTGGGCTTCCAGCATTGGATAGAAACAAGACTGAGTGATCCTAAATGCTAGTGAGTGATAAAATATTGCTGCATTTTGCTTCTGGGAAATCGGGTCCTGGACAGAAATTTCTGATTTGCTTAAATGTTTTTTAAATTAACCAGTTTTTGGTTAAAGATGGAAGCATTTAGCAATGATCTCCTTGTAGGTAAGCTGAGGTCCAGCATCAAAATTAAGCTCCAAACCTAGCCCTCTCTGAGACCCACGTTTCTGATATATCATCTGTATTTTAAGAATCTCACCATCCCTACTCAGTCTTTTTCCTGATCTATGTGCCCTACATACACTTATGAGTGTACAGTTTCCTGCTGTGATTTTAGACTAGCGACTCCCTGAAGGCAGAGACGGAATCTGATTCACATTTGTGTCCCAGCCCTCAGTATTCTGCCATAAAGCTGGAGCTAAAAGAACAGAGAGGACGGAAACACAGTTGGCACCCTCAGAGGAAACTTTTTCCAGGGATATGCCCCCGACCATTCCCACACTCCATCGCTTTCTGTTTAAGTTGAGGAAGAAGACAGGAACTAACATTTATTCTATGATTTCAGTGTGCCAGGTACTGTGTCAAGTGTATCTCTCAGAGTGTCCCTCTCAATAACCAGAGGGGAAGAAACTGTTATCGCCATTTTACAGATCAGGACACTGCAATACAGAAGCGTTGAGACGGTCTCATGGTCTCTCCTGCGAGAGGTAGCGGTGCGTTTTGAGCCTAAGGAAGGGTGCACCAGGCTGTGAGGAAGTTTACTGAGCACTAGTTTGGGTGCTCAATGCTTTCTTTACTACTCTAGCTGAAAACATCTTCCCTAGAACCCAAGAAAGCACACGTGAACGCAATTCCCATATTAGAGCGGAGAAAACAGGCACAGAGAAATTTAGCTTGGGCTTGTCCTCCTTTACTTGGGTCGAGTCCCGCCCGCCTCCCCACAATGTCGCCCCCCTCCCCACAACCTCCCCAACTGGGCTAGTTCGGATAGGAAGGGATTGAGGGTGTCAAGTGGAAAGGAGAGTCGGATCTAGACAGGACTTCCTCTTAGGGCAGTGTGTGTGTGTGTGTGTGTGTGTGTGTGTGTGTGTGTGTGTGTGTGTGTGAGAATCTCCTCAATCACCCCGCCCCAACCGCGTTAAGATTCTGGGAAATGCGGCATACACACTCTTAAAGCTGAGGTGATGTGCCGAAAAACCTGAAAACTGCTCTCTTGGCGGAGGCAGCTGCGGGGACAGCTGGGCGCGCAGAGTTTCTTTCCCAACCCCGAGCGCGGCTCGCCCCCGCGGCCTCAGTCCCAGGATTCCCCATCCATTATTGACGATGTTTACTACCTCGGGGGAAAGGAGAGAAAAGAAGAGGGAAGAAGAGGAGAAGAGAGGGCGGGAGAAGTGGGGTGGGTGGGGAGAGAGGAGGAATCCGGGCAGAATTACTCGAGCCCACAAGTCCCGAAACTTCAGGAAGACTCAGAGGCTGAGTACTCAAGAGCCCCAGAAGTCAGATGTGGCGCTGGACACACAGTAGGCTGTTGGAAGTATTTGGGTGATGGATAACAGAATAAGTGAGCAAATGGCTCTAATTCAACTATGTAGTCTTGGGCCAAGTCTTAACCCTCTGACCTTTGGTTTCCCCATCTGTATAAGGGGATAATAGCATCTGCTCCACAGGATTGGTGTAGCGGAACCATTGGCCAACTCTAAATGGCCTAGCACATACTAGTAGCTCAAAAAACGGTAACTTGTTATGGGTAATGGGGCTTGTAAGCAGGGGTGGCTTAGCAGAAGTGCACTGATCTTAATTAAAGGAGGCCAGGTGGACCGATCTGAACTGTCACTATTCTAGAGAACACTCAGCAAGCTTCCTTCTGTTGGAGGATTGGAGAAAGGGAGAGTGGGCTAAGTTGCCTTTCTCAAATGAAAGCAAGAAAGGCAAGCGTGCGGAGGAAGCTCAGGCCTTTTGCCCGGGGAAAGCAGTTACTGCCCGGACCTCCACCCAGGCGGGCTGCTGGGATGGGGTTGGTCACTTGGGACTCATCCTGGCAACCTCTCGCCTTTGCGCCCTTGCGGGAGTTGGTCTGGGTTCTTGGAGGCGCCTCTTCTCTGAGCCGCGGTGCTGGACTCTGGTGGACCGCTGGGGCTTGGGGCCAGGAGCGCCTTGGAAATGGGCAATTTGGCGGCAGCCCGGCCGACTGTGGTGTGTGTGTGTGTGTGTGTGTGTGTGTGTGTGTGTGTGTGTGTGTGTGTGGTGGGGTATCGGAGTAGGGTCAGCTTCCTGCCCCTGCTCAACCCGAGGCTGCCTTCGATCCAGGCAGTGAGAGTCGGGACAGGACAGAGAGGTTCGGGACTTTGGGGAGGGGGAGGGGAGTCCAGCAGGAAGAAGAAAGAATCCGTAAGGTCTGGCAGGTTGGAGCCAGGCGGGGCGGGGCGGACTGGGAGAGACCCGGGCAGGCCGGGGTATAAATGCTGTGGAGGGGGCGGCCTCGGCGGGCACTGAGAGGCGCGCCGCGAGCTGCTGTCTCGCCTTGCCTCCGGGGCAGCCCCTGCGACTCCCGGACGCGTGTGCACGCCTGCGCGCGCCCGGGCCCTTCCTGGCAGGCTGCTTGTAAGATGAGTGAAGAAGCAGGTGGGGGAGAGGGGAGGCAGCAAGCGAGAGGGCGAGGGGAGCGCGGGCGCTGATCGGCGCTCACTTGGAGCGCGGCGAGCAAGCAAGACGAGCCTGATTCCATGTCCCCCGCTGCCTCCCTGCCAGACGCGCGAAGATGATGGCCATGAACGCCAAGCAGCCTTTCGGCATGCACCCGGTGCTGCAAGAACCCAAATTCTCCAGCCTGCACTCCGGCTCCGAGGCCATGCGCCGAGTCTGTCTCCCAGCCCCGCAGGTACGTAGTGGAGCATAATTACCGCTCTAAGGCACAGTTTTTGACAGGCACTAGCTTCATGTTTTTTTCATGTCGCCCAGAACAATCGCCGCTGTCTGAACCCCTCTCCTTGTCTCCCCTGCGCTCTCTCCCGGCGCTCTCTCTCATTCATGTCTCTGATCCACACGTCTGTTCCAGCAGAGCTGCTGCCTCCGTATTAATTTTTATGACCTGGGCTTTGAGGAGAGGCATCTCAGTTGCTTGAAAATGTGTTTTAATCCTGAGTTGACAGTATTCCCTACTGACCGTGCTGTGCGCCTTCTCGCTTGCAGCTGCAGGGTAATATATTTGGAAGCTTTGATGAGAGCCTGCTGGCACGCGCCGAAGCTCTGGCGGCAGTGGATATCGTCTCCCACGGCAAGAACCATCCGTTCAAGCCCGACGCCACCTACCATACCATGAGCAGCGTGCCCTGCACGTCCACCTCGTCCACCGTGCCCATCTCCCACCCGGCAGCGCTCACCTCGCACCCGCACCACGCAGTGCACCAGGGCCTCGAAGGTGACCTACTGGAGCACATCTCGCCCACGCTCAGTGTGAGCGGCTTGGGCGCCCCGGAGCACTCGGTGATGCCGGCACAGATCCACCCGCACCATCTAGGTGCCATGGGCCACCTGCACCAGGCTATGGGCATGAGTCACCCGCACGCCGTGGCGCCTCACAGCACTATGCCCGCATGCCTCAGCGACGTGGAGTCAGACCCTCGCGAGTTGGAGGCCTTTGCAGAGCGCTTCAAGCAGCGACGCATTAAGTTGGGGGTAACCCAGGCGGACGTGGGCGCGGCTCTAGCTAATCTCAAGATCCCTGGCGTGGGTTCACTCAGCCAGAGCACCATCTGCAGGTTCGAGTCTCTCACTCTCTCGCACAACAACATGATTGCTCTCAAGCCGGTGCTCCAGGCCTGGCTGGAGGAAGCGGAGGCTGCCTACCGAGAGAAGAACAGCAAACCGGAGCTCTTCAACGGCAGTGAGCGTAAGCGCAAACGCACGTCGATCGCCGCGCCTGAGAAGCGCTCACTCGAGGCCTATTTCGCCATTCAGCCACGTCCTTCTTCCGAGAAGATCGCGGCCATTGCTGAGAAACTGGACCTTAAAAAGAACGTGGTGAGGGTCTGGTTCTGTAACCAGAGACAGAAACAGAAACGAATGAAGTATTCGGCTGTCCACTGACTGCGGCGGGGCATAGCGTCGGGAGTCGGGAGAGCCTAGTGCGCATCGCCCCCTTCCGATGGGAGGGACGGTTATGGGAAACGCTAAAGTGTTTCCTAGCAGGTCAGGCTCTCTCCCTCGAAGCCACAGACTTTCCCTTTTTCCTGCCTAGTTGCCTCCCGGCCTTCTCTTTCTCTTTTTTCTATTCCCACCAAAAAAGTTTTGGCGCTAGGGAAAAATGCAAGAGGCCGGCCTGGTGGTACTTGTGCTGTCCGTGGTGCTGAAACTCTCCCTCGCACGTTGGACAGCGCGACATCAAGGCAGGAGCCTCAAAGCACAGGATAGTGGATTGGTTCCGCCGCCCGATGCTAGGGTGAAAGCGCCACTTTGCTAAGAGTGATTAGGCAAGGGGTGAAGGGATGGAAAGGAAGTGATAAATAATAATATAAAATATAGGATCTAAGTGGAACACAAACGTACTGGAGATTTATTAGAGTATATAAAATACACTTATGTTTCCAAAGGATAGCCTTATACTCCCTTCTCCACCTAAATTTTACCCATCTTATCCTTTGGTTTGCAGTAAATTCTCAAAAAGTAGCATGGATTAGGTTCTGGGAAAGTGTGCGGAGAGTTGGGGGCTCTGAGATGTTGGTGGTAAGTAGGGCTCCAGAAAAATGCTGGGATGTGTAAGCAGCTGCCACACCAGCTCTGGCCATCCTTCACGACCTGCTGGCTTTTGAGGGGTAACTACCGCCTGGTGGAGAGAGGGGTGGGAAGGGAGTGTGTGAGGGAAGGGGGTGCTAGTTGGTAGTGTTTGGGAGGGCTGAGGACTCTCAGACCTCAGCTCGCTGCTCTTGCCAGACTGCCGGCTCAGTGCTCCAAAGTGACTGTAACTTCTCGGGAGTCATATGCAAGTCCTTCCCACACATCTAACCTCGTTGAGCATTTATTACTGTTGTTAGCATCAGTCGATTCCTACTATTTATTTAACTCCACTTCTTTCCCTCCTCTTTATGTGTCTCTCGGTGGAGGTTCACTTATAGTTTTGGGCAGAAAAGGAGCAGGACCACCGACCTGGACCTTTCTCATCCTAGTCCCTCTGGCCCCATCATATTTTATTTTTTCGTTGCTCCTTGTAGTTTGTGTGTTGCGTGTGACCTTTGGTTTCATTCTCTGAATAGATACAAATAAAATATTAAGTTTTTTCTCTCTCTCTTCCCCCTTGGATTTACTTCTAAAATAAATGCTTTATTTTTCAACCCGAATCGCAGTAGTTTTCCTTCTCGGATGTAAGGGTACTGGTCTTGGGAGGATTTAAAAGTGGAAAATCCAAAAGGGCTGAACTGTCATTTCCAGCCTGCCAGCCCCCAGCCACCTCTTCTCCCCATTCCTCTTCCCTGTAGTCTTATACTCTTACCAGGATCTCCTCCAGGGAGATCTGGCTCTCCTCTCTGGACCTCAACGTTCAAAGGTACTTTCCTCTGAACTGCCCATCGATCAAACTACTCTCTGGACTTAACTTCAATTCCAAACTTTGCACCTTGACTGATGGGAGTTCTGGCTCCACTCATTGGCTAAACCATCCTGAGGCTAGTTTCCCAACTTCTCTAAGCTTTCTCCACAAGATTCCTTGTCTACAGAATGAAGGTTTAATACCTATTTCCCACGGTTATTGTCAGGACTAGGTAAGAGGGTTTATTTAAGACATCTGGAAGGTGGTGCTTGGCACTCAGTAGAAAAAAAATATTTTAAAAGATTCAAATGGCTGGAGGGAAGATGAGGGGATAAAGGCAAGGAGAGAAAAACATGGTCGTTGGGCAGTCTGTTGGGGTCCCTCCCGGGTCTCCTAAAATTCATTTGAGATGGTCATCCAAAACACTCTCTCCATGGTCTGTCTCGAGATAGTCTATCCATTCCTTTGTGGAGGAACTGAGATATCTGCTGCAAAGCACCTAGTTTATTGCCCTGCACACAGTAGTTGCTCAATAGATGTCAATTCCCTTCTCTCTGCTCCCTCAAAAGGGCGGCGGGTGGGGGGGAGGGGGAGAAACCTTTTTATTTGAGAACCGCAGAAACGCTGTCATGATTTAAAAATTAATGCTACAGGTTCAGGAGTCGTCTGAACATTTCCCCGAGACGTCCTTAAAGAGTTCTGGGTCATTAGATCTCAGCCCGAAATTAGAAGTAGAATAGTTTCCGTTCTGGGCTGTGCAGCACCCCACCCCACCCTCACCCCACAGCGAAAGCAAACTTGTGGATAGCCCCCTGCTTCCCCTGCCTCAGCCCCTCGCCCCCGCCTTGCGCAACAGCCCAAGCGATTTCTCCACCTCCCTCTCCATCGGGTGTCCTTTAATAATAAATGCCCTTATGCCATTACATTATATTGTGGGTTTTGAAAATTTAAAATACGGCTGATGCAATATTAATTGCCTATAGTGGTATAAAACACAGGGCCGGAGCCCAGCCGGGCTGCAGAGGAGGCGGCCATGAGCATCTCGTGCCGAAGCGAAGCGCTCCAGAAGGATGCGCCTTTGCCGGCTGCTAGGTTTCCTGCAGGTAAGAGCCTTCGGATTTTCGGGCCTAGGAAAGAACCCAATATCCATCTCCATTCCCCTTTTGGAAAAGTTTTCTGCTGTTGTCTCAGTTTTAAAAATCAGCAAACTCAAAACTTTGGGAGACTTTTTTGGAGAGGTGAGAGAGTCGTCGCCTGACTGCAACGCACTTGATAATGAGTCTGAACAGCTCCTTTGCGCCTCATCCAGTTCAGGCGCCCGGGACAGCTGGCGCGCGGAGTATCTGACCAGTTTATACTTGCAGGCCCCAGCTGCCGCCCTGTCCGCGAAGCGCCCCACCTTCTCCCTCCCCCTCAGTGCGCCGGGTCGGCGCCGCTGCCTCTTTCCTTGGGCTAGCTCAGGAAGCAAAGGGAGATGTGGTTTCCCCAGGATTGTTCCAGTCGCCTCTGCCACTCGTCCGGCGGAGGTACAGACCTGTCTCTTGGGGGAGGGGTGCCAGCAGGTTTGGGGTTCATAAAGACCTAGTTTGCATCCATTTCCTAACCATGTGACCGTGGGCGACTCACATCACCTAAGCCTCCGTTGACGGCTGTAGAAAACATTATTTTAAAAATAATTGAGGATGTATCTTAAGAGCACGTTTTTCCTTTCCCAAATCCCACCAACTTGCAATATTCACCATCCAAGAATCAGCTGGGTGTTTCTTTAACCGGGAGACAGAGAGAGAGAGAGAGAGAGAGAGAGAGAGAGAGAGAGAGAGAGAGAGAGAGAGAGAGAGAGAGAGAGAGAGAGAGAGAGAGAGATGAGGCCAATATGCCAATATTCTGGGCTGCATTGGGCCTCTGCAGGTAGAACTTTGAGAGTCCTCTGGGAACCCAGTGAAAGATTTCTAGGCACCTGCCTGGCTTGAACTGGGCCTGACCTGGAATAAGCCAGACATATAACACTCCAGCAGGGCTGAAGTCCTGGCAGGCAGAACTTGGAGGTAGGCATCCTGGGCTTTTGAACTGTGTGATCTCTGACTAGTGACTTCCTCTCTCTGTGCCTTAGGTAGTGTCAGTTTTGTTCACTATTTCATGCCTTGCTCATAGTGTATCCCAGAGTAGCAGGCAATAGGTATGTGTTGAATGAATCAAGTTTTGGTTTTGTAAAATGAAACACCCTTTCTAGCTTAATGGTCTTGGAATTCTAGACACTATAGAGAAGACAGAGACCATAGGGATAGACAGCATCCCTGGGAGTCAGGGTCAGGGCCAAAATGGTCAAAAGCTTTCAACCAAAGGCAGCCAGTTTACTTCCTGCTGACATAGAAGAGGTTGTACCTCACTCTGGTGATCACCGGGTGCTTCTGTGACATGAACCCTTGGAAACTAGAAGAGTAGTCAAGGAGGAGGACCAGGGAGTGACCTCTGCCTTGTCCTGTTTGCCTGATCCTCCCTTGGCCTTGCCTTTTTGCTTGGGCTCTTTTACTTTCTTGCTGAGATGGGAACAGCTGTGGTTCTGGAGTGGCAGATTCAAGACAAAATAAGTACACTATCTCTTATTTAAGTGAACTTATTATTCTAACCCTCAGTGTCCTCCTCTGTAAAATTGGAAAATAAGAGACTATCTCAGGATTGCTCTCATGATTAAATGAGACCATGTAAGGCCTGACCCTTGATAGGCATTAATGGGTATCTAATTGCTTTCAAATGTTCTTCATATTCATAAAAGTGAGTGTTCAGGGTACTTCAGGCCTTGAAGTCAGGAGGATCCAGATGTTTCTCCAGTGTGAGCCACATTTGGTCAAACGAGGGTAGTGGCCCCTATCAGCTCTCTGAGCCATTTTCAGGGTCAAGAAATGTAAAGTGTAAAAAACTATTTTGTAAGAGTTCACAGGATTCCCGTTCCAGAGGGGACCATGAATGCGCTAAGGGGCCTCTAGTGAGAATATGTATAATTCCCACTAAGAAGTTTGGCCCCCATTGGCGACTCCTTGAACCTGGGACTTTTCCAGCGACCAACATGGCTCCAGTGGACAAAGGAGGCGCAGGTTACTGGGTCTCGAACTCCTCCCGTCCCTCTGCACCCACGGTTTGAAGCTGGCGCCAGCATGCCTGGGCAGTAGAATACGTAAACTCTTCTCTTTTCACTGAAGGAAAGGCTGGGGGCCATAGAGGGGAAGGGACTTAGCTGGCCCCTTCTTAAAATAGCCCCAGTTATGCTAACACATTACCTCATTTTCTTTCTTTCTTAATCTTTACTACTCCCTGATAGTATCTTGTTTACGTAGCAGTAAATGCGCTCTGGGTGAGCAAGTTGGCTGTGTTCACCCCTGCATCAGTGAACCCAATGCAGGGCCTTGCACAGAGCAAACGCTCCACAAACGTTTGTTGGATAATTGAATAATGACATCTAAAATGTATGGAGGGTTTCCTCTATGCCCGGTACTGTTCCAAGCGCTTTATCTTCATTCATCTATTAATCCCTAAGCAACACCATGGAGAGGCATATTTTTAAGATCCCATTTTACAGATGAGCACATGGAGGCACAGAAGGTTTCAGTAACTCGCCCAGGATACGTCGTGAATGCAGCAATTTGGTGGAGAAATCTGACAAAACTGGTTTCTTCGCCTCTCCTGTCCCCAAGCAAGACCCAGAAGAGGCGGTGAGAGCCAAGCATGCCCGCTGTCTTCGCCGGGTTGTGGGGGCCCTCGGCTCTTCGTCCCGAGCCACTTCTCACGTCCGTCTGTTCCTTTGTGTCCCGCTCAACCCCCTCTTAGCTTTTCCGCAACCTCACAGGTGTGAAACTCTGACCTTACAGTGCAGGAGCGACCTGGGCACGCGGAAAGTCCCCTTCCGCCTTTCCGCTCTTCGGCGGAGCGGCGAGAGCCCCGCGGTAACCCCGCCCCGGCGGGCGGACGGAGCCGGCGAGGACTCCGGCGGACGAATTAGTCTCCCCTTCGATCGCTCTTTTCCGATCAGGTCAGGTTTCCCTCCGCCCTGCGACGGCGCTTCCGCAGCAACTCGGTTTCCAGGGCTCCCGGCGGGGTCCGGGCTCGCCGGCTCCTCCCCGCGCCTCCGGAGGGAACTTCCCTTCGTCCGCGTCCAGGCCGGGGAGCCCCCTGGACCGCGGCAGGAGCCGTTGCGGGGAGAGGCCGGGGCTGCGGGACCCTGCTCCTTCCAGAGAGCCCCCCGCCCCAGCGCTGCTTCCGGACCCAGCGCATGGAGAACTGCTCCCCGCAAATTCTCACTTCTCTGCCCCCTCCCCCAGTTCAGCCCCGCCCAGCCTTGCCCTGCCTGGTGGGGACAAACTGGGACGGAAACACCTCCCCGCTTCTCTCAGCATGTGTATCTTTCAATATTTAAAAGCTTTTGATTTTTAGGATTTCTCACACACACACAAATCCCAAGTGTTCATCCTGGGAAAAATTAGATTTTTTTATTGGACTTCTTTATACATATTTAGTATTTAATGTTTTTACTTTGAATTACACAGAGAGGGTGCGCCACCATAACTTCACCCTTTGGCCGAATCCCGCCCCCAATCCCATCTTCTTATTTTTCTCCACTTTCCCTTCCTCTCTCGCCAGTACACACACATCACCCTTGCTCCAAATCCCAACTTATCTGCTTGAGATAGAGCCCCCCTGTGCCTGAGGCTTTGCTAGGCAGCTCACCTCTTGGCATATATAGTTAATGTCCAGCCCTCATAAATCAAGACCATAAAAAGCTTACTTTCATATGCACTCAATTTCTACCAAACCTAAACTAATTGCATAAATTCCTTTAGGCCACTCAGAGCTGCTCTCTGGGTTGGGATCTGATCAATTAGTCATTAGGCACTCCATTAGCTGGGGTTTAAGCTGCCTCATATAAATGTCTCCTGTCAATTTGCTTGTAATTGAATGAATAAAAAAGGGTACAATTATTAGCACAGAAGATCAGAAGGAGGAGAGGTCAATTTTATTCAAATATTCTAAAAATGTATTAATTCTAATATAATAACAATAATAATTAGAAGGCATTTAGATGTCAGCTACTCCAAAAGTCTCTGTCCACGTGGAAGAAAGCAGTGGCCTTCCACTCAGCAATCTAAGCATGCATCTTTGCTCTGCCACCTGGGAGTCTCTCCTGCCTTGGGGCCTTAGTTACTTTACCTGTAAAATGAATTGGTCAGAGGCGATTTTCTTTTCTTTTCTTTTAAAACTTAGTCTTATATTTTGTCAAAGTAATTGATGCACATAATTTATGCACATAGCTTAAAAGTTGAGTAACATAGACCAACTCCCATCCTCAACCACTTTTATGTTTATTCTGGAAGTTAATTACATGTCAAAGTAAAATATTTTTTACTTTTTCTCTTTTTAAAATTTGTTTTATTTATTAATATCTCAATTCAATAATATATGATTTAAATCCAAGATAACTAAAAGATTTGCAGTGAAAAGTCTCCTTCCATTGACCCAGGTTGCCCAATTCCCTTTGTTAAGGTAAATAACACTACCAATACTCCAGAGATATTTTATTGGCTAACATTTCTTGATTTGTCATTCTTAGTCATTGTGCTTAATTGTCTTGCTATAATATCATAAAAAAAATCAGAAATACAATAATATTGAATTCTCTTCACACACCAAGGACCCTAGGAAGTTTTATATAAAATCAATAATATTTTAAAAAATCAACTGAATTGGCAGTTGATTCTGTTTCTTTCCCTTTCTTTGAGAATGAATTTAGAGGTACACCATAATGTATAAAAACTGCTTACTCACAAAAATAGTGTTTATAGGTTGATTTGAGTTTTGTCCTACCTCCAACCAAATAGAATTTAAAGCAGTGTATCATTTTTATGGAATTAGATGCTATGCATATAAGGGAGGTATTTTTATCTATTGGATATTTCAGTGTATACAGTATTAAGTTTTATTGAATTTCCTTAAAAATCTATCTTTACTCCTTTGCTCCCTCCAAGTGAGCCCATTTCTCCAGTAAGATGAGTTTTTGTTTGGTATACACAGCTATAACAGAACTGGAGAAGATGCCAATAACATAATTTAAACGTTTAATAATCTACCTGGGGCTGGGAATGGAGCGCCACACTGCAGAAACTGCAGCTGAGCTCCCATCGATGTGGGAGTGAAGAACCTCCAAACGCAAGGTTTATCTTTAACTGAATGTCAAAGTGGTGATCCTAATTTACTGCTGGGAGATATTCAGGGTGCTATTGTTCTGGAGTTGGTTTGTTGATTTGAACCCTGCAGACTACCTCAGTGAATTCTTCTTGTGCAAAGCATCGGATGGAAGAGGGTTTATTGAGAGAAATGGAATAATTTCTGGTCAGAATATACTGCCACAGAGGCTTCAGAGTGCAGTGAGAAAGAACCTGAGATATGCACAAAGAGACTTGAGCTCCAAGCCTTACTCCCTTCCATGTGACCTTGGCAAGTCTATTCACTTCTCAGTGACTTGGTTTTTCCAACACTAATGTGAAGAAACTGAACTAGATAGTAGTTCAATTTTGGTGAGATTCATGGACTCTGGGGAATCTGGGGAAAACTTTCTAATACACCTCTGGGCACTCAAAATTTTTTCCAACTTCAATCACAGATCATAGATCTCCTGGATATAGCCCGGGAGTTCACTCATCCCAGATTAAGAATCCCATGGATTTAGATGAGCTAATAAGATGTTTAGCTCATTTATGACCAAATACCCATAAACACTGAAAAAAGTTTAGCAAACTGGGCACAACTTCACTGAAGGTAAAAATAAAGTGCCAATTAGACAGTGAGCAAATTGCCAATAAAGACTCCAAATGGCAAAATTATTTTTCAGATCAATAGTCAGGCTCCCAAGAGAGAGAATGGTGGAGAGAAAAACACCACATTAGGGGGCATAATTTAGATTTGCCAACAACTAAAGCTGAGAGTTTGATTTGGTAATTTCCCTAATCTGGCCTCCTCCTGCCCTGTTGGGAAAATGAGGGGTTGGGAGCAGAGGATCTCTGAGACAGTCAACAGCCACATTATGTGAATTTACGTGTATAGGCACTGGCATGTCATATCTCACATTTATTTCGGCTTATTTTATTTTCATATTTCGTTTTTGAAAAAAATAGTTATACCATCAAAATAGAGCTGGTGCTACTTGACAGGCTGAGGCAATAAGATCACTTGAGCCCAGGAGTTTGAGACCAGCTTAAGCAAGGAACAACACTCTGTCTCAAAAAGTGAATGAATGAATGGATGGATGAATGAGTAAATAAATAAATACTGGAACAAGGGGTTAGGGGCTACCATGTATGTTTTATTCTTTTTTTTTTCTTTCTTTTTTTTTTAGCATTCTGATTCTAAAATCATATGATAGAAACATGACCCTGCAATCCCAATAAAATAGTAAAAACACCAGTAGGATAAGGTAGGGTGAAATCAAAACATTTTGTTAGACTTGATAGTCCTGTCTCTGCCATGCTAGGTCTTCAGTGGGTCTGAGGCAATCCTGTGGAGGACACAGAACCGTTGGGTTGTTGGGGGCTGGACAAGGTGGTACCAGGCTCTCACACTTACCCAGCTCTGACTGGAATCCACAGATAAGAGAATGACAACGAGTCCTCCTCTTCTCTGCTCTCAGATCTTCATTTTTCTCTCCTTCTGACTTGGATTAACAGTTGCAGCTGTAAGCTCATTTAACCCCTGGGGTCTGAATTTCTGGTCAGATTGTTCAGGTGAAATGATTAAAACATGGACTACCTTTGTTCTTCCATTCCTGACTTCCCAGGGCTTCTCCTGTCTGTTCTGCTTTTTGCTTCTTGATTATTTTGCCTGTCCTATTTTACGATTGCTTTTGGCTTTGTGTAGGGTGGTCCTGTCTCTTCTATAAATGCTGTTAGGTCAGTGAGGGGAGGGCCCATTTTCTTGGCTGTCACAGAAATGTCTTTCCATCTAGAGAGGGACTTTAACGATATTTACTCAAATGCTTCATATTATCACGGTTGGACACATGGAATCATAGAATGTGAACTGGGAAGGGCTCTTAGAGGTCCTCTGACTGGAGAATATGATCTTGTATTTCTAGGGCCCAGAAATCTATATTTTTTGCAATTTCCCTGCATGATTCTGATTACTTGACCAAATTGAGGAAAATATTTTTTATATTGTGTGTGTGTGTGTGTGTGTGTGTGTGTGTGTGTGTGTGTGTGTTTAACCAAAGTGCTATACACTGGAGTGTGGGTATATAGTCAGAAACACAAATTTTTTTTTTCAATTCTTATTTCACGAAAGATGGCTTAGGTATTAGTGCTTGGAAGAAGTATGAGACACAGTAAAGAGGTAGGAAGGCACAGATATTGGTGTCATTTGTTGTTCAGCAGAAGACACCTTGTGGACTGTGGAATTGTGAAGAGCATGACTTTCCAAAGTGATGCCAATTTGGGGAACATTCTAAGGTCTACTGCTTTGTACTATCTGAAGGACTGCAGTGGTATAGAGCAGGATCTGATGACTTCAGGTCTGTGACAGACAATTTTTTAAGATAAATTACTTTTGAGAAAATGCTGTAAAATGGTTTTAAAAATCAAATCTAATCAAAATCTGACATGGACATTACAAGAAAAGATAATTGTAGGCAATTCCACCCCCAAAATAAGTGCAAAAACTCTTACCCAAAATATTATAAATCAAGTTCAATGGTATATAAAAAGAATAGCATATAATCATCAAATTGGGCTTATTCTAATAGTGAAAGTTTAAAAAAATCAATGTAACTTGCTACATATAAAAAAACAAAAGAATATGTGAAAGTGAATGTTTATCTAAACAAACATTGCATTATTTTAAAAAGGGTGGCATAAAATTTGATATCCTATTTCACAATGCATGTGACTGTTTTGATACACACACACGCTCAGCTTGGGCTCCTGTAACAAATTCCACAGATTTGGGTGACTTAAACAACAAACATTGTTTGTCACAGTTCTAGAGGCTGGGAAGTTGAAGGTCAAGGTGCAGATTTGGTGTCTGGTGAATACCCTCTCTGGTTTACAAATGGCTGCCTTCTCACAGTGTCTTCACATGGCCAAGACAGGGAGAGATCATCTCTGTCATATCTCTTCTTATGAGGGGACTAATTCAATTTATGAGGCCTCCTCCTCATGATTCAATTACCTCCTAAAGGCCCCACCTACAAATATCATCACTTCAGGGATTAGGGCTTCAACATACAAATTTTTTTCAAGTTGGGGGACACAGACTCAGTTCACAGAACACACACCACTGTGTATCATGGAGTAAATCTATACAGCATCCAGATTCTTTGAACGTGAAGGCCATAGGAACAAGTAGCCTAGTTTGAAAGTGAATTCTAGTGACCTTTTGTTGCAGGATAGAAATGAGATCTAACAGCAGTTTAGCAAATACAGTCATCCCTCAGTATCTATAGGTGATTGATTTTAGAAACTCTTGTGGATACCAAAATCTGTGGCTACTCTAGTCCCTTGTGCAGAATGGAATAGTATTTGCAGGTAAGCTATGCACATTTTCTTGTAAATTTTAAATCATCTCTAGGTTACTTGCAACACCTAACACAATGTAAATGCTAGGTATATAGGTGTTGTATCACTTAGAGATAATGACAAGAGAAAAATACGTATATGTTCTAGTGAAGTTTTTTTTCCCCAAGTATTTTTGATCCACAGTTTGTTGAATCCATGGATGCAAAACTCACAAATATGGAGGACCAGCTGTTCATGGTAAATGACAGTAAAACAAGCAACATCCTGATGATTACTTTCAAAGGATAGATATTTAACAAATATTTGAAACCAAGTCAGGGAAGGAGCTGTTCTTGCTTGTCCTCCCCACCACACCCCATTTCCCAAAAGGCAAAGGCAAGAAAGGAATCTTAAAAGGTATGCAGTAGGTAAAGTATATGTATGATAATCCATATTTAATGAATGAGAGATCAGAAAGATTTGACAACTTGTCTAAGTTCACATAACTAATAAATTATAGAATCTCGCTGTTGAACCCAGAATGGTCTGGCATGAAGCCGTACTCTCTGCTATGCCTTGTTTGCTCTTGTGGAAGAAAATGGAATTATGTTTTTAGGGGTGAAAGCAGAAGGATTTTTATGTGAGAGAAGGCTTACTTTTTTTTTGGTACTAGGGATTGAACTCAGGGGTACTCAACCACTGAGCCACATCCACAGCCCTTTTTGGTATTTTATTTAGAGACAGGGTCTCACTGAGTTGCTTAGGGCCTCAGTAAATTGTTGAGGCTGGCTTTGAACTCATTATTCTCCTGCCTCAGACTCCCAAGCAGCTGGAATTACAGGTATGCACCACTCGTGTTCTCTGGGGCCCCAAGGAGTATAACAAGATAGGAAATAAAAGTCACACAGAAAAACGTTTTCAGCCCCATACAAGGAAGAAGGCCCTAGCAGTCAACAGGGTTCAAGGAGACCTGTGCTGTCAGTCCCTGCCTGAGGAGGTATGATGAGATTTATGGACGGATGAGATGACATCTCATTCCAACTTGAGAACCAGTGCTGCTAGAGATAATCTTCTTCCATAGATGATCAGTCCTAGTTCCCGCCAATGAAAAAATGTAAAGGTGCTATCTGACCAAAAAAAAAAAAAAAAAAAAAAAAAAATTGCAATTTCCTTAAAGTAGCATGAAATGTAAAGAGTCAAATATTTTTTCACATTTGCTTTGGAATACCAAGAGAAATGCTTAATAAAACTAATAATAATAAAAACTGAGACTCTATTCTTTTATCAATTTACTGTATTAGAAAACTCAAAAATACTTTACTGTATATAATGTTAATATAGGGATCCATTGAGAGAGCTGTAACTTAAACTGATTTGTATGGTAGGAACTATATTGAGGAACTATACTGCCTTTGTCTACTAGTATGGCTTTATCTTTTCTTTCATCTTTTCTTCATTTAAAAAAAAAATCTCCTCTTCTCCTCTCAGTCTCTCCCTATCTCTCCTTTTTCCTGATTATATAGTATCAAAGTGCTTTGGAAGGTTGGTGGCTGATTTTAAGGTTTTCATTTGGGCCCTTGTGTGTTCCAGAGGCAGCAGACTATAGAAAGTTCTAAGCAGATTAATATGCAGTCAAGGGTACTTGCAAGGCCAAGACACCCAAAATAAAATTATCCTGAAAGACTTCAATATTTGGTATTTAAGTAGATAGTATCTTAGTGGTCAATTCTGAATTGTACTGGAATTCCTCTGATATATTTTATAGGGTTGTGGTTTGTGGTTTCGTTTTTAATTTCAGAAACAGGGTAATAAGGTACTAAGTTATTCAGTGCTTAAGGTTTCTGAAGATCTTCACTGGACTCAGAATAAAATGAGTAAAATGATTATGAGTACCCTAAACTGTGCATTTATTTTATTTTGTACCTATTTATATTTTACAAGGAGGAAAAGCTGATTTTGTTTTATGGTTCCAGAGGTTTCAGTTCATGGTTGGTTGGCCCCATTGGTTTCGGGCCTGTGGTGAGGCAGAACATCATGAAGGGAGCATGCAGTGGAGGAGGCCTGCTCATCTCATGGTGGTCAGAAAGTGAAAGAACTTTTTATTTAAATTAACCACCCCAAAATTGTTTATACTTATGGTATATGACTTGATGTTTTGAACTATGTATACATTGTAGAATGGCTAAATCAAGTTAAATAACATACATGTATCTTCACATACTATTAGTTTTTGTAATGAGAACACTTCAAATCTATTCTCAGTGATTTTCATAATGTAATACATTGTTATTAACTATAATCATCACTTCATACAATATCTCTCTTGAACTTATTTCTCCCTTTTAACTGAAATTTTATATCCTTTGACCAACATCTCCCCACTACTTACCCCAGCTCCTGGTAAACATTGTTCTACTTTCTGCTTCTATGAGTTTGACTTTTTAAGATTCCCCGTATAAGTGAGATTATGCAGTGTTTGTCTTTCTATGCCTGGCTTATTATACTTAACATAATGTCCTCCAGCTATGTCTATGTTGTTGAAAATGACAGGATTTCCTTCACTTTTAAGACTGAACAGTATTCCATTTTCTTTCTGCTTTCCTCTGTTGATAGACACTTAGGTTGATTCTGTGTTTTGGCTCCATGTGACTAATGCTGCATTGAATGTGGGAGTACACACGTCTCTTGGATATGAGACTTCCATTTCCTCTGGATATATACCCACTAGTGAGACTGCTGGATCATACAGTAGCTATATTTTTAATTTTTTAGGAACTTGTGCTTTCTTTTTTTTCCTGTTTTCGTTCTCTAGCACAGTTGACCAAAGAACTGAAGAAAAATGGGATCTCTTCTGATTTCTGTGTAGCTGCCTGGCTTTAAAAAGAAGTAGGTTTGGTCTAGGAATATAATAAGTTAATTCAAAAGTATTTGTTATATTCTTATTCTGTGACAGACTCTGACGAAGGTACTGGGAACTCAGAAGAGAACTTGAGATCCAGTCCCTGGCCCCACGGGACTTGCACTCCGACTGGGGACTAGTGATATCTCATTTCCTGGAGCTCAGGACCAATGCATGTGCTGACCAAGTTAGCCTCATCTCTACCTGCCTAGTGTTTGGGAACCAGTCCCAAACTTTCTGAATATCCATGTTGGCATACAGTCTATGAATGCTGTCCTTCTCCTGCTCTTCCTTCCCTTTCTGAGAGAAAAGCCAGGAAGCTAAAGAGAGCAGATAGCCTCTGAAGCCCTGTTATTTAGCTTAATGCTGGGTGGCACCAGGTTATGAAACCTGACTATGAGTTTTGTTTTTAAATGACAGGGGGAAGTTAACAGTCAACTGTGTTCCTGGAGAGGAAGGTTTGTGTTTCTGGCAACCAAACTAGACCACCGCACCGATGGAGCCACTCCCTGTCTCCCCATTGGCCACCAACTGCATGGATAAAGTTTCCACAAGGTCTTCCCCTTTGTGTGTGAAGTGTTGAGACAAACACATCTTCTCCAGAGCAAACCAACTGCTGATCTGTATGTAGCTGGACTGTGGTTTCACAGGGTAGGAAGTAAAGAAGAGTTGTCTCTTTTCTGAAGGACGATAAGTTTCATGCCAACAGGGGAACTGTCACAGGATGTATTATATGAGTTAGCAACTAGGTGAACTTTGTGCTATTCCCACAGCAGGATATATATTCTGTATCATTTATTCTTAAAATCAAAGTTATATGTATCTGGAATTTAAAGATCAGATTTTAGTAAGGTTTGGTCTGAAAATTAACTATTCTCCAGTTCTCTTCTCACCCCCCCCCCCCCATTCCCTGAGGTCATTACTTTCAAGTCTTTGAGCTGGTTCCTTTGACATTTACCTCACTCTCTCTAAACATCATGTGCATATTGCTACCTCCTGATCACTCAGTGCTAAGCAATTCTGTTCACTTCCCTGCAACAAAGGTGAGGATAGAGCTCTCCATTCCCAATTCCTGTCCCCATGGGACCATTCCAATGCAGTCAAATCTTAATTTGATCACAATATTCAATGACCATGTTTTATGTACAAACACCATTTATTATTGAGTGAAGTAAGATGCTATGGTTCCTTTTCCTTTCCTACATATTATTTCATTTTTCTGGGCATTAATAATTATGGCTTTTTTCTTTGTTTTGTTTTCTGTGTATTTATTATTAATTAGCCCCAAACACTCCCCATTTATGCAAATCTCCTCTCAACACATTCAAAAGCATAAATTGTTCTACCTATTTAATCTTCTTGAAGAAATCTCCATTGGAGCCTTCTGACTGCTTCAAGCTAAATGAGTTGCTGTCCAGGCCTGCTGATGGTCATTCTCATTCTTGATTTTTATGGGAAATCTGTTTTATCTCTCTGGAAGCTTATAAGATATATCCTTTTTGTTTATCCCACTGATCTATTTTCAATAATGAAACTTGCAGCTTTCACTCTGGAAAATGTTCTTGCATGATTTCTTTGAAGTTTTCTGTTTTTATTTTTATATATTCATGTTTCTGGAATGCCTATTATTATTATTATTATTATTAATAGTAGTAGTACTGGGGATTGAACCCAGGGGTGCTTTACCACTGAGTTATATCTCCAGTACTTTTTATTTTTTATTTTGAGACAAGGTCTCACTAAGTTGCTGAGGGCCTCACTGAATTGCTGAGGCTGGTCCTCCTTTCTCAGCCTCCTGAGCCACTGGGATTACAGTCATGCACCACAGTGTTTGGCCTACTTCTTTTATTGTTTAAAAAAGTTCTATGAGAACTTTTTGCTCTTTAAAGAAACAGCTTTTTCTTGTTATATGAATACTGTCTTTTCAGTTACACTCTGAGAATATCGTTCATGATTTCTTTAAAATTTCTTCTTCCCTTAAAGTCTATTTCTTCCAAGATGCTTTTATTTTCCATCTATGTTTTTATTCTCTGTCCCTTACATTAGATATTGCTCAGTTAATTGGATAAAATGTTCATTGGAAGCTCTGTGCATGTGAGTTGGGGTTTTTGTTTTGTTTTTATACTTTGCTTTCTACTTAGGGTGATCTGACCAGGCTATTGCCTTGGGGATTCCCTCAGGTCGTCTTGTTCCTTTTCTTTTTTGGACTGGTCAGATTCCCAGAGACAACTTTCGGTTTCCTGTCTGGCTGCTCAAGTTGGCGTTGCTGAATGGGAGGAAAGGAATGGAGTTTTAAACATTTAGTACTCAATTTTATTTCTTCCCTGATCTCAGTTTGGTTTTTTTTTGGGTGCTGGGGATCGAACCCAGGGCCTTATGCTTACAAGGTAAGCACTCTACCGACTGAGCTATCTCCCCAGCCCCCTCAGTTTGGTTTCTGACTCAATATGGTTGGTGTCCCAACCATAAATGACTTTTTAAACACAGTGCAGTGATTAAATTCCTAGTCTACTGCCAGGTTTGGGAAAAGGCATTTGCCCACGTGCCCAGTGGAGGAGTCGGCAACCTGGAGGTCTAACTGCTTCTTACAGAGACTCTTAACCAACCCACTGTTTTGTAGCCTTGTCTTAACTCCCACTTCCAGAGACGTGTTGGTACTGTCCCTTCACATCTTTTAGGGAAATTGCTGTGCATTTCAGGTTGCTTATAAAAACATAAGCCTGCAGGGAGCTAAAATCTGTGTCCTTTCTCATTATCTTCATTTGCCTTTATTGGTTATTTTAAGGTTAGGTTTTGGGAGAGAGCAGAGCTGATGTATGTGTCCGTTCTCCTAATTTAGTCAGAGTCTCCAGAGCAAGGATTCTGAATGAGGGTCTGAGGACTCCTGGGAGGCCCGGGGCTGTATACTGTGGGTGTGTGTGTCTTTGTGCTCCTTGAAACTGTATGCAGGATTATGTCCTTATGTGTTTTCTCACTCTATTGAGTCTAAAAGTTTATTTCAAATTCTCAGAGGCACCTGTGATCTAAGCCCCTAGATCTCAGTGCCATTTTTTCTAGAGACCAAATACATTGTCACAGTTCTTCATGCCTGCTAATTGATGAAGGTTCTAATTGCAGGCTCCAAATGTTCCTTGAAAAGGATCCACTCTCATTTATTTTGCCACAGTACAGTTCTCACTTGGTCCAAAGAAGATGCACAGTATCCCTGAGGGGGGAGCCCTCATGTTTGCAATCACAGGAAACCCAGGTCTTGGCCACTGCTGAACTATACAAGAAGGCAGAGTAGGGACAGGGAGAAGGATGTAGCAGAAGACAGGGCTGCAAGGAACATCTCATTACTTTGGGTTTTGACAACCATCAGTCTGAATTTGATCTCATGGCAACTTGAAAATGGGAGAGTGGTGTCAGGCAGACTTGGGTGTGAATGCCAGCTATGTCACCTGCTAGTGATGTGATCCTGGGCGGTCACTTGGTCTGGCTTCTCTGACCCTAGCTGGGAAATGGCAATGATGGAAATGGTAACTCCCAAGTATTGAGAATCCACTGCCTACCGCATGGGCCCCGCATGGGATCTGAAGATAGACACCCATGGTTCCTGCTCAGTTGAGCTTCGATCTCAGTGGGATGGGAAGAGATACGGTTGTACAAGGAGAATACAGAGGAACAAGTTGGGACACACACATCAAGGAAATAGGAGGTGGTATGAGAGAAAGTAATTGCTAGGATTGGAGGTACCCACTCAGGGTTAAAAAGGGAAGGACTCTCTGTGGAAGTGGCATTTAAGCTGAGACATTTAACCAAATGGCCAATTTTTATTGAGTCCATATCATGAGCCAGTCATCCATCCTTAAATGCAGGATCATAAAAGCATTTGAGGAAAGTTGCTTATATTACCCTGTTTCATGAGTGAGAAAACTGAGGCCCAGAGAGGTCAAATATTTTACCCCAGGTCACACAGCTAGGCAGGGGCCAAGTAGGGACTTTAACTGGGATTTTGTGACACTAACCCCCCTGCTCCTTTGTCTAAATTTATTTTTATTTTTTTAGATGTTGATTGACCTTTATTTTATTCATTTATTTATATGTGATGCTGAGAATCAAATCCAGTGCCCTCTGATATGCTAGGCAAGCACTGTACCACTGAGCCACAACCCCAGCCCCCTGCTCCTTTCTTTATACCCAATTTAGGCCCAAGATGTGTTGAAGCTGAGGTAAGAATCCACGTGAAGTGCTCAGCCTGACATACAGAAGGAGCTTCTTAAAGGCAATGTGTCGGGCTGGGAATATAGCTTAGTTGGTAGAGTGCTTGCCTTGAAAACACAAGACCCTGGGTTCAATTCCCAGCACCGCCAAATAAATAAATAAAGACAAGGTGTCAGGGCTGGGGTTGTGGCTCAGTGGTACAGTGTGAGGCATGTGTGAGGCAATGGGTTCCATTCTCAGCACCATATTAAAATAAACAAATGAAAAATTATGTATGTGTACATGGCAATCAGCCCTGCCCTTAAACCTCACCCCAACCCCCACACGTGATCCTTACGCCAAGTAAACCCACGAGGGAAGTTAGGGTCTGGGGCCGGATGGAGCAGGAAGACTTTCACCCCTATCTAGACTTGCAGGCGAGCTCACCAGTATGTGAGCGTTGCAGCGACCATCCTGGTCTCCTAAGGCAGGTTTTAGAAACCTGCACGGTCCCTCGCCTGCCTCCCCTTCGCATTCTGGCGTGCTCCCTGGTATCCCGCTCCGCTCCGCATCTCCCGAGAACTGGTGCCTTGGAGATGAAAGCTAAGGAAACGCAACAAGCCATCGGCGGCGCTCACTCAATTGATTTTTACACAAAATTTGCCTTCATGCACGAAGGATGGAAAAATGATCCCATAAATAATGGATAACAAAAACAAATGCAGGGAGGAAATCAATAGTCACACACTTGATACTGCAGGGAGATGGGAGAGGAAAATATGGAGCCCGTTCCAACCAAACGGCACCCCAGGGAACCCCTTCTAGCACTTCCTGCTAGGAGGGAGAGGCACAGCTTGCCCCCGGGCCCCAGCAGCGGTGAGCTGAACCCCCTGGGAGGAGGCTGCAAGAGTTGATTCTTCTGGAGCTTCTGGCTTCAGCAGGGGCGGGGTTGGGGGGAGGCTGGGTCGGAGGGAGTATGGGCTTTTCCCAGTGTTTCATAGTCTCAGGACATTGGACACTGGAACCATTTGCCCCTCAAGGAGGCCCTCCTTTCCAGGCCCTAAGCTTTCACGGAGCTGCCCATAATCTCCAGAAGTCTTCTTTCAGAGCTCTCAGAATGCTTCCATGCTCTCTGAAGTTCCTCTCTTTACTAAATCACAGCAAGTTGTCCCCCAGATCTGGTGACAGCTTGCCAGTGTGACAAAGGGTTGGGGTTTGAATCCTGGTTCTACCATTTACTCTACCTGTGGGACTTAGGGAAGTCACTTAACTTCTCTGATTTTCAGTTTCTTCAGCGGTAAAATGGGACAAATATAATTGCCTATGCTGGTTGGAAGAATTAAATGTCTTGAGGTATATAAAATGCCTGCCATAGTAGATGCTCAAAATAAAATGGGTAAAGTCATCCACAGCTGATGTCTGAAATCTGTGCCCTTCTCCAAGCTTACTTCCTCTGAATTCAGGGCACCACCACCTCATGACTGGACATGTGCAGGAGACTCCTCACTAGGCTCCCTGCCTCTGGTCTTTTTCTTCCAAATTCTTGCTCTCCAGAGTCCTCACTTTCCTGAAAAATATGTCTGATTATGTCATATCTTTTTCTTTTGTTTGAATTGCATTCAGTTTGATTTGATGTTACATGCACATAGTTGAAAACTGAAGAGCTGCACAATGGTGAACAGCAAATGTCATCCTTGAACTCTTCCTGTCTATCCAGAGCTTTTGTCAATTTCCTGAGTATTTTTCCAGAAAAATTTTACTAATTATAAGCATATGTGCTTGCTTATATACATGTGTATGTATGTGTGTATAAATCCATATTTATATGTTTGTGTTTTTTCCCCATCATAGCAAACTATGCTGACAGTTGTGTGCTTTTTTTATTATACTTAATATATCTTGGAGTTTATTCCCTGTTGGTATATAAGTAATTTACTCATTTTTTTTTTTAGCAGCCGCCTACTGTATTCCATTCTATACGTTTATCATAAGTTATTTAACCAATCCCTATTCATGGAGTTGAGTTTTGTTTTTCCTAGTCTTTTGCTTTTACAGGAAATGTTGTGATAAGCAGCCCTCTTTCACAATACATCTATGGCCTAAATTCCTAGATGTGTAATTGCAGGTCAAAGGGGATGTGCATTTTGCTTTCCGTAGATAGTGCCAGTTTATGCGATATAAATTTATATCCTAAGTGCACCTACCGAGATTGTGGGAGAGTACCTATGTCTCCCTACTCCTGCCAACTCCCCCAGGAAGTCTTCAGCATGCCATTGGGTTCTTTTTCCTATCTTTTTAATTTCTACCCCACTTACACTCAGCAGGAACTCTTGGCTCCATCTATTCATAAGTATCACCAGTTCCCCATTCTGTCATATTCTGTCCTGCTATTGTAGCTCCCTTGCTGTTCCCTCCACCTAGCAAATTCCATTCATCTTTCAAGCCCTTGCTCAAATGACACCACCTCTGTGTCTTTTCCTGTTTCTTCCCTAGGCGGAGTCTGTCTGCAGCTCCTCCCTCTGTTCACCCACCGCTCTGTGTACATGCCATTTTTATAGCACCTGTCCTGCTAGAGGAATTGTTTACATGCTTACACACCAGGTCTTACTCCTGTCTCTATCCTCTGAGAGAACTGTAAACACTGAATTTATATCTACTGGATGGATGTGCAAGGTGCACCTCCAAACTCTGGGGAACAATGAGGAAAAAGACAGGATTCCTGCCCTTAAGGAACTTGAAGACTCTTTTGCAACCCTGGATAGGTGGAAAACTGTTTCAGTAGTTTCTGTAGCTTTCACAGGGTTTACATGAACCTGGTAACAAATTGTACACAGGAGGGAGGGAATGCATATGCATCCCAGAGAAAAAAGAATACACACCAAGCATGTTCTTTTCCTAAATGTTTTCTTTTCTTTTCTCCATCCACCACCCCTGTGGTGCTGGGGATGGAATCCCAGGCTTCACATATGCTAAGCAAATGCTGTACCAATGAGTTACAGACCCCAGGCCTGCCTACCTGCCTGCCCGCCTGCCCATTTTCCTTCCTTCCTTCATTCGTTTCTTCCTTCCTTCCTCCCTCTTTCCTCCTTTCCTTCCCATTCTCCTTCTCCCTTTCCCTCTTGCACTCCCTCATTTCTCTCTCCCATCTTGCTTTCTTCCTTCTTTCCTTTGGAACAGGCATGGAAAAAAAGACTTTGCCAAAGTAGATAGGAAACTCTAAAATATCAAGTGCGTGACAAAAACTCATGTCCAGTTCTCTGCTTCTCAGAGAACACAGTTTACCATCAGGCTGAATCAGATGGTCAGAAGCCAAGAAGGGATAGTAAACACAGTTTAGAGTTCAAGGAATCACACAAGGTAAAATGAAAGTGGGAAGAAAAGGTTGAGATGGGAAAGAAGTCAATACTGAAAAGTGAAGCTTGCACATGCCCGGCCCACTCACTTAACTGAACTGGAAGAGAGTGTTGAGCTTCCCATTCTCTTGACTACCCGATTTGAAACCCCAAACCTATCAGAGGAACTTGAGCCTTAATGTGGATTATTATTTTATAAATTATTAAGAAGAGCAATATCTCTCCATTTACTGAATGTCATAACAAAAGAGATAGGAGGAAAACCAAGACATTGCCTACCCAAAGAGCCCAGCATTTGGACAGTGTAAAGTCATTAAATAATTCAGCAGCTATTTGAAAGTATAGTGTTTTGTAATTTCGACAGAACCATCTTAGTCTGGCTCTCTGTAGCACAGAATTTTAAAAAGATGCTCGCCTTCCTGAAGATCTATTTCTAGGAGAAATGGGAGTGGTAGAAACGCTGGTCAGGAGGAAGAGGGCTGTCTAATTAGAGAGCCTTGTGTTTACTCTGATTTTAAATTTTCATGAGACTGCCGAGGTCCAGCCATTTGTTTTCACCGTGCCCACATGTCTGTGCTCTGACTGTACTTATTGATGCTTGTTGTATGTTTATGGGAAGGGAAATGTGTATGAGCTGATTTTCACACATTGAGAGAAAGGATGGAGGGCTGGAGTTGTGGCTGAGGTAGAGCATTTGCCTGGCATGTGCGAGGCCCTGGGTTTAGTCCTCGGCACCACATATAAATAAATAAAAGGTTCGTTAACAACTAAAATATATACGTGTTATAAATGTATATTATAAATATAAGTATTTATAATACACACACACATATGTATATAAAATAAAGAGAAAGAATGGAGAAAACAAATGTAGCCACCATGGATTGTGGTGGTGAGATTGATCATGTCCTGGTCTGGCCTACTCAGCAGTCAGAAACACCAGTCCCATATTAACTACAAGAGGGTGCACTCAACAGAGCCGGGGGAGGGTAAGGCAAACCCGGGAAGGACTGACCCTAAAGGAAGTCATCATTCATCACTTTTTGTTTGTTTATTTGTATCTGATATTACTACAGAGACGACTTCCAACAGCTTACCATGGCACATAAAATCAAAACGTTCTGATGGTCACTGGAAGCCAGTGTGTCATTATAAGTAAGAGACCAGCTGGATTGGTGTCTGGGCTCTACCAGTCACGGGCTGCATGAACTTGGGCAGGTGTCAATCTGTGTGTTTCAGGTTTTTGATCTTTAAGGTATGGATAATAATCTTGCCTACCTCTCAGGGCTGTTGTGAAGATTAAACCAGAAAACAAAGTAAAAATAACAGAATGATACCTGACACGCGGTAAGTGCTTAGTATATGTCAGTTACTATTATCCCTTTGCCCTCAGCCCCTCTGACCCCCAAACTTAGAGTAGGTAAATAGCTAGTCAGAGAGAATAGAGGTCTGTGTTTAATGTGGCTATTGAGTGAGAGCCTTCTGCAAGTACTTATTGGCAAGACAGACTCCTGTGGATGAGTTATGTAAGTGGCATCCCAGAGGTCCCGGCATGGATGCAAACCAATTAAGTTAAGCACTTACCGCAATCACAAGTGCAACTCATAGGTTTAAAAGTGGGAAGAGAGTATATGTGAACTTGGCTTTGTAGTACTTAGCTTTGTCAAATTTATTAGAAATATAGCCTATGAATTCTTTACTCTAGTTCTTCTAAATTCTGGAGCATTTTTTTGTTTGTTTGTTTAAAGAAGCATAGAATTCCAGATCTACCTCTTACCATCTGTGAAACCTTTATTTATACTCTTTAAAGAGTCCTATTTTCTCATCTGTTAAAAAAAAAAAAAAAAAGCTTCAGTGCTGGAAAGAGAAACTATCCTAGGAAATTCGAATGACAAAGGGATTTAATATTAGGAAGTAAGTACTTATGAAATTATTGGAAGGGTTCAAGGTATGGGCTGTGGTTTGAGCATGTGGGAGTGACTCCTGAAACATTTTAGAATACCAGGAAGTTACCATCTTTGTTATGGTGGAGGTGGTGAGCATTCAGCAACCTTGCCTCTGGAGCAGCTGAGATTGAGAACATTCCATCTTGGCCACCATTCAGACATCAGGAAACATCCATTGTCTCTGCAATTGTCTGGACCCTGGACTGCTGAAACCAGCAGCCACTACAACAACTACCTCCAGACACTGTGGATCATAAAATAGTTATCTCCACTTTTTTTGGCCAGGTGAAAACAGCAAACAAAGCAGGAAATCACCCCTCCCCTCAGTTCTGTCTTCTAAACCTTGCCTGGTTTCTACTTCATGGAAACTATCTCCCATCTAGATCCCAGCTGCAAGGGAGTCTGGGGATGAGTTAGCTTTCTAACCTCTCAAAAACAGGAAGGTATCTCAAAGAAGGTGCAAATTGAAGCTGAGTACCAATTCACACTATCCATCCCAGATAATAACGACTGTAATTACTTTATAGAGTCATTGTTGGGATTAAATAATGAAATTGTTTTTACTAATACTACTACTACTATGTCAGTGAAACTCAGGGTTTCAGCTTCTAAAAATACCCCAAAGGAATCATTCTCTCTTTGGCTGCTGGGTCGACTTTCCTGCTAGTGTGGGAGACTTCTCTACCTGACTTAATGTCTCAGTGGCCTCAGTGCTCCTTCCTACCTAAGGTCATGCTACAAGTGACTACGAAAGCCCTCTTTGTCTGTATGCCACTGCCTCTGGAAGCTTTCCAGGTCATGCCTCCTCCCTTCCATACAAAACCTTCCCTATCTTGGATGCTAAATTTCTCAGCCTGTTGCTTCAGACCAATTTTCCTGTTTTCTGCTTGCCCCCTTCATAGTGAGGCCTAAGTAGAATGAATTGCCTGGCTTGATCCTGGGTTCCAGTTAGGGATCCTTCCCATCCCCAGCCCAGGTCTTGGAACCCTATACTAGGAATCGAGCCTAAGATTCCTTGGGAAGGAGTTCAGCAAAGAAATTATAAATGATTAGGTAGAAGATGGAAGAAAGGACTGGGAACTACAGAACAGAGCTTTAACAAAGCAGGTTGGTCTGAGGTAAACACAAAGAAAATTAACTTTTTAATTTAACTTCTTCCTACCCCCAGATTGTTGTCGTTGTTGACTATTTTCCATTTAAGCTTTGAACTTGGGAATTGTCTTTTTACTTGGGAACAGGAGCGGTATTCTCAACAGAGCTCACTTATTCTACACTTCATTTTTTCCAGGATCTTACAAAGTGTCAGTTAGTTTAGGGCTTCTCAAGGCTGCCTAAGCCTCAGCTCAATTGAATCACAGTTCAATTGAATCAGCATCTCACGGGCACAGGTGAGGTCCAGCAGCAATATCTGAAAAAACTGGGGATAATAATTATGATGCACAGAGTTGGGAAGTATGGGGTGAGCCAACCTGATAACCTAACTAGGGTTGACCTGTGAATGGGTCCAAAAGTCCTCATATACTGCTCTTATTAGAGCAGTTCTAATTCTTTTTCACAGGTACCACCTGCAGACAATGCCTAACTCATAAAGTAAATTCATGATGGCATCCCCAGGCCCCAAAGCAGTGTAAAGTATTAGGTAAAATTTTTGGATCAGGACAATATTTTAATACCCATTGGGTTATGTCATTCAGATAGGTAATTTTTCCACCTATGCAGAGAACCAGTCCTGGAAATTAATATTTAATTCTTAGTAAAAAAAAAAAAAACATTTTATTCTATAAAATTAAATAGTAGTTCATTCTATATTCTTCTGTATAATCCTGGGCAAATTACTCAACCTCCCTTAGTTCCTATTTTTTTTTTTAAATAGGAAGAATAATAGTGGCTACCTCAGAGAATTATACTATGAAAATGATATGTAAAATATCTGGCATATTAGAAGTGAAAAATAAATTTGATCTGTTATTGAATTATCATTTATTTATTAGGATGGTGTTTAGAAGCCAGCTGGAAATAAGGTGATGTCAGCAGGTAAATAAATTAGGCGTTCTCAGGTCTGTGATAAGTGGAAGGAATTAAAATGTGTCCCCTGCAGAAGCCCCTGGAGTACTGCTTGGCATGGAATAACCTTACAGGAAATTTCCAGCAAGGGTGGCAAGTTTAAGGTTACTTGCTTGGTTTGTATATCACAGTTGAACTACCTTGTTGGTTGCTGAGCCAAAGGAATAGGTAACGTTTTTTGAGTTATTCACTCGACTTAGTTTTCATGTGAACTCAATTGCTGAGGTAATGGATGGATATGTGAATACGGCCAACAAAGATGCAGAAAGAGAAGGGATGATTGGAAATCTAAGATATTCTTAACACCATTGTCATGATGAATGACAGTCTTGAAAGTTTGGAAACAAATCACATGTAGCTATACAAAAATTCCCAAGTAGACTATGATGTGTTTGCTTATTGATCTAATGAGTCATAATGAGCCCTTAATTTGTGCCTGGGCACTGAGGTAGTGTTATGAGAAAAAAGATAAACAAGGCAGAGGCCCAGCAATCAAGAGGACAAGGGAGGCTAGGGAGTCCTGGAGAGACTGACAGTGAAGATGTGATTATTAAACAATGCTACTGAAAGTAGTGGTTTTAGGGCTGTTTTATAACATTTAAAGAATAAAGAGACATTGAGTTAAGAATGTAGGATATAAAGTGGTACACAGAGTGTAATTCTCTTGATATTAAAATATACCTAGGAAAAGATGGAAAAGAAATACAGTATATAAAAATGCCGGCTAGTAGTTTTTTAAAGTGGTAGACTTATAACTGGACTTCCCTCTTCAGTTCTTTATTTTCTAATTTTTCTCTATTTATTCTAATGATTGGGGGGAGTACAAGGGATTGAACTCAGGGGCACCTGACCACTGAGCCACATCCCCAGCCCTGTTTTGTATTTTATTTAGAGACAGGGTCTCACTGAGTTGCTTAGTGCCTCCCTTTTACTGAGGCTGGTTTTGAACTTCTGCCTCAGCCTCCTGAGCTGCTGGGATTACAGTCGTGCATCACCTCACCGGCTGAATATTCTTAATGAGGAATTTAAGCATGAACTATCTTGAAAAGGAAAACCCATTTTAAAAAGATGTTCTGAAATTAAGTTAGAAGTTATCTACTTTCTATCTCTGCTACTTGCAGCTTTATGTCTGCCCCAGTTTAGGCTTCCTGAAAGTAAAGACTGAAACTCAACTTGGATGCAGGTATTTTCTTTGGAAAGAAACTCCAGGGAGACTGATCGAAAGAATGAGGTAAATAAGACACCCTGAAGAACAGCTATAAAGTGCAGGTGCATCCTTGAGTGAGTTACCAGTGGCACAGCTAGAGCTCAGCCTCCCTGGAGACTCTCTGAGAAACAGGTAAACTGTGCCTCTGAAAGATGGGAAGCTGGGCATCTATCCACTGACTTCTGTGCCCCTTTAATTGAGGATTGCTTTTGGAAACTTTAACGATTCCCAGTTTCCGGGTTGTGTTGTGCCTGGGCTAAGGAGCCTTGGAGAAAAGTCTGGAGACAGAATAGCAGAGAGACCAGAGGGGGCGCTGTGGGGAGATGTTGACTGCACAGATATATCCAATGTGCTAATGTCAGGTTGATTAGAAGGCATGGACAGGGCACACAAGGTCCCTGCAATATCCAAACGTGTCTCAGCTTAAGAGCTTTGTCCTCATTTCTCCCGCTTAGTGTTTATCCATAACTCAGGAACCGGAAGGCAGGCTTATCACATTTGGAACTGTGTGGAGTTGAGAGTGAGAACAAATTCAGTTAGTGTCAAGTTTTGAAAGATCTTGAGAGGCTGGGATGATGAATCAGATTTAAGGGTGGAATGTAAATAGGGAGAAATGTAAAATAAAAATTTATACATTGTTGCAAACAATTGCAAAGGCAGAGGATTGGAAAACATGTTTTAACAAAAGAAAATTTCATGTAACTTAATACATGTGGGTTTGCCTTTCTGTTTCCAGCAGAAATTTCAGTCCATTTCATATTGCAATCTCTGTATTGCATGAAGGCACATGTGATAGGTACTCAAATGATAGCTAGGAACTTACATAAAGAGGAATCTGTTTTTTGTTTTTATTTTTTTAAATAAGGAATTCAACTTGTTCTCTGCAGTCAAAATTTTTGACCACTAGAAGTTAGTGATTTGAGTTTAACATACTGGATACTCTGGTACAATCAGAGTGATCCAAAAATTGAATAGGCTGCTGTCAGAAGACTGAGGTTTATGGCACTGGCTGCAGTCAGTCCGATGGCCTATAGATGAACCTTGGAGGAGATCCTAGATTTCTTTAAGTCTTCTACATCTGGGGTCTTTATCGGTCTTTTACTGACCCCAAGTACACCACTGGTGCTCAGTCTGGAGTCACCAGTGGTGAGGGTTTCCATGGGAACCAAGAGGGGCTCAGAATTCTGTGACTCAACGCTGCATCCCAGAGGGAAGAGACAAGCACTGAAGCAGTCTCCCCAGTAATAGTATGCATTTTTTTAAACTGTCTAATTAAATATTAACCCCAGAGACAGCATTAATGGGTCTCCTATGTAAACTTTGTGCATCTCATAACCATCCGGGAAAGGGCTTAGGTAGAACACTCCAAGTGAATTAAATCTATATGCACATCTTCTCGCTCTGTTCAGTCACTGACAAATGGCACAGAAGCCCACCCTGAGTTCACCACACTCTGTCTCCTTTATTAACCTGAATGGCCCTTCCACTGGTACTTGTGGTGAGGGTCAGGTAGGGATGTCAAAAGGGAGGGCCTGGGGTAAATGACATCTTTGATCCTTTCTTGCGATTCCTTCTCACCTACGTTTTATTCCATTTCTGTAGTCCCAAAGTATTGAATTCCCTCCTGGGGATGGAGGCAAGAGGCACTGGGGTGGCTGTAGGGTTTGAGAACAGACAGCATTTAGTGGAACAACTGGGAGACCAGGATTTTTATCTTAGCTTTGTGATCTTGGACAAATTAATTGACCTCTCTGGACCCTAAATTCATTTTCTAAAAAAAAGATCAAGATTTTAACTATAGTTCATTAATTTCTTAGCCAACACTTTAAGGCTCTCCTGTGTGCTTAGGGCACAATGATGAACGAGACCTTGTGTCTACCCTTGAGGAACTCACAGTATCTCTGAGGATCTGAATCTGGAGTTCTTATTGGTTAAGATACAGCTGGCCAGGAATCTGTGAGACCCTTTCATTTGCACCCCAAATTTGTGTGTATCTTTTTAAAAAATTTATTTGTTCTAATTAGTTGTACATGACAGTAGAATGCATTTATGCATTTTGATAGATCATACATAAAGGAAATGTAATCTCTCGTTTTTCTGGTTATACGTATTATAGGATCACATCAGTCATGCTGTCATACATGTACATGAGGTAATGTCTGTTTCACTGTACTACCTTTTGGAGGGGGAAATTCCTCTGCTCTCATTAAATCTCATTATAGGGACTCATGACTCTCCAAACAATTAAGAATCCTTGCAGTTCTTCCCAAACCTCTGTCATTTGTGTGCTCTTTTTCATCTTTGCATACCTCCATATCATCTGTGCACATTTTTAAAAATTTTCTTTAAAATAAAATTGGATGCAAGCTCACATCTACAACAATATTCATGAAAGTGTGGGTTCAATTGTATAGAATATAGGTATATAAAATAGCCTTTAAAACAAATGCAAATGACACTTTAACAAAAAATAAAAAGTGCTCCTTAGTGTACCTCCCCAAATACTCTCCATTACCACGGACCCTACACATGTCCTCTGTGGCGTACTTCGGGAAGCACTGGTCTGGTGGTTGCCCCCAGACCACTCCAGCTGCAGTCACTTGAGGAATTTTCCACCTACTTTCTGTCCACTCTTCCTAAACTTCCCCTGTAGCCAGTCGAGGGGCAGATACGACTGTCCTGCTTTTTCCCATTGTTCGACTTTGTGATCATTGTGTGAGGCAGCTGTCACACCCCAGGGCTGTCCCCCGCATTCAAGCTGGCAGCAGAGGACCGGTTTCCACCTTGAGCATCTCCTCCCTGCTGCGGAGTCCTGCGCTGCTGGCCTTGCCGCCGCCTGGCTGACTTTTCTCGTGAATGACAGGGGCTGGCAGAAGGCTGGCAGTGAGTGGAAGCAGTCCTGACATCCGAGCTGTGTGCGGCGCGCTAATTACACTGATGCGGGGTCTGGGCCGAGTGGTCCTTTGCTCAGAGGAAGGACGCGATGCCGGCGCGGGGAGCGAGCGGCACTACAGAGGAAACGGGGGAACAGCAGCACCTAGGCGCATCCATAATTTATAAAATGCCAGCAGCAACAAAGGCAAAGAGGGACCAGAACTAGGAGAACAGAATAGCATAAAGCTTTTTAATGGTCTTTTTCTATTAATGTCAGATGGGCGACCGTTTTTTAAGTGGGTGGAAGGGTTCCAAGGCCCCCATGGTTCAGTCACAAAAGCTAAATGCTGCCATTTACCCCCTCCTCCCCGAGCTTCGTGGAAGAGCTTGGCTGTCCTGTAAGCCAAATGTAATATTTGAGGTTCAAGTAGGCGTCCGATCCTTCTAGAGAAGCTGCCTGCTCTTTAGAAGAGTTTCTAGCAGGAGAATTGAAACTGCTCGTTCTTTTGTGATGATAATATCACCAGCAATTTAGTATCTCTCACATTTACAAGAAGGCCCCAGAGCGAGAATTGCAAGATCACAGGCTCTGGAGTTGAATTTACCAGTAGTGAGATCATGGAAACCTACTTAATCTTTTGGGCCTCAGTTTTCTCTCTGAAAAGATGGAGGTGATGAAATTACCAAACATTCTTGAGAATGTTTGGATGCTTTGGTGATAATGCATACAAACTTGTGGAACAGAATATGAGGTACGAAATACAGTATGACATACCCCATACTTAGGTAAACTTATACCCATTTTCACAAAGCTTTTAACACTTTCCAAGTGCTTCCAAATTTAGTCCAATTTTTTTTTTTGTTGTTGTTATTTACATTCTCCAAGTAACTATTAAGCTGAATTTATGTGTGTCTTACCGAAGGAATTGCTATAAGTACTCTTAAATAAGTCCATACTTTGAGATTTGTCCATGTTGCTCCATGTAGGTGTGGTTCATTTGTTAACTCAGTTGTACATAGTCCCATGACTGATTCTTCTATTTTTCTACTGCTATTCAAAACAGGTATTAATTAGGCCTTTTTGATTCCTTTCCTTTACTCATATCCTCTCTCTGTCTGCATTTCTCTTTATCTTTTATGGGTTTCCCACTTGACTTTCAAGTATGGAGCCTAGATCATACCACCAGAAGTATCTTGCCCCTTCGAACAATATACCTTAGGCATTTGAATTAGGAAAAGATGTCCTTGACAAATAATTTCTTCCCCCACATTTTCTACTGAAAATTTGTCTTCAAGGGTTGCCTACTGAATCTAGAAACACCTTGGAATCAAGGATATCGCTTATGCTTAATGTTTTTTCCCTATTAGCTGACTGAGTTGAAACTGGAAAAATAATCTTATAAATTAAGGAGGGAAGAGATGGATGTTCTGTTTTATTGAACAGTAACTAATCACAAAAGGACTGTAAGAATGTTTTAAGAGTAAAGGAAATTCAAGTGCTCAGTGGAATTAGGCCCAAAGAACAAATGAATGGTAAAGAGTTAAAAAAGAAAAGAAAAAAGAAAAAAACCATGCAGGATGATGAAATATAGAGAAACTGAGATCAAACAGATTTGAAATATCCATTGATCTTCACTTTGCCCAAATGACTCATTCTAGTGTATATTAGTTTGCTAGGACTGCTGTAACAAAGTACCACAGACCAGATTGCTTAAACAATGGAAACTTAGTGTCTCACCATTTTGGAGACTAGAAGTCTGAGAACAAGGTCTCAGCAGGGTTGGTTCCTTCTAAAGGCTGTGAGGGAGAATCTCCTCCAGACCTTTCTCTTGGTTTCTGGTGATCTGCTGAAACCTTTGTCATTTCTTGTCTTGGAGATGTATTACCCTCTACTTTCTCCCAGTGTGTATTTCTCTGTGCCTAAATTTCCCCTTTTACAAAGGACACAGTCATCTTGATCAATTGCAAAGATTCTATTGACAAAGTCACATTCACAGGTACTGGAGGTTAGCACTTCACCATCTTTTTGTAACATAATATAAATTGTGTTCTTTTTATGCTCATCCACAATTTCTTTCTTCAAATCTTCCCACCTGGTTCATGTTAGAGACTGGATAGGTCCTAAGTCAGGGCATGTGCAATCTAAACAAATGACATTCACAAAGCTAGCACAAGTGTGCCTCAAAATAAAAATTTAAAAAATTGAACTTTGAGAGCAATTTGGCAAAATCTGTTATGGTTGAAGATGTGCAGATTCTGCAACCCAGCCATTGCACATCTAGAGACACAAGAACACATGCACAAGGATGTTAACTGAATCATGGTTTATGTTAACAGAAACCAAGAAGCAACCTCAAGTTCCAGCAAAAGGGGAGTGGATAAATCTATTATGTGATTCTGTGTAGCACATTAAATAAATGTACCACAGCTATGTATAGCAATACAGATAAATCTCCCACTAATACAGTATTGTCTGAAGATACACATATATAAAAAATAATTTCTTAATTTGCATTAGGTTAGTGGTTATTTCAGGAGGCTGGAAGGAAATTGGATAAAGTTTTGTGTCCACTGTAATATTCAGGTTTGGGACAAATATGTTAAAGTATTGATTTGTTAATTGGTGTGGTATGCCCTTGGTTTTATTATATTTACATGCTTTTCTTTCTGTTTGAAATATAATAATAAATTTAAACTGCTTTCTGGGAAACAATTTAGAGACCTACTATAGATTTTAGATTTTATTTTACTTTTTCAAAGGATTCAACAATATGTTTACACAAAAATGTGCAGATGAATGTTTATAGTAGCATTGTTCAAAATAGCCAAAAAAGTGGAATCAGCCCAAATGCCCATCAACTGGACGGATAAATAAACAACTCGTATTTTACCTCTATACTGGATTAGTATTAAGCCATAAAAAGTAATGAAGTACTAATACATGCTACAATGTGGATAAACATCATGCTATGGGAAATAAGATAGAGATAAAATATTGTATGATTGCATTTATATGAATTGTTTGGAATAGACAAATCCATATAGATGGAAAGTAGATTAGTGGTTGCTAAGAGGTGTGGAGAATAAGAGATGGGGTCTACTAGTGGGCAGAGGGTTTACTTTGGGGATAATGAAAATGTTCTAAAATTAGATGATGGTGATTTTTGCACAACTTTGGAATATGGTCAGCCTTTCTTATCCTGGGTTCTGCATTCACAGGTTCAATCAATTGTAGATCCAAAATATCGTGGGGATGAATATATCTTTACTGAACATGTGTGGCCTTTTTCTTGTCATTATTCCCTAAACAATAGAGTATAACAACAATTTACATAGCATTTACATTGTATTAGGTACTGTAAGTAATCTAGAGATGATTTAAAATATAGACAGTCTCTGACTTACCCTGATTTGACTTACAATTCTTAACTTTATGATGGTATGAAAGTGACATGCATTCAGTAGAAACCATACTTTGAATCTTGTTCTTTTCCCAGGCTGGTGACATGCCAGAGGATACTCTCTAGGGATTCTGGGCAGTGACAGTGAGCCCCAGCTCCCTGCCATGGGATCTCTAGGGGCAGCTACTCCGTTGCTCAGCTGTGATGTTTGGTCAGTTGGGTGTATTAAAAGCACTTTAGACATGATATTTTCAACTTACATGGGTTTATGAGAAAGCAACCTCATCATAAGTCGAAGAGAATCTGTATATGGGATGATGTAATGCAGGTTACATGCAAATTCTATGCCATTTTATATAAAGGAATTGAGCATCTAAGAATCATGGTATCTGTAGGAGTTCCTGAAACCAGCTCCCCAAACCAGTGGACAATTGTTTACTAAAAGCTACTGAACTGAATACTTTAAAAGGGTAAACTTTATGGTATTTGAATTATATATCAATAAAAAAGTTTTAAAAGGATTCATCTATATAAGCAGAATCCCTTTTATTTTTTAGTTGTTGATGGACCTTTATTTTTACTTATTTATATGCAGTGCTCAGAATTGAACCCAGTGCCTCACACATGCTAGGCGAGTGCTCTACCACTGAGTCACAACCCCAGCCCAGAATTCCTTTTATTAACACACACTTTTTCCCATATTTTTATTGGTATGTTTTAATTATATATAATATTGGGATTTGTTGTTACATAGTCATTCATGCACATGATATAGCAATATAATTTGGTCAATATCATTTCCCAGTACTTCCTTTCCCCTCTCCTTCTCCCTTCCTCTTGTCCCTTCCTTCTGCTCTACTCATTGCCCTCTGTTTTCCCTCCTGCCTCTCTTTTCCTTTTTGCTCTCTAGTCTCCACATATGAGGGAAAACATGACCCTTTACTTTCTGAGTTTGGCTTATTTTGCTTAACATGTGTGCTGAAGTTCCAGCCATTTCCCTGCATGTGCCTTAATTTCATTCTTTTGTGTGTGTGTGTGTGTGTGTGTGTGTGTGTGTAATTGCACAAAACTCCACTGTATCAACACACACTTTCAACACAGTTTGAACAACTGAGTATAAGAAGGGTATCTGTGTGGATGACACCTGGATGTGAGGGATGGCTCAGTCAGTTCCAGGATTAGAGGTGACTTTTTAGTCTTTATTTCTTTATTCTTTCTCCATATTTTCCAAGTTTTCTTTCTATCTTTTTTCTTTTTTTAAGGTGCTAGGTTTTGAACCCAGAGCCTCACACATGCTAGGTGAGCACTCTACAACTGACCAAATTTCCTACAATAAACATTTTCTATTTTTACAGTGAAGCTTTGTTGGAGAATTATTTTCAAGCTATTAATTGCTTATACATCTGGAGAGTACAGAAATTTGAAGAATCAAAAGTATTAATAACTATGCAAATGTACTGGATGCTTATTTTGAGCCAAGCACCAGTGTGCATTGTTCACTGAAACAACGTTAAACCCCTTTTTTAAAAGATGGAAAATGGGGTAGAAAAACATTAGTTAATATCTCCCAGGGGATACAGCTAGTAAAAAGTGGAATTGAATTTGAACTCAGACTGATTGCCTCAGAAGTCAGAATACTTACATTTTTCTAATAGTACATTATAGTTACATAAAATAGTGGGGTTCATTTGGACATAATCATACATGCATGAAATGTAATTTGGTCTATTTCAGTCTCCAGCACTTCCTCTTTCCTTCCCCTTCTTCCTTCCCCTGTCTCTTTCCTCTGTTCTACTGGTCTTCCTTCTACTTATTTATTGTTTTTTAAAATGGGTGCTTTATAGGTGTATATCAAGGAGGAATTCACTGTGGTTTATTCATATATATTCATATACATACATAGCATAATGTAGTCAATTTCATTCTGCAGTTTCTTCCTTTACTTGCTCTTCCTCTACTCCACTGATCTCCCTTCCATTTTCATGGGGTTCTTCCCCCTTTCCCCTTATTTTGCTCTAGCTTCAACACATGAAAGAAAACATTCAACTTTTAGCTTTGAGTCTAAGAAACCAGATGACTATACTGCTACATTATTATGCTTCTAAAGAGTGAAGCTTAGCCAGAAATGAGGTCCCTCTATACTTATTAGCTAATGGGAAAATGGATATTGGTTAATTCAACAACCACAATACAAAATCCTCAAATCATTGACACGTCTTTTCATAAACATATTCTTTTGCCAAATAAGACACACTTCTTTAAGAAGAGTCATATTCATATAATCTTTTGCAAAATTTTATTTCTCCAAAATTGAATTAAAGAGAAAGTGCTTGACATTTCCTTTTGCACACAATTAAGTGATAGCTACGATTCATAAAGGAGAATTCTAGTCTGGGATAACAATGAAGAGTGCAAGCTTATTTAACTACAAAGGCATTAGGATTCTCAGCCTCCTACATGTGTCCAACACAAAGAAAAGTGTATATTTGATTGCTCTCCAGTTCCTCTGTCTGGGGATTCAGCCAAATGGAATCATCGAGACTCAAAACATACTTTGGGGTCTGACTTTTCTATTTCAGCTGTCTTCACTAATCAAATGAGCCAGGTAAGGGAGGTGCACAGCTCAGATGCTTCATCCATCAATGTTCCCAGGCTGAATTTGGGGATTTGAAACTTTAATTCCGAGGAAGGAGGAAGATTGGCTGGAGAGATGGCAGCAGCATGTTCTGCTGTACAGCATGAAGATTTAAGCTCAGGAAGGAGAGAAAGGATAAAGAGCAGGGTAGAAACCAGCCAAAGATGAAGTGCTGCTGGCACGGAAAGGACACTGTAGGGAATCTTGGTTTGAGTTTTTATTATTCAAGTCTCAGCTACATGAGGTCTTGCGTGCAGCAGGACCTTGAATACTAGCTCTCAAATACTCGCTCTTGGCTCCAGTTCTTGAATCTCCTAAGGGCTATGGTGAGCATCCAAACACTATTTCTCCTTCTGGCAACTCAGTTTTCCTTGGGGGAAATCCACTCTCCTCTGATGGGATTGTCAATTAAGATACTCTTTCTTCTCCTGGCCAAAGGTTAGTTTGTGACCAAAGGTTAGCTGTACCCTGGGAGTGCTGCCTTCAAAAGAGAGTTTTTACTAGTTCCTGCCACATGATGCCAAAAACTGCTTTGGTTTCTGCCATTTGGCTTTGTGTGTGTGTATGAGCTTCCTAAAGCCTTTGGATGCATCCATTTTGGAGGTTTTTGTTTTCTGTTTAGTCTGGCAATTTCTGTCATCTCGCTGATGAATCCCTACTCTATTTCATGATGCTAGGATTCCATTTTATGGTTAAAGGAAAAGTTGAAGAATTTGGAAACCTTTCCAAATGGTTCACAAAAATGATTTAAAGATGATTCATTTCAGGAGCCAAATTAAAGAAATATAATTCATTTCAAGAAAGGAAATTTGAGATGGATTAGAATAACTGTCTTTGGCTGAGTCTGTGCTCTTGGAAAAGATGGAGGGTTGAAGTCATTGTTTTGAAGTTTTATGTGAAAATATTTTCTTTGAGATATTTCAACACATGGGACCAACAGGACATTTAAAAAATAATTTATGTGAAGGTATGCCTCCAATTATTTTTTTCCTCTTCACGTGTAGACATTAAGAACTTGCTGCTGGGTGTGGTGGGGCACACCTGTAATCCCAGCAGAGGCAGGAGGATTGTAAACCAGCCTCTAGCAACTTAGTGAGGCCCTAAGCAACTTAGGGCTGGGGATGTGGCTCAGTGGTTACACCCCCTGGGTTCAATCCCCAATGCCAAAAAGAAAAAAAAGAGTTTCCAAAAAGCATTGCTTACATTTGTCTATAACTTTTCAACTCCTAGTCACTCCTTAACTCACCATGGTCTAGTTTCTGTCTTCACAGCTGCCATCCTCAGATCTAGAGGGCTCCCTCTAGACCTCAATTTATGGGGCCTCTTGGCAATAGTTGGCACTGTTGACATTTCCTTTCGTTGTAAAACACATTCTTTATTTGGCTTCTATGACATACATTCTCCTGATTTTTCCTTCTTGCTTCCTGGACTAATTCTTCCCAGCTTTTGAAGGCTCCTTCCCCTGCCCATCCTGAAATGGTGTTCTTCACAGTTTTGACTTCGTCTTTCCTTTCTTTATCCTCCACACAACTGATGAATGGTTTTATCCATTTCCCTGGCTTCAATTGCCATACATTTGTGGGTAATTCAGCAAGTGTGCCCCCACCACCTAGTGCCACCTCTCTGTTCTCCCCTGCCTCCCTGTACCCCAGGCACTTGACTTCTCACCCTGTTTCTCTCTCCAGCAGCTTTCACACAAGTTCTCACTGCATGGAACACTTTTGTCCCTCCTCTTCACCAAACTCCTGCTCAATTTCTACATCTTTTCTTTCTGGAATCCTTCCATGAGCTTTCCCTTCCCTCACTTGGGTTAGTGACTCTTCCCAATCACCTTCCCCCCCCCCCCATCATATACTGAAATTTTAGCCAGATGCTAATAAAGTTGAGGAGAACAAAGAACATGGTTTCCTGCTCTTGAATGTCCTGTACCTAGCTGACGGTCAATACTCATTCTACATTTGTTTAATGAACTAATTAATAACATAAAAGAATATAAGAAAGCTTGACCCATTGTTCCTTATCACGATCAAGAATCCAAGGAGAGCATACATTGGATTAGAAGCGATGGGAAGTTCAATTACACTATTTGGGAAGCATTTCTATATTTGGCTTAATCAACATTAGTCTTGCTCTCTCTGTAGAATTATGTCATTTCCTTGTTAAAAGAGAGAGTCTTTCCTGCTAGGAAAGCAGACAGAAGGGACTAGGTGACATTTACAGACCTATACTGGTACTATGAACTCATGAGAAGCTTGCCAAATTTGGGATCGAACTGACTCAAAGTGCTTTTTACCCATATCTGTTAAATGAGTACACCTACAGCATAAAAATATGCATTATTAAAAGATGAATGGCTTAAATTCTGAGAGGAATTATTATGATTATTCCTATGCACATGTCTTCAAGTCCCTTGTTCTTCTTTTCACTTTACAGAAGGAAGATGATAGCTTTTGGTTCATTCTAGTACCTCCCTACTCTGAGCTTATATCCATGCCACAGAATGTGCTGGAGAAAATCCCATAACCACATTGGCAGGGCTCACTTTAAAGGGACCACTGAAACTCAAGTGGCCCCTTTTGCTGCCAGGCAACCCTACTGTTTGTCTTTGATTCTTTCACTTTCCTACATCCTAGGCAACTAGTTCACACATTTTCCTCTCCAAGTCTCCAATGGCTCCTCCCCAGTCCTTATTTTCAAGTAGTAAGTCAGTTTTACACTTCATAGAGAAAACAGAAGCAACTAGTAACTGAATCTAAACTTCTCAGCATTTTTATCTACCTCCTCTGCCTTCCTTCTCAATTCTGTAGGTGAAATTTCCATATTCTGTCTAAAGTCAGTTCTTTTTCTTCTTACTGGATCCTTTCTCCTCTCATCAACTTCAAGATCTAGTTCCAACAAACCTGCCCTCTCTCCTCACAAAATCGATTTTTGTGCTTTCTGTAACAGATTGTTTCCATCTTACAGAATCCTCTTCACCCCATTTCTGGTGCTAGCTACTGCCCCTCTATTTGCTCCTCTTTTCATGGAGGCTTCTCTATGAAAAGCCTTTTGTCTTCTGTCTTCAGCCCCTCTTCTCTCAATCTCTCTCAAACCCAGTCCAATCAAATTCCACCAAGACAGCCCTAGTCACATTTCCTGATAACCCCACTTGGCAAAGCCAGTGGTTAATAATCAGTCTTCATCATCCTCAACCCATTAGCCATGTTGGACCCATGATTGGCTCCCATTTATTTGATGTGGTTTTTCACTTTGCTTGTAGGATGACATTTTCTTGTTTTTCTTCTACCTCACTGGCTTATCCTTCATGGTCTCTTTTGCGGATTTCTCCTCTTTTTTCCAAGCTTTTTTCAGGCTCAGTTCTTGTCTCTCTTTTCTGTCTAAACACATTCTGTTGTTTATCTCATCATGCCTCCCTTCAGTTCTGTTGACTCACACCCTTTCGTTTCTGATCTTCATCCCTCTCCTGGAGACTCGTAGAGCCAACTGCTGACTCAACATCTCCACTCAAATTTCTAATAGACACCTGGGTCTTAGAATGTCCAAGGCATATCTCCTGGTCCTCCTCACTAAACCTGCTCTAGACCTAGCCATCTTTTCCCCTCATCTCAGAATATTGTAATTTCATCTTTCCAGTTGCTCAGGCCAAAAACTTTAGAGTCATTTTTTTTTTTCACTCTAATTCCTCACACATCCTGTTAGCTCTTCCTTCAAAATATATCTGCCCACCTCTCACCCCCTCCATGACTCACTCTAATCCAGGATGCCATCATTTATTACAATGGTTTCCTAAAAAATAGGTTCCCCTGCTTCTACACTCACCCCACTTTGGTCTCCTCTCAACAAAGCAGCTCGTGCTTTGTTGTTAAGTCAGATCAGGTCACATCTGTGATCAGAACCATTCCTTCCAGGTAAATATTGAAGTCTTTCCTGCAACTCATAGGCCCTAGGAGATGCAGAACTCTGCTCCTTCTCTGCCCTCATCTTCTTTCTCCCTGACTTGCTGCATCCCACACTGGCCTTCCTGCTGCTCCATGCTGTTCTAATGTAGTTGCCATTGTTCCCACTGCCTGGAATGCTTTTTGTCCATTTCCTTCACCTCCCTCAAATCTTTGCTCAGGTCACACCTGCTCACCTGGCAATTCTCTATAAAACCCTCCATGACCATCACTCTGGATTTTCCTTAACTGGCTCAACTTTGTCGTTCTTTAAAATAGTATCTATCACTTTCTATTTTACATATCATTTTTACTGTCTGTTTTTAGACTCCTCATAAAGTTATCTTCTACAAGAGCAAGGATCTTTGGGAATGTAACTTCCTTGACCTTCTAGAATAGGAGCTCTCATCCTTGGCATCATTGACCTTTGTGCTATATAGTTCTTTGTGGTGGGGACTGTTCTGTGTTTTGTAGGATACTGAGCAGTTTCAGTGATCTCTAACCACTAATCGTCAGGGACACTCCCTACTTATGACAACCAAAAAGTGTTTTCAGATGCTGGCCCAATGTCCCCAGTAGGTACAAATAGTCAAAAACCAGTTGAGAACAAGTTTTCTAGAAGAGTGTCTGCCACTCGCAGATATTAAATAATTATTTGTTGAAGGAAAGCAGAATGAGTAGTTTTTAGTTACACTTTGTTATGGTTTGGATGTGAAGTGTCCCCCCAAAAGCACACAAGTGAGACAATACCAGAAGGTTCAGAGGGAAAATGACTAGGGTTATAGCCTTAACCTAATCAGCAAATGAATCCCCCATGTGATTAACTGAGTGGTAACTGGAGGCAGGTGGGTGTGGCTGAGGAAGTGGCTCATTGGGGGCGTGGCTATGGGATATATATTTTGTATCTGGAGAGTAGAATTTTTCTCTCTCTCTGCTTCCTGATCACCATGTGAGTTGCTTCCCTCCACCACCCTCCTCACCCCAAGTCCCCGAGGAATGGAGCCAGCCTTCTATGAACTAAGACCTTTGAAACTGTGAGCCCTCAAATGAACTTTTCCTCCTCTACAGTTGTTCTGGTCAGGTCTTTAAGTCACAACGATGAAAAAGCTGACTAAAACAGTCTTATTCCTCATGTATTCACCCAGCATTCATAATTTACCACAGTCATCACCAGGAAGAGCTTTCAATCCAGAAACCTGAGGCATCCACAGGACGCAATGACTGTCTCTATGATTGCTTTTGTGAAAGACGACATGTGTGGAGAAAGGCATGAAGTTAGGGGTAGTAAAATAAAATTAGGCATCAGGATAAAGACACAGTGAGAAGGTACATGGGAGAGTGTTGCTTATGAGAGTTATGTGGATTTACTCAACAAGATTTACAGGCCTTGGGGCTGCGATTGTGGCTCAGTGGTATAGCGCTTGCCTGGCAGGTGTGGGGCACTGGGTTTGATCTTCAGAACCACATAAAAATAAATAAAATAAAGGTCTTGTGTCCATCTACAACTACAACATTAAAAAAAATTTTTTTTATAGGCCTTAGCGACAACTATTCTTCCAAACTACTTCCATTCCATTTTATAGCCATCAGTTCTCCTCAGCATTCCTATGGATCAGTTTGAGGTTTCAACATCTGTTTCTTTCCAATGGGTGTAGTAATAAAAATAACATTACTAATAAGTATAACATTTCTTATACTGTTCAGAGGGGCTAAGTAATTTGTCCAAGGTAGCACAGCTAGTACATGTCCAGTCCAATAGGGATTGAGAATGAGCTTGAATGATATTACTTAAACAAAACAGGTATAGTGTAAGTAATAGAGTAAGAATCACAAGACCTGTGCAAAAACCAGTCTCAATAATTAAAAGCTGTATATGCCATCTGAGGCCACTACTTCTTTTCTACAATCAGAAAATATGAAATGAAAATATGTAATAATAATGGAGATTTTTAAAAATGTTTCTTCAATTGAAATGATCTTTTTAATTTTCAAAAGAAAAATGCTCAGGCTGGGGCTGTAGCCCGGTGGCAGAGCACTTATCTGGCATGTGTGAGGCGCTGGGTTCGATCATTAGCACCACATAAAAATGAACAAATAAAACAAAGGCATGCAGCCCATCTACAACTACAAAAAAAAAAAAAAAAAAAAAAAAAAATACTCTGTAGGAAAGAATGAGGCTTTCAGTGCTGTTCAGTGAAGACTCCAGTGGCTTTAGCACGATTTGAGGGATAAGGAAAGGTTACCCTCTCCAAAGAGTATTTCTCCCAAAGGGTGTGTAACAGGGACCAAAATTCCTTTAAGCTAAATTATTTATTTGTTTGTTTCATGTTGAAAGGTAAATAATGCACCTGGTACAAAATTCAAAAGAAACGAAAGGATTTAGAGTGAGAAGCAAGACTCTCTCCTGTCTCCCAGCCACCTGGCTTCTGTTCCTAGAGGCAACTACTGCCTCCAGTTCTACTCGTGTCTTTTCAGTTCTATGCTAAAATGAGTATATAGGTGAATTCGGGGCTTCAGCTGCACAAGGCTTTCCTGTTTGCAGAGCACATGCACATGCCTTTTCTCATCTGACCCTTTCAGCAAACACCCCATCTATGTGAAAGAAGTCAGTTGGTCAACTCCACCGGCCCCCTTTGCATCGTGTATCCAGGGTCCTGGGATGTTTAATGAGGTCTGGCCTTTCTCCTACAAGTTGCTGCTCCCTTTCTACCCTCTTGGAAAAGTCTGAGCACAGAATGTGGCACAGGCATTTAGACAAAAAACCCAAATAAAATGGGCAAGCACTTGCCAAGTGGGCTTTTCTTTTTCTTTTTAACAGTGATCCTTGAATTTCCCTTCACATGCATGTTTTTGCCCTCCTTTGCTGGGCTCAGATGCCAGCTGCACGTTGCCATGGTCCGAAGAAGGACCTGTGGGTCTCCCCTGGCAGATGCTGCCACTGTTTTAGCCTGAGGGCCCTGCAGGCAGCCCCTGGCAACATTTTTAATTCAACATCAAACTTCAAGTTGAAATTTTAAAAAGAGGGGGAAAATGACAAGATGTCACTGTCTTGGAACCTAGCAAGCAGAGCTTGTAAATGTACCCAATTTGGGTTTCTTTGAGCTGGGGACGTTTCTTGTCCTTTGTGGCCAGTAGGAGTGGACTGAAAGTCATCAAAGAGACCCTGAAGGATGCTGCAAGAGCTCAAAGGGGATGCTACATCTCAATAGGAGACTTCCAGAACTGCTCAGAGAGCCTTTTAAATGAGTAAAGGCAGGTGGAAAGCTGGTTGGGTACATTTTTAAGTTAAAAAGGCAGGTTGCAAAATAATGTATCTAGAGACCTCATTTTAGAGGGAGAAAATGTGTGTGTGTGTGTGTGTGTGTGTGTGTGTGTGTGTGAACACACAGCAAATAGTTTGGAAGAGTGTACTCCTAAAATTCATGTCTAAGATTACACGGTATTTAAAAATTTTTTATGTCTTTCTTCATTGTCTAGATTTTTTTTACAAAGACCATGTATATTACTTTAATAACCAGAAAAAAATCTGTCTATATAAAATTTTAAAATAAGAAAGATAATCACTACTTGGGAGACTGAGGCAGGATTGAAGTCCAAGGCCAGCCTGGACAAGCTAGTGAGACCCAGTTTCAAAAAACAAAAAACAAAAACAAACAAGAAGCCAGAAAGGGCCCGTGGGGATGTAGCTCAGTGGTAGAGCATCCCTGAGTTCAATTCTCACTGCCACAAAAATTTTAAAAAGTAATAAGTTAAAGAAAGTAATAAAGCTGGATTCCTATTTCTTTAGCTTCTCCACAGATGCCTCCTAGAAGAGAAAATAGCAAGTCTTCAACTGCCTCCATAGCTTGGCTTAGTGCATAGCTTAGCTGTAGGTCAGGGGGCTAATTCACCTAGTGAAAAGCTGGGCCCAGTGTGGGCATTAGTTCAACAACAGCTCCCAACTTCCAGATCACTAGACCCCCACAGTTTACCATTGCTTTTATCATCTTTGACCCCACAGCACCTCTGGAAAGTGCACGGAGCTATCATTTATTTTTCTTCATTTGGGGGATTGAACCCAGGTTCTCACGTATTCTAGGCAAACACTGTCGCTGAACTACATCCCTAGCACTTTTTATGTTATTTTGAGACAGGGTCTCACTAAATAGCTTAGGCTGGCCTTGAACTTCAATCCTTCTGCTTCCAATCTCCCAAGTTGCTGGGATTACAGGGGTGTGCCACTACATCCTGCTAGAATCATCACTTTTATTCCCAATTTTTCATATAAAGGAACTGGGGCTCAGAGAAATTTAAGAGGCAAGCTTGAATGGCAACCTTATGCCCACACTTGAAGTCCACAGCATTCATTACCACATGCTTTAAGATGTGCGTAGCTGTATGTCCTTGCACATCAGGGAACAGTCTGTGAGTTCCTGACCATACACTGCTCATATTGGATGATGATGAAGAAAAACTTTCCTCTAGAACCAGAAATGCAAACTTGGAAATCATCTGGGGCTTATCACCCTGAGAGTTGCATTGTTGGATAAAGGTCTTGATATATACAGGATTGTGCTGTCTTATCTGCCCTCCAATGAAGATTTTGCAGGATTTTAAGAGACGGAAAATCTGACAGGGGCTACCTCTTGTTCACTAACCTAGCTCTGGCACCTAGCACAATACTTGATGCAATGTGCCTCTCTTTTTAGGATGGATGAATGAATTTGGGTGAGAGCTTGAGAGGAGGGGGGACTCCCTCCCCGTGTTCCAGGTCTGGTTCTTTCCACAGCTCACTCTTATTCTCCTCTGCTCCTCATCCCCCTCCATACTGACCACCTGTCTACTGATTAGAACTTGGACTCAGAAATGAGTTGGGTGGAGAGCTGAGTTGAAGGAAAGTGGGGTGTATAGAAAAAAAGCATGCTAAAAAGAGAGTGGTGGGGAGTAAAATCCAAGATGTAAATAATAATCCTTTTGCTCCCCAGCCCCCAGAAAAGGAAGGCAATTTCCCCTCAATCCTAGCTGCTCTGAGCACTAGCTATAAAAATAAAAAATGAGAAATAGACTCGGTTGTTGTCATTTCAAATACAAATGGGCATGTACATTCAAGCTTTATGGCTAGATAACTTCCACTTCCAGTGCTCAGTATTTATTGGTTTTGACTTATTGATAGAACATCCTGGGGCCTGAAGTCCTCCTTCCCACAGAGCAAAGACACCATCAGCAACCGCTTTCTCCTCTCAACCCATGAATAATAATGTGGATGATGATGACGGTGTTATTATTATCATTTGGTATTTAGCCAACGTCTTTCCCCGAAGTACTTAAAGCACTTTATAGGCATTGCCTTATTATTCCTCACAATACCTCCCTGGAGAGAGGGGGAGAACAGAGAGTTGATTTCCATTTCACTGAGAGGAGTAGCTGAGACCCAGAGCAATGAAAGGGCTGCTCCAAGGTCACCTGGAGAAACTGGGCTGAGGTTAGGACGAGAACCAAGGGCTCGTAATGGCTGTTTAAGGGCGCCTTCCTACTCACCACCAGGGAGAATGAGTCATTAGCTCATTCACTGAGTTCTGAGTGTAATTGGACATTAAAAGGGAAATTCTGGCAGAGGCAAATTCTAAAGGGAGATACAAAACATTTGTACAAAATAAAAACATTCTCAAAGTAGGTGGCTGAGAAACCCCTCACTTACCTCAAGGGTATCAAAGAGCCAGAGGTTGGAAATTAGAGGACTTCTGAAGAGGACTTCTTCACTCCAAGAGGAGGGTAGTGGCTGCACTTCACCTCAAGCCAAGGAGATCCCTCGACAAGCTTAACATGAGTTCTTTGGTATCTGTGGTATACATGCGGCAGGTGTGAGCTGTGTCTGAGAAATCCAAGGAGCATGAGGTCGTCCATAACCTCTGGTTCCTGAATGGAGGGCTGAGGCTTGGGAAACAATTTCTGTCTTAGAGTTTAACGGGGCAAAGACTGCTTGAGTGTTTGCCATGACCACATGTAGACCATGCAAGAGAAAGCCACCATGGGGCCATCTTAGATTTTGCCTGAGAAGACCATTCTAAGAGGCAAGGGGAACTTGGTACAAGAATGGGGAAGTGGAATCCAAGATGACCATGGGGCTCTGGGTGGAGCCATGAGCAATCAGCCAGAACGGGAAGGCATTCATCATATCAGGGAAATTGAGGCAAACAATCTACATTATTGGGGTTCCCCAAAGAATCCACGAAAGACTCTCAAGAGAAGGGGTCAGTTTTGAGTTTCTATGCAGTCTAGAAAGTGCTGATCACAACCACTAGGAATGAGGACTTTGCTGTTCCTGTTACCCGATCTTCCTCAGCCCTGCCCTGCCCTAAGAAGTTGGGGTTGGGGTAGAGAATTAGAAAACAGTCTAGCACATCCCGCCCCTAGCTCCAGGTCTAAAGAGGGAGAGATGGGGTGAATATTTTCACTTTAAATCATATTAGATATGTTTATTATTACATGGGATTGGGTATCTTGATTCTCAAACTGAGATGTTTTATGAATTAAATTTAATAAAATTCATCATAATACTTGACTTCAAATTATATTACAGAGCAATTGTAGCCAAAACTGCATGGTACTGGCTTAAAAACAAACACATTGACCAATGGTACAGAGTAAAGACACAGGAACAAACCCACACATTTATAGTCATCAGATCTGTGACAAAGGTGCCAAAAATGTACATTGGAGAAAAGACAGGCTTTTAATTTTTAAAAAAAATTTTTTTCAAATATATTTTTTAGATGTTGATAGACCTTTATTTTATTCATTTATTTATATGTGGTACTGAGGAACGAACCCAGTGTCTCACGCATGCTAGACAAGCACTCTACCACTGAACCACAACCCCAGCAAGACAGGCTTTTTATACGAATGGTTTAACCAGCTGGGAAAACTGGTTTTCCCTGTATAGAAGAATGAAACTACACCCTTATCTCTCACCCTGGAAAAAAATCAACTCTAAATAGATTGAAGACTTAGAATTAGAATTAGATCAGAAGCTATGCAACTCATAGAAGAAAATGTAGGGTCAACACTCCAGCATACAGACACAGGCAGTGACTTTCTCAATAGAATCCCTAAAGCACGGAAATAATGCCAAGAGCTAATAAATGGGATGATATCAAACTAAAAAGCTTCTGCATAGCAAAGGAAACAATTGAGAATGTAAAGTGAGAACCTATAGAATGGGAGACAATCTTCCCTAGCTACACTTCTTCAGAGGATTAACATCTAGAACAGGTGAAGAACTCAAAAAACTTAACACCAAAACCTCCAAATAACCCAATTAATAAATGGGTAAATGAATTAAACATATACTTCTCAAAAGAGGAAACATTAATGGCCAAAAAAATATGAAAAATGTTCATCATTAGCAAGTAGGGAAACGCAAATCTAAAATACCAGTCAGAATGGCAGTTATCAAGAATACAAAAAAAAAAAAGAAAAAAAAAAAAAAAAAACAAAGGCTGGAGAGGATATAAAGAAAAAAGGAACACTTTTACTCTGTTGGTGGGATTACAAATTAGTACAACCACTATGGAAATCAGTATGGAGGCTCCTAAAAAGATTAGGCATGGAACCACTATATGACCCAGCTTACCACTCCTCCGTATTTATCCTCAAGAATTAAAGTCAGCATATTATAGTGATACATGCACAATTCATAATAGCCAATATATAGAATCAGTCTAGGTGTCCATCAATGGATGAATGGATAAAGAAAATGTAGTATATAAGCCAGGTATGGTGGTGCAAACCTGTAATTCCAGCAGTTTGGGAGGCTAAGGCAGGAGGTTCTCGAGTTCAAGGCCATCCTTAGCAACTTAGTGAGGGCCTAAGCAACTCAGTGAGATCCTGTCTCTAAATAAAATATAAGCAAGGCCTGGAGATGTGGTTCAGTGGTTAAGCACCCCAACCCTGGGTTCAATCTCTGGTATCAAAAATAAATAAATAAATAAAATAAAGAAAAGAAAAGAAAAAAATGTGGTACATACATATTTTTTTCATTATGTGTGTATACACACACACACACACAATGAAATTTTATTTGGCCATAAATAAAAATTGAAATTCTGTCATTTGCTGGAAAATGGGTAGACCACAATGTTAAGTGAAATTAGTCAATTTCAGAAAGTCAAGGGTTGTATGTTTTCTCTCACATGTAGAAGCTAGAGAGGAAAAAGGAAAAGAAAGGTGGTGGTGGGCATCTCATTGAAATCAAAGGGAGCTCAGTAGAGGAAAGGGACTAGGAGGTAGGAGGAAGGGAGGGAGGGGAAGGGGTGGGGAGTGATATTGGCCAAATTATATCATTGTATTATGTGCATGTATGAATATGTAACAACAAATTCCATCATTATGTGCGACTATTATGCACCAACAAAAATGTGAAATCCCTAAGAGTAAAAGAGCGAAGTCATAGGGCCAGCCTAGGTTTTCATCCAGTGGCAGAAGACTCTCCCCATAGGGCAGATTTAAATGAATAAAGAAGGCAAAAATTAAACTGTACATCCCTTGAGATGTCCTTGTTCAACAAGTTGGTTAGATAAGCTCTCAGGGGGCCAAGGGTTATGCCAGGAAACACTGAAATATTCTAAACCTGTATCACTCACCACCATTTATACCCAATTTTATCCAGTATCATAATAGTAGCTACTGTTTTCAAGCAGTGACTCTGACAAAACACTTCATGTATATAAACTCATTTAATACTCTCCCTTACCCTGTGAAGTAGATATTTCCTCCCTTGTCTCAGAAGGAACAGAGAGGTACAGTAAACTGGCCAGAAGGCACATAGCTAATGAGCAGTTGAACTAGAATTCAACTCAGGTTTTACTGGCTCCAAAGTCTTGCTCCTGAGGTCTGCTATGACCCCTCCTTCAGAACCATCTAAGTTGCTCTCTGCCCCCTTGGATGTCCAGTGCTCCTCCCAACCACAGCAGCACACTTGGAACCCTGCATGTCTGACTCACAAAGTCTGAAATCAGCCTAGGTCAGCATCATTTGGGCCATGACAAACTCTCCCAACTCACCTGGATCTTGTACCAGTACTTAGAACATTATGAACCTCTTTCGTAGGGACTTGCATTTGTGACTGCTCTCCTGGAATCCTCTTGATTCTGAATTCCTGCTATTGGATCCTCCTAGCTTTTCACTTTAGGTTTTAGCTGGAAAGTCATCTACTCAGAGGAGACTTCCTGACTACCTAAACTATCCTCTCCCATGACTCTGTTTCCTTCAGAGCAATGATCACAACTTGGAATTATTTTGTGTTCCTTGCCTGTCTCTTTACTTAGCCTCTAAATTCCATGAGGACTGGTTTAATAATAAATATCTGTTGAAGGGAAAAAAAAAAATGGAGTGAGGAAGGCATAGGGGAGAGGGGAGAGGTTCATTAAGGGATATCTCTGGCTCTTTGGCATGAGTGGAACTGTTTAGTCATTCCATCACAATGTCTTCTTTTTTTTTTTTTTTTGGTACTGGGGATTGAACCCAGGGGTGCTCTACCACTGAGTTGCATTTTTATTTTTATTTTGAGACAGGGTCTCACTAAGTTGCTGAGGCTGTCCTCGAACTTGCTATCCTGCCTGAACCTCCTGAGTTGCTCGCTGGGTTACAGAATCACCAAGGATTTCTTGAGCACCCATTCTCTCATTGTTACAGATGTTGGCTGCTTCTGTCTCACGACTTGCTCTTTTCTTGAAAGGACTAGGCTTGACTGCAGAGAGCCTCTTGCTGGGAGACGTCTGTGAGGTCACACTGAACCCCAAGGGCAAAGTGTGGCATTTTGCTGACTGATGAGGGCAGTGGAACAGTCCAGCCCCTTTGTCTGGGCAGGAAAATTTCTGAGATGAAATTGATCCTGCAGATCTCCAGGTGGGACCAGATCTAGACTCGACTTTTCTTAAACCCCCTTCCTTGCCCAGCTCCTTCCCCTGCCTTGTCCTGTTTCTTTACTCACTACTCCCCAAACCCACTACAGATTCCTTCCGAGGTCTTTCCCTAGCAGAAGAATCCCCATCTCGCTATCTGAGACTAGAGAACCTAAGACAGGCCTGTTTCATGCTGGGCGTGGGAGGTGGAGAAGGGCAGATGGAGAAGAGAACATAGGCTAAAGCTAGGCGGGAACCACTGCAGTGTCACCTTCCTCTGCTCCTCATTCCCACCCTGATTCAACTGTACAGATGCCATGAATGTGCCACTCAGAATGCCATCAATTATTGAAGAAGCTCTGAAAAGAAGGGAATGTAAACGAAGATGAAAGATTTCCATGGAAGATAGACAGGTCCTACTGCTCAGGGAGGACCTAAGCTATCATGTCTGGGAAAAAAAGCATTTCATATTCCTGCTGTGAGAAAGTTCCAAATGCTTTGGAGGTTAAAGAAGCCTCTCTGACAAAGACAGGAGAGGGTAGGTGGGACTGATGTTCTGTTTTATCTACCCTCCGTTTGCTGATCAAGAGGCAGGCACTGTAAATCTGGCAGCAAGGGCCAAGATAGTAGTTAACTCTCTTCTTAAATCTCCACTGCTACTTTTTTTTTTTTTTTAAAGCTCGGAAGTGAGTCTGGCCATAATAGGGAGGTGGCAACCCCGAGAAGGGGAAGGGCCAGGGGAGTCTAGCCCTGGTCCTTGGGCTGTGCAGGACAGGGTGGAAATGCTTGTGTGAGATGATAATCCCTCTGAACCACTTTCTGAGTTTTGTCAGGCACTTGCAAGTGAAGGAAGAAGGAGAAGGAAAAATTCAGGTCAATGCTAGAACTCTTTAAAAAGAGATATGTAAATGAAATGTTTTATCTGAAGCAACTTTTCCCCTTTTCAGACACCTAGATGTCAAACAATTATACATATTAACTGAGGAATTATGATAATTCAATTACTGTAATAGACAATGAGATAAAGCCCAGCTCTAAACTGAGAAATGCTCTGCAGTAGTTTCAAACTAGCTACATGTGGACCTTCTACCACATCTATTGGGGAAAGTCAAGATTTGCAATTCAGGTCTGATAGGGGCACTGGGTGGATTGTGAGTCTTGGAGAGCTGGGAGGCCTGTCTGCCTTGTTCCCTGCTGTCTCTCTAGTGTTAACAGCAGTGCCTGGGCTCTAGCAGGAGTTCAATAGATGTTTGTGGACTGAAAGAATATATGATCAAGGTTAAGGGTGCTGACTGTGGATTCAGATGATGACCCTGTTCCTTTACACAAGCAAGGTTGTTAGGGCAAGATTTCTTGAACTTTCTGAATTTGTTTCCTCATCTACAAAATCAGAAAACAATGGTACTAACCTGCTAGGTTAGGTGTGAGGTTTGTACATCGCATAGTGTAAGCACCGTAAATGGCAGCTGCTAGTGTCATTAAGCATTGTCTATTTCTTGTGAAAAATGAACAATCAAAACATAATTTTACAAGAGTTAAAACTGAATTCCAAGAAGATCTGTGAATAAATACAATAAAATAGAGCAGTGAAATCCCTATTTTCCTGACCAATGATCGAAAAAAAAATGCCAGAAAAAATAAGACCATTCTTTGCTACCAAGAAACCTAAATAGCAGTTTTGAAGTAAAGAAGACAGTAATGTGTTACAGAATCTGGAGTGTCTATTCACATCTGTTTCAAAAGACTTAAAATTGAGTGATCATAAGATCTTCTAAAATATAATTAAGGGAAGAAAGTAAGTTATCTAATTATGTATTTGTGAATTATATCTAATTTGAATCCCAATTTATTATAAATATATTCATTTATAATAAAAACCTAGTGATGATTTAAAAGCATTCTATTCAGCTTTGATTTATAAAGTAAGATACTAATCCTCTCACACAGATTTGATGTGATATATCTAAGAGAGCCCATGAATATTCATAGCCAGCATATGAACTACATGTCCGCATCTGTATAATACTCTTCTTACCCAAGCTGAAAGATGCACCCTTTTTCCTCTGGAAAAAAAATAATTAGAGTGTAGTTGAAAATGGAAAAGCCAGCAGTCTTTTAAATAAAAGTTGCAGCATCCAGAGGGGCTGCCAGTCTAATAAATTGTTTGTTTAACTTGTTTGGGATGATGAGGTTGACAAGCCAACATGAAGCTTAAAAAGGAAATCTGCCAAGGTGGCCGGTATGCCTGGGGCTCAGGCTGCCTCCGGTGCCTCCATCAGGCATGATGAAATTCTCAGAAGCCCCATGTGCTCTGCTGGAAGCAAAGGCACAATTCGCTGACCGATGTCAGTCAGAGATCTTGCCTAGCTCCTTTCAACCGCAGGCAATCCTGATCTTGGGCCCAGGAGATTTCCCTCCACTTAATGCTGCATCTGACTGCTCCATCTCTCAGGGGACCACCAGGTGGAGACATCTCAGATGAGAGTTTGGGGGTCCTGAGCAAGGGCGTGACCCCACACAGGTGTACTTCATTGTATTCATTAGCAGTGGTCTTCAAAATAACTTGTGTGTCAAAAGATTTTTGTAAGTTGACTACTATTTTCCACGTACATGGATTATCATGTGAAAGAATCCTATAGCAAATCCTATTGAAAACTTAGAAAAGCTTTTGGAATGCTACTGTCTCTTCTACAATTATGGGGTAGCATTTAGTATAGAGCCAGCACAGAGCAAGCAAATTCCAGGGAATGACTTAGCAATGATGTACATGACCTTGGAAGTCATGCATCCTACATTTCTTTCTACCTCTGAGTGGGTAGGTTTGTTTACTTTTGCTGATTCTCTGAATAGAAGACTCATCTCCAAAATGGGTTCAGTAACATTTGCCTTATTAAAAAGCTCAGAGAATGAAATAAGCCTTGGCCCCATGATTCAGGAAGCACTCACTTGATTAGGTTGGTGCTCCTTGAAGAGGGAGACATACTCTAAGGAACCTACTGAATCAAGACCCATATGGAATTGAAGAGGAGGGAGAACCTCCAGGCAGATTTGACAACTTCTGAACTCTACAACCTTTGCATGAACCCCTATGAATGCTTATTCCCCTCTGTACTGTTTGTTTGCAAGCCTGTCTTCCCACGCGAATGGAAGATCTGGAAGAATCTCATGGGCTGCTGTATCACTTGAGGCCAGCACAGCACCCGGCCCACACTAAGTGTGGAACTGAATTAATTCAAATGGTAGTTTTAAATATCTCTAAATATGGTTTTGGGCATCAAGAAAAGGGAAACGGAGATCCTGTAAGTTAGGATTCTTTTACTTGAGGTACTGCACACCCAAACTACATGAGCTTAAACACAGGTAATCGAAAAGTCCAGGGGTAGAGTTGGCTTGAATAATGCAACGGGGACCTGATTTCTCTCTCTCCCTTAGCATTGCTTTCTCTAGTTGGCTCCATTTCAAACAGGCTCTTTGCCTCTAGCCAGCAAAATTATCTCACAGCTCCCGACCTAATGCCTTCCCAGTTTCCATTTTAACAGAAAAAAAATCAGAAGTTTTCATCCCTGAAAAATACTCTCATTGCAACTTTAATGTGGTCATGTGTCCATTTCTGAGACAATCACAACGGACACATCGATTGGTTTGCACTTGAGTTGTATACGCCTCTCGAGGTGGAGTAAGAGCAATTCCCCTTTAATCATGAATTGAGACTGACATTGGGGTGGGTTCTCAAGGTTGGTATACTTGTTTCAAAATGTGAGTGGGATTTTGTATTTATCCAGGTATAGTAAAGCAAGTGCCAATAGATCAGGAGACAACTGCCTTTGAAAAGATAGTTTGTTATCTAGTTTCTACCTTGCAGAACCTCACGAGGAAGTACCAGAGTTGGTTGGAAGGCTGGAGGAGCAAGGGGAAAGCATGAACAAAGCTGTTACTGTGGTTCACATGGGAAGGAATGGTGAGGTAGGGTAAGCAGTTGATCAGAATTAGGATTGCATAGCTTGAATAATTTTGGTACAGTCTGGTCTACGGCAATGGTCTCTGATTTTCTGGCACTTCATCCTAGGGTGATGTAGGTCAGGGGGACAGTATCTTGGACTGCAAGAACCTAATAAATGGAGGTGATGGGGGATATGGACTAGGAATTGTTTATATATCAAGAGTGTGCTCATAGTCAAATTGTTTGCAGTCTCTAGCAATTAGCTAAACCTGGGAAGGGCAATCCCTGGCTCCAGAAAGCCACAAGATGTTAAAGCATCATAAAATGCAGAAAATAAAAAAAAAAAAATGATTGATGTAGTACTAGGTGGCAAAAAACCAAATACCTATTACAAAGACCAAGATCTAATGTAGGGATGTCATCTCATTCATTGAGACATTAATTCGTTTATTCACTCATTCATTTTATTCATTCAACTTTTTTAAATGAGTACATCATTCAGCATTTATTATGAATCTCTAATGTGTTATACACTGAACTAGGTGCAAGGGACATAAACAGTGAACAAGACAGATATGGTTCCTGCCTTCCTGATAATTAGAACTATTACTCAAATCATTATAGGGCTTAAGAATGCTTAGTTTAGTCCTACTAGGACTTACATCACATGATATGTGATCCACTTATTCACTTTTTAAAAATTTATTTATTTTGATTCATTGTACACAAATGGGGTACAACTGTTGTTTCCACTAATTCATTTTAAAAGATTTTAAGCCACCTATTTATTTTAGGTTATAGAGAATGTTTGGCCTATTAATAGAATTCTGGGCCGTTGGAGAAAAGATCTGATAACTGTAAATAAAAATACTCCCACAAGTGAAGATAATTCTTCATGGCTTACATAGCATTTTAGAGTTTTCACATTGCTTTAAATAATCTCATTCCCCCTCACTCACAAGATCCCTGTTAGATAGAGAGTATCCTTATAATTATTTTAGAGCTAAAGCTCTAGAAGAGGTGAAGAAATTTGCCCAAATTTACAATCAGCAAGTGGCCAAGCAGGGCTCCAAATCAAACCCAGTTCTTTTTCCACTTGTATTTTCCAAACCATGGGACCCCTACCAGTGGCACTTGGAGTATCAAAATATGTGACCTCTCATAGTGAGAAATTCATTTCCATTTCAATTACCTCTTAATCCTTTTAGTTCTATCAAGGGCCAAGTTTCACCTGTGCTGGTCTTTAACATCTTTCACTTTCTAATTCTTCTCTCTCTTTAGAATCCAAGAAAGCACAGCTCTCAGGCTCAGAACATTTGGCGGGTACAACTGAGGAGCTAGAATTTAATATTATTGTTTTGCTTTATTTATGACAAGTAATATTTTTTTTTATTTATTTTGAGATATTAAGTTTTTAAAATAATTTTATTTTTTAAGTTATGAAGTGTTGATTTAAAACAAATACTAATAATGTAGACAGTTTGTGGGTATGTGCAAATCATGAAATGGTATCCACTTTACTGCAATCTGGGAACACCTCATGGACAGACAAGTAGGAAGAGACCCCTGGAAGGGAAAATGCAGGGGTTCTCTCACTTCCTTCTTGTCCAGCGAGGAAGAGGACTTGGTTGGATCCTGCTCCATGTCATGTTCTATCTGATGCTGATTTTCAAGCCAAGTTCTGGAGGCTACTGCCAATCCAAAATGATGTTTCCAAATTCTCTTTGAGAAGAAAAAAAAAATAAGGACAGTATGCAAGAGTGCCAATTGTTCTTATATTATATTTTTATTTATCCATATATTCATTTTTGTATGAGTATATGTATGTTAAAATGCTCATGATAGTTGAAGGTCATTGTTCATTGTGATTGTTTCAATATCTTTCCTTGGCTAACCAAAAAGCTAGTGACCTTATCTTAACAATGTCCCTTTCCTACTTTATTCTATATATCATAGAACCTCTGCTCTAGGAGACTTCAATTGCAGGAAACAGCTTGCCTTCTATTGCTAGAGGAAAAAAGATATTGATAGACCCAGCATTATAATTGTGGTCACTAGCAATGCAAAACAGCAAGCCATAAATCCTTATGAACTCAGGCACTGCTGTTTACCATTAAAGAGATCCTTCTTTCTCTCCAGTGTAACTAAATAGATTGGAGACTAGTGAAATAAGATAGCTGTTAAATTAAAGAGGAAAAAAAGTTCAAGTTTCAAGGAAGATGTTACAAAACAAACATACAAACCAATCAACCCCCAAACTCCCAGACCAAATATGTAGCTCTCAGTGACCTTGTAGACCATCTTACATGACAGTCCATTAAAAATGACAGCCCCACCCCTCTGGTACTGATGATAGAAATAAAAAGTGGCTTATCAGTTTCTTGGAATAGCAATTCTTTTTTCCACTAATGTGTCTGAGAAAATGTCATAACTGGGCACAAATAATTAGTTATAAGGCTGTTCATCTAAAACATCCTTTTTTAAAAAACCTGGTCTCAGGGATTTTTTTTAAATTTATTTTTATTTGTTCTAATTAGTTATACATGACAGTAGAATGCATTTTATATAGAAAAGTTAGATACAACTTAAATATCCAACACCAAAAAATTGTTTGGGTAAATCATGGCATACTCAAACACTAGACTACTGTCTAAATATATAAAAATATACTGTAGAAAATACTCAATATCATGTAAACATATTAAGAATGTATTGTTAAAAGATAAAGCACAGAAAAGCAAAAGAGTGAGCTCTGTACAGAATATTGGATATGGTATGACTTAATTTTTATTTAAAATATTGTCGTAATCCACAATATATCAGAGTGGTGAAATAATGGATGGGTTCTATTTTTATCTTTTAGTATAAGTAATTTCTAAAATGTTTATGATACAAATGTGCTACTTTTACTTTAAGGAGAAAAAAAAGTGATTTCTTTAAATTGGCCCCATTTAACCTGTTTAAAATGGGTCAGCAACCCTATGCGTAAGATTAAAAGTGTGTATTTGTGGACTTGCATTTTGCAGTGCTGATGTGCTTCCCCTAGAACCAAAGGGAGACACGAAACCTCTCTGCAAACTCTTTGTAGATTCCCATCTGTGACTTGATAAATATTTGATGCAGTGGCCAGTCAACATCCCTACATTAGTGAAACTTCTGCCCAGGAGCAACTGCACAGCTCTCAGCAATGAGATCGGAGTAAGTTAAAAAGAGTGTATTCATTAGCTACTTCAAAGGGTTTGGTTTTTTTTTAGCTGGCAATTTTGCAGACTGGATTATTGGCCCTGCTGTCTACTGTTGTGAGGACCAAAAAACATACGACCACAAGGAGGAGCCTGCTTTTCCCATTAACAACATTTTCTGTTCTTTGTGTTCATAGCCCAGGAGCAAGAATCCTCCCCCGCCCCCTCCTTCCTCTTGGTTAAACAGCCGTGAATATCTAAAGTGAGTTTAGGATCTGCATGATAAACTGAATGTTAAAACCTGGAGTCCGGTCCCTGTATCTGATGTAGTTTTGCGCAAAGGGTTGGGCCCTGGTTCTGTCTCTATCTCCGTGGTTACAAGTGATAATTAAAACATCAGCACTTTTCCCCCTAAATGTCTTGAGTTAATGAACAGAGTGGATGAACAAAATGTAGTAGGGCACAGAAGAAATCTAAAACTAGCTGAAATTAGTCCTAACTACAGGGATTTTTCAGAAGGATCTGAACAAGCTCCTAGCTATTCTTTAATCTTGATTTAGATGTCACCTCCTCCTGGAAGCTGACCAGAATCCATCCCCTTTTCCAGGCTTGGCCCCCCTCCACTGTACTTGATGCCTACTGTACTCCTCTGAGAGCCCCTAGGCTACATTAGAATTAACTTGCTTGCTTTTATTTCACACAAACGGAGTTTCAAGAGGTTTGTCTGTTCACTACTGTCTCACATAATATCAGGCACTCAGAAAAGTGCCGAATAAATATTTATTGAATGGAGTCTATTTTCCTTGAAATTACTGCTACAAAGGGCTTAAAAAATTGCAGAATTATAGGTCCTCAGATTTGAAAGTTTCCTCTATAGGCATTGAAATGGCAGAGGAAACTCAGTAAAATAGAAGACCAACAGGAGAGGCCCTTAGATAAATTGGGAAAAAGTTATTCTGAGTGTCTTCTCTCTCCTAGTTTCTCTTATTTCCTGCTTCTTGAGGCCTTCATCTTTTCTGTAGAGTCTTGCTCTCAGCTGAGGGTCAAGTAAACCCCAGGGTTGTGGCCATTGATAGCAATTTAAGGCTCTGCTTTTTACACAGGAGACCAGACAGTATGCCAAGAAGCCCTTGAACTCCTAGATAAACGTGGAGTCTCTACTGAAGAATCATTTTTATTTCATGATCTAACAGTTTCATATTTAAAAATATATAGTTTGGCTGGGCTTGGTGGTGCATGCCTGTTAATGCCACTGGCTTGGGAAGCTGAGATAAGTGGATCACAAGTTCAAAGCCAGGCTCAGCAACTTAGCAAAATGCTGCCTCTAAACAAAATATAAATAAGGTCTGGGGATGTGGCTCAGTGATTAAGTGTCCCTGGGTTTAATTCCCAATACAAACACACACGCACACACTCTACTGTTGTGAGGACCAAAAACATGCAACTACAAGGTGATATAGATATATATTTATTTAAATTTAAAAATTTTTAGTTGTAGATGGGCACAATACCTTTATTTTATGTGTGTGTGTGTGTGTGTGTGTGTGTGTGTGTGTGTACGTAGTTTGAAGAAAAAAAACATGTAAAATTTTCAGAAGACAACCCAAGACTTGAAAGAAATTGATTAGGATCTTTTGGGCTCAGCCCTCAGACTCCTGGGATTGAGAATTTGTTCTTGGTCTGATGGGTTACTTTGGTGGTAAACTGTGAGAAGTACTCCTGGCTGAATAGACTACTATCTTATATACACCTTTTATGAGTATTTACATTTCCATTAGTTTCTTTCAGATACTGAAAAGACATTAAAGTCAAAAGGAATTAAGACATAATTGTAGAATTTTCAGCATCATGAATGGAGGTATTACCCAGCAGGGAGGCATTGCATTTACAAAGTCCATTCCTTGGTATCCAGTTAGCCCTTCACAGGTAGGCCGAGCTCAGGATGAGTACCTTAAATGTCCATTTGGCTCTGTTTTGAATGTGTTTAGGCAAGTAACTTAATGCTTCTAAGCCTTAGTTTCCCTAGTTGCAAAATAAAATTAGAATATTTACCTTATAGGTGTGTTATGAACTACTATCAGATATGTTTTGATCTACTGTCTAAAAAGTACTGAGTTCAGTGCCTAGCATGTAATTAGTGCTTAATAAATAGTAGTTCTTACTAGTATTAATTATAAAACTAGCATATGCTCAATCTGACCTACTCTGAATTTGTGAGTATGGTGCGAAAATATAAATGAAGAACCATATGTTTGAATATTTAAGGGTTATAAACAAACCAGCAAACTGTTAAATAAGACAGAAAATGTTCCATTCTTCTACCTCTGAAACAAAATCGAGAATAGGTTTTTATATGACTGAATATCAGCAAATTTTAAAATTGATAGGTCTTTAAATTTTTTGCACTTATTTGGGAATTCTATAGTTAGGTTGATGTTTAGATGAGTAATTATAAAGACGTATAATTTATATATTACTATTCACTTATCACATTAAAATTATTTTTTCCTCATTTTTGCAAACTTACTAGTTATGTTTAATTGGAATTTTTTTATCTAATTTATATTTTAATGATAGTAATGCCAGTTAGACAAACTTTCTTAGGCATTGTACCCTTATTTATAAATTAATTTCAATACAGAGAAAACTTGCTAAGTCAACAGCAACTGAAATTGTCAGTAGAGTTGTAGCAATATTTATATTCAGAAACAACAGACTTTGTATAGCGAGTTCAAATAGTATGAAGTCTTATGGTAAATTATTGTTATCATAGAAATATTACAAAATGTTTTAATTTCATCATATAAACCCATCATTTACTTTGCAATTTTCATTTCTCTAAAAGCAGAATCTAGATCTATAAAAATTTTTTGGCATGGGTGGTACTTGGGATTGAACCCAGGGGTGCTCTACCACTGATCTACATCCCCAGCCTTTTATACATTTTTATTTTGAGACAGAGTCTCACAAAGTTCCCAAGACTGTTCTCGAACTTAAGATCTTCCTTTCTCAGCCTCAACCTCCAGTCCCAATCACTGGGATTACAGGCATGCATAAAGCACACCAGCTTTGTTCCATAAATATATACATATATATATTTTTGGTACCAGAGATTGAACCCAGAAGTGCTTAACTACTGAGGCACATTCCCAGCCCTTTTCTTATATTTTATTTAGAGACAGGGTATCACTCAGTTGCTTAGAGCCTTGTTAAATTGCTGAGGCTGGCTTTGAACTTGCAATCTTCCTGCCTCATCCTCCAGAGCCGCTAGGATTGTAGGCGTGCACCACTGAGTCCAGCTCCATGAAACATTTTTATCAAAATCTTCAAGTCTGGAATAGTACAAAGAAAACAAAAAATGACAATATGGCCCATGGTTTATTAAATTTCCCCGCCCCTGTTTTTTTTTCTTCAGCACAGGGGATCCAACTCAGGGCCTCATGCCTGCTAGGCAAGTGCTCTACCACTGAGTTGCATCCCCAGCCCTTAATCTCTTTTTAATTGAGAATACACTTTGATCTTTAATAACCCCAAAATAGTCTCAATAGAAATCAATTTGGGGATTATTTGTATGTGAATATTTTCCTTTATAGTGAGCAAATATTTTTGCTTACTTATTCTGATATTCTGTATTTGTTACATATTTCATATCAGTTTATTTCAATTTAGAGCAACTATTTTCTCTAAATTAAGACAATCTTCAAAAGGCAAAATATTAAACTCATTATTGATTTGAGTTTTTGGAGTTTCTGCAAGTTTTTGCTAATATAATTAGCAGTAAGTAACTATTTATACCAAATAGCTGTGGATAGCGCAAATTCAAAAGTAACTTTCTGAGGCTGGGGTTGTAGCTCAGCGGTAGAGTGCTTGCCTAGCATGTGTGAGGCACTGGGTTCAATCCTCAACACCACATGCAAATAAATAAAGGTATAAAGTCTATCCACAACTAAAAATAAAAAAAAAAAAATTAAACTTTCTGCCAAAGATCCCAATTCTTATTTAAGTTTCACTTTTTAAAAACCATTACTTAACTGATAATTAAAAACATACAAATTATACATATTAATGTGGTACCATATACTATTTGATGTATGTATACATTGTATAGACAGGTTAAACATATCTCCTGAAATATTTATAGTACTTGGTGGTGAAAATGTTCAAAATCCTCTCTTCTAGCTTTTTGAGCTGTCTGGTACACAGTTGCTACCTACAGTCACCCTACTGTGCAAGAGCACACCAGAACTTCTTACTCTTCTCAAACAGCCACTCAGTCCCCATTGATCCACCTTGCCCCATTCCTCCCTCCACCTACTCTCTCTGGCTTCTTGTAACCATTTTTTGGTCAAGTTCTATGAGATCAACTTTTTTAGATTTCAACTGAGTGAGATCATGTGGTACCTGTCTTTCTGCACCTGACTTATTTCGTTCAACATAATGATCTCTAGTTCCATCTATGTTGCCACAAATGACTGAATTTCATTCTTTTTATGACCAAATAATATTCCACTGTGTAGATGTACCATCTTTTCCTTATCCTTTCGTCTGCTGATGGACACATAGGTTATATCCATTTCTTGGCTATTGCCAATAGGGCCACAGTGAACAGGGATTGCAGAGTTCTCTTTCACATCCTGATTTCATTTTTTTTTTAAAGATATCTACTCTAAAGTAGGATTGATAGGTGATGTGGTAGTTCTATTTTTAATTTTTTGAGACTATTTTTCATAATGGCTTTACTAATTTACATGCCCACCACTGGTGTGTGAGGGCTCCTTTTTTTTAACATCCTCACCAGTACTTGTTATCTTTAATTTTTTTGGTTATAGACTTTCTGACGGAGGCAAGGTAACATCTCATTGTGGTTTTGATTTGCATTTCCCTCAGTGCAAATCAATGAGGCTGAGCATTTTTTCCCAGTACCCGTTGGCCATCTATATGTCAACTTTAGAGAAATGTCTCTTTAGATCTATTGCCCACTTTTAAATCATGTTAATTTTTTTTTCCTGTTGGGTTTTTGGAGTTCCCTATATATTCTGGGTATAAACCCCTTGTCAGATATATATGTCACAAATATTTTCTCCTATTCTGTAGGTTGTCTCTTCACTCACTCTGTTGATTTTTTTCCTGTTTTTTTTTTTTTTTTTTTTTTTTAGATTGATGCAATCCCATTATCCCATTTGTCTATTTTTACTTTTGTTTCTTGTGTTTTTGGAGTGTGGTCCAAAAAAATCCTTGCCCATACCAATGTCCTGAAGTCTTCCCCCTGTGTTTTCTCCAAGTAGTTTCATAGTTTGGGGTTTTACATGTAAGACTTTAATCCATTCTAAGCTGATTTTTTATAGCTGGTGAGAGATTAGGGTTCATGCATCTTCATTCTTTGGCAGGTGGATATCCAAATTTCTCAACATTATTTATTGAAAAGACTATCCTTTATCCAATGTGTATTCTTTGCAACTTCGTTAAAAAAAAAAAAATCAGTAGGCTGTCAATGTGTGGGTCTACTTCTAAGCTCTCTGTTCTGTTCTATCGCTCTGTGTGTGTGTATGCCAATACCATGCTGTTCTGATTACTACAGCTTTGTAGTATATTTTGAATCAGGTGGTTTAATGCTTCCTGTTTTGTTCTTTTTGCTCAAGATGTCTGTTATGGTTTGGCTGTGAGGTAGCCCCCCAAAGCTCAGGTGTGAGACAATACAAGAAGATTCAGAGGAGAAATGATTAGTTTGTGAGAGTCTTAACCCAATCAGTAAATTAATCCTCTGATAGGGATTAATGAGTGGTAACTGAAGTGGTAGACGGTCGCTGGAGAAGGTAGGAATTGGGGTGTGGCTTTGAGGTATATATTTGTAATTGACAAATGGAGATGTCTCTCTCTCTCTGCTTCCTGATCACCTGTGAGTTGATTCCTTCTGCCACACTCTTACACTATGATGTCCTGCCTCACCTTGAGCCCTGAGGAATGGAGCCATCCTCCTGAGACCTCTAAAACTGTGAGCCCCTATATAAACTTTTCCTCCTCTACAGTTGTTCTGGTCAGGTCCTTTAGTCATAGCAGTGAAAAAGCTGACTAAACAATGGCTTTGTCTATATGAGATTTTTTGTGGTTCCATATATTTTAGATTTTTAAAAAAAAATTCTGTTAATAATGTTATTGATATTTTAACGGGGCTTACACTGAATCTGTTTTGGGTGGTATAGACATTTTGGCAATATTGATTTTTCCAGTCCATGAACATAAGATGTCTTGTCACTCTATTTTTTGGTCTCTATCAATTTCTTTCATTAATATTTTATAATTTATATTGTAGAGATCTTTCACCTCTTTGGTTAAATTTAAGTGAGATATCTTAATTTTTTTGTAGCTATTGTGAATAACATTACTTTCTGGCTTTCAATTTCAGGTAATTTGCTATTAGCATGCAGCCTTGCTGTTGATTTTAGTATGTTGATTTTGTATCCTACAACTTTGCTGAATTCATTTATTAATTCTAATAATTTTGGGGGAAGTTTTTGATGTTTTCTATATGTATAATCATGTCACCTGCAAACAGTAACAGTTTGACTTCTTTATCAATTTAGATAGTCTTTCTTTCTTCTTTCTTTTCCCTTCCTTCCTTCTTTCCTTCCTTCCTTTTCTCTTTCTCTCTCTCTTTCTCTCTCTCTTTCTCCCTTACCTAGTTGCTCTGACTAGGACTTCCAGCATTATGTTGAGTAAAAGTGGTAAAAGTTGTATTCTACAGTTTAGAGAGAAAGCTTTTAGCTTTTCCTCATTCAGTAAAATGTTAGCTGTTGGATTATTACAATTGAACTTTATTATATTGAGGTGCATTCTGTGCATGCCTGATTTGTTTAGCATTTTTGTCATTAAGGAATGTTGAATTTTATTGAATGCCCCTTTTGCATCAATTGAGATGACAATACGGTTTTAGTACTTCATTCTGTTGATATGGTTAATCATGTTTATTGATTTGCAGATTGATCCATCTTTGCATTGCTGAGATGAATCCAACTTGATCATGGTGGTTAATCTTTTTTTTGTGCTACCGGGGATTGATCTCAGGGACACTGGACCACTGAGTCACATTCCCAGGCCTATTTTGTATTTTATTTTTAGACGGGGTCTCACTGAGTTGCTTAGCGCCTTGCTTTTGCTGAGACAGGCTTTGAATTTGGATCCTCCTGCCTCAATCTCCTGAGCCACTGGGATTACAAGCATGCACCACCACACCCAGCATGAATAATCTTTTTAATGTGCTGCTGGATTTGGTTTGCTAGTAATGTATTAAGGATTTTTGCATCTATGTTCATCAAGGATTTTGGGATCACCTTTTATTTCTCATATTCTTCTTCGGCATTTTGTTATTTTATGTAAATTAAATGTTATTGTTTTAATAGCACCTTGTCATCATTCCCTTTGTGTGTCTGAAAGTAGTTGTAGTGACAAATGACATTTTCATTAAGATGGTTATCTTTGGACAAATACAGAAAATATTCAGTGTTATTAGAGTCCACAATTTAAAGTTATTTTTTCAATCCTGCTTTTTAAAAAGTGAAATAAATTCAGTAAAATATTCAATTTTAGATTATTTAATTTTTACCTCTTGATAGTTTGGTAATATGTATGACAAATATTAGGTGTGTATTATGATTTTAGCCTACATAATTTACTTAAATGAATCATTAATTAAAAATTGCGTCTACATGTTTTTCTCACTTTTAATAGATTTTGAATTCTCCATTTTAGAAATATGATTTTTAAAAATAGTTTTATTTTTCTCGTGTGCTTTGCCATTTTGGCATTAAGTTTGAGTTTTTTTTTTTTTTCTGCTACACTAGAAAAATTTCATTGTTTCTTATGAATATTGTGCTGCTGTTATCACACAAACCTTGGCTAAAACGTAGAATACTTAATAGTTTTCTCTTAAGATACTGCAGTATTACAACAATAGTGTATCACAGTATTTACTTGTGACTTTCTAAAACACTATTTTTAGTTATTTCAAACATTTTTCCCCCAGTTCTAGTAGTTGCACATTTTGTGGGGGATGCCAGTAATATTTTGTGTTTTTTTAATGGAAATTTTTAGCGTTTCCTGTCATAAATTCTTTCAGTGGAAAAAGCTAATTGTGAAGACAAACTGAGCATGAGGTAATAATGGTAATAAAATATTTTGTCTTTCCACTTAGAATACAGAGAAGTTTCCACAGTATTTTTCTTCATTTGAAAAAAAAATTACCATAATATAAAATATTAAATTTTCTGCAATGTTTATGCAATGGAAAATTCATAACCAATAATTTGAATCAACTTAGTGTTCCTGGAAATATTCTTATGATTTCAGAAAGATATGACAGTCTTTTTCCAGGATCACCTTCCAGATAAACAGTAAAGATCGAACGTTCTCTTTCTTTTCAAATTTACAGTGGGCAGACCAGACTTGAATGTGTATCTTCTGACTTGTGAATTATTATGAATTATTGCTTTTTTATTGTCTTGTTTTGGTTAGGAAAAGTACTTCATTAGTAAAGGACATAAAGTTACAGGTGTTTCATCTGACCAGTTCAAGATGTATATTTGCTAAGAATGTCTTTCTTGCTTATCTTCGTTGCCTTGATCAGTAACTAAATTGTCATTAAATAAAAATCTATAATGTTTGTTTGTGAATTGTATGCAGGCCATGTTAGCAAAAGTCTGACTTTCATTGTCTATAATCTAAAAAATAGAAGCAATGTCTTTTAATATGTTCTATTATTTTCTTTTCTGACCTTATTTTTCTGAGCTCCACTTTCATGTTTTATAGTTTTATTCCAATCTAACTTGTTCTCATTTTCAATGAGCTAAAGAATTAAGAGGTAATAAAAAAATCTAATAGTATTTAAAGTGTTCCAAATATTTAACTGGAATAAAGATTAAAATATTTAAAAATTAATATTATTTTTCCTACATAGTCTCAAAAAGTTATTTTTCTTCTAGGCTATCCAAAATTATCAACTAGAATTTAAGGGCAAAATACAAATAGTAATTAATGAATCTTTTTTTTTTTTTTTTTTTTTTTTGGTACTACAGATTGAACCCGGGGGCTAACCACTGAGCCACATCTCCAGCACTCCACCTCCCTTTTTTTTGAGACAGAGTCTCACTAAGTTGCTTAGGGTCTGCTAAATTGCTGAGGCTGGCTTTGAACTTGAGATCCTCCTGCTTCAGCTTCCTGAGTCACTGGGATTACAGGCAAGCACCACTGCACCTGGCTAATTAAATAATCTTAATATTTAAAGTATTGAAATAAAGCTTAATTTTTATTAGTTTTAAACTTAACTCCTACTAAATACTTTTGTAAATATAAGATTATTTGGAATTGTTATGTTCAAAATCAATGAAAAGAATTGGTATTGATTCATACTTCAAGAATGCTATTTATTTGGCTGGGGTTGTGGCTCAGTGGTAGAGCACTTGCCTAGCATGTGTGACGCACTGGGTTCAATCCTCAGCACCACATATAAATAAAAAATAAATAAATAAAGGACCATTGATAATTAAAAAAATTATTTTTAAAAAGAATGCTATATCTAGTCTATTAAAAAAAAAAAAAGACCATTTTTTTTCTTTTGGTGGTAGTAGGGACTGACCCCAGGATCTTGCACATGCTTGGCAAGTGCTCAACCACTGAGCTACATCCTCAGCCCCAAGAAAAATACTGTTTTATATTGTAAAATGTTCTTTGGATGCCATGAATAGATGTTGCAAGTACAGCAATGATTTGTAAGTATTTATAGGCCCACAAATTAGAACTTGAAGAAAGCAAGAAAATGGATATTCAGCACTCCTGGGAAATGATACTTTATTATGCAAGAATCTATAGCATTCATGGCATCTAAGAGGAAGGATTTGACAAGTTAATTAATTTGTCTTTTCTCTAACCTAAATGCTGCCACAGCTTAAATTCTCCTCATGCTCACAGACCTTCTTTAAGTAGCTTCCTTCCATGATGTCCATAGCAGCATGACCCTCAATTCTCTATGACATTCAAAAAGTCACCTTTTTTTTTCCAGGTCAAAAGGCAAGAAATATAAGGTATTTCCTGTGACCTGAATGGTGTTAGTCACCAAAGTTGATGTTTAGGGTTGTGGTTCCTATGTGGAGCAATACTTGATCTTATATGTTCTTCAATAAATTTACCTGTCATTTGTGTTTGTAATGCTAGATTCTAAACAAGAGTCCAAGGTAGGGTCCATCCTGAGCTCAGAACAAAATTCAACACTACCTATATATAGGACCCACATGTGTAAAATAGAAATGGGTTCTCCCCCAACAAGTACCTGAATAAATTGACATGTAAACATTTTGGTGTTTATTTTTCCAGAATTTTACATGCTAATATACATAGATTTTTAATGTATAATTTTAAAAATAGACAAAGAATATCATAATATAAACAATTTTTAGTAAGCTTTTCTACTTAACAATATATTGTGCACCACTTTCCATGTTGTTACATAAAATTTGTTAATTCTATTTTATTAATAGTTGTATAACATTACACTAATTTTTTAGCCAATTCCTTTATGACTAAAACTTTTCCCTTCATTATTATAAAAATTATACAACTAATACCTTTTTGTAGGTGCCTTGGTTTTTACTTTGTTTAAATTCATGACTGATTTTGGTTAATTATGCTAATTTTTAAATATCAGAACTGAGCCACATATATTTCTTATTAGGGCCTGCTCCTGTTTTTCATCTTCTGAAGGTTTTCCTCAAGATTTTTCTGAGCAACTAAGTTCTAGATAAAAATTTTATACTAATGTACAGTCTGGGATCCAAGACAGTTTGATATATTAATGTGTTAGTCTTTACTATCCAGTAATAGCAGAAAAATTATAAAGTCAGATTAATTAAAAATGGCACAGGGAAATGCAAATATATACACACACACACATATATATTTAAATGTATACATACATGTATATATTTAAATTTTTATATTAATCATATATTTAAGTTACATATTATGAGATATAAATATGTATTATAAAACAATGTGTATATATACATATATAATTAAGACGGACCTCAAACATATGCATATTGCTACTTCCAATATTTATTTTGAGCCAGAAGGAAGATCCAGGATCAAGACTTAGGTTTGGCTGGTTCCAGTGCTGGTAGTCTTACCCCCATATTATACATTCTAGTAAGTATTAGAACTTTATGGAAGTGGAGTCTCAAAAGCATCTTTTTTTTAATATAAAAAAGATTTTAATTTTATTTGGGGTGTGTGTGTGTGTGTTTGTGTGTGTGTGTGTGTGTGTGTGTGTGTGTGTGTGTGCCAGGGACCAAACCCAGGACCTCACACAAGCTAGGCAAGCACTCTAATACTGAGCTACATCTTCAGTCTCTGGAAAGTATTTTTAAATACAGCAAACTGAGTATGGTGGTCACATTAAAGGAGTAGAGACATATTGAGGAGAAGAGTAGTGGGATTTTTGCATTTCTGTACGTCTTAACTTCTTTAAATAATGAGAATGGATTTATGTTGTACTTGTCAAATTTTACAAATGTAAAATAATCTTGTACCTGCTGGTGGGAATGTCAAATGATACAGCCACTTTTGAAAACACTTTGGAAGTTGTTTATAAAGTCAAGCATACATTTACTAGATGACCCAGAAATTGCATTCTTGATTATTTACCCAAGAAAAGTGAAAACATATGTCTGCAAAAAGATCTGTTCAAAGTTTAAAACAGCTTTATTCACAATCACTAAAAGCTGGGAGCAATCCATATGTCCGTCAATAAGTGACTGAATATATAAGTTGTAGTGTATTCATACAATGAAGTATAATTTGGCAGTAAAAAGTAACAAACTGCTAATATGTGCAACGACACAGCTAAGTCACAAGAGCATGATGATAAGTGAAAGGAATGTGACACCAAAGATTACGTGATTTAGGATTCTACTTGTATGATATTTACTAAGTGGAAAAACTATATGGGCAGAAATTAAATTATGGTGACTGGAAAACAAGGGACAGGATTAACTCTGCACACTTCTTATCCCCAGCTTCTGTTCCTTCCCCATTTCAACCCGAAGCTCTAGTCAGCACCCCTGAAGACAGAAGTGAGGATGTTGGATCCCTCTGTCTTCCCAGTATAGCTACATTTAATAAATTTCTTTCTTGGCATTCACCACTACTTTTTCCCATTTGGTTTCTGGGGCAAGTGATTGAAACTCATTCATTGGAATCCCCAGAGTTAGGCCTCCAGCCTGTCATCAAACTTTATTCAGGAAAAAGAAAAAAAAAAAAAAAAAAAAATAGAATAGACTAACAAAGATGCTCAAGGAAAGAAGGCAAAGGTTTTATATGCAGCCAAATGCCACAAGTTGTTAAGAACATGAAAGAACCAGAGAGTGTTGCCCCCATGTACGCTTCCTGAGGAATTTATTAAGAAAAAAAAATTTTTTAGGCAACAAAAATGTAAAAACATTGATATGATAACTGATGTTCAACATTAACTAATATGTGACTCAAACAACTATGATGATTATAAGAGTACACACCCAGGCAAAGTAGACACTGTATAATAATTAAAAGGAGCGATTGTAAGAGAGATGAAACATAGAGTATGCTCGTAGATTGTTTTATATTTACTAATGGGGTAACAGGATATCGATTCAAATGAGATGCTGGTGGATAGGGATGGGAGGAAAGAAATTATCATCTGATTCCAATATCATTAGGGAATCAATAGAAAGTAACAGAAGAGAGGATGGAAGAATTAAGGATATTTTAGTATTAATATACAATTAACCTTTAAAGAATTTAAAGGTTTAAAAATAAAACCTTCCTAAAGCCCAAATATATTTGAAAGAACAAATAAAATAGGCCACCTAGTGAAAAATTAGTGCTATAGAACATTTGCATATGTATAATATAAAACAATATGAAGTTAAAAAAAAAACATAATGTGCAAAGGAGTGCACCCAGTGTACTAGTATCTGATTAAAAAGCAAGCCTGGAGTTGTAGCTCCAGAAGTGGCAGAGCACTTGCCTACCACATGTGAGGCACTGGGTTCAATCCTAGCACCACATACAAATAGATAAATAAAATAAAGGTATTGTGTCCATCTACAGCTAAAAATATATTAAAAAAAAAAAAAAGGAGCTAAATGTGTATGTGCGGGGATGGGCAGACATGCATACCCAAGATGGTTAGTTTTATGTCAACTTGATTGCACTGCAGAATGCCTAGATTAAACTTTATTTCTGGGTGTGTCTGTGAGGAAGTTTCCAGATAAAATTAATATTTAAAGCAGTGATTTCAGTAAAGCAGATTGTCCTTGCCAGCGTGAGTGGGCACTATCCAATCTGTTGAGGGACTGAGTGGAACAAAAAGGCAGAAGAGGGAATTTGCCCCTCTTTGTTTCCTGCCCGCCTGTCTCAGGTGGGCCATTTCTTCTCCTGTCCTTCGGCTTGGATCTGCACCAATAGCCCCGCTAATTCTCAGCCCTTCAGACTTGGACTTTAGCCACTGGCTTTCCTGGTCTTGTTCTTTAGTTTGCTGACTGAAGATCATGAGGTGTCTCGGTTTGCATCACAACACACTCTGTCTTTTTCTCTCCCTTTCCCTCTCTCTCCTTCTTCCCCTCTTGCTCTCTCTCATGCTGGTTCTGTTTCTCTGGAGAATTGTAAAGTAGTATATATGTATATATTTTTTGCAAATAAGAAAGGGTAAGCCTGAAACTAATAAAATTAATCACATGTAGGAGTTGAAAAAAATTTCATAGCTTTTCATATAGCTATAACTTTTTAACTATGCTTCTGTTTTACCTTTGTGTGTGTGTGTGTGTGTGTGTGTGTGTGTGTGTGTGTGTATGTGTGTGTGGTGCTGGGAATTGAACCCAGGGCCTGTGCACATGAGGCAAGCACTCTACCAACTGAGTTATATCCCCAGACCCTTAAACATTTTAAAAAAATGCAATTAAACCAAGAAGGATAAGAAACTCTAATGGTGCCTATAAAAAGGAACAAATGAAACCTATTTCAAGGTTTCAAGGTTTTGAAACAGACCTGTATCTTTGGTGGACTATGCTCTAAAGATTAAAAAAAAAAAAAGCTGGAAACTGTCTTGAGCTCGATTAGTAGGGTAACTGTCAGGAGTGGTATTGATGTAGTAATTCTGTGTATTTAGATAAAGAGCAAATGAGCAAGTATATTGATCTTTCTGGAAACCAATGTTCTCACTGAGAAGGAGAGATGAAAATATGGACCAGGGGGATAGGATTAGATAAATGACAGGCTTAGAGAACTATGATGGGATTAAAATTGTGATTCCTCTGCACAATTGCCAATGAAATAATTGATTCATGAAAGACTTATTAAAGAATGTAGAGGATGAACTCTGTGTTGTTGGAGATGAAAGATCAAGATGAATTTATGATTTTAAATATACTTCCTGGTACGTTCACTGAAAGGGCCTTGAAGTAATGACACCCCTCAGCAGCAAGTGCTCTCACCCACCATTCTCTGGTTTTAAACCTAAAATGAACTGAGTGTCTTTGAAGAAATGGCCAATTCCAGGTGTGGATCAGGGAAAAGATAAGATGAGCCTGAGACTTCTCTGCTAGGGGGCAAAGACATACTCAAAACTGATGTGGAAATGTCAGGGCACAGAGATCAGCTTGAAGAGGCTCCTACTAGTCAAATTTGGGACGGACTGAGAATTCTGAAGAAAATCTATGACGGTGAATAATCTGAGTTCATAATGATACTCAAGAAAATTAAAGGATGAGGACAAGGGGAGAGAAAGCTCTTTTTCTTTAACGGAAGAATGGCAGCTAGTAATGTAGAAAAAATAATAGGCCTAGAGAAAAATTGCAGTTTTTGTGATCACCATTGTAATAGTTGGTTCAAACAAGGTTTATCAATGTATTTTAAAACATCGGGTCAAAGTTGTTGGGAAACAAGATGTTTTCATATTCTCAATGCACCATCCCACAGATTACTTATTAATCGCAATGGGGGAAATGAAGAATTCTAGCAGACAGCACCTTAATCAGCTGATTAAACTTAACAGGATCCAATGGCATCATGTGTCTGTCTGTGAGTACTGAGAAGGACTCAACATCACTTCTGTAGTAGTTCTGTTAAAATCTTTAGGATTTGAGGAAATAACCAGACAATTCAAATTGTGGAATATTTTAGGAAAAGAAAGGCCTGAAAGACTTTCCCCACTACCACCAAAGGAGGAGAAAAAGAAATGATTTAAAATGAAGATTATTACAGAGATGTGATCATTAAAACAGTATGTGATTTTTTAAAATAATTTTTAGTTGTCAATGAACATATATATTACTTATTTATTTATTTATATGTGGTGCTGAGGAGCAAACCCAGGGCCTCACACATGCCAGGCAAGCGCTCTACCACTAAGCCACAATCCCAAACCCAGTTTGTGATTTTTGATGATGAGATAAAATGACCAAGACAAAACAAAACAAAAACTGCAAAGGACATTACTGGGAAATTTAATGTCTTTTAAAATTTTTATAGTGGGGATTGAATCAGGGGTGTTTTACCACTAAGCTATATCCTCAGCCCTTTATATATTTTTGAGACAGGGTCTAGCTAAGTTGCTGAGACTGACCTTGAACTTGGAATCTCCTGCCTCAGCCTCCAGAGTTGCCAGGATTACGGACATGCACCACTGCACCTGGCAAGTTTTTTGTTTTGTTTTTCATATTAGATAATACAATCTGTGTTAAATCTATTATAACAATTTGGTTTTATAGAAGAATGCCCCTGTCTCTTAGGAGATATATGCTGAATTACTTTGGAGTAAAGCTTCATAAAGTCTCTAATTTATTTCATAGACTCACCAGCTAATCACCTAGGACCCAAGCAACCTGGCCTGAAAAGATGAGCTGTACTCTATCAGTTGGGATCCTTTGGCTTCAAGTAACAGGACACTTGAGTCAAGGCAACTTAAACTGTAAGGACACCTTGTGTAAGAAGAAGTCCAAAGGTAAATAGCTCTAGGAATGCTTAATTCATAGGCTGAAGGATGTTAATGTCCTCTTCTGTTGATTTCTCTTTAGTTCCCTTGGATTTACCTCATGGTTGCAAAATGGCTATCGCAGCTTCACGGATCATGTCTGCACATAACATATCCAAAGCAGTCAAGAAGGGGATGAGCCAGATCCCTTTCAGAGTATTCCTTCTTGAATCAAGGAAAACATTCTTTTTCATAACTCTTATGTCTCATTTTCCTTACAAACCAATTATGATTCACTGCAGCTGTTCATTGGAACCTAACTAACATAGGATGGTTTCTGGATGGGCAGCCAGCAGGGTTTGTCACATGAGCCAATCAGACTCACTTACTCAGAAATCCAAGCCAAGAAACCCAACCCAAGACTGCTGTTAGCAATTGAACTGATGGTGAATGGATGACAAGAAGGTGAGTCAAGATCAAGGCACAACGCAAACAAAAATAATCAAACAAACATGGGAGAGGGCAAGTGAAACTGGTAGATTAAGGGGAAACTGAGGCACAGTGACTGGGCCAGTGACACTAGCTGGAGGGTTAGAACCTGGTCACTCAGCTATCTGGATCCTTGTTGTTTTTTGCTTGTGATTTCATTTCCAGGCCACATAGGATATACCAGTTAGAATTCCTTATTTGCCAGAAACAGGAAAAAAAACAAAACAAAAACAAACACTGTCCTAGCACAAGAGGCATTAGTCATGAATGTTTAGAAGTGTCTGAAACCACCAGGGGCAAGAAGGGTCTCCAGGCCTTAGGAAGTGGTGGAACCAGAAAAAGGGAGCTCCACCAGCTCCTCTCTGCCTCTTGCCTCCATTTCTGTAGAGTGCCTTTCATTCTTTTTTCTTTTCTGTTCTTTTTGGTACCAGGGATTGAACCCAGGGCACTTTACCACTAATCCACATTCCCAGTCTGTTTTATATTTCATTTAGAGAAAGGGTCTTGATGAGTTTCCTAAGGTCTCACTAAGTTGCTGAATCTGACTTTGAACTGATCCTCCTGCCTCAGCCTGTCCAGCCACTGGGATTACAGGCATGTGCGTTTTGTTCTTACCTCTGTAGTAGGATGTCTGTTTCCTGGTCCCTATGTTAGCACACCACCACCCACATCTCCTGAATTTGCATTAAAGTTTTGACCCTGCTAAGATTTCATGTGGTAGTCAGTTTCTCAACCTTAGTTTCAAATTCCTAGAGGAAAGAAGCTGAGAGGCCTGGATTAGGTCAGATGTCCAATCCACCCAGTCTAGAGGCTTCAGGTCAGAGAAGATAAGAACAAAGCGAACGGAGTAGGGAGAGTCGTCTTAGGCAGGAGGCCTCCTGATTCATGGCTGGAAAGATACCTTGAAGGTATCTTTACCATAATCTCCCTAAAAGGGTGGCTCTCAAGGATAGGGGTAGGCATTCCCCCTACCCCCAGGGATGTTTGGCAACATCTGAAGATATTTTTGGTTATTTCAGCATGAGAGGTGGGAGCTACTTGCAGCTAGTGGGTAGAGGCAAAGGACTTTGCTGAACATCTCACAAGAATGCTCCCATACTCTTATGGGGGAAAGAACTACCTGGTTCAAAATGTTAATAGTGCTGAGGTTGAGAAACCCGGTGCCTCTTTTGATTCTATTTACTGTCGTTTCAATCAAATGGGGCATCTGTACCCTCAGAGCACAGCCCCATACCTGGTACACATAATTCTGTAAGTATTTGCTGAATGGAGAGTGAATGGAGACAGCACTGGAAGATAGGAGGACACTGGTCCTTCTGTTGATGTAGGTTCCAGCGGGCACTCTTGGAGAAGGTGCCATGGGAGCTCACAAAGGCAGGAGATCTCGCTAAAAAAAAGAGCAGCTGGAATAAGCACAAACAGCTGCAAACAGAAGACAGAACCATAAACACACGGAACTCGCTCTTGCAAGCTCACAACGCAAACAGCAGCTGCCTAGCTGCTACCTGCTCCTCCCACACCATAAGGGAGAGCTGCAAATCCTTAAGCCCCAAACACCTGTGGGCTATGACGAACATCTTCTCCACTCACCCCCATGAACTTGTCAGTCAGTCTAATACAGGCTCCAAGCCATCAGCTTTTTTCTGGCTTAGTCCCTATCACATCATCTGCTTTTCTTTCCTAAGGGGTATTGTCAGCCTGGAACCATAAGAAAAATCCTGTAAATGGATCAGAGTGAAGAGGGTTTCAGGAATAAGGAGAAGAAAGAGTTTGTAATTCCTGATAAGTCTGAGCCTGCTTTTTGGCAAAGAATAACAAGTTTTCTGAAGTTTCTGGAAAGAATGCCAGAAGTTAGATAACTCAGGGTCTTTGCTGCCCTCTACTGATGAAAATGAAGACGAGCAAGTGATTTGAGGGGAGCAGAGAGGTTTACAATAGACACCTCCATTCCCTTGATTTTTGATACATATTTACCGAGCTTGTACTTCCTGCTAGGTGGGGCACAGGGGTGAAACGCACGTCCCTGGTCTCATGGAACTTAAATTCTAGCGCAGGAGACAGACTTTAAATAAGTTAACCAATAGGAAACATTTTAAGGTTGTTCAGAATGCTCTGAAAGTGACTAACAGGGTCATGTGGAAGAGGGCAATTTGAGATTGATCTGTGAACTGAGACTGGAAGGGTGAGAGAAAGCCCTCTGGGATGGGACTGGGACCAGGAATTTCCAAACCGATGGAGAGGTGGGTGTAAACCACGGAAACAGAAAAGAGCTCAGTGGATTCCTGAGTCAGAACAGGCAGAGGGCAGTGAAGAGGGAAGTCTACAGAGGAAGGTGGGAACTACATAGATCACGGAGGGACTCAGCAGTTCTTTAAGGAGATTGTATTTTATTCCCAATAAATTTTATTTTTTAATTTTTAAAAAAATCGATCTTTATTTTTTAATGTTTTATTTGTTCTGTTTAATTATACTGATAAATTTTATTCAGAAGAGGAAGCTTTGTTTGTTTTTAAGAGCATTCCCTTCATAGATTCATAAGATTCAATAAGGATTTTTTTTTTCCTCCAGAAATGCCAGAAGGTTTTAAAAGTACATACATTAAATAAGGAAACATCAAGAGGGTTGCTCTGTCTCCTGTATGAATGATGGACGGTAGAGGAGGCACAGAACAGGCAGTGCTGATGGGGAGTCAGACTGGACAGATGGGCAGAAATGGATGGATTTCTCTTTATGGCTGAGTAATATTCCGTTGTGTATATATACCACATTTTCTTTATCCATTCATCTGTTGAAGGGCATCTAGGCTGGTTCCATAGTTTAGCTATTCTGAATTGAGCTGCTATAAACATTGATGTGACTGTGTCACTGTAGTATGCTGATTTTAAGTCCGTTGTGCATAAACCAAGGGGTGGGATAGCTGGGTCAAATGGTGGTTCCATTCCAGGTTTTCTTAGGAATCTCCATACTGCTCTTCAGAGTGATTGTACCAATTTACAGTCCCACCAGCAATGAATGAGTGTATCTCTTCCCCACATCCTCTCCAATACTTATTGTTAATTGTACTCTTGATAATTGCTATTCTGACAGGAGTGACATGAAATTTCAGTGTAGTTTTTAAAAAAAAATATTTGTTGATGGACTTTATTTTATTCATTTATTTTTATGTGGCGCTGAGATCAAACGCAGTGCCTCACACATGCTAGGCCAGAGCTCTATCGCTGAGCCACAACCCCAGCCCTCAGTATAGTTTTAATTTGCTTTTCTCTAACTGCTAGAGATGTTGAACATTTTTTCATATATTGTCGACCGATCGTATTTCTTCTTTTGTGAAGTGCCTGATTTTACTTCTTGTGCTTTAGTCTTCTTAAGGAAGTCAGTTCCTAAGCCATCATGATATAGATTTGGGCCTACTTTTTCTTCTAATAGGCCGTGGGGTCTCTAGTCTAATGCCTAAGTCCTTGATCCACTTCAAGTTGATTTTTGTGCAGGGTGAGAGATAGGAGTTTAATTTCATTTTTCTACATATGGATTTCCAGTTTTCCCAGCACCATTTGTTGAAAAGGCTATCTTTTCTCCAATGTATATTTTTGGTGCCTTTGTCTAGGATGAGATAACTGTACTCATAAAGAGAAATGAATTATGGCATATGCCAGTAAATGGATGGAACTAGAGACTATCAAGCTAAATGAAATAAGCCAAAACCCGATTATTCTCTCTGCTATGCAGATGCTAACTCACAATAAGGTGGTGATGGTGGAGAGGGGGTGGTGGTAGGGAAAAATAGAAGTACTTTGGATTAGACAACGGGAATGAAGGGAGGTGAGATGGGAATAGAAATGACAGTGGAATGAATCTGACATTACTTTCCTAAGTTCACATATGAATACACAACCAATGTGATTCCACATCATGTAAAACCAGAAAAATGGGAAGTTATACTCCATATATGTATAATATATCAAAATACATTCTACTGCCATGTATAACGAATAAGAACAAAAAAGAAAAGGAAAAAGAAAATAAAAAACAAACAGAGAGGCACTATGTCAGGTACAGAAGGACAGTTGGTTTTTATAAGGTAGTCTGAGTGGAAGCTAGGGAAGGGTATAAGACAAAGTGAAGTGGTTAACATCACTTTACTATCCTTGTTGGGGTTAATGCACAGAACATTCTCTTACTGTGTTGGCTAAAACTGGCCTGTTTAGGTGATTGGCTGTTCTCTCCTGGTTTCTCAAAAGGTCAAATAAACAACTTGGTTTTGATTTAGTGATGTGGAACATTAACACACGTGACTCCAAAATTGTTTGTGTACAACTATAATACACCAATTAAAAATGTGAGAAAAAAAAAAAAAAGAAATGGATGGATTTGAGGTGCCTTTGGGGTCTGGTCTTCAGGACACATTGGTAGGTTGGATATTGAATATAGGGATGGAGAGAGAGCTGCCAAGGTGACCAGGGCAAGAAATCAACTCTGACATGTGTTTGAAGAGCAGTGGAATCTAGAGTCTGTTCCTGGACAGCGGGCGAGGGCTATTGGCCTGGGCACCTTGTTCTTTTTGCCTCCCGCTCAGTCTGCATGATCATAGCTGACAGGGCCCAGGGACGCATCCCTCATAAAAATGGCTGTAAAGCCTCTTGCTAATATGAAGCCTCCCATAAATGTCAAGCGATGAGAATTACAGCCCCGCAGGCCCATAAAAGAGAGAGCGTGTCATGGCTTGAGGAAGCCACAGCGACTGTGAGGGCACCGAGCTGTCTTTCCAAGCTGTATTTTAGTTTTGGGGGAGATATGACCGGAGGAAGTTGAGTGCTGGCTGAGGCCAAAATGGCTCAGAGCCTTTTGTGAGAGGCCAAGTTATCAAAGCTGTCAGCAGTGCTTCCCTTCACCTGACGTAGGGCTGTTTCAAGGTGAAGTGCAACATGCTGTGAACGTGTACAGACTCAGCCAGGAGAAGAGGCAAACCCCACCTCGGGCAGCCTCTGATTCTGGGGAATGAACAGCATACTGTTCCCCACCTTCTCCAGACCCGCCTCTCAGCGGATCAGTGTGTAGCCCAGGTGTTCTCCTGCCTTGAGCTGCTCCCCTGCTCACCATCTGTCTGGCAATCCTTGGAATGCACCCCATATGTCTAGCCGCCCTGATCCCCAACCCCTTTTTTTTCTCCCCTTTGCTTTCTCTAGCTCTTTAATATGCACTCAACATACAGTTAAAAATCACTAGGACTAAATAGAATAGGATATATCCCATGCTTGTATGATAAATATCAAAATGGATTCTACTGTCATGTGTAACTAAAAAGAACCAACAAAATTTTTTTTAAAAAAATCAATAGGACTAGATGGTAATCATGGCATTGTTCTGGGGTCCTGGAATTGAGGCTGGGCAGCAAAGAAGATCCAACTCAAAAGATATCTTCACCTAGCTAGCAGCCAGCTAGATGAATAAATTCTGGGAGCATATATACCCTTAAAAAACAGATCGATGACATACAATCATGATCAATATCTATACTGAGGGTTGACTGCATACCAGGCACCTGCTAGGGGCATATTTCCATGATCCTCATGATAATCTCATGAGGTCCATATTACTATAATTCCTATGTTCAGATCAGGACGCTGAGGCTTGGAGAGGTGGAGACTTCTGTGGGGGGGTACTAGGGATTGAACTCAGGGGCACTTTACCACTGAGCTACATCCCTAGCCCTTTTTATATTTTATTTTTATTTGAGACAGGATCTCACTACAGGGCCTCGCTCACTAAATTACTTAGGGCCTCATTAAGTTGTTAAGGCTGGCCTTGAACTTGTGATCCTCCTCCTCAGCCTCCTGAGCCACTGGATTATAGGTATGCACCAGCACACCTGGTAGCTGGTAACTTTTGCAGAGTGACATAGCTAGTGCATAGTGAGCTTTTCTTCAACTTGAGTTGAACTTATCTTGAAGCCTATACCTTGCTCTACTTTGGTGCCAGGATAACGTAAGATTCCTAATGCATGGAGATATTCTCTATGCTTCTCCAGCACTTTGCCCCTAACTTCTCTTACACACACACACACACACATCTTGATCCATACCCCCATCCTGACCCTGATCCTCTGGACCCTAATGACATTTTAACACTTAATCAAAATTATACCAATGTTGTTCCATAGTCATAGAAAGAGCATTTAGGGGCTAGAGATGTAGCTCAGTGGTAGAGCATTTGCCTAGCACAATGAGGCCCTGGGTTTGATCTCCAGCACTGTCCAAAAAAAAAAAAAAAAAAAAAAAAAATCCCACTTCAGGAGCAAATGCCAATAAATTCAATAAATAACAAATACCGCTAAATAATAAACAGATACTACTAAATAATAAACCCTTAAAAATAACAATAAATTTCTGGATCAATTTTCACATTATATATTTTCTATATTTTGCTATTGATTTGTTGTTTACTAAAGTTGTTTCTGACAGAAGCAGTTCTTCATTTAAATTTTAGAATGAAAACGTGATCATTTTAGCAGTTTGGTCAGCATCAGATTTTACCAAATTTAGTTATTCAGATGAAGTTCCCTCAGTGAGTGTTATTTCTATCAGATGCAACTTTCCTGGGACAAATGTTACAGATATGCATCTCAAGATTCCATCTTCAGTGGATATTTAGTCAATACATCTTAGCACGTGCAGTCATAGCCATTTCCGGTTTTGTGTTTGTTATTTTTGCCGGAAACATCCATTGTAAACTGGACAGCAGACTAATAGTTAATATTTACTTCTTCACTCACCAATGAGAAAATCAAGAGCATTTTATGCAACAGAGAGATTTATGTAAAACAGAGACAAAGACTCAGACATGGAGAGATAAAGACAGCAAGAGGTAATAAAAATAGGAACGAAATTATATTTATAGTAATTCCAATAACTTACTTACTATGAGCCCTATTCCAAACACCTCAAATGGGCTTACATTTATTTAACCTTCATAATAACCCTATAGAGATAAAATCATTTCCATTTTAAGAGGGTAAATGGTGGCACAAACTCTGAAAATAAATTGTCCCCAGTTACATAGCTACTAAGAGGCAGATAGATCCAGGGTCTAAACCCAGACAGTGACAGAGAAACTGCAGCCGTCTTTGCATGTTGATTGCTTATTTCTTTGTACTGCTGCATCAAAAAATGTGGAAAAATAGTGGAGTGAGTCTAAATGTCCTTCTTCCTCACAGGCAATTCTGCCCTCTGCATTGCTCTCCCACACTTCTTCCAGAGAAGCAACCTGACCTTGAGAGGAGGAGGACACACTGCCCACAGGGCTGGTCTCCTGGACCTTTGCTAGGCTCCCCAGCACCCGAGCTCATCTCCTTTGAAGCTCTTGTCACCTCTGCACAATTTCTTTTGCTTCTTCGTTTTCCTCAATATACCAAAAGTTCCTTGTGAACAGGAGTTGCATCTCATTACCATCATTTCCATTTCTTACTATAGAACTGTACAAATCAGAAAGGTAATGAAAATTGTCAAGGAATTCAGTTCACTAATAGTGAATTCCACCAATGGCATTTTGCCTTGTTATTTATATTTCAGTACTATTTTAGCCTGACAAGTTCTCCTGCATAAAGAGACTTGTGATTGTTCATGTCAGTTCTGGAAACTTCTTATTTAAAGGTTATGACGTTTTGATGTGCTGATGCAAGTGACTGGGGTGTGGGTGATTCGTTTGATTTCCACATTCTTTCACTTTCTACTTTGTTCTAAAAATTCTGAGTGTCTGCTGATGAGTGTTCACTACCAAGGGAATTTGGTTATGATTTAGCATAAACCCAAGTCTAAAACCAGAACAGGTCTGTATAGAATTTATGACTGATCTATGAAGTGGATAAGTTATTTCTATGCTACCTAAAATCAGAAATCTTAATGTTGCCCAAAGCTCCCCTCTTGCCCACATGTGGAGAAGAGTTCAAATAACTTCTACAGAGGTGAGTTGTTGCTATAACAATTAAAAAAATGATCATCTCTCCCCATGTCCTAAGACTGTGTGGTACTTAATGACAGAATACAGGTGTTGAATTTTGGAAATGTAAAAGACAATTGTAATGGAGTGTTCAGTCAATTTCATTAAGGAGGTATAACTCTGTCTCTGCCACTAATTGGAGATATGACCATGAGAACATCAGACTCTCTCAGTCTCCATTTCCTCATCTGTAGACAAACAGTTGGACAAGATGATCTTGAACATTCCTTTCAGTTCTTCAATCAACGGTTTTGGTAACTTCTCAAGGTGGTAATTTGGGGAAATTATATATGAAAAATATATGAAACAACTGTTATTATGAAACAGTCTTAAACATTATCTGTGGGGGTTTCTCAGCCTCATCTCTCATGGATGAGAAAAGGGCTAACTGCTGAAGGATGGTGTTGGCTGTAAATCAGTCAATTACCCATAAACTTATCAATAAACAAACAAGAGCCAATACACTTAAAATGAGATGGGGCGTGAAGGTTCTGGCCATACCAGCTCCGGCCTCTAACAACATGGAGTAGCCCAACTCTCTTCTATTTAAAAACACACAGGTAAAGGCGCCCAAGACTGGGAGGAGCTTCTTCTGTGATGGACAGGATAGGGTGGAGTTAGGGGAGCCATTTTCTCTGGAAATCTAGACAGAGAACCGTCTGATTCTACTAGGTAAGGATGGTTTCCCACAATTATCTTTATGCAAGATTCCCAAGATTGTTTTGTTATTGTTGTTGTTTTAATTTTGAGAAATAGAAAAATTTTAATAGTAGAGCTGTAACGAACTACAAAAGAGGTCATTGTTGTTGATATAATCAGAGACAGGCTCTTGATCAACCCCTCTCCCCAACAAGTTCAGGGAAAGAAATAGCAGTGACTCTACATGCTGGATTTCATTAACTGTTTATGTTAATAAACCAAGAGACTGTAAATATTTTATTAATTATTCTGGGACAAATTAAAAGTTTCTGAGAGTTAAACAAGTAAAATGCACACAATGGATTTAGATATAGTCATCTATTTCGTGTGGGGGGGACTGCGTGCTAGAAGTTCTCTACCACTGATATGCACTACCAGCCTTTTTTATTTTATTTTTGAGACAGGATCTCACTAGCTTGCTTGAGATCCTGAACTTGAGATCCTCCAGCCTCAGCCTCCCGAGCAGCTGGGATTGCAGATGTTTGCCTCCATGCTCAGCAACCATCTGTGTTAATAGACCAAAAGATTGCAAATGTGTTGTTGATTATTTCAGGAAAAACACAAATTAGGGTAATCTTAGAGAATGTGATCATCATTTAATAACTGGAAACCTAAATGATCATATGATAGCTTATTAGGAAGAAAACTGTGGAATCAAATGTAGATGGTCATCCTAAAGCAGAATTCTAATCTGTAGCTCACAGATACCAGGTAATCCATGAAATTTTCTTAAGGGTCTGAAAATTAATGAGTTCACCAACCATTAATTGTCTGTTAATTGCCAATTATTATGGCTTTAATAATAATAATCACTGTCTTGTCTTTGTTTTCTACAGAACATTATAGTAAAGTACACACCTTTTATTTTTCCTTCTAGCCAGAACCTTCACGCCCCATCTCATTTTAAAAGTGTATTGGCTCTTGTTTGTTTATTGATAAGTTTATGGGTAATTGACTGATTTACAGCCAACACCATCCTTCCTTCTAGAAGTAGTCTTAGCTATTTATGTAAGTTCTTCAGTTGGGCAGAGTTCCTCCAATGCACGGGAAGGCACAGATGGAAGATATATCTTTATTTGCTCTGAGTGGAAGGTATGTTTCTGTTTGCAGTAGTGATTTATCAGGATATCATGGACTGAAGTCATTAAAACTTCAAATAAAAAAACTTACGGTCCTTGTTCTTTTTCCAGTCTCATTGAACTGCTTCCTGATGATTTTGCTGGTTATGTAAGTTTGCCTACACGGAGGACAGGAATATCTAATCCACTCAACAGTTGTAATTCTCCTTGTAAATTAATAAATTGTTATTCTGGTTTATAATGATCTTCATGTGTTCAGTTTAATATAAGAGTTCTTGACTTTGGTTCTAGTCTCATTTTGCCAATGTAATCTATTGGGGGAAGTGTAAAATTAGGAGTGCAATCCTTAACCATATGCATTTTTCATGGTCAAGGGTAACTTGGGAACCTTTTTGGGACTCGTGTCACTGAGACTTTTCTGGGGACACCACTGTGCATATTTGTGCACTTCTTGCCCATATCGTTAGATGGGCATCTTATCCTATCCTCTCATTTTGTAGATGGACAGGCTAACACATACCTCATAGGATGTCTGTGGTTTCTAACTTCCATATTTAAGATCTTTGTGAGCTGGGCATGGTGGTGCATGCCTGTGATCCCCACTTCAGGAAGCCGAAGCAGGAGGATCACAAGTTCAAAGTCAGCCTCAGCAACTTAGCAAGCCTCAGTGACTAAGCAACTTAGCTAGAACCTGTCTCAAAAAAAAAAAAAATAATAATAATAATAATAATAATAAATAGGGTTGGGATGTGGCTCAGTGGTTAAGCACCCCTGTGTTCAATCTCTGGTATAAAAAAATTTTTTTTGAGTACTTAAAACAAATTTTAAAATCTTTATCTTGAAATAATTTTGGATTTATAAAACAGTTGCAAAGTTAGTGCAGAGATACTCCATACCTAACTTCTCTTAACAGTAACATATTATATAACCAGGGTATATTGATCAAAAGTGAGAGGTAAATATTAACTAGACAACAGGCTTTATTTGGATTTCCTCAGTTTTCTCCTTTAGTGTCCCTTTCCATTTCAGTGTAGAGTCCAGGGCACCACAGTACATTCAGCCAGCACATGTGCTTTGTTACCTCAAACCTGTGATGGCTTCTGTCTTTCTCAGCCTCATCCTTTTGAAGAGTATTCATCGGATGGTTGTCTCTCAGTTTGGATTTAAGGTTGCCTCCGGTTAGACTGAAGTCGTGTGGGGAGGAGTACCACAGAGGCGAGTGCCCTTCTCATGGCATCGTAACAAGTGTGCCTGCCCTCATGGATACTGGCCTCCCTCACCTGGGTCAGATGGTCTCGGCCAGGTTTCTCCACTCTAAGTATACACTGTACTGGTTAGAGTCCACTCACTAAGTCCAACCCACACTCAAAGAGAAGGGATTAAACTCCACCTTCTGGAGGGAGGAGTATCAAAGAATTTGTGGGTTTAGGTTAAAATCACCACAATATTTTATAAATTTTGGGTGAAGATTTTTTTATTATTTTTTAAAATTTTTACAGACTGCATTTTGATTCATTATACACAAATGGGTACATTATTTCGTTTCTATGGTTGTGCACGATGTAGATTAACACCATTTGTGTAATCATACACGTACATAGGGTAATGATGTCTGTCTCATTCCACCATCTTTCATACCTCCAGCCCCTCCACCCTCTCATTTCCCTCTCCATAATCTAAAGTTCCTTCATTCTTCTCTCACTCCCCACCCCCAACCTCCATTATATATCATCATCCACTTATCAGGGAAAACATTCGCCCTTTGTTTTTTGGGATTGGCTTATTTCACTTAGCATTCCTTCCATTTCTCTGCAAATGCCATAATATCATTCTTCTTTATGGCTGAATAATATTCCATTGTGTATATATACCACATTTTCTTTATCCATTCATCTTTTGAAGGGCATCTAGGTTGGTTCCAAAATCTAGCTATTGTGAATTGAGCTGCTATAAACATTGATGTTGCTGCATTACTGTAGTATGCTAATTTTAAGTCCTTTGGGTATAAACCAAGGAGTAGGATAAAAAGTGGATCAAAAGGTGGGTCCATTCCAAGTTTTGTGATGAATCTTGGGTGGAGATATTTTGAGGCTATGAAACAACTCTCTTTTTCTGAAAATTTCATCAACTTTTGGTACTCATCAGTAAATTTTGCCTGCAGCAAGTATCCCTGTGGTTGTTCTAATGGTGACTTTTTGTTTTCCTTATCTCTTTTACATTTATTAGAAATAGTTTTACTGGATATCTATTTGTACTCCAGCATGTTCTGGTACCTAGCATCTCTTTTTTGGGGGGTACCAGAATTGAAATCAGGGGCACTTGACCACTGAGCCACATCCCCAGCCCTATTTTGTAGTATATTTACAGACAGGGTCTCAATGAGTTGCTTAGTGCCTCACTGTTGCTGCGGCTGGCTTTGAACTCACGATCCTCCTGTCACAGCCTCCCAAGCCACCTACCATCTTTTTATTTGGTTCCTTGCCTTTGTCAGCTTGAACAATTCCTTCCTTTATAGGTATCTTTTCTTCTAGAAGGTACACAGATTTTTTTCCCTTCTCCATTTTGTGGTCATCCTATAAATATTGGCTTTAAAAAAAATCATATATGCTCTGGGTTCAATTTCCAGCACCGATAAAAAAAAGAAAAAAGCCATTATATCTTCCATTGTTGTCCACTTTTCAACAAAAAGTTAAACACAAGATTTGTGCTATCTTATCTTCTCTACGAGGATGCGCTTACTATTTATCCATCTAATTTAGCTTACGTCGGATTATCTCATATCATGATTCATCTTTACTTTTCTTATCTGCTGTCAGACCACAGACTAATGATATAAACGGATACATTTTGCTATGGGTCAGTTTAAATGCTTTTATGCAGTTCTTTGCATTTTAATGTTTCAAGGGCCTAAAATATTTTATCTATTAGTGGAACTTTTCAAATATTAAATAGCAGAGATGTTAGTACCATAATCTCTTATCTACTCATCATCCATCTTCAAGAATTATCAAGTGATAGTCAACTGTACCTTTCTTTCATCTATATCTCCCTCTACCCATATCCCACTCCTCTCTGCTTCTACCCTTGTTTATTTTTAAGTTAATCCATATGTTATTTCATCAGAAAGTCTTCAGTAGGTGTTAGAAATATTTTGTCAATTAGAAATGATAATCAATCAATTTGCTCATTGACTTATTTATTGATTGGCACTGAGCTAGGATCAAAAATCATGAACACATTTCCTATTCTCTTGGAGTCAATATTCAACTGGAGACTGAAGTCACTATCTGAGTGATCTTTATCTAATTTAATTTCTTCATTCTTAGTTACTGTCATTAGTCAACTTTTTGTCACGGTGACCAAAATACCTGACGAGAACAACCTAGATAAGGAGAACTTTATTTGGGAACACGGTTTCAGAAGTTCAGTGTGTGGTCAGTGAGCTTCATTGTTCTGGGCATGTTCAGGTGTCTTTGGCAGAATGTTGTGGTGGAAAGCCATGGCAGAGGAATGCTGCCCAGCTCTTGGGAGCAGGGAAGCAGAGGGAGAGACAGTGAGGAGCCAGGGACAAAATATAATATCCAAGGACAATCTCTCAGTGACTTACTTCCTCTGGCCATACCCTAGCCATCTACAGTTACCACTCAGTAATTCATTCAAATTATTAATCCATCAACAGGATTAATCCACTGATGAGGTTACAGCTTTCATAATCTAATCACTTTACATTCCTGCATGGACACAGGAGTTTTGGGGGGGGACACCTCAAATCCAAACAACAACGATTACTTAATTTCTCCCTGTCTCAGTTTTCTTCATATGTTAAAAGGAAGGTCATGATCTCTTACTTAGATAATACACAACTTTACAAAAGTAAATGGATAATATATGGAAATTTGAGCATCAAAATGGTTGATTATAGTTGGTTGAAAACTATTTACTCTACTAAAAATCCATCAATCATAATGATAAAGATGAAATCAGAAAAACTAATTTGTTTCCAGATGAACTGCTTATCAAATCATCTTTTATTTTGAAAATTGATAAAGGAAAAGAATTATGCATTTATCTGCTTTTAAAATAGAAAACATATTTTAGGGTAACTAGCTTCTGTTATTGAAGGAAATCTCTAATTTGCAGAAGACTGTCAGCTAGTAAATGTAGAAGGTAACAGAAAATTAGAAAATCATTAGTTTGCTACCCTTAAGGAAAGTATTGATTCAAGAAAGGATAAAACCATTAAATCATTAGGTTAGTGGTTGACCGGGAGGTTGACCATTCATTCCATTTGGCCCGAGATGGTTCTAGTTTATGACTGTTGTCCAATTATAAATATTAATAGCTCCCTTTTCAGCCTCAGTGTGATGGTTTGGATAATAAATTATAGGGTTGCCTTATTGATAGTTAACTGGATATTTGAATGGAGCCCAAATAATATCATGAAGAAAATAATCTGATTACCACGGAAGCATTGAACTGTTATCACTTCGCCCCCATGTCAATCTTGGTATCACTAAGGGTAGGACAACCAGATATGCAAGTTTCCTCATGTGATACAGTAGAAATACACAGCACACCCATGAAGATCTTTTGTTAAAAATCTTCAACTTAAACCTTATCAGGTCTTCATATCTAACTTTCTGCTTACAGGTAACACAAGGATTAGAGGAAGCAATCAGACAGATCCAGAAGGAAAAACTGGCTTGGGCTTCAGCAAGTCAGTATCATAACTGTTCTAATTTCAAATGTCTTGGCATGGTTTTGAATTGGACCCTAATTTGATTAAAGCAGCTAGAAGGGATCTCTTGGGGACAGTCGGAGAAATTTAAATATGCATTTGGTTTTACTGTTGATTTGGTTATGTATGAAAAAAATGTGTGTACACATACATATTTTATATATACTGTATATCTATATATCTATATATATCTATATATCTATATCTATATCTATATATATATATATATACTGGTACTGAGAATTATACTCAGGGGTGCTCTACCACTGAGATATATTCCCAGTCCTTTTTAATTTTTTACTTTGAAACAGGGTATTGTTAAGTTGCTGAGGCTGGCCATCCTCCTACCTTAGCCTCTCAGTCTTTGGGATTACAGGCATGCACCACTATGCCTGATTGGAAAATATTTTTGCTGTGTAGGAAACTGTAGGATTTTCTGAAGAGATATATACTGAAATTTTTAGGGGTAGAATGTTATATCTATAATTTGCTTCAAGATACTTTAGCTCTAAAGACAGTAAGTTGTCAGGTAAAAAAGACAAAACATGTAAAACATCATGCACGTCATGTTGAATGTCACAGATGTAGTAACAAGTGGTTGGAATACTATAAAGACAGCTAGGGTGCCGTAGGAAAGAACATAACAGGGGAAACTACCTATGTGTGGTGTCAGGAGGTCAGATTTTCTCTCTGAAGGATGCCTCCTGAAGGAGCCCACGTGAAAGTTGAGCCTGAAAAAGCAGTGTGGTAGGGCAGATGGCCTGCAGAGCATTCCCACCTCCTGAAATTTAGCCCTTGTGGAATTCCCTCCGTGGAGTGTTGGTCTGGACTTACCAACTTGCTTCTAATGAACAGAATATGGGCAGAAGTAATGGGATTTCACTTTTAATATTGTTATCAAAAGTCCGTGGCTTCTGCCTTGAGCATTCTCTTGTCCTTTCTTAGATTACTTGTGGTGACAGAAGAACACTGCCATATTGTGATCAGCTTCATGGAGAGGTCGGTGTGGCATGTCCTCAGCCTAAAAACCTGTAAGGAAATGACACCTGTCAATTATCAGGTGATTGCACTTGGAAGCAGATCCTTCAACATCAGGTGGTCTCTTCAACCATGACCCACAGCCTAACTGCAACCTCAGTAGAGACCTTTAGCCAAAGACACTCAGGTGGTGCCAGAATCCCTGATGTGTGGAGGCTGGGGAGTAGTATATTTTATTATATTAAACTGCTGTGTTTGGGGGCGATTTGTTATACAGAAGTAGGTAACTAATACAGATAGGGTGAAAGAGAGCAAGAAGAGCATAACGGGCAGAGAGAAAACATATGAGATAGGCACCAAGGTGATGGGAGTCTTTGAGGAACTAAAAGAAATCAAATATGATTAGAAATCAGAAAGCAATAAGGAAAGATGAAGCTGCAGACATGGGCATGGTGTGGATTTTGAGGCCTATGAGGACCGTGTCAATAGACTGTTCTTTACCCTCATGGGCAATGAGAAGTCCTTAAAAGGATTTAAGAAACTGATGTTGTAGAGGCTCAATTGGCTGATTCACAGAGAATGGAATCAAGGGGGCCAGGAAAGGAGCAAATCTGAAGGAAGAGCTAAGTCACCCAGAGGTGGTCGTGGAAATATGTGCAATTGACCTTCTCAACTCAGACTTTGAAAAGGTCAGCATTGCTTTATGACATACTCTGGTTACACAAAATTGGCACAGGGATGGACATACAAATCAACACCAGCTAATATGCTAGCTACCCAATGACCAGTCAGGTTTTTTTTCCTCTGAAGAATTTGTACTTGTAGATAACAAGAGATTTGACAGTGATGTGCAGTCACTAGACAGTGAGGCGAGCTGGTTGTTGCTTTTCTGTCCACACTGAATAGGAAGAGGGAGATTAGGAAGTGGGTTTGCGGAAAGAGGAGGCAAAGATAATGGGAGGGAGAAGCCATGTGGCCCGGGAAGGAAAGGAAGAGGAGGGAAGCTCTTCAGGTTCTTGCAGCCTTCCAGTTCCTGTAAAAGTCAGGCCAACTAGTCTTCCTGTCCATAGATTTCATGATCTCTCTTTCCTCAACCAATCCTCATTTCACTGGCGTTGACTTTAGATTCTTTCCCGTGCAACCAAAAATAAAAAGTTTTTTTTTTTTTTTTTCTAGAATACATTTCTGCCTCATGATTGAATAGATACTTTGATTCCTATTTGTGGAAGTTATAAGGCAAATACTCTGTTTTATGCTGTTAACACTTCTATGTTACTGAAGGCGTATCTTTGGACTCATGAAGATGCATTTACTTCAGTTCAGGAATTCTCAGCTCCATTTAGGCAGTCCATTGCTGATACTACATAATGGTTGAACATACAATAATGATTTCTGAGTTCTCTCACATTGTTAGATCTAGTTCAGAATATGGGCGGTGAGAACATTTTGTTCTAAATTCCATAATTGGGTCACAGACCAATGAAGTAATAGAAGGGAGACACAACTGAGATGCCATCTAGGAAAGTGTTGCTGGCTGCCTTCAGATATTGGTACAGAACGGCAGTAGCATGGTTAGACTTTGGACCCTGTTGACTGGAGGTAGAGTATCTTGGTTATCAATGTGGACTCTGCGACCTGATGGCTTAGGTTTGAACTCCAATTTTCTCAATCACTGCTAACTGCAAGATGGGGAGTGTATTACTTAATCTCTCCTGGCCTGTGTTATCTATAAAGTGAAATAATAACTGCTTATATCATAAGTTTTTTTTTTTTTTTTTTTAAAGGTTGAAACATGTTAACACATTTGAAGGGCTTAAAACTGCTGGGCATCGTGGTAGGAGCCTGTAATTTCAGAGACTCTAGAGGCTAAGGTAGGAGGGTCACAAGTTCAAGGGTAGCCTTGGAAACTTAGTGAGACCCTGTCTCAAAATAAAAAAAGCAAATAAAAAAAGGCTGGGGTTATAGCTCATTGTTAGAGTGATTCATTCCCAGTACTGAAATTAAAAATAAAGTGCTACAACAGTGCCTAGCACAGAAAATGATTGATAATGTTACCTGCTAAATGAGATGCTTATGTAACAAGTTCAGCATACTGACTCAGGAAATGTAAACTATTATTATTTTTTTGCGGTAGTCCTGCATGTTGAGTTCATGTTTCCTATTCATAGTAATATTTATCCAGATGTTGTTTCTTAGCTATCTCACTGTCTTTACATACATGTGCGCAAAAAACTAGAAAGTATCTTGATTTTGACCTTTTTTGTAAAGAACTAGCTGACAAAATGCCCCTGTCTTAATCCTTCAGACTGCTATAATAACATACTATAGACGGGGTGATTTTAACCAACGGAGCTTAGTAACTCCAAGATCAAGGAGCTGGAAGATTTGGTGTCTGGTAAAGGTCCACTTTCTCACATAAACCTTCTCTCTCTAATCTCAAATGGCAAAAGAGGTGAGTGTTCTCTTTGTTCACTTTTTTTCTTCTTCTTTTGGTACTGGGGATTGACCCAGAGGCGCTTTATCACTAAGCCATACTCCCAGCCCCTTTTTGAATTTTGAGACAGAGTCTCAATAAATTGCTTAAGCTCTATGTTGCTGAGGCTGGCCTCAAATTTACAATCCTCCTGCCTCATCTTCCAGACTTGCTGGGATTACAGGCATGTACCACCATGCCTGTAATTTGTTCATTTTTATGAGGACATAAATCCCATTCTTGAACACTCTGCCCCTATGACCTAATTACTCCCCAAACACCTCAGCTCCTCACCTTGGGGGTAAGAATTTCAGCATATGAATTCTGGGGGGACATAAACACTAATCATAGCAGTCCCAAACCAACTCTGTAAACAAATATTACTTAGTGATCATTTTTTAGTTGCTGCCTATTCCATGGTAAATAGTTTACATGTGAAACTCACAACAATTCATTTTCAAATAAAGAAGCTGAAGCTATGAGAAATCAAGTAATTTGTTCAAGATTATAGATCCAATAGTGGGCAGAGCCACGACTAGACACAATACTTTTTTATTTTAATTATTATTATCATCATCTTAGTTGTAGATGGGCACAACACCTTTATTTTATTCATTTATTTTTTATGTGGTGCTGAGGATTGAACCCAGTGCCTCACAGGTGCCAGGCAAACTCTCTAACACTGAGCCCCAGCCCTAATTATTATTATTTTTTTAATGCAGTGCTTAGGATCGAACCCAGTGCCTCACACATGCCAGGCAAATGCTTTTACAACTGAGCTACAATCCAGCCCACTAGAGCCAGGACTAGAATCCTAATCTCATTTACTCAAAGCCTGTCAGTAACTGCTGTCCATGATGCCTGTGAGGTAACTGGATGTGTATCCATAAGGCACTGTTTCTGAGAACTCTTTTTAGATATTTCAAAGACCAATGTTTCAAGAATAATGGTTGAACCTTGCTGGGGATATAGCTCAGTTGGTTGAGTGCTTGCCTCACAAGCACAAGGCCCTGGGTTCAAATCCCCAGTACGGGGAAAAAAAAAAAAAGTTGAACCTTTAGAGTAGACAATACTGACCTTATAGGTGAGTGAACACTTTTTTGGATCTGGGGATTCAGCACTGAAAATCAAGTCCTTTACAAGTAGAGGAAAGAGGAGCAAGTGACACTTTAGACAGGATATTTTTCTGATTTGGGTGAGACTTGCGATTTGGTGGTCCCCAACTGGCTTTGGCGTAAGAAGCATAACTGGACTTGAAGCCTGACTGCCCCTCTTATCAACTATGTGAGTGTCACCTTGCACTAGTCATGTAATATCTGAGCCTCAGTTTCCCCATCTGTAAAATGAGAATACACCTGCGTTGTAGAGCTGTTGAGGGGATTAGAAATAGTATGTAAAGTACCTACCATGGGTTTAAGATAGCTGTGCAAAAAATGATTGTTAAAAGAAAAAGTCTGATTTTGCACTGAAATCACTTCTCCAGAGTCCCTTCTGAGAAATGTCTTTATAGTAGGTCTTAGGCTCTGATGTAGGTATTAGTTTTAAGCCAACACCATTTCTCCATCTCACTTTGATAATACTAATTTTGGAGATCTATAATTCAATTGTTACCAATGGGGCAAGGATGGTATTTGTTATTCTATTCTGAACAGCTATGTACATTATTAGTATGGGAAGAATTATCAAACTTTGACTACTGAAAGTTCATTTGGTCTCTAAAAAGATGGACTGAGTCTCTTTCATTTTTTTTTTTTTCCACATTGATTCAACAAAAACTTCCAGATAATAAAACTTTCGGTATCTCTGCAGGGAGTTTCTTCAAGTGATAGTTTATTTTCATCTTTTACATATTCCCTTATTCAGCTTCTAGAAGGATCTATTTTGAGATCTTCTTGTCCCTTCTCCCCACAAGAAGAAATTGGTTTGAGGTGATCCATCTATACCAGTATATTTTCAGAATAATTGGCCAGAATTTGGGGATACCCTGATGTTGAAAAAGGGATCCACACTCCTCTCACACACTCCTGCCTTTTAGTCAGACTACAGTTTGTTCAGAAGTCACATCTTTAATGAAATTTTCATCATCCTTTTCTTCTCTGATTAAAACTACAAGTTCAGACTTTATAATTCTTTTTTTTTTTTTTTCCTTTTTGTTTGGTACTGTGAATTTAATCCAGGAGTGCTTAACCAAGGAGACACATCCACAGCCCTTTTTATTTTTTATATTTTTGAGACAAGTTGCTGAACTTGTGATCCTCCTGCCTCAGCTTCCCCAGAGGCTGGGATTACAGGTGTGCACCACCGCGCAGGCCCTTTGTAACATTTTATCATATTTTTTGTATTGAAATATAATTCACCTACAATCAAATTCACTGTTTAAGCATTACAATTCAATGTTTTTTAGCCTATTTACAAAGTTGTGCAACCATCTAACACCTGATCATTTTCATCAACCAAAAAGAAACTCCGCACCCGGAGTTAGCAGTCATTTCCAATTCCTCAATTTTCCTTCACCTCCTGGAAATCGCTATTTTTACTTTCTTTCTATATGGATTTACTTATTCTGGACATTTCATATAAATAGAATTATACACTATGCGTCCTTTTGTATCTGTCCTCCCTCAATAAAATGTTTTCAAGTTTCATCCATTTTGCAGCACGTACCAGTACTTTCACTTTTTGACAAGTGCATTTTGAGACTGAATGAGAAATGGTAAATCTGTAAATCGCAGTCTTGTCTTTTCCAATTTACTTTGCTTAATGCAGCAACTTATATAATGCACACAGTCTGCAACTAATTATTTAGCATAATTGGAGGGTACGTTCGCAATCTATCATGTACTATTTAATAACATGCACATAAAGAGTCCTGTTACTGTAAAGCCGGGAAGTACTTGGTTCCACAGTAACGCTGTGATTGGTCTATGCACGACCTGTGTCGATTTTGATTGGCTCACCCAAAGAACGTCGTCTCAGCCTGAGTTACTAATGGCCAACATGGCTCCATAACTAGCTCCTGGAAACCAGCAGACACGTGGCTACCGGAGGCTGGGGCGAAGGTGGGAGGACCTAGTTTTCCTTACCGCAAGGGGGCGCTGGCTGTTCCTCGTTGTCACAGTATCATTTCCCAGAAAGCCTCCCAGCGACCAATCAACTGGCTGTCTCAATACCGCTTTCAAAGTCGGCGGGCGCTTTGCCCAATAGTAAGGCAGACACCACCCCTAACCCTAAGATTGATGGAAAGTTCCACCAATTATCTCATAGATCCCGGATATCTCCGCCTCTCTCCCATAGGATTGACGATCCTTCTGACCAATAAGGAACGCCAGGTCGGCGGGTGGATGAACGCGGCTCTCTGTAATGGCGGAGCGTGGCGGGGACGGGGGGGACGGTGAGCGGTTCAACCCGGGGGAGCTCAGGTAAGGGATGCTCCCTTTCCTCATATCTCGGCGCGCTGGCGTCCCAGGGACTAGATCCGCTTGCGGCGATCCGGGGTGGACGGTGGGTAGGAGCCTCGGCGGCTCTGGGCGAGGACCGCATGGGGTTGGCGAAGGGGGAAGGAGAAGGTGGCTTGAATGAGAGAGCCGGGCCGCGGCCTCCTGCGTTTTCTCCGCAGCTCTCAGCAGTTTTCGTGGGGCCTCGCCGCCCCCCGCGACCCGCGGGCCAAGTCTGGCGCTCCCACCGTGGGGCCCCGCCTAAGCCGCGTGCCGCCTCCTCCTCGGCCGACCTCAGCCTACCCCAGCCTTCCTGCCGGCTGCTCCGTTGGCCCCGTTTCCTCATCGGCGCCCCTTTCACTCGGCGGCCAACTCTCGGGACCCCTGGCCCCTTTCGACTCAGCCTTTTCCACGCCCTCTGCGGCCCTTTGGGGCCTTCACGTTTGTCCTGTTATCCTGTCTCCCACATGACTTGCAGCCTTAACTTAGTGTCGCTTTTTTTCTTTTCTCGCTTCTATTTTTTGCATAATATTCTGTAGTTGTGAGTAGTCACTGCAGCAGCCGTTTGTTAGGCGCTTACCGTGTCCAGTAAGTCCTTACTTAGGGTTCTCTCATTTACTTATCATAACCATTCTTTGGAGTAGTTGCTGTTTTCATTTTGCAGGCCACAGACTAGGGCATCATCAGTTAAGTTACTAGCCCATCTTGAGCCAACAACCTGATCGAAGTAGAGTCAGTAGAACCAGAGCGCATAGGTGGAGTTGTGGCTCCAGGAAGTGGCTTGAACCCTGGCAGTTAGGCTCTAGAGCCTGCTGTCTTGATCAGTATTCTCTTCGTCTTACGCCATTGCCCTAAGGAGTGCAGTGACCTTTCTTCCTGTGGAACCTCAGTGCCTATGGAATTTGTAATTAAAATTCGATAAAATGAGCGACCTGGAAGAATCTTTTCTGTAGGTGATTTTTGCAGAAAAGAAGAGGCACTATGCTTTATGTGTATTTGATGTGTGTGTGGTATGTGTTTCTTGTATGGGAACATTGTTATTTCAGATATTGAGTTCCCATTCTGAATTGTGCTGTTGTATAAATGAAAAAGAGCAGTGTAGATTATGAGAATTCTGTCATTGTTTAGGCTTTAAGGTGAAATTGCCAAAGGAAGTGGTACTGTTATGTACTGTTATTGTTTAGAAAGAAATAATTTCTTTTAGATTCTGAATTGCTGCACAAAAAATCCCCAAATAAAATTTTGTCTTATTTCAGAGATGAATCTCAAATTCTTTGAATCTCAAATTCTTTAACTCTCAAATGTACACTAATGAGTGATCAAAGTGCATTATTGGGGTCTTTTAGTGATGAAAAGTTTATTCTTTGATTTTGATCCCAAAAAAGTTACTCACCTACTCTGAGATAGATTTATTAGGGAATATTTTGCATTTTAGAGATCTTCAGTTTTACAGTGAATAGCCTTGTAGACTTAATAGTCTAGACATTAGTGCAAAACTATTTAACTAGGGCTTTAAATTAGGTGGTCTTTTGCCTCTTTGGTTAGAACACATTGTACAGACCTTTATTTTATTGTTGCTCATGATTCATAATTTAACTATTTATGTAGCTGTTTTGATGGCAGAAGTTAGTTGGGGCTTTGTTTTGTAACCCGAATGTATTTCATGGTGTGGCAAATAAGGTGTTTAGTAGATATAGAGTAAGCAAGTGAAGATGGATTTAGAGAGGATTCACTTATTGGTTGGCATTTATTGTGTGCTATGAAATAGTAAAGCCCTGAACCAGACCAAAAATGGTTTTTGTCTTCAAGGAGTTTCCATTTTAATTAAGGTTGATCTAAATTTTAAGCTGAACCAATCCCATCAGAGAAGAAATCAGCCTACAAGTGTGAAGAGACTTCTATAAGGTCCCTGCGTATCGGTAGGGTCTAGATTAAAACCTAGGTATATTGACTAATAGTTTCAACAATTTACCTTCTTTATATAGGTAGCATTTTTACATTCTTGCTCTTTTAAAATATTTGCAGTTTTGTCTTCAAAACATTGGGATGATAGTGTATCTGGATGGCATACTTCAAGAAAGAAAAAAATACACTTGTATTTTCCTGGCGTTCTGGTGAAAATTTTTGTGTGTTCTACTCATGCACATAGGCTTTTGGTTTCCGTGTTTTAAGTGGTGGGAATGCAAATTCCCTACAATAGATGGAAAGTTCAGAGACCTAAATGTCATTTATCCCGTTATGGTTGACGGCCACTAAAATAACTTCTAGAGTCATATAAAAGTATAGATCCTTTACCTCGGTCTTTTGTTTACATATTAATACTTATGACAAGGTACTTCAGATTTAAATTTCCTCTTATAAAAATGGGAGTAAGAACTATCCTGGTGTTACTACTGACTAGCTAGCTGCCTTAAATTATTGTTTCCTCTGCCAGAATGGATTGTTGCGAGGATTAAGAAAGTTAGTTCAACTAATGGCCATATAACTACCTAGTAAATAGGAATTACCCAGTGTGCACTATCATTATCAAACAATGTGGTACTACAGTATACTGAAGGGAAACATATACTAGTGGGTAGTAGTAATGCAAAAGTAAACAAATGGAAATTTCTTCATAGCTTTTATCATAACTGAAAACTCAAGTTGGGTAATGAACCAGAGAAGGGACTGCAGGAGGCTAGAGGTAGGGAAAAAGTTTTGAGGTGACATTCGAACTGAGCCTGAATAATGAGAAAGCAGCTAGTCAGTCATGTAAAAAATCTGGAAAGAACATTCCAGGCAGAGGGAACGATAAGCACAAAGGCTTCAAAATAAAGAACTGGAAATATTTGATGATCAGGAAGACTAGAGTTTGTGAAAAGGTCAACAAAGGCCAGGTTATTTGAGTCCTGATAATATATAGTTAGGTAATAATTATTTACCCTATGGCCAAAATTCATGTAATTTAACAGTTGACCAGTACTGTTACTTTACAAACATTACAGCAGTGGTAATAGTAGCTAGTACTTATGTAGCACTTAGTTTTAGTTGCTGTTCCAAGTACTTTTATTAGTACATTTAATCCTCACTGCACGTTCTGGTAAGGTGGTTGTGATAAAGCAGAGTATATAAAGAACTCAACACATTTTCTACACATCACTGACATCAGAAATGGCAACTTTAGGCTGTCGAAGGAGGAAATTATGAGAATTTTGTCACCATTTTTAGTGGCAGACTTTTGAAAGCCATCTCGTCAAATAAGTACCTCTTAGAGGTAAAACAGTGTTAGGTTTTGTGGGAGATGAAAGTAACGATAGTTGAAATAATTTACTGAGTACTATCCTAGATGTTTAACAGAGATTATTTCATTGAACAGAAATATGAGGTGGATTTTATTTCTGTTCCCTGTTCATTTATATCTGAGGAAACTCAACTCAAATTATGTAACTAACCTGATAACAAAAGGCTATGACTTTTTCTTGATTTTAGAGCCTAAATGCGTGAAGCTATTAGCAGGAAGTGTGAAATTCCAAAGAAAGAATTATTGTAGATTTTTTTTTTTTTTTTTTAAGAAAGGTGAGGCAGACTGAAAGGAAATTTAAGATTAAGATATATTATTAATTCAAGTCTGAAACAATATCTTTCCTTGGTGATGAACTTTTTTCTGCCCTAAAGGTTAAGACATTCTTTAAGTAACAGTGACTATCTTGGAGGTGCATATATTTTGAAAATGACGTGGTTATTCTGATACTATCCATATTTTACAATCACTGGTTTTCACTCAAGCTTTACAACATTCTGAGCAGTAGGATCATTTGCAAATTTGCTTAAATGTGTTTGTCTTAGTAGTTCTGGGCTTGTTTACAGTCCTGTTGTTCTCCTAGAAGGTAAATTGGTTCTTCATTAGCAGTTTCTCTGTGTGTCAGATTTGAACTGTGGTGTGAAAAATTTAGAGAAAGTTCAAAGGAAAATCATAAGCAGAGGGTTGAAAAATGTAGGAAAGTTGTACAGAACTCAGCTTGGTGAGGAGAGAATATAAGAATGATTATTTTCAAGTATATATGAAGAATATAATGTTAATCTTCTCTTGGGAACATAAGTATAGACTGCATGTATAATGTAGAGATTTATAGTAGCTACTGGAAGCTTCACTAGATTGACTATGGCAGATTGAGACAGGTTCTCACAGTGTTACCAGACTGGCCTCAGATTTGAAATCTTCCTGCCTCAGCCTTTCTGAGTATGTGGGATTATGGACATATGCCTGTGCCTGACTGTAGTAAAAATAATTATAATTATGAGATTCAACATACTCTACTTATAAAGAGCTTAGGTACATTATCATGTAGGAATTCATTGGTGCATGCAACAGATACTCATTGCACTTTGTTTAGACCTAAGTATGTGCTAGAGACATAAGAGTGAACAGAATTCCTTCACTGGAAGGGCTAGCATAACACCATGGTGTAGAAAAGCCACTTGTTTGTGTGTGAATACTGACTTTGTCACTGAACCACCTTTGTTGCCTTGGGCATGTTATTTTACTTCTCTATGCCCTACTTCCTCATCTCTAAAATGAAGTTAGTAGTAGTATCTTTCTCATAGGATTGTTACAATGATTAAATGACTTAATATTTGAAAAGAGCTAAGAGCACCGCCCCTGGAACATATTTAGCACTTTTAAGGGTTAATGATGTTTGTTTTAAAGCGCTGGCACAGGAGCTGGGGTAAGATAATGCTGTCATTTATGATATTATTTATTTGCTTACATGCCATGGAGAGAAAATACATGAGGGTATTTAGCTAGAGTAAGGGGTAGGTCAGGGTGTAGTGATGGGAAAGGCTTTCCCTTTAAATAGAAAGACAGGTGCTCTCTGAAGCTACCTTTTCTATCCCCCTTTAAAAACTTTGTAATTAATTTCAAACTTAAGAAAGTTGCAGGAATAAAGTTTGAACACTATTATTTTTCCACTTCTGCTTATAATATTCACTCTTTTTTTACTCTGAACCATTTGTAACCATTCGTAAGATAATAACTTTATGACCTTTTATCCTCAAATACTTCAGCATGTATTTTCTAAGAATAGAGATACTCTTTTACTGAACTACAGTCCAGTAGTTCAGTAATTTACAATATTTTATTGTCAATTGATGTAATAATGTCCTTTATAGTATTTCTTCCCTTTAGGATAGAATCCAATCTATAGTTAGTATGTGTTTTCATGTCTCTTTAGCCTTCTTTAATCTAGAACATTTCCAAAGCCTTCCTTTGTCTTTTCTGTATAACATTGACATCCTGAAGAATACTCTCTCCCTTTAATAGACCATTCCTCATTTTGTGTTTGTTTACTATTTGCTCTTTATTAGATTAAGATTGTGCATTCTTAGCTGGAATAGGTGATGTGTCCTCTGTCACATGTTATTCACCTGTCCTTTAGATGATATTTTGATCATCCTGTCAAGGTATTGCCCAGTTTTTCTATTATATAGTGTTTTTCATCCTACCTTGTGGCTATATCTTATGTGGGGAGACAGTTGTAAGACCATTCAAATATGTCCCTCATCCAAATTTTCTCCTACATTTGGCATCTTGTGGGTTATTCTCACTGATCTGGTTTTTACGATGAAGGTTGCAAAATGATGGCTTTCCAATTCCACTTGCTTTATAAATTTGATTTAATTAGAGGTCAGTAGCTACTCTTACTGATTTTGAGATTTAAAATATTATTTATTACTCTCTCATCCAGAATGGCTCAACAGCAGGCCTTGAGATTCCGAGGCCCTGCTCCCCCACCAAATGCAGTGATGCGAGGCCCACCACCTCTCATGCGACCTCCTCCACCTTTTGGTATGATGCGAGGCCCTCCTCCACCACCTCGGCCCCCTTTTGGACGTCCTCCTTTTGATCCTAATATGCCGCCAATGCCTCCTCCAGGAGGGATACCTCCACCTATGGGCCCTCCACACCTTCAGGTAAGGCATATAGAAGTTGTCATTTCTTTGTTGGCATTGGTATCATGGAAAAGAGAAGCTAAAAGAGACACCCATGTATTAACATGTTGCTCTTAAAATTATGGTAGCAGTAACTAGTATAGAAATTTTAGAACAGGAATTTAGATGATGATAGAAAAGTATACATAAAAATCTAGGATTGAGTAGGATAGTTCTTATCTACCTTTAATAGTTTTGTGCATTATCTTTAATAGTCTGTCTTCTCTATGGGACATGAAGGTTGAAATCTTGAGATATTGAGTAGAGGACATTCATTTTCAATGATTTATATGGTCAGTAAATATAAAAATTCATGTGTGTATATGAATATTCCTGAGTAATTATTTTCCTCAGAAATGATGCCTAGGATAGAATCTGGAAGGTGACAACAAACAGATTTTGTAAGCATAATGCTTGAATATGTTTTCTTTCCACTAAAAAAAAAAAAAAAATTGTTAGTATTTTAGAAAAAGGTTTGCTATGGAATTTCTTTAAATGAAAACTTTTTTTATGGTATTGTAACCTGAGGCTTATATCCCTCTTTAAGTATTTCTACACTTACTTGTTTTCTGAATTGAGGTCACTGAAAGTATCAACTCTCAAATGTTTGTTTTGGAGATTGTATTCTTTTTGAGTATGTGTTTATACTTTCTTAGTTAAGACTGCATGTTTCTGAAACCAAGTAAATTTAGTGTTGTTATCTGCTTTTCATTAGGTTAGATAATCAAGAATTAACTATACTAAAAATTGAAAAAGATAATGATGTTCTTTTTAAGTGATGTGGTTTTGTATTTGCTTCAAGATTAGAAAAAGATAAAGCTTTTTGAGCTAGTGACTGTAGAAACTTACTACATGTGAATTTCTTTTATTTGCACATTTAAGGGTTAAACTTTGGAATATTGTAAAATGTAATGGGCTAGCGTAACCCCCTCATGGGGGTTAGCAAATATTGTGATGAAATACTCTTTGATGATGTGATGGTTTTCTTGGTCCTAATGGATAATTTTGTGGCTTTACATTAAATGCAAATGATTTTTAGGTAAGGGTGCAAGAGACATATTTGGGGTAGATAATTTATGTATCATGGGTCTGTGTGCTGATGCTTGAAGGACATGAAACAATCCAACAAAAATAAGCATGGGAAAGAAATATTTTTAGGAAAATGAATATAGATTAATACAAGCATAGTTTCAGTTCCATTTTTCCAGCTGAAAGTGCTTTGGACAATTGAATTTCAATATTACTTATAGATCATAGGAGTCTTTTTAATCCTTGTTCAGAATCTGTCTTTAAAATGTCAGACCCAATATCCATTATATTTTTAGGTTAGAAACTTCTTTTTGCACAATGAAAACTTTTTCTTGAAGGATCCTTGTATTAAAGAAATTGGGTATATATGGTAACAAAAGAGGCAACTTTTAAATGTTAGTAAGCAATTGCAATTAAATTGTTTGGGATCTTGCATTATGTCAATAGTCATTAAGGAATTTTCTGAGATACGGTTATGTTAAATTAAAAATTATATATACTGTATCCTGAGTCAAACTCTGATTTTCCCTAGAAAGGACAATAGGAAGCTGGGGGTATTTTTCAGTTGCATAATGCACGTGAAGTCCTAGGTTCAATCCTGGCACCAAAAAAAAAAAAAAAAAAAAAAACTTGATTGGTAATTTTTTTACCATATTTTAAAAACTTAACTGATATTCACATCTTTGATGAACTTTATTACTATTATGTGAAAAATAGGAAATGGTGACTGTTTTCTTAGCTAATTTTTTTCTTGTAATAAAAGAGAATAAAGGGTTAATAAATCTATATGATTTTTCTTTTTTGGTTATTTCTAAGTTATTTTGTGAAATAATATTTTCTCTTATGGTAGTATCTATTATGAGATATTAAAATAGAATATAAAAATGAATTTTTTTCTAAAAGCATTCCTGTGCCCACTGTTTGAAAAACAAAGTATAAAGTACAAAAAGTTCATCCATAATGCTATAACCCATAGTTGACTAATATTAGTATTTTGATGTATATCTTTATTTCTGTTTAGTAATCATTTTTATTACAGAAACTTTGCTTATGTAGTAGATGAATGTATTTGAATGGACTGTAAAACTATTTTCTCTTTTAGTGTTTTACCTTTGGGATAAAAGTCATAATAATTTGAAGGAAATAAGGTAATTACAAGTGAATGTAACCATTCTTGTGAATTAACAGAGACCACCTTTCATGCCTCCACCCATGGGAACCATGCCTCCTCCTCCGGGTATGATGTTTCCACCAGGAATGCCTCCTGTGACTGCTCCTGGCACTCCAGCATTGCCTCCTACTGAGGAGATATGGGTTGAAAATAAAACTCCAGATGGGAAGGTAAGTTGTGAATATATTTAACTCATTATCTCCATGGTGATGAAAGAATAAAAACTTGAGTTCTGGCAGATTGAGATCAATTGTAGTACCTTTGTCAATTAAGAATGAGCCTGAGCCAGGTTCAGTGACCCACACCTATAAACCCAGCAGCTCTGGAGGCTGAGGCAGGAAGATAGCATAAGAATGAGCCTTACTTGAGCAGGGTTTTTGGTAGGACTCCTGGAAAAGTAACTGGATTGGACTTCTAAACTTTCATGGAGTGCTCACCGACATTAACCTGTGTTTCTGGAAGCTTATGTTCTAAATGATGTGTCACAGCTTCTGAAAACAATTCCCAGTTTTGGCGATGGCTAGCAGGGGTTATCATAAAGTTGTACCCATAGCTAAGACTAATTACAATGGGAGGATGCAAAACAAAACTAGCAAAGAGAAAAGGATGTATGAGGCAAAGTATGAAGGAAATCAGGTATAAGCTTCCAAGAGTCTTCTCCCAGAGGAATCAAGGGTGTGGTTAATTTCCATAGCATAATATGGTGATATCATGTGTTAAGTGTTTCCTAAGCTCACCTGAGCCCACAAGTCTTCACTGGGGGTTTTACATAGTTGCTGTCTGCCTATCGTATACCCAAATTCTAGACTCCTATAAGGAAAGCAAATGTTCAGCAACAACTATGTCATTAGCATAAACAGTTTAGGTGCAGGAGACATTCCTGTTAGGAATAGTAGTAAGCCTCTCAAAATTCAAATTCCCAGGTCCTAGCCAATGGCTGACTTTGAAAGAATAACAGTCTCAGGCCAGTCTTGTTGACTTTCTGCCCAAAATGTAATGTTTTTTTTTTGTTGTTGTTTCTTTTTTTTTTTTTTTTTTTTTTTGTTGTATGTGTTAAAAATGCAATATGTTCATTATAGAAAATTGAGAATTACTATAGTCCAGTAAACTATGGATAACCTATTTTTATATATTTTCTCTTCTCTAAGTTATTTTAAAAATCTTTTAAGACAAAATATAGTTGCATAATCATTTTTAATAGTAGTTGACCAGTGACTTTTTCTTCTTCTGCAGGTTTATTATTATAATGCTCGGACTCGTGAATCTGCGTGGACCAAACCAGATGGAGTTAAGGTTATTCAGCAATCAGAACTGACACCTATGCTTGCAGCCCAAGCACAGGTTCAGGCCCAGGCCCAGGCGCAAGCACAGGCCCAGGCCCAGGCCCAGGCCCAGGCCCAGGCTCAGGCGCAAGCCCAGGCCCAAGCTCAGGCACAGGCGCAGGCGCAGGCGCAGGCACAGGCCCAGGCCCAGGCCCAGGCCCAGGCGCAGGCGCAGGCGCAGGCGCAAGCCCAGGCCCAGGCCCAGGCACAAGTACAAGCACAAGCAGTAGGAGCTTCTACCCCTACAACCAGTAGCCCTGCACCTGCAGTATCCACTTCAACATCATCATCCACCCCATCCTCTACCACTTCTACCACAACAACTGCCACTTCGGTTGTGCAGACAGTATCAAGTGAGTACCTGCCAAGCATGTGTTTATATTTAGGGGCTAGAAAAATATACAAGTAGGGACTGTATTCTGAAATGATCCTAGTGTTTGTGGTATTATTCTTGATGTTATTTTAAACATATTTTTGACATTAAAACTTCTGGGTTAGAGAAAAACAAATTTGCAATAATAGGATAAATTATTTGCTTTGTTCAGTTTATGAAATTAAACTGCAGAAGTGCAGTTAACTGTTCAACTTGGCCAGCATTACTGGCAGGCACTATAGGGTTTGCAAAATAAATCTAAGCCTGGACTTATGAACTTACAGAGTATCCAACTCTTCTAATTGAGGAGGCAGGAATAATACATGTGAAGTAGAGTAATGTGCAGAATTATACAATGAAAATAAATGATGTAACACTTGGAGAAATGGAGAGTTGAGTGAGTTTGGTACATGGGTATTGAAATTTATTACAGAGAATATGGAATAGGATTTGACAAGATTCACAAGTAAAGAAAGGATTTTCAGGTAGGAACAGTATGAACCAAGGTCAAGAAATGAGTAGTAGTGCAATTTATGGGATTGAAAACTTCTGAGGTGAGACAGTTTGTATTGATTAGTAGACTAGATAAGAGTGGGACCAGGTTATAAAAGGTCCTAAAAACCAGGCAGATGGGTGAGAAAAGCATTAGGAAGCCTGTGTAAATGCAGTGCTTTGAAAGATTTTTCACGTGCTAGTGTTTTGAGTAGTGGAGAAATCAGGAGAGACTTAGGAACTTTTTCAGTAATCTCTAAGCAGTGGCGGATTCTAGAATGGGATTTAGGCAGACGAAATGAGCTGTGATAAGATCAGTCAGAAAAGCAATAGAATTTTCAAGTATAAAGTCACCGGGGCCCCTCAATTAGATCTTTTCCAAAAAAGATGAGAAGGTGAGAGAGTATAAATAGAAGATTCCAAGGAGATGGGGATTTATTTATTTATTTATTTACTTGTGTGTATTGATGTTGCTCTTCACTCTGCAAACTGAAACTGACCCAAAGTACTTAATGATTTTATTGATTTGATCATTGTTATGGTACTGCACTGAAGATCATGGCTTTCCTGATGGGGTGATCGTAATTTGTTTTATTTTACTATCTGGATAACGAGTAAGAATTTTAAAGTCTTTACTCCCAGTAGCTTCAGGGACTTGGAATTATTGGTGTGTAAAAATATGTACACGGAGAATTTAATGACAGTGGGTTCAAATTTGAATTTATTTTATGGTACAGGAAATGAAGAAGTATGATATGTGTAATAAAGAAAGTTTTTAGAGACCCTACTTTAATAATTTTTAGGTAGCCTGGGGGAAATGTAAGAAACAGGAAAATGTAAATAATAACTTTACAAGTTTGTTTTCTTTTGTAGCTGAGATGAATATGGAAGTGTAAGAGTTGTACTTACTAACTGGTTGAGGGTCCCTTACCTTTTTATAGGCTTCATTCCTTTAAAACCAATGTGGCAAGGCAGAAAACTGCCAGTTTGTGGAGTACCTGTGGTGGCAGTGGGAGAAGGATATTTATAAAGGCAGTGTAGTTCCATGTGGAGGCTCTTTGTTGCTTAAACTTTCTTCCCTGCCTTCTTAGGAAGGAGAAATAGTAGTACTTTGTTTTAAGGGAGGTGTTTATACTGATATTTTAATTATCCTATTTTTATATTCCATTTCTTCATCACTATTCCATCAGTAAGCTCAGAGATCATCTTTGGGATAATCAACTATTCTATGAAAAATGCCATTTGCCGTTTTTTCACATTGCCCTTCAGTGACTGGGAGGCCAGTCCCTGAGAAAAAAATAGCAAAATCTTGTTCTTTTTACTACTTTTAAACATTAGTTTTGATGTTGTCTCTCTGAGTATTCCTGGTTATCTGTTAGTTATGTTTCACTTGGTTCAGTATCTTAAAGTATTGTCATACTAGTCTTAATATTTTTTCATCTGTTATACATAGTCACTTACTTGTCTTTAAAATCTGAGACTGGGTTAGCAGTATATTTGGAGGTATAGAGCTTTACTAATTATCTTAACAAATGGAATCAGTAGGCATTTACCCCCTAGTTCTAGGTATCATTCTCCTAGTTTCCCATTTAATTCTTTGATTGCTTTTACCCCTTTCCTCTTATGACTCATTACCACTAAGACTATCCTGTGCTGGAAAATAAAAGGAATGCCCTGAGTAAATACTTTTTTGCCATCCTCATTGGTGATCCTTTGTACTTGAAATTTGATTCCTGTATGAATTAATTTTATTTTCCTGGTGGTAGTACTTAGGATCATAATTTTAGTAGTGATTTGAATTCTGTTATGATATCTTAAAATATACTACAGTATAGATACGTGTGTAGGTAGGACTAAAAATTAATGTTTTAATCCCTATTGAGCATAAACTCATTTTGTGTAAATTTTATGAAAAATAAGCATGAAATCTTCGCAGGGAGTTTGGGAAGAATAAATATATTTTCAGCCATTATAGTAGATTACAAATGCTAAATGGTGTATGTATGGGACTGGGCAAATGTTGCATGTAATTTGTATTTTTCACACTGTTATAAAATTATATTAATATGATACTGTACCTTAAGGCTAGGTCTATGCTAGACCAACAATTCATTCCTGGGCCCCTGAAGATACTTGTTTGGCCCTGCTGTCTATTTAGCCAAGGTGAGTCCCTTATTAACAAGTATGAAATTGCTCACATCTTCCCAGCCTAAGTGAGTTTTTCATTTTTAGAAGCTAGGAAAAGATACAGATTTTGTTGTCAGATGGATTATTGGTGCTTTGTATTAAGCAGTGTGCTATCGTCTGTAATTAAAGACATATAAGGATTGGGAAAGCACTCCCCTGCCCCCCATTTAATTTTTTAAATTCATTTTCAGGCCAATACAGGTAGAATTTGACACTTTTTTTTTCTTTACATCAGGAGAAAGATAAGCTATTTGCTACCAATGAATTTTATTTTGAAATGAGATAGCTATGAGTAAATAACAAAAATGTTTTGTAATATGTGAGAACAAACTTTTTTTAAAAGAGAAATTTGGATTTTTTTTGGTTAACTTTACGTGACTATTTAGGAATGAGGTGTTTTATTTTTGATAATTAAAAATAATGTATTACTAAAACCTAAATTATCCTGAATTTCACATTCTCCTGGTCTTAACTTTTTTTTTTCTGAACTTTTTTTTTTTCCTGAACTTTTTTTTTTTTTTGTGCTGCTGGGAATTGAACCCAGGACCTCATACATGCTAGGCAAGTGTTCTACCACAGAGCTTTAACCATAGCCCAAACCCAAACTTAAGAAAAAAATGTTTTCTAGAAGAATTTTTAAATGATCAAGGAGAAACCTGAGTTATTTTTTGACTTTGGTCGTTCATATCCAGTCAGTCATTATTATTTGCATATCTTTTTTCCTCTGTTTTTCATTGCTTGGAGAATTCTAATAATGTAATTGCTTTTCCCACTGCTGTTCTACCTTTCTTCCCTGTGCATATGCTAGGTTTAAATGAACATTGATTATTACTGTTCCACACAAAATCCATTAGTCTTTCTTCCGCATATTTTGGGAAGTCACACACCATGAGAATGCATTCTTAATAAAAATTTCAAACTCTAAGATGGTATATATTGTTAAAAGTTAGCTGGCCACAGTTGTGCATGCCTATAATCCCAGCTACTTGGGAGGTTGAGGAAGAAGGATGGTAAGTTTGAGGCCAGCCTGGGCAACTTAGTGAGACCGTGCCTCAAAATGAAATAAAAAGGACTGGGATGTATCTCAGTGGTAGAGTGCTTGCCAAGCATGTGCACGGCCCTGGGTTCATTTCTCAGTACCACCAAAAAAAAAAAAAAAAAAAAAAAAAAAATTGAAAGGCATGAACAGAGGTAATTACTGTTAATATATATCAGTATATGTTCTAGATCATTTTCCCTTTCTGTACCAAGCAAAAGGCAGACTTCCTAGCCTTCTGTTCAAGGCTTTCTACTATCTGCCTCTGGCCTCCATTTCCAGCCATAACTTGCTAGTTTTGTTGGTACACCTAATATTTTACCGGTTGATTGCTGACCTTCAATTTTTTGAACAATTTTTTTGTGCTCTACTCTTTGCCTCTACTCAGAATCCTATCACTTGTTTATTTTTTCCCTTCCATTCCTTTTCCTCTCTGAAATCTTGAATCTTGCAAGGCTCATCATCCCACTATAAAATTTTCTGTAGCCTCTCTACAGTTAGAGGTGTGGTATTCGGGTCTTGATTTATAGCCCTTTATGTTTATCCCATTTCACTTTGTTTCTATTTTTTATATTTCATTTTACTATTTTCAAGCTTCTTGAAGACCGAGACCATTTGAAAATTTCTTTACAGTGCATGGAATGGTCCCTTAAATACTTAGTGACTGAGTGAATGCTGAATGAATATAGTAAAATGGTTTATGAAGGAGTGATACATTTTTTTTTTTATCTTTTTATCAGCACCCACAACACAAGATCAGACCCCAAGTTCTGCTGTTTCTGTTGCCACGCCTACAGTTAGTGTTTCAACTCCTGCTCCTACAGCCACACCTGTGCAAACTGTTCCCCAGCCGCACCCCCAGACGTTACCTCCTGCTGTTCCTCATTCAGTACCTCAGCCAGCAGCAGCAATACCTGCTTTTCCACCAGTAATGGTACCTCCGTTTCGTGTTCCCCTTCCTGGCATGCCAATTCCACTTCCAGGTAAACCAACAGATTGCAATAGCCTTTGCAGCTCTGTTTTCATATTGTCAGTTAGTTTGTTCTCATGTGTCTGTTGCATTTGAAATTTGCCTTGAATCTCACCTGTGTGAAATGTTTTCGAAAGATTCATGGCTAACTGCAGTATTTCTCTTTTTAAGTTTTGGTAAATGTCCTTTTTTTTGTTGTTGTTTACATGTCTTAAAATTAGAGTCACATTTAAAGCTACACTTATTTTGTATAATAGCTGCAGTGAATTAAAAATGATCATCTTCTCATGTTAATATGTTCTAAATGCAGTATTTTTAAGGAATTGAGTCTGTGAAATTGAGAAATCACCAGCCATAATAGCCAACACAAGTTGAATGCTTTATATACAGTACACTGTTCTCAGCCCTTTTTATGCATTAATTTCTTTCATTTCACAACCATCTAAGAGGTAGGTACACAGACAGGTTAAATTATTTGTCCAAGGTCACATAGCTAATAAGTGATGGTGTTGGAATTTGACCCTGTGCCCTGTAGATCCAGATAACAGGATCTTAATAATTATGTTATGCTGGGAAGAAAATGTGAGTTACCGAACTTAAACAAACCAGAAGGTTCCCGAATAACATTTGTGAAGTATAACATTCATCATTTAAAACTTTAGGTTGTTATGGTGAATTTGCATGTTTTATTGTCTTATGAGGAATTGTTAAAACTAGATAAGGAATTAAAAGATTGAGAAGTAGAGTTCTTCCTATAGGTAGTGGGTAGTGGTAGTGTTGGGACTAGGGGTAGTATTGAGAATTCTTATTTGAGTGCAGTAGCTGTTGTCAAATGGGTTTATTTGATCCTTGAGCCATGATTCATTTTTCTTGTATTATAGTTGAAAGTATACCTTAAAGAGGTCAAGTTTATAAGGCTAGTTTGTAGCAAGGATGAATAAAACCTAGTGCCCAATCTCTGTATTTTTGACACTTTATTGTACTTGTTTCTGTGTAAAAATAGTTGTGATATAGCTATTTGTTAGAATTGCACACATCTTAATTTTCACTGTTGTTCAGTTGTCTTTTTCCTTGTGATCACTTTGAAAATGACACTTCCAGATAATATACCTTGGCAAGAAAGGAACCAAAATTTTTAACAATTAGTGTTTTTTTTTTTTATTTGATAGATCTTTTACACATTATTAATGTAATTTTATATTATTAAATGTGCTATATGTGATGTGTAAGAAACTCAAGTCATTAAAATTAGATGAAAATAAGAAATGTTTTCTTTAATTCTAGGACTTATCCATTTTCTAAGTTAAATTTAAGACAAGCAGCTAGTACTTTCCTCGGATATAATTTTTGTAGGAAACTAAGTGATAAATGAAGAATAGCTTAGCATTTGTCATAACCACTTTTTGAAATTTTGACCTGCTTTAGAGTTAATAAATAAATTCTGGATTCTGAGTGATCTGAAGGAGCTGGGTTGTTAAATCTGTAGAGAGAAGACTGAAAGGTAGCATGATAATACTGCTGAAGTATTTTGAGAGGTGATCATCTGAAAAAACTTGTGTTGCTCTAGAGGATCAGAAGGTGAAATGTACAGAAATAGTAAAATTCATTTCTGCAGAAAGTGAAACTGTCACAGTAAAACCCCTCCAGCTGTAGCTGCAGTTTGATGTCACATGTTCTTCCCAGAGCCTTATCCCATCACATAGTACTGACCATTGGGTGACCAAATTGTGGTGGCATATGTGATGTCTGGCAGTAAAAGGCATAAATGGCAGTTGTTAATGAAATTTTGCAGGTCAATTGTAAGAAAGCTTGAATTGGATAGTTTTTAAGATTTTATCCAAGACAAGATTCTTTGGAGAGGGAGCTAGTCTCCTATAGAAAAATGATACCCGTATTAGTTTATTTTTCTCATTTTCCTTTTTAATTCAGTTCTATATAGTGAAAAAGAGAACTTTTCTCCTTGACAGATTTTTGGTTTTATGTACACTTTTCTACCTCAGTTTTTCCCTGTTCATTTCTTGTCAGTATTAAGGAGAACAGGAGAAATTTATATGTAATTTATTTTGGAACCTTAAATTCTATTTTAAATAGCATTATCTGGCTCTAACGAGGATGATTATGGGATAATCAAACATGATGAAGGGAAGTAGTAGAAGAATTAGGTAAAGTATAGGAATAAAGGGTAGAATTTGAGAATAGTAAATTGCATTGGGATTATAGGATTTCTAAAATCATTTTGAATTTTAAGGAACTTGCTGTCATTGACATCATGATTATCCAAAATGTTAAATGAAATTTTCTAATTTCCAGATTAGAGCATAATTTGAGGACAGAGTTGTAGGAAAATTGGATAAGTGTTCTCCTTAAAAAAAATATTAGATATTTATATGTGTGGTTATCTTGTGAGTATTCATGATATGCATGTAGTACCCTGAGAGAAAGCTTTAAGTTTATCTTGTTAGCCATGACAAGAAATATGTATAACTCTGTGGCATAGTCTTTGTTAATTAAATGGAAGTTTTTTTTTTTTTTGACCCCGTTGATACTTAGCAATGGCAATTAAGTCTCAATATGAGTATATTTGAGTTTCATCAGTTACATAGTTAAATTAATTTTTTGGAGGATGGTTTTGGAGAACATTCTTTGAGAATAAAGTTAATATAGCGTAAGAATTGAGTTTCTAGTGCCTGTTTAATAGGTTTTGTGGTCCTGTAGATGGCACTATTTATACTAATTTAAACTTAACACAGGCTGTAACTTCCCTAAGCAAATGAATTTTTCTATTACTTTCTTTCAATACTTGGGAAAATAAAACTATACATATAACTTTACTCAGCTTCCTCTTATGATCCAGTGTTTTTATTTTAGTTTAAGAAGTAATGAAAGTTTAGCTCTACTATTCTCTTCTTTTTTGTGTGTGTGATGCTGGGCGTTGAACCCAGGACTTTGTGCTTGACAGGCAAGCACTCTATGAACTGGGCTATATCCCCAGCCCAAGCTCTAATATTCTTTATCTAAAATAATAATTAAGAAGCTAAAGGCACTTTTCAAATGCTAGCAGTATTTTTGTGTGTGTGTGTGTGAACATAGTTACATTATTTACAAATGGATCTAACTCTGAATTAGGAGAGATTTCTTTTCCTGTCCTGGGGAAAGTAGTTGTTTGTTATTTTTAGTTTTTATGGGTACCACACTAAGTTTAAGTTTAGGGTTTTTTTTTTCCAGCCAAAAAATTTTTTTAAAATTTATTTTCCTTATATTATTCTTCAGCCTTCAGTCTTTTTCTTTTAAATTTGCACTTTATTTTGAATTTTTCTTAGTTTTAGTTTTCCAGCTTTTACCTTGATTCCCTTATGACCATTGTAATGCATCATAATGATTCTTCAGTCTACTCAGAAGTGTACATAATTTCCATTCTTTAATGCAAGCGGTATTTCTTTAGCCAGCCTAAATGTTAGTGGTTTTTGCAGCCATCAGCCTATATGGTGATTAGTAATAGTAAAGGTGCTGGATGTTTCTTAGTTACATCCTGCCTCCACAATGTTCCAAGCTCTTGTAATTCCATAGAGCAGGCACTCAACATGAATATTTTGTCATTAGTTGAATGCTGCTATCCTTCATCTTTGCCTTTCTTTTATTTGAACCATTATTTGCAGTGGAATATTTGGATCCATTTCAAACCTTATTTTCTTCCTATGCCACCTACTCCTTTTGTCCTTAGTCTTTTCTTACTCCTTTTCTACTTCTGCATAGTTGTGCTACATCCCTCAGCTCCTGCATGTAGTTTCAACTTAGCAGCATAGAGTGTCTTGTTAGTGTCATGCTGCGTGTCTGCCTTTCTTTGGCATCTAAGCAAGAGCAGCATGGATTTGATGTCCTGTGGGAAAATGCCCCACTTGAGAATTTGTTACATATATGTAATGAAGGGGCTTTCTTTTGTTGAACTTAACCTCTGAGACTCCTTCAAATATTATCAGGGCTGGTAGGTACTTGATGTTGTAATTTAGAATTAGAATCATTAAATTAAAATGACACCACTTCCCACAAAATGTAAAACAAAGAAATTTTACTCCATCCTTGGTCTTTTTCATTGGAAAGAGCATTCTAAATTGCAGTGGTAAATTATTTCCCTGAATCCCAGTGGTAGCTGACATACCATGGCAGCTTTCCAACCTGTGCTTGCTTATCCATTTTACAGGTGTAGCAATGATGCAAATAGTCAGCTGCCCGTATGTAAAGACAGTCGCTACCACCAAGACCGGTAATTTTTAAAACCATCTTAGTTTGTTTTGTCTGTAAGTTGGCATGGTAGTGAATGTTGTTGTTTATCCTTTTATTTATTTTTGCCCAAGTGAGTGGATTTTTTTATATTTTTCTTTTTAACGAGTAGTATAAATGCAGTTGTCATATTTGGCCAACACTGAATTTTCCCAATTGCCTGTAGTATTAGCTTCTTTGGTTCACAAAAGCAAATAAGGTCAGATCACTTTATATCTTAATTTATGTAATAAGTGTAAACAACTTCATTCTCATATTCATAACATTTAACTTTATTTTTGATGTGTGTTTTTAAGTTAAATATAAAAAAATCATTTCCATGTGTAAAGTGATGTGATTATGCTTGCATGCTAGTGAGTATATGTGTGTGGATATTTGTGTGTATAGTATAAATTTAATTTATTGAAGTAACATAATTACCTGGAACTTAGATTTAAGAATCCCCCCTCAGTTTTGTTTTCATGTGTCCTTATTTTAATAGTATTTTATTTTATATAGTATTAGCTCATTTAGTTATCTTGTAAAAATATATATCTTGGCTTGTCTTTTAAAAAGTAGAAGCAGCCTTTGCTTTCTTTTAGGAAAAGAATAAACTGATGTTGTACAGGGATAACTGACTCAATCTTTTGGATTTGATAAACTCAGTCATTTACTTAAAAACAGAATTTTATTATACTATTATGAAATATTTTAAAAGGCAATAATTTTGCCTCAGGAAATATGTACATTAAATATTATTTCATTAGAATTTGAGAAATTATCTTTAAAAAACATTTCTATTCATATGTACCATGATTTTTATAATTTATGTTGACATATCAGAGGAGACCCAAATTTCTGACTGTTCTTCAGGTACTTGGGTTGAATTTTCATGTTGAATTTCAGAATTAGAACTAAAAACCCAGGGAAAAAGAGCTGAGTAATATTTGAATCACCTTTTTATATATATATTTTTTGTTCTAACTGGTCCATTCACTTATTAATATTTAATAGAAAGATTTAGCTCCTATTTTAAGAGTTTTGTTTGTATCCCAATTTAATATGTGGATCTAATTTTTTATTATTCTTTTTTTAGGTGTATTGCCAGGAATGGCCCCTCCTATTGTACCCATGATACACCCCCAGGTTGCTATTGCAGCTTCACCTGCTACCTTAGCTGGAGCAACAGCAGTTTCTGAGTGGACTGAATATAAAACAGCAGATGGGAAAACCTATTATTATAACAACAGAACATTAGAGTCAACCTGGGAAAAACCCCAAGAACTAAAAGAAAAAGGTATAATTGTTTTAATGACTTGGGGCATAGTATGAACTGTAATGAGTATACTGTTTGAAATTCTGAAATGATTTCTTTTTAACATGCTGGATACCTAATTACACAATTATGGGATTATTATTTTTACAAAATTGATGGATGCATATTTATTTCTTCTACTTACATTTTTACCATAATTTTTTCTGTCTGGGGATATTAAGTCATATGTGCACATTATACACACAGACACACACACATTTTTCTTTTGTTGGTAATTGTTATATTGTCCTTGAGATTGGCAAAATTGATTAGGAAGGAAAGTGTTTATTGTAAAGACAAGAACTTAGGCTTTTGAAATCTTAGGTGTAGAAGACTCCACTTGCTGTATCACAAGTCCCTATTTCTATTTCTAAATTCCTTAGTATCTTATCCCTTTGAGCAAAATATATGATGACTACCAATGATATGCTAATGACCTGAAAGACATATTCCTTTGAAGTCAGCAGGTCTTTAAGGAGTTTTTGATTGCATTGGGTTCAAAATCAATGATATTACAAGGAGGAATATTTTATCTTAATGCTTAACAACTAGTAGTAGAATATCACAATTGCTAATTCTCTGCAAATTCTTTAAAAGTTACATCAAAACCTTTGCCATTAATTGTTTAACAGAAAAATTAGAAGAGAAGATTAAAGAGCCAATTAAAGAGCCCTCTGAAGAACCTCTGCCAATGGAGACGGAGGAGGAGGATCCTAAAGAAGAGCCCATGAAGGAGATAAAGGAGGTATAGGGCCCTGACCTGCTAATCTGGTAGCCAGCCTTCGTTGATTGGTACAAGTTACATGTAACTGAATATCTATTTGGAGTATACTTAAATAATTGCTATAAGTTTTATTTTTTATATTGAACTGAGGCCCCAAGAAAAGAGTGGGTCTTGGACTTGAGCTCTAACCTTCTGATTTGCAGACTGATACATGTTTAAGCTAGAAGTGCAACTTCATTGGATAAAAAAATGTGGTGTGTGTATTTATGTACATACATACAGTGTTTTATTCAGCCATAAAGAACAAAAGTTAAGTCATTTGCAGGAAAATGCATGGAACTGGAGACCATAATTTTGAGTGAAATAAGCCAGTCTCAGAAAGAAAATTATCTTGTTTTTTCTCATATTTGGAAGTTAGAGGGGAAAAAACAGAAGAGGAAAAAAAGGGAGTGAACACCATGAAAGAAGGGAGGCCATTAGGGCAGAGGAGAGGGATCTGGGGAGTGAGGAGGGGAGGGGAGGAGAATGAAAATGATCAAATTAGGTTTTTATATGTGTATGAATATACACCAGTAAAAGTTTTTATAAAAGCATGACTTCATATTTAGGGAATGTTGAGTGATTATATTTTCTGTCCTCCCTACTATTGTATCTTAAGTGTGAAATGATCCCTTTTTGTTACTAAGAGTTCTCTTTTGTGGAAGCTTCCTTTATTTGGTGTGGGAGCCAATGGTAGTCATGTTTCAGTACTAGGGAAGATAGCAGAAATAAGAAACAACCTCAGATGAATAGGTCTTCTCTAATTTCTATACTGTATAATTTTCCAATTCTGCTCCTAAGCATATGGTTATTAAGTTTGTAAGATAGGACCAGCTGCTGCTACTTCTGGGTTCTGCTATTATGAAATTCAGTTCTTTTGGTGGGGCAAGGATTTAGGAATTCTCTCCCAATTCTAGTAATAGACCTTATACTTTGTGATATTTACAGTGATAACTGACTTTTGTATTTTTTCATGTTATTAATTAAATATGAATAATATCATTTCCCTTAGGAGCCCAAAGAAGAGGAGATGACTGAAGAAGAAAAGGCTGCCCAAAAGGCAAAACCAGTAGCTACTACTCCTATTCCTGGTACTCCATGGTATGTACTTAGCTTAATTTAATGAGTTGTTTTTATTTATTTATTTTTTTTATCATACCTTGTTTGTTACATTGGGGTTGTTTAAACCCCAAATTCAGTTGCTACAAGTGTATTTTTCATTTCATGGTCTATTAATGTTTATTCTTAATAATTATATACTTGAGCCTCTGAGAAATCCTGAATCTGCTGGGGGTTTTTGATTTTGGTACTGAGGATTGAACACACTGAGCAATATCAGCAGCCCTTTTATTTTTTGCTTTGAGACAGGTTCTAAGTTTCCCAGGATGGCCTCAAAACTTGTGATCCTCCTTCCTCAGCCTCCTGAGTCTCTGGGGTTACAGGTGTGTGCCACCACACCTGACCTGTATCTTTCTATATTTGAAATGTTTTAAATTTGCTTATATTTATATACATATTCATTCCCACTTTATAATTACATTTAAAGAACTAAGTAAAGTTATGTCTTTTTGTAATTTTTATAGTTATGTACTTATAGTTTTTATAGTTTAGTTATATCTTTTTATTTTTTTCCTATAGCATCCCAAAGTGTGGATTTTTAAAAATTAATTCCCTGTGGTATTATTCAGTAGGGTCTTCCATTCCTCAAATTTTCTTCAAACTAGCTAGCAGATTTAGAGCTATGTGGCCAGGTTGAGGTTTGCTCTTTTGGCCAAGATTAATTCCCTCAAAATGCATCTAGTTGTCCTTTTTTTGTGATGTTAGCAACCATTGATGATGACAACTAGATGTACTTTGAGGAAGTTAGTGGTTTTCAACCAGGAGTGATTCTCCCCAGTGGACATTTGGCAATGCCGGGGAATATTTTTGGTTGTCACAACTTCAAGAGTATTAATAAGCATCTAGTAATTAGAGGCCAGGATGCTCCTAAACATCCTTCCATGCCCAGGAAAGTTCCCCCTGAGAAATATTTATTTGCCCAAAATGTCAGTAGTGCAAGGTTGAAAAACCCTGGCCTAAATCCTATAAATCATTAAGGACTGAAAGTTGCAATGTATTTCCTTTATTCTCTTTTAGTTTATTAACTGAAATACTTAAGTATTTCTCCTCATCAGTATTGATTACTTGGAACAAACTATACAGGAAAGAAGGGATTTGCCAGTTTACAGAATAATGAGTTAATTTGAGTATTCATAGATTTAACTATATACTATACATTCCTATCCATTCATTCCTATCTATTGAAGTTATCCTTATTGATGATCGACTGTATTATCTTTGGTTTTCTTAAAACTGGCTCCTGAGCATTTTTGTTAAAATTTTGTCTTTTATATCTTCCTTTTCTTTTTTAGATAAGCTGTTCTAGGCTTCTCTTACTATTTCCTGTCTCAGACCTGGAATTGGTTGTTTCTTCAAGGAACCCTGTTTTCTTTTTGTGAGAAGTGGTATTTATAGATCAGAGCATGAAATCTGTTTCTCAGTGGGGATAACATAATTACTCATTTGCATTGCTCATATGATATACAGTATCAGTACCAATACTATCACTTAATATGATTCTTGAAGACAGTTAACTTTTTTTTTCTAGTTATTTTTATGTGTAGGGCATTTCACCCAAATTATTGTGTTTTAAAGATATTTGGCATAGTTGCCTTCTATACGGTTATTTCACTGACTTCAAAAACAAATTATTAAAAAATAATTATGGAAAATATGTATCTGGTTCCAAAGTCACAGTTATGAAAATAGTCTGTATTCAAAGAATATATTCCTGAGTTGTGATTTCTCTCTTTGAATATGTACATGAAAGACCAATAATCAACTCTAAACTCCCTCAGTTTATTTTCAGATATGGGTCTATCCTCAGGTAACTAAAATTTTTAGAGTTTGTATGATTCTTACTTTTCTTCATCTGTTTTTCTTTTCCTTTTCTGGACAGCAGTAATTTATGTATGAGGTCTCTTAGATCTAGTCTTCCTCTAAGCCTCTTAAGATTTATAGTTTTCTTAAAAACTTTTTTTGTCTTAGTTGTAGATGGACCTTTATTTCATTTGTTTATTTTTATGTGTTGCTGAGGATCAAACCCAGTGCCTCACTTGTTAGCAAGCACTCTACCACTGAGCTACAACTGCAGTCCTGTTTCTATAGTTTTGCACTCTGCTTTGAGTTAGTTTCTTATTGTTTTTCTGACCACTGGGTCAGGTCTGGTAGTGACCATCTTATTTTCTCTAGTTCTACCCAGAATGTTATAATTTGGAAAATCTTTTTCTGAAACTTTACAAGTCAGTCTTAGAGTGTTTCTAATGCATTTAAATTTGGTGTTTTGTAATTGTACCTGATCGATCTCCCCCCCCCCCCCCAACTCTCTCTCTCTCTTTCTCTCTCTGGCTTCTGGGCCCCCTTAACCTTAGGTAGGCTGTTACTTTTCTCCTTTGGTTTACTGGGGTATTGTTCTGTTACAGGGCTACAAAAAGACTACTTTGCTGCTAAGGTACCCATTCAACTGTTTTTAGTTTTTATAGGTCAAGGATACTTGACATTCCCATAAATGATAGTTCCTTCCTCCAGAGCATCTACCTACTCTGCAATGTCAGGTTCTTTTCATGGGATTTGCTTTTTGCTGGTTGCTTGCTCAGCCCAGAGAGAAGCCTTCTCTGCATGCGTTCTCCATGTTGGGACCCATGATCCCAAGGTTGCAGTTATTACTATCACTAGATCTTAATAGTTTTTTGGCTCAGAAGAGTCAATTAGTTTGAAATTGGGAATGAAGAAGGAAGGTTGCTATGTTGCATAATTGATTATATGTACGTCTGTAATATCATTGGAAAAGAATGGCTGAGCTAAATTCACAAAAAGCATAAGATATGAAAATTATATGAAGTTAAAAATTGTAGAATTCTGCTAGGTATGGTGGCACATACCTGTATGCCTATAATCCTAGCCACTCCAGAGGCTGAGACAAGAAGCTAACAAGTCCAAAGCCAGCCTCAGCAACTTAGTAAGACCCTGTCTCAAAATAAAATTAGAAAGGGCTGGGAATGTGGCTCAATGAAGCACCCCAGAGTTAAATTTCTGATACAAAAAAAAGTATGTTGTAGAATTTTACCTTCATCCAACCACCACATTAATAGAAGGTTTGTACATACATCTTCTAGATCTTTTGTTGTATTATTTTATGAATAGGTGTATAGGATATGTGCGTGGTATACGTGTGCATCATGAAATATTTCTAAAATGTATATTCCTCTGTTTTTTATTAAATATGTAAATCTTTTTATAACGGCATAGTTTTTCTGTTGTATGAAAATGCATGATTTTCCTACAAATGGATGGTTAGATTGCTTTCCTTGTTTTGTTTTGATCCTGGAGTTACAAAGGATGTCTTTATAAATATTTGTGAATACATTCAAGTTATTTCTGTTGGATTGATTCCGAGAAGTGAAATTGTTGAATTAAGTGATAATAATTATTTAAACTTTTGGAGAATATTGCTAAATAGAACTTATAGGGTTTTGGACAGGGTTTGGGTGAAGGAGTTACAATTCTGCAAATTACTTTTCCAACTAACATCCTGAGATTACCAGTTTTCCCTCACACTGGTGTATTTATATCATATTCCTTTTAAATCTGTGATTTTGGAATGCTGGTGTGGTTGAAACTTTTTTATATTGGCTGTGTGGTTGCTTTTGCATAGTTTTTGTTCTTTTTTTTTTAAATGGACTTGCTTTTTTTAAAAAAAAAAACAATATGTGGTAGCTTTTTGTGTATACTCCTTTGACTTTTACATGTGTTTTAGTTTCTCTCACTGTGTTGATTTTTGCTTTGCTATCTTGTCCCGTATACGTTTTATATTTTGGGAGTAGGAGGTAGCTTTAGTGGTATAGTGCTTGCCTAGCATACACAAGGCCCTAGGTTCAATCCCCAGCACCACACACACTTTTTGTAAGGTCAAATTGGTGTCTTTATTTATAGCTTTTAGATTTGGTGTCTGTCTTAGGAAGTATCCTTACTGCACCCCCAAATACAGGCATATGTTACTAGTGCTTTTGCAGTCCATCTGAATGTATGAAAGATAATGATTGTTCAAATGAATTATTTTCCAGGTTATTAATGAAGGAAGTGTAATTTGAATTCCCTACTTTCTAATTTCATTTTTCTCATAAAATAGATGAAGTGCTAACTTTAAGCATTTTAAATAGATCTTTTTGTCTATTGATATTTTTAAATGTTGCTTTTCAGATTTTTGTTTCTTGGAGATAAGTTAAGGAAGTAAGTGTAAAATTTGAAGTCTCCTGGTTCCTTACCTGTACTGGAATTTCCTTCCTGGTATTTCATGACCTTTGTTTGACAATTTTGTGAAAATAATTTTGTATTCTCTTGGATAAACTTCAGTTGGGTAAACTTCAATTTCTGGTTCTAAGACTTTTTAATGTTTTTTGAGAAATATTTTTATTTAGTTGCTTATTTCTTTGCAATACTGGGGATCAAGCCTGGGGTTTTGTGCATGCTAGGCAAGCACTCCACCACTGAGCCATACCTTTAGCTCCTATTATTCCAATTTATATTCATATTTGTGATTTTTTTCTTAGCATTTGTCTCCTTTGCTAATACATAAAGGTCTACAGAATCAAGGACTGTTGCCTAAAAGGTCTTGAATTTAGTTTAAAGCACAGTGCCTGGTATATGCGAAGTACTCAGCTATTTGTTGAACAAACAAATCTTTTTTTTTTTTTTTTTTTTTTTTTTCAGTATTAGTGATTGAACCCTGGGACTCACATGTGCTAGGCATGTACCTACCACTGAGCTACAACCCCAGCCATTTTTTAAATTTTGAGATAGGATCTTGCTAAGTTGAACTTTGAATCCTCCTGCCTCCATCTCCTAAATAGCTGAAAGAAATTCTAGACCAGGAGGCATCAGGACTGAATCCCTGCACTCCATGTGGCCTTGTCTGTAGATAACCTACCCAGTAAATCAGGGGAATCCAGACGACAAAGCCTGGTTGAGGAAGCAGCCAGCACAACAACTAGGAGAGTGGTATCAGAACATGAGTGTCTTATTTTCACAGCTAAAAGATGGTATTGTGGGCACCATGTGGACAAAGGAAGCTACTCCCTTTTCTTTCAAGGCATAAACTCCTGTTTCTCACTTTTGATAAATGTTTTTTAAAGAACATAAATTGTAATTTTTTACACTGGTTATTAAGATCGTGCAACAGTTTCAGCTTTTAGTAGTTCTGTACTATTGCATATAATAATGACTACCTGTATTTGCCATGCCTTATCTGTAGTCTATGTTGGTTTTAACTTGACAAAAAAAAAAAATTATTATTATTTTTTTGTACTGAGGATTGAACCCTAGGCTGCTGTACCACTGGGCCACATCCCCAGCCCCTTTCATTTTTTATTTTGAGACAGAGTCTTGCTAAGTTGGTTAGGGTCTCAGCTAAATTGCTGAGACTGATCTTGAACTTTAATCCAACTGCCTCAGACTCCCAAGTTGCTGGGATTACAGGTGTGCACCAGCATGCCCAGCTTAATTTAACTATTTTATCTCTGAATTTAAGTCAATTTTGTGTTTACTAAGAGTGGCATATAATTTTTTCTTTCCTGCTGTGCTTCTACAGTTTTTGTTTGTTTCTATAGTGTTCTCCCAGTATTTTATTATGACAAATTTGATACCTAGAGAAACATTTAAATAATTCTAAGTATAAATGTATGAACTGTCTAGATTCTGTAAATTAACATTTTACCACATTTGCTTAATCACTTATCTGTCCATCTCTCAGTACAGCTCAGTCTTGTTTTATTGTTGCATTGAAAGTTGTAGACATTAGTATGTTTCACTCCTATGTACTTTATCATTCATATTACTCTTTTAGGGTAGTTTTATGTGAGACGAATTCTTTGTTGTTTCTTGGTTAATTCTGAACTGTCTGACATCTCTATATACACATATATGAACCCTGCTGGAGATTTGATTGAGATTGCACTGAATCTTTAGAAAATTTAGAGAGAATTGACATTGTAACAGTATTATCTCTACCACTTTTCATGAACATGATTTCTTTCCATTTATTTAGGTCTTTAATATCTCTTAGTGTTATGATTTAGATATGGTATGTTCCCCAGTAACCTTGTGTGATAGCCAAAGTAGCAATGTTCAGAGGAGAAATGGCTAGATTATGAGTGCTATAACCTAATCAGTAGATTAATTAATTCAATAGATTAACAATATGAAAAAACTACTATACTGGGTGGTAGCTGTAGACAGGTAGATGTGACTGGAGGAAGTAGGAGTTTTTATTTTATTCCTGGTCCCTCAATCTTGCTCTCTACTTCCCGGTACTATGAGCTGAACAGCTTTTCTCTGCTTCACCTTTCTGCCATGATGTTCTTCTCCATCTTGGGGCCCAGAACAATGAAGTCAGCCCACCGTAGAATGAGACCTCCGAACCCAAACTAAACTTTATTACTCTGAGTTGTTCTTCTGGATATTTTGATGTCAGTAACAGAAAGCTGACTAACATACTTTAGCATTGTTTGGTGTAGAATTGAACATAATTGGCTAGATTTAGTCCTAGGTATTATGTTATCTGATGCTGTTGCAAATTAGATTTTTTTAAAAAAGCATTCATTTTCTACTTGTTTGCTATTTGTATATAAGAATGGAATTAATTTTTATGTATTAACTTTGTATCCCAGAACATTGCTAATTCATTTCTTATAGTAGTTTTTCAGATTCCCTGGAATTATCCATGTAAACAACCATCATTTACAAATAGAAGTGTTTATTTCTTCTTTTCTGATCTTTTGTCATTTTTTTCTGAATTTCTTATTGCCATAATCTTTAGTACAGTGCTAATTATATAGAATAGGTTAAAGCAGGTGTACTTGTTCCCTATATCAATGGTACAGTTTAATCTTTTTCACCAGTTACAATATTAGCTGTAAGCTTTTCATAGTTTCCTTTATGAGATTGAAGATGTTCCCTGCCTTTCCTAGTTTGCTTGTGTGTATGTGTGTGTTTTAATCAGCTATCCAAATCCATTGATCAGTTTTTCATTCTTTTAATCTAGGGAATTATACTGGCTTTTGAATGTTAAACTGTTTTTGCATTTCTGGGATAAATGTTATTTGTCATGGTACCTTTTCTTTTTTTTTTTTTTGTGGTGCTGGGGATTTGAAACCAGGGCCTTGTGCTTACAAGGCAAGCACTCTGCCAAGTTAGCTATATCCCCAGCCCCTGGTACTTTTCCTTTTAATGTATTGTTGCATTTGGATTTACTTTATCAGTTTTTTTTTTTTTTCATATAGTGAGTTCTTAAGTCATTGGTAAAGTTTCTTTTTCTTTTGTAATGTAACTATTAAAAGCCCTAAGTTTCCTTGTGTCCTGCAAATTATGATATGGTATATTTTTCTGCCATTCAGTCCATACTTTAAATTCTGCTTTTTGATTTTGTCTTTGACTCCTGAATTATTTAGAAGTCTTTTATTTCATTTCCAGATAGGGTTTTTTCTAGATATCTTATTTAAATTATTAATTTAATTGTCCTGCAGGCAGATAGTATACATTGTATGATTCGATTACTACTATGTATGTCTTCTATTTGAATACTGTTTGTTTTGAGCCGTGTTGGTCTATTGCTGAGAGAATGGTGTTGATGTACTATAATTGTAGAATTGTTTATTTCTCGTGAATTTGGTCTATTTTTATTCATTTTGAACTATTATAGACATGCACATTTTATAATTATTATGTCTTCCTGATGAATAATTGTCCTTTTTATTATTAGGAAATTAACCTCTTTATTTTTCATTATTCAGTTTGTCTTAAAGTTTCTCTTTTTTAAAAAACAGCAATTGCTGCCTTTTATTCTTTGTTTGCATGGTGTATCTTTTTCTTTTAGCTTTTCTATGGCTTTGTATTTAAAGTGTGTTTCTTATAGATTTTCTTTTTTTATATTTTTTAATGTTCTAATTAGTTATATGTGACAGTAGAATGCATATGACATATAGAATCCATAGACTCCACATTTTGACATATTATACATAAATGGAGTGTAATTTCTCATTCTTCTTCTTGTACACAATAAAGTGTTTACACAGGTCATGGAATCATATATGCACAAGGGTAATAAAGTCCAATTCATTCTATCATTCTTACCCTCATACCCCCACCCTTCCCTTTATTCCCCTCTGTCTAGTCCAAATTACCTCTGTCCCTCTCACTCACACACAATTATGAATTAGCATCTAAATATGAGAGAAAACATTCGGCCTTTGGTTCTTTGGAATTGATTTATTTGACTTAGCGTAATATTCTCCAGTTCCATCCATTTACCAACAGATGCCATAATTTCATTCTTCTTTAAGGCTGAGTAGTATTCCATTGTGTATATATACCACATTTTCTTTATCCATTCATCTGTTGAAGGGCACCTAGGTTGGTTCCATAGTTTAGCTATTGTGAATTGAGTTGCTGTGAACATTGTGGCCGTCACTGTAGTGTGCTGATTTTAAGTCCTTTGCGTATCAACCTCTAGGAGTGGGATGACTGGGTCAAATATTGGTTCCATTCTAAGTTTTTTGAGAAATCTCTATACTGCTTTCCATAGTGGTTTCACCAGTTTGCCATCCAACCAGCAATGTATGCTTTTACAGACTTTAATATAGCTTTTGAGTGTGAGTATCTTACATTTTATCTATTGTCAGTTCTTGCTTTTTAATTGGAGTGTTGAGAGACTTAATATTTAATGTAATTTTTGGTATGGTTGGATTTAACCATACTGTTATTTTCTGTTTGTCTTTTCTGTTTTTATGTTCTATTTCTGTTGATTTATTTGCATTTGTTTAGTGTTTAATTAATCTTTTGCATTTTTGGTGAAACCTCTTTGCATTTTTGTGTTGCTTGCTGGTTTAGGAATTGTAATATACATACCTAACCTCCACAGTCTATTTAGAGTTAATATTGTACCATGTCCCATAAAATATGGAAACCTTGTTATCAGGTCCTTTTCTTAACCTATATCCACTGACCTTAGTTGTATGTATCAAACATATATGACTTACATGGATGAAAACCCAACCACAAAACATTTTAAAGAATGTAAGAGGGAAAAATCATTTGTATTTACCATTTTTGTTGTTTTTCTTTTTTTTTTGTTAAAGATACAGGTTTTCCTTTTATGTCATTTCCTTTCAGCACAAACAACTTTTGTCAAACAGGTCTTCTGGAAATGATATCTCTTAGATTCTCTTCATCTGAGAGTATCTTGTTTGCCCTGCCTGTAAAGGATGTTTTTTGCTGGATGTTGAGTTCTGGTTGGTAATTTTTCATTCCAGAACTTTAAAGATGTTTTAGTGTATTCTGGCCCTGGGTTTTTTTTTTTTTTTTTTTTTTTTTTGGCGGTGCTGGGGATTTGAACCCAGGGCCTTGTGCTTATGAGGCAAGCACTTTACCAACTGAGCTACATCCCCAGCCCCTGGCCCTGGGTTTTTGATAAGAAAGCCATGATCATTGGGATAATTTCCTAATTTGTATTATTTGTGCTATTTTTCCCCAAAACCTTATTGTGATTGAGATTTGATTATCTTGTGTCTAGTACTGGTTTTCTTTCTTCCAGTCTTTTTAATTTTTTATTTGTTCTTTTTAGTTATTCATGTCAGTAGAATATATTTTGACATTTACATACATGGAGTACAACTTCCCATTCTTTTGGTTGTACACAATGTGTAGTTACTCTGGTTGTGTATTCATGAATGAATATAGTATAGTAACGTAGGACTGGTTTTCTTCCAAGTTTATCCTATATGGGATTTGCTAAGCTTCTTTAATATATAATTTATGTCTTTTACCAAATTGGGAGATATTTCTAGCTATTGTGTCTTCAGAAGTTTTTGGTTTTGTACCAAAAACTTTGTACCTATTTTTTTCTCCTGTTTTTATGCGATCCAGTGACATATTAGACATTTTATTACAATCCCATAGTTTCCTGAAATTCTTTTTATTCTTTTCTGTCCCTCTCTGCTCTTCTGGAGGACTAATCATTGATCTGTCTTCTAGTTGTAGGTTTACTGTTATCTCCATTCTGCCCTTGAGCCAAACCAGTAAAATTTAATTTCCATTATATTTTATTTCTATAATTTTCATTTGATTCTTTTTTACAACTTCTGTTTCTCCATTTAGAACTCTTTTTTTGTCATTCATTTCAGGCATAATGTCTTTTCTTTGTCAGAAATTCTAGTTGTTATTGTTGCCTTAGAGTCTTTGACTGTTTCAGCATCTAGTCATTTTAGGCTTGACAGCTGTTGATTAACTTTTGATTATCTGGTCAAAAGATACGGTTTTTATTGGACATCTAGCTGCCTGGTCCACCTAAGGACCACTGTTAGATGGGGAACTTGTGAAGGGGGAGAAGTGGAATATGTATTCCCTTGCTTGCTTCTTAAAATTTTGACTCATATACTTTTGTCTGTTTATTTTTTTTTATAAAAACCTTAGATTCCTACCAGGTGTAGTGCACATCTGTTATACCTGCTACTCAGAAGGATTGCAAGTTTGATAGCAGCTTGGGCAATTTAACAAACCTTATCTCAAAAAATTCAGAAGGCTGGAGATGGGGCTTAGTAGTAGAGGGCCCCTGGGTTCAATCCCTGGTACTACAAAACAAACAGCAATAAGAGCCAACTTCAGAGACTTCTCACATACTTATTATTTCTCTTTTGTCTTAAGTTCTTTACTTATAAAACAGGAACCAGTGTGCTATGGTGATCTATGGGGCTCTAGTACAGTTGGTACTTCCCTTTTAGTTTTTATACTAGATATAATCATTTCTTCATAGAAGGTTGCATGTGTAATTTTGGTTTATTATTAAATAATAAATAACAATAAGAAATATTAAGAGCTATCATGTAATTGATGGGGTGCTATAGTCTGTTCTTTAAGTTGTACAACTGCTTACTAGCATTATTTGTTGCCATTAAACTCATTCTTTGTGATGGTTTAAAATTTAGTACTCTCAAATTGAGTGCCAAATCAAATTCCTACGCATTCTGAGTACAAATTGTTTTGCTTTTCTTGTTTTGTTTTTTCAGTATATTGCACTGCTGTTTTTACTTTAGTCAGTCAGCTCTTTTCTGTTTTAAAGGTCTTGTTTGGTTCTCTATAAATAACTGTTAGTAAGAGGAACATATCCTTGCTCTCTCCCTTTTGACAGGTTGAAATGAAAAGACCTAGGTATAGAATATGTTCTTTAACATAAGAAAATGATATTTTGAATCCATTTCTTAGGTGTGTGGTTTGGACTGGAGATGAACGGGTCTTTTTTTATAATCCCACCACTCGTCTTTCTATGTGGGACCGACCTGATGATTTGATTGGAAGGGCAGATGTTGACAAAATTATTCAAGAACCCCCTCATAAAAAAGGATTGGAAGACATGAAGAAACTAAGTAAGTTTCAAATTAGGAATTTCTCCTCTAATTTTAATTTTTTTAAATATTTTGATAGAAAGTATGAAGGCAATTTAGGAATATTTAATCTTTAAAAATAGATTGATATTCTGCTTTGAGTACTGTAATGAAGATATAAAAAACAGAATTTGAATAAGATTGTGTTTTGTAAAATATGTTTTTTAGCTTGTTTTGGTCAAGATTTTCATTCAGTTCAAGATAGATATGCTGGAGCTGTTGTTGCTTGCTTTATGCTCATTGCTACTACTGAAGCACTCCTTAATGAGCCTTTTGGCACTTTTTGGGCTCTGTGATATATATATTTTTTGCAATAATCAAAAACTGCAGTTTTTAAATATTTTGTTGATTAAGATTTTCTTGTTTTAAACATTGAGACAGCATTTCAATACATATACAAATATTTATGTACAAATAATTATGTAATTTTCATTGTGTGTTTGTTGTGTATTTCTTACTGGCAGTTTGCCTGTATTGCTATTATTGTTTTTATAGACTCTCCTTAACCCCATGTAGTGTAGAAGCACAAAAATCATTTAATTCTATTAATAAAACAAATCTTAATATGTCTTTCTAATGATTGAGAAGTTTTCATCGATTAGTATGAATGTAGTCCTGACATTTTCTGTTTATGAGTAATTTCCCAATCAGTGCAACTTTGTCTATCTAGTACTGAAGGTATTAGGCACCTGTTTTGTCCCCTTTAGCAATATTTGCTTCATAGGTATGATAGTAATATTCTATGACCATAGTATTAAATGAAGCCAAGGAAGAATGTGACTTGCTTTTGTTTTTTGTGAGTCTGTTTCAAATATTTGATTCATTTAGTTGATATGCATTAATATGCATCATAAAAATATACTATAAGTCCAGAATCAGGAAAATTTTATGTATTTGTAAAACTAAGCATCGAACAAGAAAATTTTCAATCTGAATTGAAAATTGAAAGGGAGGATAAAGAGAAGCATTGCTTTTAATGCTTTATTACAAAAATGGGTATTAAGAAGTGGATATTTTATGCAAATAATGATTTTTTAAAAGAAATGGTTGTGAAATATATGGATTTAATTGTTCATAACACTATTTGAAATGTTTTTGCCAGGACACCCGACCCCAACAATGCTGTCCATCCAAAAGTGGCAATTCTCTATGAGTGCAAGTGAGTGAAATACCTATAAATTACAGGTTATTTTTAGTGCTTTTAAAGCAAATGTTCTGGTAGTGATTAGCAGGATTTATGCCTATATAATTCAGTGATTGCATGCTTATTTTTATTCAAAGTTTTGATTAAATTTTCTCTTATAGTTAAAGAAGAACAAGAATTAATGGAAGAAATTAATGAAGATGAGCCTGTCAAAGCAAAAAAACGGAAGTAAGTAATATATATAGTTTGTGCAATTCCAGATATTTACATTTTAACATTGATTAGGTTATCAGTTTGTGATTGGAAGTCACAAGGTAATATTTGTGTTAACAGGAGGCAGAAGTCATGTTGCTCTCTTAGACCTCATATTAAATAGCTGTGTTTTATAATACAGAAATTGTATTCTTTCTATTGCTAGACTTGGAGAAGATTTGGTTATTTCAATATGTATTATGATACCAAATGGCATTTTAGAAATTGATTATTCTTTACAAAAATTCACTAGATCTAAATTTTGTTAAAAAGGTTTTGCCATATAGACCCCGGGAAAAGTCATTCTAGAGATTTCATAAAAATAGACACAGACTTCTCTCTCTTTATATACTTAACTTGTGACATACCAAATCCTGAGTCTGGTCATTATTACCTGTTATGAAGTAGGCCCATGAACTTAGAAAGTACTCAGAGAAAGAGATTGCTAGAAATAGAAGAATTAGCTGGGCCAGTACTCTAGAATTTAGTGAAATATGAATGTTACTTATTATGTGGGGGTGGAAGGTTGGAATAGAGGGTGTGTGTGTTGTGGGAATGGGACCATTATTTAGCAGCAAAAAGGAAAGCTTGGAGACATTATTAGGGACTGGATAATTATAGTCCTAATCGGAAAAGGACAGATTGAATGCAGCCAAACTATGGCAAGGAAACGAGTATAATAATCCCTGTCAAGGGTGGTTCTTTTTTAAAAAAAAAAAATCATTATTGGCAATAGTATTAAAGAAATTAAGATATTAAAGAGAATCACTTGTAATTTGTCACCTTGACACAGTTAGTTTCATTTTTACAACTAACTTTTTAGTTTTTGACCAAATGTTATCAGTTATTAACCAATTTAGTATTCTTTTTTAAAAAAATTTCTAGAATAAGACACTTGTTTTCTACATTATTATAAATGACTGTATTCATTCTGTTTATGTACCATAATTTTGGATGTTTCTATGATGTTAAACTTTTTAGGTTGTTTTTAATTGTTTGTTCTTATAGACAACTCTGTAAGGTTTTTAACTGCTTTTATCAGGAGAATGTCAAAGAAGTCCTTTATGTGGATTGCCCGAGCTTCTCTATTTAGGTACAAAGCTAAAAGCCTATTTTTCCTGGCTTAGTTTTTCTTTTATTTCTTTTATTGAGATAGATAGTGATAGTTTGTATTGTGACATTTTTATTTAATATAATTCTATAAATTATATTAGTTAATATATTTCTTGGATGTCTAAACTTTAACTATTTAAATACTTCTTAAATAAATTATTTTAAGAGGGTATATTGTTTGGCAAATTGCTTTTACCTGTTTGTTTTGTGCATATCTTAGGTCACAGACTATCTCGCTAAGTTCCTGCAGGTCATGGACTGTGTCTTCTATTTTGATTCATTTCCTAAGTTGCTAATTACCTCTCACATTTATGGGTTAGCCTTAGTTCCATTTAAATTTCCTGGGCTACCTATGGTTTCCTATATAGCATGCTTTTGAATTACCAGATTTCTGTAGGGAAAATAAGTCGATTTTGTTAATGCTATATACTTAGCAGATCATATTTTAAAAAAGAAGATCTGTTCAAATACACCTGAGTTATTGAATTTCTTTTTGGGTTATTTACATGAATAGGCCTTTTTCATAGTAATATGTGTTGAGAGGTGACTTGATTTCATGTTTACAATTTTGCTTGAGTACCACATGAGCAACAGGCCTACCCTTAGTCCTGAGGTACATTTTTGGAGGAACGAGAAGTAGTTTAAAAAGTCACTGATGAGCAGTTCTAATTCCTACTACTACTACCTAACTACTCCTGGGCCCATGTTGCTCTCTGGGACCTGTCCTTCATCTTAAATCTCAACTTATCACCCAGAAAGTGAGTAATAAAAATGTCAGGTAGGTAAGGTATATATCTCACATATCCACTTGGCCAAGTTTGCAGATATTTTATTTTTAAAATAAATATTTGAGATTACTAAGACTTAATGCCAGTTTTTATTGGATTTTAAATGTTATGAATTTATAACAAAACATTTTGGAGAATACCATTTTTTCTATATCATTTCAAGAACTAAAACAATTACATTCTGTGCTGTTTGATTCTAACACATAGTTTTACAATCTATGCTATATACATTTTTTTCCCCCTAGTAGATAGTTCACTTTCTATATCAACTAGTGTCAGGGAGAGACAGCACATTAAAGGTATATATATTTTCCTAACAATACATCATTGTAACATCATTAGAAACTCGGTAATTTTATTACTATTAGAATAAAAGTTGTTTATCCCTTGGAATTCCTTTGAAACCCTTAATATAACTTGTTTTTGCCAAAAATATGCTGCTCAGTAGTGAGTCTTGAAAATTCCATTGATTTTAAAATTTTAATATGATTTTTTAAAATATTTTGTCAGTTGATGCCTTATGTTTTATTTTTCATAGGCGAGACGATAATAAAGACATTGATTCAGAGAAAGAAGCTGCCATGGAAGCTGAAATTAAAGCTGCCCGAGAAAGGGCCATTGTCCCTCTGGAGGCACGAATGAAGCAGTTCAAGGACATGCTGCTAGAGAGAGGGGTCAGAAAACAATCTTTGGGGGAGATATTTCTGTTTTGTATAAGTAATATAAATATGTCTTGCTAAAAGGTCAAATCTAAGGTTAGTGCTCATGTTGTAGGGGGGGGATTAAGGGAACCCTATCAACTTAATGTGTACCTTTTTTTTGAAACAGCCTTTTCCTTGGCTAATTATATCATATTTCACTAAATCCCATTTTACTGTCCTTTTAAGTACAAATAACATTTAACATTTGTTGGGTCATTTAATTTTGGTGAGTAATATATACGAGTATTAACATTACAGAATGGCGGACTACTTCGGATAGGTAAGGTATACATGATTCTTCCTTTAATATCTTCAGAGTGGCTTTTGGTGAAAGGAGAACTGATATTTTTTGATATTTTTAGAAACTTAATTGAGAAAGAAATTCAATGTTCGGGTTATATTCACAGATTTATTTGAATGAGTATGACTGTTCAATTTTAAATCACAACATTGTTCACAAGATTGGAGATAGTATGGGAAATCAAAATGCAAATCCTCAAGGCCTTTTCTGATGTACTGATTTTTTAAATGTCACACAGTAGTGGTTGTTTTAATGAGTAATTAAGTGTGTGTTATTTCTATATAATATAGAAATGTTCAGAGCCAATTAGTGTGGAAATTTGCTATTGCTAGCCTCCCACTGTTTTTCATTTATTAGTGATGGAAACTTCAGTTTGGTTTTTATGTCTCCTTTATAAACAGATGTCCTGTAGATTTCAAGCAAAATTTTGACCTTTATGTTTTTAGAGCAAATTTAATGATGAGGCAATACATTTTTTATTTTAAAGGTGTCTGCTTTTTCAACATGGGAGAAAGAGTTGCACAAGATAGTTTTTGATCCTCGGTACTTACTTCTCAATCCTAAAGAAAGAAAACAGGTAAAAGGAAAATAACATTATAAGAAAAGTATATATCATTTGACAGCATAGGATTTTTTCCTAACAATACTTTAAAAATAGTTTTTCATCTTAGTACACAGTCATTTATGGGTCTTTCTATAGACTTTTCTGTGTCAGAAATACTTGGATAATTTTACCCTTATGGACAGGATTGTTATTCTTTAAACATTTTTCGTTCTTATGGCATATACACAGTAAGGTTATGTGTAAGATGGTTTTAAAATTTATTACAAGTGCTTTTATTTATTTGCTTTTTATTGGGCAAAATATGCAAATTTGGAGGAAAATGGCAAAATAAAGATGAGTAAAATGGGGGGAAAACTCATATATATTCTAAGCCAGTAGGTAGACCACCGACTGGTGAACATTTTGGTTTTTATTCTTCTTGACCAATATGTATATGTTATATGTATGTATGTGTGTTGTTCATAGATAGTACTCAAAGGCATAAGCTTGTGTCTCATACACACAACATACACAAAGTTCACATCTAAGTAGCATCTATTAAACTGTTTTCATCCTTAGAGAAATGATGACCACTTCAGGGTGTCTGCTGAACCAGTTACCTTATTACTGATCATCCATTTTATTACCATGATGATTTAGTGAAACATATCACCTCATGGTGATGGCTTTTTTCTTTAAAGAATTGTACACTTCCAATTTATGTAATTATTGAATTGTCAGAATCATTCTGACACAGATCTGTGAAATGGTAAGTATTTGAGCCACTTACTATAGTGCCATTGAGCTATGAAATTTTTTTTGGTAACAGCATTCATCTTTAATATTTATAATGTAATGATTAGAAAATTCACACAGATGGTATGATTTTGCATGTAAACCTAATAATGAACTTTAATGAATAGAGAAAATTTATAGTGTGCCAGACATACATTGTAGTACTTGTAATAGAAAGACATGACTTTCCAAATAAATTTGCATCTGTGTTTCAAGTTTGGTAGCCATTTTTGGGTTTTAATCATGTTCGTATATGATCATGTCATTTTCCTGTCAGTTGATGGCCCTATCAAAACCTATAAATCAACCTTGATTCTTTATTTTTCCCATTTCCATTATATCATCAAACTACCTTCAAAACATTTCCTAAATCTGACTGGCTATTCACAGTTTTCCTTACCAACATCCTAATCCAAGCCACTATGACCAACTCTTTATTTAATTATTTAATTATGACCAACTCTTTTATTTAATCGTTATTATTATTATTTTTTTTTTTTTGCAGGGGTTGGGGTTGGGGCAGCTTGTACCTGGGATTGAACTCAAGGGCACTCAACCACTCAGCCCCAGCCCCGCCCTATTTTGTATTTTATTTAGAGACAGCGTCTCACTGAGTTGCTTAGCACCTGGCTTTTGCTGAGGTTGGCTTTGAATTCTCCATGCTCCTGCCTCAGCCTCCTGAGCCACTGGGATTACAGGCGTGTGCCACCATGCCCAGCACTACAACCAACTCTTATAATTTGTGTAGCCCATAATGGATGTTCCTACTTTCATTTTTGCTCCTCTTAGTGAAGTTCTTTTTCCACACAGCAGCCAGACTAGTTTTAAAGTTTAAGTGATATCAGATGTAGTCAATGTTCCCTTGTTTAAAACTCTTGTTTCCCACTTCATGTGGGATAAAACTGAAATTCTTCTTGTCTTACTACATTTTATATATACTCAGTCCTATACGTTCATTGTAGCCACACTAACCTTGATATTCCTTAAATAAGTCAGGCATATTCTGATATTTGCTATTTCCTCTGCCTGGAATGTTCTTCCTTCAGGTATTAGCATAGTCAGCTCCATCATTTCATTCACATACTTGTCTGAGTGCCTTCTGATCAGTCTGTAGGTATTATCTCTGCCTTTATTTTCTGCTTATTTAGCACGCAGTTCTAATTTTCTAAAATTACATCATTTATCATGTATCTCCTCCTACCATAATAAAGGCTGGAACTTTGCTTTTTCCATTGTTCTGTGTGTATTTTCTGAATCACTGCCTAATCTAAGTATCCCAAAAGTCTTATTTTAAATATTTTGTGACTTATTCTTCATGGCCCTGAATTTTATAATTTCTATTTGAATGAAATCATTAGTAATATATGAGAACTGAAATTCTTGACCTGTTTTGGAAGCAAGTGATTATTTCCATAATAGAACTATACTTAAAAAGAGAAGTATAATTCTATTTTTTAAAAAATATTGTTAGTTATAGATGGACACAATACCTTTATTTATTCTTTCTCGTATGGTGCTGAGGATGGAACCCAGTGCCTTATCTGTGCTAAGCAAGCACTCTCCAACTGAACCACAACCCTAGCCCTGTAATTCTGTTTTAAATATAGTAAAGGTTCTTTTGCCTGGTAGACTTTTTTTTCTTAAAACTGTATTGTAAGTCTGAGAGGAAGAAGTTAATATTTGCCATTAATGTATACATATTTGCATGAAAGTATAAAATCAAGGAGAACACAAAAAAGGTGCTAAGTTAACCATTTGTACTTTGTAATTTCATGTCTGAAATTTGTGTGTTGATGTAAAAACAATTTCATTTCAAATGCTTCATAATCTAAAATGGCATGTCTTTCAGTTGTCTTTTTCTAGTTATTTGTAGATTTTCACATAGTTTGCATTATCATTAAAGATATTTTATATAATTTTAATTATTTTAGCATAAAACTTTATTCTTTAATCTTATTTTGAATAAAAGGTCATTTAAGGGAGTAGAAATATTTTTATCTGTTAGGTTAAACTTTTAAATGAATAGCATTTTTCAAAAAAATCAGACTGTTTTCATGTAGAATTTTAGGTTGTGGCATAGAAAGTAGTTACACTAGCATTTTAAAATGAGTGGCCTCATATCAATAGACATTTTTAATATACTGTATGCTATTCACAGCTTTTTTTTTTTTTTTATGGGCATAAACCAAAATACATTAAATTGCCATACCATCTAGTCTTTAAAGGTATATCTAGTGGTTAGCAGTCAGAGATACTGCTAAATATTTACCCCAAAATGTTAATAGTGCCAAGGTTGAAAAGTCTACTGTGGGATGATTTAGGCTGGTTTGTTGAGAGTCCCTTGGAGCAACTTTATCTAGTTTGATTCTTGATAAGTAGTATCTCAGTGGAAGGATACAACCAAGTCTTGTTGCTTTGGTTCTAAGAGAACTTTCTTAATATTTGGTATATATTAAGAGAATCCCCACATTTTGAGTCTGGTGTGCCTCATTCCAAATTCATGAACCCTCAGTCCAGAGATAATTTTGTTTTAAATTGTAGAACTGGGGCCAAGAGGTTTTTAATGGAAAGGGTCAGATAATTAATATTTTAGGCTTTGTGGGCCATACTGCCTCTGTCACAACTCTGTATCTGCTATTTTAGTGTGAGGGCAGCCGTAAGTAACATGTAAGGGAGTGAAACATGACTATTCAAATAAAGGCTTTATATATGGACCCTGAAATATGAATTTACTCTTCATGCGCCATGAAATTCTTTTTTCTAAAAATCTTTAAAATGTAAAAACTGTTTTTGAACTGTACAAAAACAATCTGCCACCTAGAATTTGCCACCCTTTGCTTTGGAGAATAGTATTTACCTTTTATTGGAGCTTAAGAGCTACACTGTCCAGAAACTAAAAAGCTGGTGAGGAGATCTAGCAGTTTAATAGCTTCTTAAACAGGTTTTCATCGGATCCTCTTTGTTGTAGCTCTATCACACCCACACTTACATAAATGTCCGGTGCTGTCATTTTCTGAGCTATTTGAGGATTCTGTGTAATAATTAAATAAATTCCTTCTTTGTTTTCCTGATGTCTGGCTCATGCCCAGCTCTCATGTCTTATATCCTTTACCATTTGTTCATTTGCTTTGCAACTTCCCAAATGGCTCTTTCTCATTTTCCTGCCTTTGATGGTTTATGACTTTAAGAAGAAATAAATTCCTCAACTCTAATTTTATTAGGATTTGAAGAAAGTGGAAATCGTATGTATAGTTCATCATCTTGATTGTGCTTTGTATATTTGTTTGTTCATTTATTTTGAGATGGGGTCTGGCTATGTTGTCCAGGTTCTTGAATTCGTGATCTTCACACCTTAGCCTCCCAAGTAATTGACGGTACATTATATAATAGTTGTAAAGCATGATTATATTTTGGTGAAAATAGTTTAAAGAGAAACATTGAAATAAAATTAAGCTATAGGTTCCATGTTGTTGATTTTTGTTTTTCTGGAAGATATTAGGAGGACTATGATTTCTCTTAACATTTCTAAAATTACTTGAAATTACAATACGTAATCAGGGGGAATATTCCAAAATTAAATAGATTTTTAGTTTTTCTTTTTCTCTTTTATTCTGGATACCTAAGCAGAGAGTGGTATGCTTATTGTATTTCATTGAATCTTTTAAAGTGATCACAATTTGTACTATAGATAATCTGCTTTTAGCTCTCTATATTTTTTTTCTATTACAGTTTGGACAAAGACTTTTTTGATAGTTGAATTACCTATATGAAAGACTGACTTGTCAAATTGGTGTATTTTTGTGATAGGTGTTTGATCAGTATGTAAAGACCAGGGCAGAGGAGGAACGCAGGGAAAAGAAAAACAAAATAATGCAAGCCAAGGAAGATTTCAAAAAAATGATGGAAGAAGCAAAGTTTAATCCAAGGTATGTGATTCGTTACTGTCAAATAACAAAAGATGTTTCTCCTAAAATCAGTTTAAAAATATATCTCATCTTTTGGATATTTGGACATGAAAAGCTGTGTTTGATTGGTTTCTGCCTTAGTCTTGTTCTGATCTTTTTTCTTAAAGTGTTTCCTTTAGTCAGGAATAGTGGCACTTGAGTGTAATCCTAGTGGCTCAGGAGGCTGAGGGAGGAGGATCACCAGTTCAACTTAGCGAGGCCCTGTCTCAAAAATAAAAAGGCTGGGATGTGGCTTAGTGGTTGAGTGCCCCTCAGTTCAATCCTGGGCACAAAAAGAAAGAACAAAAAGAAGTATACTTTAGAGAACCCTATAGATAATATAAGAAGGTTACCTTTGATTTAAATGTTTTCCTGTGAGAATAAATTGTTCTCCATTTCTCCAGGGACTGGAAAGTGATATAAAATCTGTTCTTATCTTCATAAAGTTTTTTTGCATAATAAATTGCAGAGGAGAAAAAATATTTTGATTCATGTGAAGTGGTAAAGGACTTTTCATTTCAAAGTTTTCTAGATTGTTTTGTCTAACATTTTTAATGTTAATGTGTATTGTATACATGAATGGGCTCAAGAAAATGAGACACTTTAAACTCATTTCTAGCATTATAGCAGTAACTGAAGCAATTGTTGAGTATTTTATGTGCTTAGGTACATTTAAAAGAATACATATATATGTATATATTCATGAGAACATATACATACACACACACACACACCCCCATTATCTTACTGAATCTTCACAACAGTCAGTGTTTAGATACTCATGATATATCTGTTTTACAGATAAGGTAAGAAAAGCAAATAGTGAAACTGGGATTTTAACTTTAGCCCAATATTGCACAGAATAGTACCAGTAGGAGAAATTATTCTTAATTTATGGTTTAGTTGGAATAATAATGATATTAGGTTGCTATGAACACCTCAGTACATGGAGAATTTTTTTTTTTTTTTCCTTTTCTTTTTGAGACAAGGCTTCATTATGTTGCCCAGGTTGGCCTTGAGCTCTGAATTCAAGAAATCCTCCTACCTCAGCCTTAAAAGTGTTGGGACTACTGGTGTGTGATACCACACCTAATTATGTATTTATTTTTGCAGTGCTGGGGATTAAACCCAGGACTTAACTCATGGTAGGCAAGTACCCTGCTAGCCTCATGGAAAGTTTCTAAAACCATAGGGTAGGCTCATGGAATCTTCAGTGTTAAATAAAAAGTTCATCTCATTTAAACAGTTATATCTTGTTAGTAGAGGTAGGAAGTGATGGTGTTGTAGATAGTGTATTTGGTATTATAGTTTTGTTTTTGAAATGTGAAAAGAAACCTATGGTATTAAAACAAATTTCAGAAAATAAAGCTAATAGAGTATTTGTGACCATGAAGAAGGTAATATTCTTCAGGAGGTTATAGAATTTCAGACTCTTCAAGTGGTCTTGAGTTTTTTCGTAGTTAGAAGGATTCATGAGTCACAGTTGACTGTGCTATAAAAGACATTTTTGGGGAGTTGAGGAAATTCAGATATGCATTTGATGTTGATTTATGACTGAGAATTATTAATTGTTGAGTTATTGTGGTTATGGCACATAACTACTTTTCTCTCAGGAGTTGCATGCTGAAATAGTTATAGATGAAGGTTTATGGATGTCTGTAACTTATTTACAGGTGATTCATTAAAACTCTTTATGGGTCTGGGAAGAATTGAAACTCCAAAGAGGTTTTCCTTTCACAGATCTAAATCTTACAATAATGTGATAGTCTACTGGTATTATTTCTGGGCAGATAGATTTGTTAAAGGTATCTCTACAATGCAGGTTATTTCAGAAAATAAACAATGTGCTCTATCCCTACTTTGGTACATTTAATTCTAATGTACGAATTAGGACCATTTTTAATCAGTAGAAGCAAACAAGGAAGAACTTAAAAAACCCTAGTAGAGCTAGTAAATATACAACACTGGGGTTTGTTCCAAAGGAAAAGAATGACTGATAATTACTTAACTGTTCCTATTTCTTCTGTGTCTCTTTTTCTTTAACTGGAAATTTCAGGCATACTGTGGTCAACTATACTTACATCCTCCCTGGACCCCTACCACCAACTCACCCACTTCCCCCCAAAGGATTTTGTTTTAAAATGTGTAGTGCTTTTCAGGGTTAAGAAACAAGTCATAAAAAAAAAAAAAAAAAAAAAAAAAAAAATTGCACACAAATCTAATGATAAAAGTTTATTTTAGTCAGTTATGCTAAAAGATGATGAATATTTTATAAATAATGTCTAAAATAATTCATTTCCCACTTCTACACTTTGGTTTTGCATTTTAAAAGAGATTTACTTAAGATACTAATATGTTATTTCAATTTTAAAATTAAATTAAAATAAGGTCTTTATCATAAAAACAGATGTGATGAACTTTATCATTCCTTTTCTGGGATAGAGATTTTTGTTTTACCTTAAAATTTTATTAGGGTTGCATATTTATTTTTCAAGTCAGGTTTACAGTATTCTGCTGTTCAGAATGTTGAATTAGTGAAACTTGACATTGTGACTAATTTGGTTTCATACAAAAGATAATTATAATATGACTTTGGCTACCAGAAGGATAAAAATAAGTTACCTATGAGTGCTACTTTTAATTTTTTAGTTGATGTTTTAACTTTGAAATTCTAAAGTTAACCAGCTAATTTTTTTCCTAATTAAAGTTGTAACATAAATTTGGTTTAATATAAGAATATATTTTGGCTTTGCATTGGAATAGTTTTTTAAGAGGAAAATAAGCTTTTATTTCCCCTTCTACAAGTGTGCTAAAAACATGGGTTTTCTTTTGTTTCTTTTTTTTAGAAATTCTTACTATTTTAAGTTGAAAACATCAAATATTAAAATATTTACCAAATATATATGAAAGTTCATAATGCCTAGTATTCATGGACATACTTTTTAAAAAATACCTAACATCATTAGACTTCATCTTATAATTTAAAATGTTTTGATATTATTAGGTTCCTTCAATCTTTTTTTTGGTCTCCTCTTTTGATTAGATGATTATTATTGATCTAAGTAAACCTCAAGTAAATTACTCTTTATTCTAATATATCTATTCTCCTATTAGACCTATCAGTTTCCTCACAGCTTAAGTTCTTTTGTATTTTTCATATCTCTGTTGAAACTTTCTCTTTGTTCATTTATTAAGACCATATTTTCGGGCTGGGAATATAGCACAGTGGGTAGAGTGCTTGCCTTGCAAGCATCAAGGCCCTGGGTTCAATCCCCAGCACTGAAAATAAAAAATAAAAAAATAAAGACCAGATCTTCAATGTTTGGAACCTATTTTTCTTAATTCTTGCAGTATGATTGTAATAGTTGCTTTAAATAGTCTGCTTAGAATAACATCTGGACATTTGATGTTTAGTTTTTATTGACGTAAAATTTTTTTCTATCACTTACATGTTTTTTTGTATGTATAATGATTTTTTAAAAATTATTGAATATTGGACATTGGGGATGATGTGTAGAGATTCCAGAATCTGTTTTCTTCAGCTGAAGAGTGGAAATTTTTGTTTCGATAGACATTTTAATTATCAGGAATCCCCTTAATTTTATGCTTGATTTTATAATTTGTTAGGGTAGACCTTAAAAGTATTTTTTTTTTTTTTCCTCAACCTCCCAGCTTCTCTCCATTATGGATATTTTGTGTACTTTGTTGTCTTGATACTATTTCTCCTCCACTGATGAATCGCCATTATCTCTTTTTTGCTTTTAACCCTGTGACACCATGGTGTATAGGAAATGGTTGTTTCCTACTCTTGGACAATTTGGCCTTATCTGCGGATTTGTCAGAAATCAACCCTAAGTGAGATTTTTTTTTGTGGGTTACCCTCTCTATAACTTTTCCTCCTCCTTTCCCCTCCTCCTCCATCCTCCCCAATCCACAACCCCTGTTGTACATGGGATTAAATTCAGGGATGCTATGTCATTGACCTAGAAATATCTCCAGCCCCTGCCCCCCTGCCCCTTTTACTTTGAGGTAGGGTCTTGTTAAGTTACTGACACTGGCCTTGAATTTGTGATCCTTGTCCTTTAGCCTCTGGAATCATTGGGGTGCGGTACCAGGGAACCCAAGGCTTTTAAGCACTGTGCCACATCTCCAGCCTTTGTTTGTAGACAGGGTCTCCCTGAATTGCTTAGAACCTCGCTTAGTTGCTGAGATTGGCCTGGAACTTGCGATCCTCTGTTCTCAGCCTCCTGAACTGCTGAGATTATAGGAATGCGCCACCATGCCCAGCTTCATTGGGATCTTTATAGTTTCTTCCCCTTCTATTTTAGTACCCAAACTCTAATCTTTTTTTCTTGTAACTTTGGGCCCACTGTGCTCCACTTGCATTCTGACTTTCTGCAAAGGTCAGTGGCAGTAGGACTTGTTTCATGAATTTCTCTCTCTTTTTTTTTTTTCCAGACATCTAAGCTTTTTTTTGCCGGCTCTTGTTGAATTCTAGAAATCAGTTGCCTCATATACTATGTCTAATTTTATAGTTTTTTTTAAAGAAAGAGAGCTAATCCATTAAGAGTTATTTCATATGACTAGAAGCAGGTTTCATCTTAAGGGTAGAAGTAAATGAACTCCTAAGTCTGTTGAAGCACAGATATTCTTTAATCTTTGATCTCCTGCCTCTTTTTTGTTTTTTTAATGTGTGTATGCATATTTTTCTGATACCATGCTGATGGCATACTAGTCAATAACCACATTTTTCATTCTTTATCCCTTCTTACTCTTTTTTTTTGTGACTCATTGTTCACTGTTTAGGCAGATTTTGGAATTTAGTGTGTCTGGCATATGTTCTTACTGGGAAAATGGTATCTTTTACTATACTTCTCTACCAGCAGAAATAGCTCAACCAAAGTTAGCACACTTACCATTTTGTTACAGAGTTACTTTTAGTGAATTTGCAGCCAAACATGCTAAAGATTCAAGATTCAAAGCAATTGAAAAGATGAAAGATCGAGAGGCATTGTTTAATGAATTTGTGGCAGCTGCAAGGAAGAAAGAGAAAGAGGATTCGAAGACCAGAGGTGAGAAGGTAAGATGGTTTTAGTTCCAGTGTGTGATTGATGAGAATGTGAATGGGAAAGAACTAATCTGATGCTGTTTATTAACCTCATTCATGGGCATAAGTATTGGACCTATGTTTGCTTTTTGCTGTTTTAAGTTACCCTTTAAAGTTGTTATATGTGTGTGTTCTATCAGTTTACCTCCATGATGCTTATTTTAGTAGCTTCACTAAAACTATATAGGATTACTTTAAGTTTTATTAACACTAAAATGCCTAGTAAGTGCAGAATTGGCTTTTAGGACTGCCTGCTAAGTGTCTGCTAAGATTTCAAAACTCTTTATAGGTCATAACATTTGAATTTCAAAGAACTATCTTTTTTTTTTTAACCCTCTAAAAAATAGCATTTTTGTGACTTTCTTTCAATACACATCTTACATATAAATTATTGCTTATCAGAATTAAAGGTCAGTTATAAAAGATTAATGAATTCCAAATGTCATTTGATAGCAATGTCAGGAATGGAGAGGAGCTTACCACTGAGGAGGCAAATTGGTAGGGAGATGGCAGCAGTGGTGTGTGAACCATCAAAACATGCAGCCATTCTCCTTAGTGTCCCGGTGTGCTTTTATGAATGGGAGAAAATAACCTCTGGAGCTTAATCATTCTTGACATTTAAAATCACCTCTTATTCTGGAAAGTTAAAACATTACAGATTCTATTAAGAAATGTAAATGAATAGTTTGTTACTTTTGACTTCTAGAATAACCTGTTTGATTAAAGAAAATCAAGTAATTAAATGTTTAATAATGTATGATTGTTTTTATACAAGTTGAATGTGTTTCTTTGTATTTTTAACTTAATTTTCTTTTTCCGTCTACTTTTTTTGTAACTGTTTTATGTATTCTATTTTATAATGAGTGGGTAGACTTTACAGTTTTGTGCTGTGTAGCCTGTCAGTTCAGTCTGACAGTTGTCAATCTCTGAATGCAAAATATTATGGAATTCCCTAGTGAGGATAGAATTGGTATTTCTATGTGATGATTTTAGCCTTTCTCAGTTCCAGTAGTTTACTTTTTTTTAGTCTTTTTCCTTACAAAATGGTGAGCATTTTGTCTAGAATGTGTTAATTTAAAAAATGAAATTAAATAGATATGACATATAAATAAATCAAACATTTATTTTCTTTTGATTGGAAAATTGTAATTCTTTATAGGTTTGGCTTATATCATTACTAAATAAAAAGTAATAATAAGTCAGGAAATTGCTAAAGGAAAGCTTTCTGAGCCAGTTTAACAAATGCATAATCAATTTTAACCAGTCCATCAAAGGAGAAATCTTTAAGGGTTTAAGTATAGTAGATTTTATATTCACATTCTGAGATTATTTGTTAGATGAAATTTTATCACTTTTATTTCATGACTTCCATTGTATTATTTATATTCTTATGAAATATGTTGTCTGTAAAGGTTTAAAATTAACTGACTTACATGAAATCTGTTGTTTTTCCCCTTAAGTAGCTTTTCATTTTATAAAAATGCCTTTAAAAGTTACTTTTTTAAATATATTTTACTTAGCTTATATTTATTTTGTTGGCTAAAACAGCTACCCTCAGACTTCTGTTTATTTTGAAGTTTATTTACTTATTTCTTATAACCAAGTTTTGTAAAGTTCAAGTACTTTTTAGAATATCACATTTGAAGTTGCATGTAATGGAATCGATCTTTTGGCATTTTTCTCTTTTCCCTTTTTAAAATTTTCTGTTAAACAAGCTAAATAATTTAGTAATAGGGAAGAAAACAGGGAGAAAATCTAGATCTTGACTTGAATTAATGGTAAATGACAATTTTTTAACATTGACGAAGCTAGAAATAATTTCCTCACAGAGAGCAGCCTTAGAAAGCCACTTAGAGCCTGTTATGGTAATCTCTCCCAATGAAAGAAAGTTCAAATTTAATTTTATTTATAGTGTGTATATACATCAAAATGTTAAAACCATATGAGAAACCCTTACTTTATAGGGTTATCTAATATTTGATGACTTTTAAGTTAATAAGAATTTCTGTGGTTTAAAGAAAAATTCCTATTTGTTACAGATTGTATGTTTTAACATAGGTGTTGTGAATTTTGCATTTAGTTTACCAAACATATTTAGGAATTTGTTTTCATCATGTTAAAAGCAGACAAGATGAATAGAAATTATATCACTACTGTTAAGTAGTGATAGTAGTGATTTAATCACAGTATCAAGTGCTTTCTTTTATGACACTTTATTTTTGTATATTCTGAAAGTACATTTAAAAAATGTCCTTTTCCACAGAGAATATGAGAAACACTGTGATAGAACCCAAATGAATATTTTCTTAACTGTGTTGAAGTATTGGGTTTATGAGCACTACTCATTAAACAGTTAAGAGCCAACTTCAACATTGGAGAGATCCACAAGTGATTAGTTCTTGTCTTCTAAAAATATTTCTGATATAGAAAATCTGTTTCTTATAACTTTACAAATGTTTTCCAGAAAGGATATTAACCTCCTCTAATAAAAAGAAATGAGGTTTTAAGGGGAATTGGTAGGTAGGAATAGGCAGAAGGAATGATTCATTCACTTTTGTGCATACATCTTAAATTCTGATTGCATCCCTGATTTCTTAATTCCCTTAAGACGGGAAGACAATTTTCAGTCCCTATGGTGGAAGGGTCTTGATGTGGTCAGAAACCCTTATTGAAATGATTTTGGCTACACTGGGAACATTTCTGTGGTAGGAATACAAATTCAGATGAGATGGAATTTTAAAAAACATTTAGGTCCTCAAAAGACTGTAAAAATGTTTTTTACCTTTCTTCCCTATTTAAAAAAAAAAAAAAAATATATATATATATATATACACACATATATAGAATTTTGGAATAGGGTCTTAAGAATTAATATTATTTAATAACTTTGGCACTTAGTATTTTAAGTATGGTATTTGAAAGTAGTTCTTTTAGTAATGATTAATTATGATCAATGTATTTCTTATATGTTAAGGTACAAACATTGCTCTTTTTAAACCAGAATACAAATTTTTATCCTACTTTGATTTTAGACATTTAACCGTATAAGTTTGTAATGACTTACTATTTGTGCTCAAAGATTTCTAACTTCTCCTATTTTAATAAGTGAAAATTTTATTCATCAATTTTTAAGATTTAATTCTTGCCAACTCGAAGTTATTTTACTATCAATTCATAAGCCTGAGTCTTACCTGAAAATGAAAGCAACTCAATGCAAATTGACACCCTCCATGAAAACATGGGCAGTTCTGAGGTCAAAAGTTAAACAAACCAAAAAAGTTTTATTTCTATGTTGTTTTTCTTTGTATAATATAACTTATTTTGAATTAGACATATTTTAAATGTGAGCCTGTGTGCTTAATTGATTTTTATACTTTTAATAAAGAAGCAATTTTGTTACTCTTTTTAAGATTTATTCTACTCTAAGTGCATTTTAAAAGTTATTCTCATTTAAGGTAAGTAAATGGTTTTTTTCTACTTGTAAATATTTAGCTATGATAATTTTATCATGATATATCATTCTCCCCCATCCCACTACCTGTTTTAAAATATAGATTAAATCAGATTTCTTTGAATTATTATCAAATCATCACTTGGACAGTCAGTCTCGATGGAGCAAAGTAAAAGACAAAGTAGAAAGTGATCCACGTTACAAAGCAGTGGATAGTTCATCAATGAGAGAAGACCTTTTCAAACAGTACATTGAAAAAATAGCCAAGGTAACCATTATGTTTACTTGTGTGTGTTTTTTTTTTAATTGTATTTGTTCTTTTTAGTTATACATGACAGCAGAATGTCATTTTGTTTACTTGTATTATCACTGAATAATAAAATTCTTAACTGTTTAAGGGTGTGTGTTTTTGTGGGAGGGTTGGAAATGTTGGTATTTTTAACAAATCTGGTTGATAGGGGGATGAGGTACAGTGTTTATAGATATATTTTGGTAAAAACTACATTCAAAATTTTTTATTTGGCAAGCTAATTATTCTGTGAAAGCATATTTTGATGGAGTTGGTAAGAAAAATATACAATTTTACTTTTACAGAATTTAGACTCTGAAAAAGAGAAGGAGCTTGAAAGGCAAGCTCGCATTGAGGCAAGCCTTCGGGAAAGGGAAAGGGAGGTTCAAAAAGCTCGTTCAGAACAAACAAAAGAAATAGATCGAGAGCGAGAGCAACACAAACGAGAAGAAGCCATCCAGAATTTCAAGGCTCTTCTGTCTGACATGGTATTTGTTAAGCTTTTGTTGTCCCCCTCTAAAGTATGAATGTTAGAAATCCATTATATTACCTTATTGTGAACATTTAATGTTCTTTGACTACAAGGGATAATTTGTTGTTTATAAAGCTTTTAAAAATTGAATACTTGGTATTAGCCCTGTAGAATAGGAAAACTGTAGTTACTTAACAAACTTAGAAATTAGGTGTTTTGCATGTATGAAAATTCATAATCGTTTGATCTCAGAATTCTGTTTTTTAATTCTTCTTGATGAAAACCATCTTAATTACACACTTACCTGTCATAGTATTAAAGTGTACAGAACATAATTGGACTTTTTTCTTGATGATTTAGGGTCATCATTGTGATGATCAATTATTATACATATAGATGATATGAGATGTAGGACTGGAGGTGTACTGACTCCAGGAGATACCCTGAAACTTTCTTGAAATCTTCTGCCTTACCTCTCAGGGTTGTTGAGGTATGTAGGGTTTTTTGTCCCTACACTGATGCCCCCAGACTGCTATGTTATACTAGTTGGTTATATTTTTGCCCTCTCTTTGTCACCTGTTTCATATACTTCTTTTCTCTCTTTAAATGGGACTTTTCTTATTATTCCTGTTGCTTCTTCTAACTTTTCTTTTTTCTGTTTCTGGACAATTCCAGTAGTTTTGAAATTTCTCTCCTCTCCTTTAACATTCCCCCAAGTTGATCTGCTTTATTTCTATCCTAGACATTTTTGTGCATGGAACACTTGCCTAGCATGCACAAGGCCCTGAGTTCATTCCAGAACACCACACACACACACACACACACACACACACACACACACATTTGTTATTCTCCTGATGACTTGTAAGAGGTGAAGGTTCTCTCTACTCAGAGTAGGTCAAATGCAACTCCTTAGCATAACATAAAACGCAGTTCATTCCATGATTTCCCCACACTTTATTATCTTTGCTTTCCTCACTTGCTCCCTGAGTTCCAGCCTTCTAAACTGTCCTCTAATGATCCATACCATCCTACCATTGCTTTATGGCAGTCTTTTCACTGGGAATGCTTTGAAACTGTTCCTTCTGCAGTGACACACTTTCTCATTTTTCAAGAGTGCATGCAAATCTCTTCTGTGCAGCTACTTCCTGTCCACGTAGTTAGATTTGATCTTGTTCCTTTTATCATTCTTGTGATTAGCATATACTTTTCAGCACTTATTACATGTAATTGTTTGCTCCATTTGTCCTTTAAAAAAAGAGTGTACTCTTTGAAGAAGGTGATAACATCTTATTTTGCAGTCCCAGTGCTACATACAGTATTTATCTGGCACATATTTAGATTTTTTATAAACATTGGCTGAATAAGCATTTCTAAATTTTTCTTAACCTATCTTTTCAGTCTCCCATATTGGCAGCAATGTGACTTAATACTACCACCATCAGTGGTATTGGCAAGCCAGCCAGACCTGTTATATCCTCTGTTTCTTTTGTCTTTTAAAAAAAATATATATTATTTTCATTTGACAGATCATATCAGGTATACTATAATCTTATTGTATTTATACTATGTGGAATAGTTAAATCAAGCTAAATAACAACTATCACTTTGCATAATCATTTCTTAAGATGAGACATTTTAAATTTATTCTTAGTTCTATTTTCAATATGTAGTACAATATTATTAAGTCATCCTGCTGTGCAGATTTCAAAACTCATTCTTGCACTCTCTAAATTTTGTATCCTTTGCCCACTAAGTCCCCATCATCTTTTCCATTCCCTGCTACTCCATTCTATTGTCTCCTTTTGTGAGTTCAACTTCTTTAGCTTCCACATATAAGTGAGACCGTGAGGTTTTTGTCTTTCTGTGCCTGGCTTATTTCCCTTAAAAATGTTCTCTAAATTTATAAATGACAGGATTTCATTCCTTTTAAAGGCTGAATAGTATTCTATTATGTGTTTTATATATTTGCATATATCTATTACATTTATTTACATAGATGTTATATTTTTTTATTCATTCATTGATGGACACTTAGTTATAATGCTGCAGTGAATATTTGGGAATGCATTTCTCCCTTCAATCTATTGATTGACTTCATGCTGATTTTAATTACTTTGTATGTGTAAACTAAGAAGGGGATTGATGGATCATAAAGTAATTTTGGTTTTAGTTATCTGAGGAACTGCCTATGCTAATTTATGTTGCCATCAACAGTGTATGAAAGTTCCCATTCTCACTAAAAGACTTCTTTGAATATCTTGTTTTTTTTTTCCTTTTCTTTTTTTTTGGGGGGGTACTGGGGATCGAACCCAGGGCCTTGTGCTTACAAAGCAAGCACTCTACCAACTGAGCTATCTCTCCAGCCCCTGAACATCTTTTTGATAAAAGTCATACTTAAGCCTGTGTGATGGTAAACATTTCTAATCTTAGCTCTGGAGGCTGAGGCAGGAGGATAATAAGTTCAAGGCCAGCCTAAGCAACTAATTGAGGACTTAAGCAGCTTAGTGAGATCCTGTCTTTAAAAAAAAAAAAAAAGGACTGGGGATGTGGCTAGGTGGTAAAGCTCCTCTGGGTTCAAGCCCCAGTGGGCATGCGCACGTGCACATACACACACAAAGTCATACTTGGTTATGAGGTAATATCTCACTGTGGTTTCAGTTTTCATTTCTGCAATGATTAGTGAGCTGAGTATTTTTTCATGTACCTATTGGCCATTTGTTTGTCTTCTTTTGAGAAATGTGTATTCAAGTCCTTTCGCCCATTTTTTAATCTGGTTCATTTGTTTTCTTCCCGTTGAGTTGCTTGAATTCCTTAATATTTTGGATATTTATTCAATTATGGTTTGCATTATTTTCTCCCATATTGTACATGTTTCTTCATTTGTTGTTTCCTTTGCTGTGCAGAAGCTTTTAGTTTTATTCAATTCCATTGGTCTATTTGTCTATTTTTACTTTTATTATTAGTGCTTTCAGGGTTATATCCAAAAAACAATTGTCTAGACCAGTATCATAGACCTCCCTTACATCTTCTCTGAATTTTAACAGTTTCAGGTTTTTTGAATTTTGAATTGATTTTTTTTTTTTTTAAATGGTGTGAGATTAGCTTCTATTTTTATTCCTCTGCATGTGGATATTCAGTTTTAACTAGTACTATTTATTGGAAAAAACTGTCCTTTCCCCAATGTGTGTTCTTGGTTCTTTGGTTGAAAATCAGTTGACTGTACTTGAATAAGTTTATTTCTGGGGCTTTCTGCTTTGTTCCTTTGGTTGATGTGCCTTTTTTTATGCTGTACCACGCTGCTTGGTTTATAATTGCTCTATAATATATCTTGAAATCAGGGAGTATGATGAGTTCAGGTTGTTCAAGATTGGTTAGGCTCTTATGAATCTTTTATGGTCTCATGAATTTAAAGTATTAAACAGTTCTTTCTGCAAAAAATAACATTGGAATTTTGATAAGGAGTGCACTGCATCTGTACATCACTTTGGGGTAGTGTGACATTTAATAATATTCCTCCAATTTGTGAACACAAGATATCATTCAATTTATTGTTCTCTTCATTTCTTTTATCAGCGTTTTATAGTTTTTCAGTACATATGTTTTTTACTCCTTGGTTACATTTATACCTAAGTATTATCCTTTTTAACTTGTTATTAATCTGTGGAAGTGCTACTAAATTTTAATGTAGATTGTATCCTACAACTTTACCAAATTTGTTTTATCAGTTTTAATAGTTTTTGGGGGTTTTCTATACATCACACTATCAACAAACAGACGATTTTATGTCTTCCTTTCCTGGTGGGATATCTTTTGTTTATTTCTCTTGCCTAGTTGCTGGGGCTAGGACATTCAGTACTATGTTGAAAAGGAATGGTGAGAGTGGGCACATTGTCCTGTCCTGAACTTAGGAAAAGTTTTTCAACTTTATATTGTTCAGTATGATGTTAGTTCTTGGTTTGTCTTATGGCCTTTATAGTATTGAAATATATTCCTTCTATAACTGATTTGTTGAGTTTTTGCCATGAAAGAGTATTTTGTCAAATGCTTTTTCTGTATTGATCGATGATTATATCATTTTATCCTTCATTTTGTTAATATGGTATATCACAATTAATTGATTTGCTTTTGTTGTCTTCTTGACTATGTTATGTCTTGCTTATGGTTAGAATTGTTCAAGTAAGTAGTTGATAAGTCTAAATTTGAGCACAAGATTTATCATGTTGCCCTTTTTTTTGAGATCTTCAGTATTGCAAGAATACAAACTTAATATCATCATATTTGATAAGGTGTTAATACCTAGGTACTAAAGTTTTTATGGATTATGTTTGATGGAAGATAATGTCTCTCCATTCTTCCCCACCTTCCTAATTCTAAACATGTATTTGATAGTTTTAGTTGAGCAGTGGGGAGGTAAGAATTCTGGCTTAAAGTATGCTTTCAATTATTTATTAACTAAGAGCTACCACAAGCTTTTTTTCTAGATCATTGGCAACACACATTGCTTAGTTGTTAATTAACTTAGTGGTATTCAAGTGTCCTGAACTAACTTGCTAAAAGTTCTATTTAAACAACCTTTTAACATAAGATTCATTTTATAATCTAGTCAAAGGAATATATTTATTTTTCAGAAAATGTTATTACTTAGTTTCTGAATGTGAGTCTTTCTAAAATAAAAATTGGATTATCATTCCTCAACTAAATAATTGGACCTCTTATTGTTGAAATATGAAGTCTCTTTGGTAATTATATATATGACAGGTAATTCTCTGTGTTTAGGTACGTTCTTCAGATGTGTCATGGTCTGATACTCGGAGGACCCTCCGAAAAGATCACCGCTGGGAATCTGGATCCTTATTGGAAAGAGAGGAGAAAGAGAAGCTTTTTAATGAACATATTGAAGCACTCACCAAAAAGAAAAGGGAGCACTTTAGGCAACTTCTGGATGAAACCTCTGCGGTGAGAATCTCTATTTTTTCCTATCTTTCATCTGGATGAATCTTCCATATTTCAAAAAGTAAAACATTGATATGATTTTTAGTGTTGTGGTCTTTAGATCTCTTACTGGAATTCATAGTTTTTATGACACTCTTCTCTGATTTTTTTTTCTTTTAAATATGTTATGGCATTCTTACTATTTAGAAATTACTTCTTTTTGCAGTTTTCAAATTCATAACTGCTCCTATGCTAATTCAAATTGTCCTTAGTTGTGTGTGATCAGTGATCCCTCCTGATTATAGATTTAGTAAATTCCTTCTTTTGCTCCATTTTCAATTTGGTACTATGGCCCCTTGTTTGGCAGTTTGTACCCTTTGTTATTCAGGTTTTGTTCCTGTTTATCTGCTCTCTTTTTGGTGATGGTTTCTTCAGAAGTTATGATGTTTGCCCATGTAAATACAGGGTTTGCAGGTGATTGTCTTAGGCCACCTTGAAAGTATGGCCATGAAAATAACTCTTGTGGCAAGCCAACAAAAAGAAATTGCATTAAAGCTGCTTCCCTGTCCCTAACTAGTCCAGTTACGCTTGGGCATTACGAGAGATCGCAGGTCAGTGTGTAATATTATGTACCATATGTGCTGCAGTTTGACCCCCTAAATAGAAGTGAATTGTATTTATGTTGTTTATTCACTTTGTCTTTTCAAAGATTACCCTAACATCCACGTGGAAAGAAGTAAAAAAAATCATTAAAGAAGATCCTCGGTGCATTAAGTTCTCTTCTAGTGACAGGGTAAGAAGGTTTTGTCTGAGATCTGTCAGTTTATATATATATTAGTTGGGTGCTTAATCAGCAGCGCTAGTTTATTTTTTATTGTTTAATAGTCATAGTTTTATTGCCAAGTTTCAGGGAGGGGATCTCCAATCTGCCCCAGGATATTAATACCTTGACCAAAATGAAGTTGATGGTTTTAAGTCAGCTATTTTCAACTCTATGAAAAATGAATCGGATTTTTAAATTCATGTTTTATTTTTTGCACAATATATTAAGAAGGCATTATCTTAAGTTAAAATTTTATTTCTTGGGGATAAACTTATGTTTGGGATCTTAGAGATTTAATGAAGTTATGCTTTTATTTTATAGTCAAGTCCCACTAGCTAGACCTATTCACACTGGCAGTTGATACTAAAATATCAAAACACCTGACTTTTAAGCTACACTAACAGAACACTACAATGAGATCCTGAGTTCTTGTATGTTCCAGAGACTTTATAATACAGAAACCTCTCAGAATCATGAGGTTTATAAAAAGTGAGTCCTGTTGTCATGTGCTCTGACTCCAGTATAGTGAACAAATTCACCTAAAGTTTAAAATTGTGAATATATTAAGAAAAGTATTCCTTACTACATTTTTTTTTATACCTTGGCCCTTTGTGTGTTCTTTCTTCCCATCATTCCCCTTGCCTGGTTTGTTTCTTTAGACATGGTATCTAAAAACAGATCTAATATCCTTCCCCTTCATACTCTAGTACATTGGATTTTCAGTGTCTGGACCACAAAATATGCATGACTGGGAAAGAGTTATAGACTGATAAATGGGAGACCCACTCTCAGTTTCTAACTTACCCATTTAGAATTGGTAGTAAGACTTTTTTTTTACTAGGAAGCTAAATGTTCAATATAAGTCTTTTAAGTTCTGAGTGTTTCCTTATACTTGGTATATCCATAAATTATATCCCACTAGTGTCTTTGTGCTTTTATATATGTCAATAGGAAATGAATACTTAACCCTTAATCTCTTTATTTTTAAAAAGATTTCTACCTCTTGAGGTTGTTATGAATATTGAAGGAGATGATCATTGTAAAATGCTCAGCAGTGTAGTACTTCATGGTTTCCCATTTTTGCTTTTTAAATTTTTTTTGCCTTAAAAATATGCATTGCAGATTATATACTTCAGTGAATTTTATAGGACCCAGAATATATCTGATTGTCTTTTTCTTTTGACTTTTTAATTTTATTACATGAGTTAACAAATTACTGGTTTAATTAATAATTAACATTTATCTCTCCCCCCCCCCCAATAATCTTACTGTCTTTGTATTTTTTGGCAGAAAAAACAAAGAGAATTTGAAGAATACATCAGAGACAAGTACATCACAGCTAAAGCTGACTTCAGGACGCTTTTGAAAGAGACCAAATTTATAACATATAGGTGTGTGCATTGAATTGTTTCATGTTGACCGTCATTGTCTTTACTAGTCTTTACTCTAACGGCCAAAGCATACTTTGCATTCACACACATGTTGACATTAATTTTTAGGAATAAGAAGATGCCAACTTTTATCCAAAGCCAAATACAGCCCATATCTACTGTACTTTCCCCCCTCCCATTTTTTTTTTTTTTTTTTTTTAAAGAAAGGGCCCAGATGTCAATTCTTATTTTGTGTTACCCACCCATCTGGTTTTTAAAACATACTTTTGTTTTTACTTCACTGCTTTTTTTGTTTTTTTTAGGAGTACCCCCAACTTTATAAGAATGGTATTTCATGAAGAGACTTCACTATCAATTATCTTTGCCTCCTCTGAAAACTATTCAATGTGGTTAGATCATTCTAACACCTGAAATCCTCTACTGAAGCTTAGCAAAAACATTTTTTTTCCCTCAGAGGAAAGCAGTTTGCTGGATATGTTTAAATAATTTTTAAAAAGTTATAAAATCAGAGTCTTTAAAACAAGATTTCTGTGTAGCATATCCAGTAGTTCTCCAACCGCAGTCATTTACCATTAGGGAGACGATTTTGCATTGCTTATCAATCAGTATGCAGGAAATCATTTTTGTTTCATGCTCCAGCATTTCGTCCTTTAAAAGAAAAATTTGAAACATTTTAATGAAGGGTATGTGCACGGGAGGATAGATAGTGCTGAGGGTGTGGTTTTTAGGTATTTTGTCATTTGGATTTTTTGGTCAGGATCCTTAATGTTTTGCATCAGCTTGGGCTTTTAAATTAGATGTGAAGTAAGACTTCTTTCTACATTTTTATAGTTAATTTAGTGAAAGATGTGAAAGTGAAAGCTTGTGAAAGATGCTGGGATTGGCAGCCCCGCAGACTGAAGTCCTCTGTTCATCCACAGAACAGGTACAGCACGGGCAAGATTTACCCACCCACCCTCAGCCCTGATCTGGAGGGACCACCAGTAGGGGTGGGAGGGTAATTCAGCTTCTGAGGCCCTTTCACTCCTTGGAGTCTTTGCTGAGGTGATTTACAAAGGTGACTACTGCAGTGAAATTTTTCTTAAAAAAAATATGGAAAAAAAAAATGGAAACACAATTAGGAAGTAGATGGACATTTCCAGCTCATTTTTGAAAGACCAGTGAACAGCAGTCAGTAATTCTTGGTCTTCTTTTTCTTATTTCAGATCCAAAAAGCTAATCCAAGAATCTGATCAGCACCTGAAAGATGTAGAAAAAATTTTGCAGAATGACAAACGGTATCTAGTACTGGACTGTGTGCCAGAGGAGAGGCGTAAACTGATTGTGGCATATGTTGATGATCTGGATCGCCGAGGTCCACCGCCACCTCCCACAGCGTCAGAGCCCACTAGACGATCAACAAAATAAATCTAAATACTCTTCCACAGGGGTATCTATTAATTCAAAAACTTGCATGAGCCAGTTTTCAGGTTTTTACATATATGTGCATTAGTCAACCTATTGGAAAACCATCTGACGAACAGGAGAAGCAATCTCGAACAGTTTCTGAACAGAACATTTTGGAAATATGCTTTTCTTTGTGTGGCATGACTGACATACATACTCAAATATAGGCTATCTCTAGTAAATCTAAAATATTGAAGCTAAAAATCATCTTTTTATGAGGTGTGGAAGTCAGTGACTTGGTGACGTTCTTTCTAGCAGTGTTATACATGCAAGACAAAAGAGCATTTGTGGTTTGAACTTGCAAGATGCAAATACCACAGACTCCCAAGAAAACTTAAGTTGGGGTTTGTTTTGATTTTGTTTTTTAAAGCGGGTAAAAGAGAAAACACTGAAAATTGAATTCTTCCAGAGGCTAAGAATATTATAATGGACATACTTTTACCTTTGTCTCTAAAGAACAGTTTAGTTTTTATTTGTTCACTTATGTGCTTTGATTATTCCCTCTGAATTATAGGCCAAGTCTTGTTGTTTAGCCTAAGAGAAGATTTATTTAGTAATTTCTTCTCAGGTATGGAACCACATTCATAACTAACATGTTGACCAGAGTAGAACTGCTGGTTGGACATATTTTATTCTCCATTAAATGATCTTTATCAATATTCTGGATTAGACAACAAAATTACCTTTCTGGGTGTTCCATGTAAACTATACTCCTGTTTGAATGTTAAACTTTTGTTTCTAAAGTTTAAGATGTTTGAATGTTCAGTTTATGTATTTGAACTACAATAAACCAACCCTTTTTATATATGTGGATTGTATATGATTATTGTTACAAAAGTATAAGAACTAATTTTTTACCTATTTTTAAAAGAAACAGCAAGTGGAATTTGACATAAAGTAATGTTTGAATCTTGAATATTACATAGTTTTAAAAATTTTGAATATGAATACATTATTTCCCACTATAAAGAGAAGAAATTTGTAGAGTACTATTTTTTGGGTGCTGAAGTACCTTAGTAATACTTACTGCTTACTAGAAAGAAGATGCTGGTTTTTGTTCTGTTTTTCTTTGCTTTGTTGTGTTTTGTTGGCATTTATATTAACATTGATGGTTTGTGCCTTTTTAACATCCTTTCAATATGTCAAGCATATCACACCATGAAACTGATTCTCAATTGCATTTTCTAACTTTATCTCCCCAGTCAAAAAACAAAATAGAACTTTTTATCCTCTCATAGCTTGTCAGTTTAAGTGCCAGTTTAAGTTAGTTTTTCCTGTAACCTCATACCTACTGATTAGAACAGAAAGAGGGAATACAAACAGACCTGTATTTGTAAGTTATATGTATATAGTTAGAGACTGTGCACATCCATACTATTTGATAAATAGCTTGGATCTATTAAGTGCCATGGAAATTATGTGAACTCTGTAGAAACCTGGCCCTGATTGATCAAAGTAAGGTCTTAATCTGAAAAAATGATAAATAAGGTTTGTATTTTTTTCCTCTCTCATTTTGAAATTTATTTTTATAAATTCACCAAGTGAAGTGTTTGCCAAAAGGAACTCAACTATTATAGAAATATTACTGCTCTTCAAATGTTTTTACATCTTATTTTTTTGTCCTTCTAAATTCCACACAGAATTGTTTGCTTACTTAACCACATTCTGTTTTCTTACAGTAGATCAGCAGTGTGAAGAAAATGACTTGGTGATATCTCATACTTTTAAAATATTTGAGTTTGGTTGTTCATATAAAGTACAAATCAAAATTTTCTGTATAGATTTTTTTTTAAGGAATCAAATCAGGACTCTGCATGTCACATTCTTAATGAAAGTTTTATTATAATTATACTGTGTTTCAGTATCAGTATCTTCATATGGTGCTGCCTTTTTTTGGGGGGGTGCTAGAATTTGAATCCAGAGGTGCTTTACCACTGAGCTTCATTACCAGCTCTTTTTATTTTAAGACAGGGCCTTGCTAAGTTGCTGAGGCTGACCTTAAACTTGCAATCCTTCTTCCTCAACCCCCCAGCTGCTGGGATTATAGGCATGAGCCTCTGTGCCTAGCTGATGTAGTGCTTATCTACAGACTCTGAAAATCATTTTACCCTGAGACCTGAGCCACTGTTAAGGTCCGACCTCCCAAAAAGCCCCATTTTTCCAAGTGATAATTTTAAAAAGATGATTTAAGACACAGCTTTAAGTTTCCAAAAACTATCTGAAGTCAAACATAATTGTTTTTATTTCTTTACAAGTTAAAATGTCAAACACTGAAAGCTTACCTCCCATATTTTCTAAATATATAGTGAACATAAAACCTTTATTCAAATGATTAATCACAAACAATTTTAATGGTGATTCCTTGTATAACTTATTAGTCTCACAAAACAATATTTTTGGATTCTTCGGTTAAATTATACTTTATCTGAACGTGAAACTTTCAAATAAAATTTGGATTGAAGCAAATAAAAACAGTTCTACCTTTTGTGTTAAAAAGCAAACTGACCATTTTTTGAAAAAATAAAAATCCCCAAATCCACAGATTGAACATTAAAAAACAATAGATCTTTGCACAGAATATTCTTGATATTTCATATTTTCCATTGCTCACTTTAGAGGTATTTTCCCCCTCAATAAAAATACTCAAGAATTCCATATGAAAGTAATGATGGATAAATGTCCTTTTTGTATTTAAAAGGGAAAGTATGTCACAATTATTTTTTAGCAGATATGTTTATCTTGCTATAAAATGAAGTTATTGCCTATTTAAATTTTGCCATATGTCTAGGAATATTTGATTTTTATTGCTTTTCACTCTGCATTATCCTTGTGATTTTTATTTTATATTAGCCAATTTGCTTTTCATACTTTTTCACACTACTCAATTATTTTTATAACTTAGAAACCCTACAATATTTTAAAAGTTGAGTAGGGTTCCAGTTCAGGGTTCAGGGGTTAAAATTAATACCTTTTAAAAGATTAAAAAGTAATTTTGAAAGATTACCACATCCATCCTTCATATTTGAGGCTTGCCTTTAATTAATAGTTAATATCTATGTCATTGACTGCAGCTTATAGTTTATCATGGGAGAAAGGAGATATTGGGAAGGAACAAATTTCTGCTTTAAGAAAAATAACTTTCCAGCATTTTGGAAGAGAAGGAAGGGTGGTTTAAAGAAATTTTTTTTTCTATATCACAATATAGGATGTCATATTAGGCTGCTAAAATTCTCAGACTTTGAAGCTAAAGACTTATTTAAGTGGCCTTAAAAAGATCATTAAAGCAGACTATAGTATACAGCAAAGTTTAAACTTGACCAAAAATAGCTATAGTTTGAAATTAGCCCAGAATTGGGGTAAGGTTGGGTTCCTTATTCTGTTAACTTTGATCGGAAAAATTAATATGGATTTTCATCAAGTAAACATTTATTAAGCAAGTGAAGATAGCTCATTAAGTAAAATTTACTCAATGTGTTAGTGAAACCTCTTACGTGGAAGTAGATTTTGAGCTTTGGTTATTGGAAATAAAATTTGATGACATTAGAGCCCGCAAATTTAGAAAGAAACAATGTAAATGACCTCAGCCTTTAACAGACAAAAGCTCAACTCCAGCCAGTGTAGTACAGGGCTGGTTCTAAGGTGAATGCAGTAGAAAAATTCACTATGAACAAGTGACTAAATAGCTTAACTAATCATTTTGGCAGCAGCATCTTTATACAATACTTTACATGATTTTTTTGAACTGCCAGATTATAATTCTGAAGCATAATTATTACATAGTGTTTTACTTACCAAATTGCACATTTTGAAAATGCAGAAGCATTTTTGTAATTCCTAATGGTTAATAATTTTATACGGTAAAAGCAGCATTGATAAGCAGCAGTACAAGTAAATACAATAATCATAATTTGTTTTTCTTTGAAATTTTATTTATCACAACCCTCTGTCTCTTGATCTTCATGTTCCCAGGGGATAGGATCATTGTCTTGTACAGAAGGGACAGTGTCCCTTTCATGCCAAAACTGTTCCACATCAGGGAGGATTGGAATCGCTGCCTTCTCCATTTTCTCTTTGCTGGAGTTGGGAGAGCCGGGTTTCTCTTTCTTTGGAATGGGTGCTGGGGATTCTGGGGAGGCAACTTTGTCAGGAAGGACCTCCAAGTTACCAACTGGTGTTTCCTGAGCCTCAGAGGCAGTTGGAGAATTTGGGGTTACCATCCATTTCCATAAGCCTTTCAAGCCTTCCCTGAATTCTTCTGACATCACTAGAAAAATTAGAGGATTTGCTGAAGAAATGGAAAACATTAGGACTTGAGACAAGGCTATGAAACCCTGTGGTGGACTTGAGCCTCCAGCCTTCAGATGCCATACCCACAGCCACGCTATCCATTCAGGGAGCCACAGAAGAGCAGAGGTGATAGCAATACTGAACAGCATAACTGTGAGTTGCTTTGAACGCATCTGGTTTCTAAAATTTTGAGTCTTAGTTCCTCGGTTTTTACATTGACTGTAAGCTCTCCAGAAATAAAAGCTAGCCAGAAGTAATGGAAGGCAAAATACCAGGAGAGGGTAGAGCTTACCAAACATTGACATGAACTCTTCAGCCACAGCTGGTATGTCCATGAGGCACATTTCCACACCTGCATGGTACCTGGTATTGCTAAAGAACCATTCTGGCAGGGGTAGCAGGCTAGCCACAGCCCAGATGGCCACCAGCACTGAGCAGATGGTGCAGCTGTGGATACTTACTTGTTTGGCTGGTTCACTTGAATACATGTAGCATATTTTGGCCACTGCAACAATTGTCAGGTTCTTGGCTGCCATGCACATGTGGATGAACCAGTCAGAAGACTTACAGAGAAACCAGCCTAGATCCCAAACACCTTTGGAGTATGCTGTAGCTCGAACAGGTGCCGAAAACAGCAGAAGGGAAAGATCAGCCAGACTGAGATTCAGAATCAAGGAGTGGATCATGGATGACTTTCCTTTCCAAACACTGTGAAGGAGGATGCCAATCACACATAGGTTCCCCACAAAGCCCACCAGGCAGACAGCCACCAACAGAGCTGGGATGATGGTCCTCCAGTCCTTGGAGTCAGAGGGCAGGTACCCTCCAGCAAAGTGGAGGTAAGCAAAAGATACGTTCATGATGCTGGAGTTGGAGTCAGCAAAGGCAGCGGCCAGGATCACCTTCTCCATTCAGTTCCTTCTTAGGAAGTTAGCTTATTTAGGTTTGTTTTCTGCCTTGGCTCTTCACAGGAAATAAATTCTGTCGTCAGTGTCAAATGACACCTCTGGACCCTCCCCCTTGCTTGTTTCCTGAGAGCAGAATGTGGAAGAAGGCTGGTAACTAAGATCTTTTTTGCATGCAGTATACCTGTGCCTGCACTAAATGACAGGCAGCGGCAGCACAAGGATGCTGCTCATTAGCAAGTCTAATACTGAATAGCAGCCCTGTAGAGTAATAAAAATATAATACCTATAAAAGATAAATGAGAAGAACATACACATAAGTGGAATTTGTTCCTGGGGGGTGGTGGGAACAGGGGGAGGATCACTAGAACCAGTCAGGGCAATTATTTTCAACCAGCTGTTTCTAAACTCTTGACTGAGGTCTTACTATTTAGTAAACACTACATCTGAACCAAGTCCTTTACACTTAAACATGCCTCAGAATCAACTGGATGGCCTGATCCAGTAGGTCTGGACTAGGTCCCCCAAATTTACATTTCTGAGTTTCAAATGCGGTGTTGCTACTGGTTTGGAGACTACACTTGGAGAGCCAGTTTTAAATGGAGAATCAGTGCTGCTGCTGCTTTCCCTTTTGCATGCAGAGAATCAGCTTCCTTGTTACCCCACCCTCACCATCCCCTTGGTCCTGTCAACAGCTTGCACAGCTGGCTAGTAAAAAAAAAAATTGGGAAGAAGACCTATTAAATCTAATTATGGATGACTCAAGTTTAGTCTATTGTGGGTCTTTTAGAGGTAATTGTGGAGCTTGGAATTAGAGCTGGTTTACATACTAATGAGGCTTTTAGAAAAGTGATGGTGATGAAGGCAACCACATGATGAATGAAGCTGCTTTTCAGAGAGAATTCCTGAAGGATTTACCGAGACAAGCAAAATAAAAGAAAAATCAACAATTTCTATGTTGCAGGCATTTAAAAGGAGATGGCATTTAAAGTTGGGAAAAGAAAAAAATTTCAGATTAAATGATTCTAGAACCAGTCTAAAATTGGAAAACATTACAAGGCAATGGACACTGGGGACAACAAGAGGAGCTAGCATTGTTCCAAGAAAGGGGCAGAGTTGAAGATACGTTCCATCCTAAGCGTGACTGACTCAGGATTGCTTTTAGTGTGATCCAGTAGAGATGGTACTGGGCTGGGCGACAGACTAGATTCTGGTACTAATTTTGCTCTTACCAATTCTTCTAGGAGAGGAAAGGGATGACATTTTAAAATTCCTCTAAGCCCAGATATCAATGATAAGTCTGACCAATAAAGCTACCTACCAGAAAAGCTTCAATGGTGCTGGGTTTGTTTGATCTGTGTTCTTTCTTGTCTTCTCTGGAAGATAGAATGATGGCTCTGGCTCTTGTGGACGGGTGTGGGGTGTGGTGGAGAGGGAGTGGTTACAAACAGGTACAAAGGACCTGTTTTGGGATGATAGAAATGTTATAAAATTAGATTATGGGGAAACATGTTTGTACGACTAAATTTACTGAAACCTTAAATTGTATACGCAGGATATGTGAATTTGTGATATTACACCTCAGTAAAGTTTTTTTTTTTTTTCAAAAAACTACATATTATATAAACTATGCCTCAATAGAGCTTTTTTTTTTTTTTTAATTTGAGATTGAGATATGGTGATGGACAGATTTCCTGGCTTTTAGGAATGCTGCATAGCCTCTAGCAGAGGGAATACTCTGTTCTGAGATTGATTAGACGGGAAAAAGGGTTTAGGGAAAAAGAAATTGTGGCCTCAAAGGACCGACGCAAAGGGCAGTGCTAGGTGGAGAGGGATATGGGGAAAAGGGAGAATCAGAATGAGGGGAGTTGGTGGCCTCTGATGCCGGGTTTCTCTGGTTGGGTAACGACTGTCTGTAAAGCCTGGTCTATTTCCACACTCATGCTATAACCCTTGCAACTGTGCAGCTAGCTCCCTGCCCCAAAACCCTCAGCTGCGTCCCATCCTGCCTTTCTTAGGGGATACCACCTGCCATGATGTTGCCAGGAGACAACTTGTGGAAATTGTGAATGAGTAATTAAAAATTTGGGCCATAGGCATTTAAAAAAAAATTCTACTTTACATTGAAAGTAGAATTTATATTTAAGTAGCAAGAGAACTTAATCAGCTTAATCTTCAAAAGAACCCAGATAAAGCAAATTGTGGCCAAACTTATAACTGGTTTCTGGTAAAAGCAGAGCTAAATGTGAACTTTCACCAATACTAGGCAAAGTTTGCTCTGTAGCTTAGTTCCAGGGAAGGGTAAATGATCATGACAATTTTTTTGAGGGCATCCTAAGAGTCAGTCTCTGTGCCATGTGTCCCAGGCACTTAGATCCTCATGACAGCTCCGGAAGAGGGATATGATTATATTCTCTGTTTGCATAGATGATGACACTGAGATATAGCTTGCCTGTGGGTCAGTACTACACAGCTAGTAGATAACTGATTTGGAGTGGGAACCCCCACGGGTCCAGAGTTGGGTTTCAGAGCTGTTTATAAACTGCTATCCTGCCCCACCAAAGAAATTGTGAGATGTTCTTTAAATAACATGATCCTCAAATTAACAGAATTCAGTCAACAAAAACTGAGCCTTCTGTCATGGACAAGAAAAGCTCACAATTTTCTTTCAGTGAATATGTATCGAGCCCTTCTTGTGCTAGGTGTGATGCTAGACCCTGAGAACCTAGGCTGGTAGAACAGTCCTTTTTCTTAAGGAGCTACAATCTAGGGGGAGAGACAAAGAAACAAACCTCAGTGACAGTGAAATTGTCATTGAAGAGTCCTGGTTGCTATGGATGCCTGGAGGAGAGGCATCTGACCCACACCAGGAGTTGGTGGGGGGTGGTCAGAGGAGAGTCTGGAAAGGCTTCTTGGAAGCAGTGATATTGGAGTTGAGAATTTAGTCACGCACCTGCCCACTCATTTCTGCCAGAACCTTTCTGGAGCTTATCAGTGCTATGTATTCAGTACCTCTGTTTAAAACACCAGAAAACAGCTGCTGCTTCTCAGAGGGGTTAGCACTGTTTACTTCCCTCTCTGAGAGTGAACCTCTGTGACTACCCACAGGTGATTAGGCTTTGAACATGGCAGATGAAATTCCATTGGAACGGAGTGAATCAGGCTGGGCTTCACTGACCAGCTGCAGTTTGTTAGCTGGCTGGAGAGCTTTTAAAGCATGCTCAGTTCCGTCTCCGTGGGCACTCACAATTTAGCTCGTAGTTCTGCAGTTCTTTGCCGCTCTTTTACTACCATACATGTGTTAATGAAAGACCGTGAATAGGTTACTTTTTTTTTTTTTTTTTTTGCTGACCATTGTGCTCTGTTGAGGCTCCCATTCTCTCACCCCCTGGTTGTGTTCCTTTTGTTTTTGGACCACTGTTGTTTTTGTGGAGTATCTTTTGCTGAGGGGCCTTCCTGAGTGACATTTGCATTATTTAAAGTCTGGTGTTCCAGAGTGTTAGTCCAGGTTAGGGATACAAGCAGAGCAACAAGCCATCTCTAAGGTAAGTGAGTAGGTTCGACTGGGTTTGAGTGACCACTCCTACAAGACACTCTGGCCTGCTTTTATTGTTGGGGAGGGACTTCTTAAGTCCCATTGAAGGGAAGATGATGGAGGGAGTCTGTGCTGTTACTAGGTGATCATCAAGTCTGGAAGATTATTATCATTACCTAATAAGCCATTTCATACCTGTTTGATGGTCACCTTGCATATTTCAAATCCCATAGACCTGTGTCTGTGAGAGCCAGGGACTAGGAGATAGAAGACCTCAACTCTATCTTTGAAAATGAGACTGTTAGATCAAAAAAGATCATTTAGGATTAGAGTCGAAACCTTGTTTTCCAGTTTGGAGATAGTGATTTGTCTCATAGAAGATGGCATGACACAAGCTGGAGTCTGGATGCCAGGTGGATGTATTTTTTCCTTCAATCTGTCCTACTTCCTGGCAGGGTTCTTTTTCTTTGTTAATAACTGCCCATTTTGACTTTATGGAGCGAGAATAAAATTTGCATAAATGTGATGGCTCCTTGGAAAGCAGAGGAGGGTAAGAACATGAGGATGTGTCTGCACCAACCAGCTTATGTAGAACTTTAAACTCTTCCTGAGAAACAAAAACCCACAGTCCTATCCAAACATGACTGTGGCTGATATTTTGAGGCATATATTTTGTTCCTTTTTTTCCCTCTAAGAGTTTGCTTTTATATTATTATAATGTAAATTATAATAGCCATGATTTTTGTTATATTGTAATGAGGGGCTCCAGTCAACCAAAAAGAGGTGTCTCAGGGGTTAATCTATCCACAGTGAAGAATATGTGGGTTACTAACTTGTAGGCACATCGTCCTAGGACAGAGCCTTTTCAGCAAATAAAACATTGAAATATTTCAACAGGCTCAGATGGTCCTACTTAGATATAACCAGCCCATCCCTGACTACAGATGTCTTGTTTTTTAGAGTATAGTTTGCTGTGGTTTCCTACTGAAAGACATGTTCCATTATTTGGGGGGGGGGGGGCGGAATCTAGTTATTAAAAAAACAATCAAAAGTCCATTGCAGGCTGGGTTTGTAGCTCAGTGGTAGAGCGCTGGCCTAGCACGTGTGAGGCACTGGGTTTGATCCTCAGCACCGCAAAACAATAAAGGTATTGTGTCCATCTACAATTAAAGATACATATGTAAAAACAGTCCATTGCCATCACTACCTCGTACAAGGATTTTTCTTTTTTAAAGTTTCAATGAGTTATAATTCACATGTCCTACAATTCATCCATTCAAGTGTACAATTCAAGGTTTGGGGGATATTACTCTCTCCTTTTCCCACCCTGACCAGCCAACATGCTTGTGGTAGTCTCTCAGTGTGACTAGATCTGTTTCCATGACTACCAAACACAGCATGGGGCCCAGCATCTTACACAGGCATCTAACATCCCAGGACCCCACAGGCAAGGAAGTGTTAAGAGATCCAACAAGAATTTGATTCCTTGGTGGCAAAAGAAGAAAGCAAAGAACATTGTCTTCCTTGAATCTCAGACTTTGCATTTTTAAAATGAGCAAGATATCTTTTGTGGTCTATAGATTTGACTCTTTGTTTACTTTTGGGAGGGGAAAAAATTATTATTGAAACCTGAATAAACCCTTTAGATTTTACCTACTCTTACTTGCTTTTCTAGACTCAACCTGCTTCACCTGCTTTTAGGTACTCACTTTTGGTTGACGGTAGATAGCACCTCTGATGTGTCATGATGGTAAGGACTGAGGAAGTGTGATCCGATCACTCTTCGATGCTTGGGCCCATAAATAGCCCCAAACCCTGCAGGTTGAGACTTGCTCTTCTGTCTCCTCACATAGCTGCTTCCTGAATGTCTTTTCTCACTTACAAAACTTGTCTTTTCAGTGATTGGCATTTTGTACTGTGAGCAAAATAAACCTGGTGTGGTGGCTTTTTTTTTTTTTTTTTTTGCTGTTCACTATACCACCAACCTGGTAAAATTTTTAGTATGAACAATAATACATTGTGCTCCAAATCTTTAAAAAAAAAAAAAAAAAAGCTGTTTTGAAGAAGGGAAGCTATAGATCTAAAAATGTTTCAACCTGGGTACAAAATATTTGTCAGTTACCTTTTCTGAAGAATGCATAAACAAAGTGTTTTTTTTTTTTTTTAAACACTTTTTCTTCCTCATACAAATCCTTGTTAAAATTACAGGAAGTTCTAATTTTCTTCTAAAACTTCTCTACTTTATCATAATGATCCTCATGTAATTGGGAAGTAGAACTATCTCTAATTTTTACCTTCATAATTTTTAAAAAATTAAGTAGAAGAGGTGGCGATATCATGGATCAAAGGAGAAACTGAGATGTCCCAGAGGTTGTGATTTGTTCCTCATCACAAAGCTAGTTTGTTACTGAACTGAGATAGATCTTGTATCCTGATTCTGTTTTCAGTTCTTCCTATCCAACCAGCGTCAGCGAAACATTGGTATCTCTCAGTATATTTTCAGGCATTCTGTGTTGGCTTCTTATTGCAGCTGTCTATGTAAACTACTACAAATTTAGTAGCTTAATCAACACAACTGATCTTGTAGGTCTAAAGGTCAGAAGTCTTAAAATCAGTCTTTCTAGGCATGGTGTTTCAGGCAGCTGAGTGAACTCTTCTACACAGATGCAAAAGATTAACATGTTATCTGTATAGTGACGCTGTAAAGTTCTCATTCACAAGCACAGTTTCAAGTATTAACTCCTTTGCTATCTTCTTAATGTCTTAAGATAAAGCACTCCTCAAAAAAAAAGTCTTAAAATCAGTGTGTCAGGGGCGTGTGCTCCTTCTAGAGGTTCTAGGGAGAATCTGTTTGCGTACCTCTTTTACTTTCTTGAGGCTGCCCATATTCCTTGGCTGATATTCCCTTCTTCCATCTAAAGACTGCAGCACAGCTTCTTCAAATCTCTTTGGCTTCTGCTTCCATCACCACTTCTTCTCTAACCACTCCCCCTGCCTTCCTCTTACAAAGGATCCCCGTGATTTTATTGCACTTGGCATGGATAACTCCAGATAATTTCTCCATCTCAAAATCCTTAAGCACAGCTGCAAAATGTCTTTTGTCAGCCGTGAGGTAACAAACACAGGTTCCTGTGATTAGGGTGTAGTCTTATTTGGAGGGATATTATTCTTTCACATATCCTAAAAGAATTGTTAGTGAATTTGGGAAACGCTGAACTAAACAAAATTAAGTAGGACTCCTCTGAATTTTGAGAAAGAATAATTACTAGAGCTTACATTGTTGCTACTTTATTTTTGAAGCACTTACATGTTACATGTATTAAAAAAAATTACATTATCTCACTTCATTCTTATTGACAATACTAGAGTTCTATTTCCTTTAAGTGAAGAAACTGAGGTTCAAAGTTAAATAACTCAAGGTCACACTGCTAATAGGCAATAGCTGGAATACAAACTTTGGATCTGTCAAGCTGGGCATGATAGTACACAACTGTAACCCCAGCTATTGAAGGGTTGAGGCAGGAGGATTGCAAGTTCCAGGTCAGCCTGGGCAATTTAGGGAAACCCTGTCTCAAACAACAAATTTGAATCTATTTGATGCTAGAATCTGTGTGGAGATTCACAGTATTAAAGTTTTAATATGTAAGGCAGAGGATTTAGGATCCAAAATTTTCAAATTAATTTATCTGGGATCACAGCAACTTGTCAAGCTTCTTACTGTTCTTTAGAACACACTTTATGAAACATAGTGGCCTCTATATCACTGTTATCCAATATAATTTTTTGTGATGTAAATGTTCTATATTGTCAGTGTCCAAGATGGTAGGCATTAGCTACATGGTTTATCAAACACTTGAAATATGGGTAGAATGACTGAAGGAGTGAATTTTAATTTTTATAATTTAATTATTTAAATTGAAATAGCTGTATGCTTCTAGTGGCCTCCGCATTGGACAGTACATCTCTGTTCTTCCACCTCTAATGTTCAAGTCTAACCCAAGCCTAAATAATACTTTCACTCATAGTACTGTATTTGGCAATTGGTATCAAATGTCATTTGAAGAATGTTGAAATCTTTTGAAATGCTTTTGGCAAGGATGCGTTTCTGTGATGGGCAGTAATGGTAAAGCAGAATATCAGGAATCCTGTGAGTAGTCAATGGGAATCTGAGTACTACTGAGTCTTAGTCTTTGACAGAACTATATGTAGAATTGTTTAGTCTGACAGCCTCCCCTAAAGATAAATGTCCAAGTTAAATTCTTCGGTCATTCAGCAAAAATCTAGGAAGCCATTCTGAAATTGTGGAAAAATTAAGGAACTAGAACAAAGTTTCTATCAATTTTTTGGAATCACTCTGAAGAGACAGGATGTACTTTGGTGGAAATACTACCTGTTCTATTGCATAAGACCATATCATTGGAGATACTGTAGTGCAGTGGCCAAGTTCATATTGTGGGCTAATGGTGTTCAGATTTACTTTGGCCATGGCAAACTTTTTTTTTTTCCCCCCAGATGAAATATACAGATAAAAGGGAACTAATGACTTGAAGCAAGTGTTGGGGTGGAATCATGGTCCTATTTTTCTGATCCCCTCTCAACCCCCACTTACTGTTTTGGCCCTTCAGGTGCCTCTTTGAAACTCTAATAGGGTATATAAGTCACAGATAGACTCTATAAAAGATTTTAAAAGCTTAGAGGCCAGGAGACTTTCTGAATTTGTCAGAGAAGGCTGCATGGGAAAGGTGAGACGTGATGCTACCCAGATATCTCTATTTGCATATTTTTCAAGTACATTGTATACCATACCTAATTTTGAAAGAATCCTATTAGATATTTTTGCAAATTTGCCTTTTCTCTCCATGTTATGTCATAAGTAACTTTCTGTGGTATCAATATTGATCTACATTTTAAAAATGGCTAAGTATTCTTTTTCATGTTTGTGAGGGACCCTGTAGAACGGGGAGAAATGGATGTCCTTTAGGATCTCATGTCACTGATCTAAGCCAAGTCATTCCCACCAAACTTGGGTATGCTCCTTACTCAGAATTGGCAATAATTTCTAAAGGGACATCCTTGTCCATAGACATCCAATGGAACTGGACATCACTGAAATGGCTTTAAAATTTGCTGTGGCTTTTCTTTATTTAATGGTCACTGACATTTTTTTCTTTCTTTCTTTTTTTTTTTTCTTTTTCTTTTTTTTTGTGGTTACTGGAAATTGAACCCACAGGTGCTTAACCTCTGAGCCACATCCCCAGGTCTTTTTATTTATTTATTTATTTATTTTGAGACAGGGTCTCACTAAGTTGCTGAAGCTAGCTTTGAACTTGAGATCCTCCTGCTTCAGCCTCCTGAGCCGTTGGGATTACGAGTGAGTGCCACCATGCCCAGTCAGTCACTGACAATTCATTTTTTTTTTTTTAAGACCTTTATTTTATTCATTTATTTATATGGGGTGCTGAGAATCGAACCCAGTGCCTCACACATGCTAGGCAAGCACTTGACCACTGAGCCACAACTCCAGCCCCCCAGTGTAGTTTTGGTGGGTTCTTTTTTTCAAACAGAAATTGTATCACCCTGTACGCATCAGTTCACGTCTTGCTCTTTTAGCTGAATGCTGTGTTTGAGAGCTGCTGTGTTCTTGCAGGCCTGGGTTATTTCTTTGAAGAACTCCGTGAACTTCCATACTATAAGAGGAGCTGGGTTTGTTCAGCAGTTTCTCTTCATAAGTGAGCCAACCAAGGCCCAAGGAGGTGAAGTGACTTACCTATCCAAGGTCTTGCAAATGCTAAGTGCTCAAGTGTGGGTGGGAACCCAGGCGGAGCTAATTGTCCAGCATGGCTGGATCCTTCTGCATGTTCTGGTGAGGTGGCCTTCACCCCCTGTCTGTACTCTCTCTCACCTGCATCATCTTAAAGCTAAATTGCGCTCTAGGTCAACATTTCTGACATAAGAGTTCTCATTCCTGGGGCCAGATCTACACTGACCCTGAAAGTATTCCAGGGTGAACAAACATTTTTTTTTCCATTTTTTTTTTTTTTATTAAAAATCATAAATTTACATAGGGCAATGTTTGATTCGTTCTGTTATTTTTTCCCTTCCCACCACCCCTCCCACCCCTTTTTTCCCTCTATACAGTCCTTCCTTCCTCCATTCTTACCACCCTCCTTATCCCTAACCCTAAACCTAACCCTAACCCTAACGCTAACCCCTCCTACCCCCCCTTATATGTCCTCATTCGCTTATCAGCGAGATCATTCGTCCTTTAGTTTTTTGAGATTGGCTTATCTCACTTAGCATGATATCCTCCAATTTCATCCATTTGTCTGCAAATGCCATAATTTTATCATTCTTCATGGCAGAGTAATATTCCATTGTATATATATGCCACAGTTTCTTTATCCATTCATCAACTGAAGGGCATCTAGGTTGGTTCCACAATCTGGCTATGGTGAATTGAGCAGCTATGAACATTGATGTGGCTGTATCTCTGTAGTATGCTGATTTTAAGTCCTTTGGGTATAGGCCAAGGAGTGGGATAGCTGGGTCAAATGGTGGTTCCATTCCAAGCTTTCTGAGGAATCTCCATACTGCTTTCCAGAGTGGCTGCACTAATTTGCAACCCCACCAGCAGTGTATGAGTGTACCTTTTTCCCCACATCCTCGCCAACACCTATTGTTGCTTGTGTTCTTGATAATCGCCATTCTAATTGGGGTGAGATGAAATCTTAGGGTAGTTTTGATTTGCATTTCTCTTATTACTAGAGATGTTGAACATTTTTTCATGTATCTGTTGATTGCTTGTACATCTTCTGTGAAGTGTCTGTTCATTTCCTTAGCCCATTTGTTGATTGGATTATTTGTATTCTTGGTGTAGAGTTTTTTGAGTTCTTTATAGATTCTGGAAATTAGCGCTCTATCTGAAGTATGAGTGGCAAAGATATTCTCCCACTCTGTAGGCTCTCTTCACATTACTGATAGTTTCCTTTGCTGAGAGAAAGCTTTTTAGTTTGAATCTATCCCAGTGGTTGATTCTAGCTTTTATTTCTTGTGCTATGGGAGTCCTGTTAAGGAAGTCTGATCCTAAGCCAACAAGTTGAAGGTTTGGACCTACTTTTTCTTCTATAAGATGCAGGGTCTCTGGTCTGATTCCGAGGTCCTTGATCCATTTTGAGTTGAGTTTTGTGCAGGGTGAGAGATAGGGATTTAGTTTCATTCTATTGCATATGGATTTCCAGTTTTCCCAGCACCGTTTGTTGAAGAGGCTATCTTTTCTCCATTGCATATTTTTGGCCCCTTTGTCTAGTATGAGAAAATTGTATTTATTTGGGTTTGTGTCCATGTCCTCTATTCTGTACCATTGATCTACCTGTCTATTTTGGTACCAATACCATGCTGTTTTTGTTACTATTGCTTTGTAATAGAGTTGAAGATCTGGTATTGCAATACCCCCTGCTTTGCTCTTTCTACTGAGGATTGCTTTAGCTATTCTGGGTTTCTTATTCTTCCAGATGAATTTCATAATTGCTTGCTCTATTTCTATAAGGTACATCATTGGGATTTTAATTGGAATTGCATTGAATCTGTATAGCACTTTTGGTAGTATGGCCATTTTGACAATATTAATTCTGCCTATCCAAGAACATGGGAGATCTTTCCATCTTCTAAGGTTTTCTTTAATTTCTTTCTTTAGTGTTCTGTAGTTCTCATTGTAGAGGTCTTTCACCTCTTTTGTGAGATTGATTCCCAAGTATTTTATTTTTTTCGATGCTATTGTGAATGGTGTAGTTTTCCTAATTTCTCTTTCTGAAGATTCATCACTTACGTATAAAAATGCATTGGATTTATGAGCATTGATCTTGTAACCTGCTACTTTACTGAATTCACTTATGAGTTCTAAGAGTTTTCTGGTGGAATTTCCAGGTTCCTCTAAATATATAATCATGTCATCAGCAAACAGGGATAGTTCGAGTTCCTCTTTTCCAATTCGTATCCCTTTAATTTCTTTGGTTTGTCTAATTGCTCTGGCTAGTCTCAAGAACGATATTGAATAGAAGTGGTGAAAGAGGGCATCCCTAACTTGTTCCAATTTTTAGGGGGAATGCTTTCAGTTTTTCACCATTTAGAATGATATTGGCCATGGGCTTAGTGTAGATGGCCTTTACAATGTTAAGGAATGTTCCCACTACCCCAATTTTGTCTAGTGTTTTGAGCATGAAGGGATGCTGTATTTTATCGAATGCTTTTTCTGCATCTATTGAAATAATCATGTGATTCTTAACTTTTAGTCTGTTGATATGGTGAATGACATTTATTGATTTCCAGATGTTGAACCAACCTTGCATCCCTGGGATAAAACCCACTTGATCATGGTGCACTGTCTTTTTAATATATTTTTGTATGCGATTTGCTAAAATTTTGTTGAGAATTTTTGCATCGATGTTCATTAAGGATATTGGTCTGAAATTTTATTTCCTTGATGTGTCTCTGTCTGGTTTAGGTATCAGGGTGATATTGGCTTCATAGAATGAGTTTGGGAGGGTTCCCTCCTCTTCTATTTTTATGGAATACTTCGAGAAGTATTAGAATGAGCTCTTCTTTAAAGGTTTTGTAGAACTCGGCTGAGAACCCATCTGGTCCCGAACTTTTCTTTGTTGGTAGGCTTTTGATGACCTCTTCTATTTCATTGCTTGAAACTGATTTATTTAAGTTGTGTATGTCCTCCTCGTTCAGTTTAAGTAATTCATATGTCTCTAGAAACTTGTTGATGTCTTCGAGGTTTTCTGTTTTGTTGGAGTATAGATTTTCAAAATAGATTTTCAGACACGAGTATTTCACTCGTGTCTGTTGTGATATTTCCTTGTTCATTCCAAATTTTAGTAATTTGAGTTTTCTCCCTCTTTCTCTGTTAGTGTGGCTAAGGGTTTATCAATTTTGTTTATTTTTTCAAAGAACCAACTATTTATTTTGTTAATTTTTCCGATTGTTTCTTTTGTTTCAATTTCGTTGATTTCGGCTCTGATTTTAACTATTTTCTGTCTTCTACTACTTTTGATGTTGGTCTGCTCTTCTTTTTCTAGGGCTTTGAGCTGTAGTGTTAAGTCGTTTATTTGTTGATTTCTACTTCTTTTGTTGAATGCACCCCATGAAATAAATCTTCCTCTAAGTACTGCTTTCATAGTGTCCCAGAGATTTTGATATGATGTGTCTTTGTTCTTGTTTACTTCTAAAAAGTTTTTTATTTCCCTCCTGATGTCTTCTGTTATCCATTCATCATATAATAGTGTATTATTTAATCTCCAGGTATTGGAGAAGTTTCTGTTTTTTATTCTGTCATTTATTTCTAATTTCAATCCATTATGATCTGATAGAGTACAAGGTAGTATCTCTATCTTGTATTTGCTAACAGTAGCTTTGTGGCATAAGACATGGTCTATTTTAGAGAAGGATCCATGTGCTGCTGAGAAAAGTGTATTCGTTCTTTGTTGGATGGTACATTCTATATAAGTCGGTTAAGTCTAAATTGTTGATTGTGTTATTGAGATCTATGGTTTCTTTATTCAATTTTTGTTTGGACGATCTATCCAGCGGTGAGAGAGGTGTGTTAAAATCGCCTAGTATTATTGTGTTGTGGTCTATTTGATTTCTGGAATTGAGAAGGATTTGTTTGACGTACATGGATGAGCCAATGTTCGGGGCATAGATATTTATGATTGTTATGTCTTGCTGATTTATGCTTCCCTTAAGCAGTATGTAATGTCCTTCTTTATCCCTTCTGACTAGTTTTGGCTTGAAGTCCACATTATCTGAAATGAGGATGGATACTCTAGCTTTTTTGCTGTGTCCGTGTGCATGGTATGTTTTTTCCCATCCTTTCACCTTTAGTCTATGGGTATCTCTTTCTATGAGATGAGTCTCTTGCAGGCAGCAAATTGTTGGATTTTTCTTTTTAATCCATTCTGCCAGTCTATGTCTTTTGATTGAGGAGTTCAGGCCATTAACATTCAGGGTTATTATTGTGATATGATTTGTATTCCCAGTCATTTGACTCATTTTTGTTTTTTGACATGATTTGGTTTCCCCTTTATTTAGCTATTCCTTTAGGCTAGTTCCTCCTGTTGCTGATTTGCGTCATTGTTTTTCATCTCTTCCTCATGGAATATTTTGCTGAGAATGTTCTGCAATGCTGGCTTTCTTTTTGTAAATTCCTTTAGCTTTTGTTTATTATGGAAGGATCTTATTTCATTGTCAAATCTGAAAGTAAGTTTTTCTGGGTATAAGATTCTTGGTTGGCATCCATTTTCTTTCAGGGCTTGGTAAATGTTGTTCCAGGCCCTTCTAGCTTTTAGGGTCTTGATTGAAAAATCTGATATTCTTATTGGTTTTCCCCCGAATGTAATTTGATTCTTTTCTCTCGCGACCTTTAACATTCTGTCTTTATTTTGTATGTTAGGTATTTTCATAATAATGTGCCTTGGTGTGGGTCTGTTGTAATTTTGTATATTTGGAGTCCTGTAAGCCTCTTGTACTTGGTTTTCCATTTCATTCTTCAGATTTGGGAAATTTTCTGATATTATTTCATTGAATAGATTGTTCATTCCTTTGGTTTGTTTCTCTAAGCCTTCCTCAATCCCAATAATTCTTAAATTTGGCCTTTTCTTGATATCCCATAATTCTTGTAGATTCTGTTCATGATTTCTTACCATCTTTTCTGTTTGGTCAACTTTGTTTTCAAGATTAAATTTTTTTTCTTCGATATCTGAGGTTCTGTCTTCCAGGTGTTCTATCCTATTGGTTATGCTTTCTATGGAGTTTTTAACTTGGTTTATTGTTTCCTTCATTTCAAGAATTTGTTTTTTTTTTTTTTTTTTCAATATTTCTAACTCTTTATTGAAATGATCTCTTGCTTCCTGTATTTGCTCCTTTAACTGTTGATTGGTGTGATCATTTAATGCCTGCATTTGCTCTTTCATCTCCTCATTTGCCTCCCTGATTGTTTTAGTTATGTACATTCTGAACTCCCTTTCTGACATTTCTTCTGCTGTGCTGTCATTGGGTTTTATTGATATAGTATCTAGGTTTGTTTGGGACATTTTCTTCCCTTGTTTTCTCATATTGGTCAGGTGTCAGTCACTGACAATTCTAATAATTCTATTTCCTAAAGATAGAGAAGGCAATAGTGAAGTAATGAAGGATGGATCACTTTTTTCTTCCCTCTTTTCTCTATTAATCTGTGATTAACTAAAAGAACACTTCCAACAAGATTTGTAAGTTATAAAATAATTTACTTAAAAACAGTTTTACTTGAATCTTGGTAGAAAATGAAATTGATGAATCTGAGTCTACCTTAGATTCTACCTAAGATGATCATTGGAAGACAGCATCGTTAATTTGGCTTAGGTATTTTCTGTGTTATGTGGGTATTATATGGATAATGGATTCACACTGAATTATTCACATCTATTTTAAGATCTTTTCCTATCCAATCTTAAGGGAAAAATGTCAGTCTCTACTGTTGGGCCAGCCACTGTCAGCATATCTTCAGCAGTCTATTAAAATTACTATTTTTTTTTTAATCTTTATGGTAAGAATACTTAAAAAAATTTTTTAACATGAGGTGATGGGCATATTAATTAGGTTGATAGTGGTAATCATTTCATAAACATACATAAATCACATACAATTTTAAAATTACTTTTAATTAACAGATTATACTATTATATAAATTATGTTTTGAAATATATATACATTGTAAGATGACTAAATCTAAACACTTTGAATATAGACCATTTCTGTTTGTCAGTTATAACTCCAGAAAGTTGGAAACAAATATTTTTAAAATTATTCAATTATTATTATGAAAATTATTATGGGACAATATCTGTGATTCAACTAATAATTCTGATAGTCAACACTTATAGAGGGGTTACTGAGTACCAGGGACCTTAAATCCACCTTTCACACAGACCCTAACTAAGAGGTAGCATTTTCATTGTGTCCATCTTCCAGATGAAGAGAAGTGACTGATTCCAAATCAGAGCTAGTAAGTGATGGACCTGGAATTTGGTCCCCGGCAATCTGGCTTTGGCATTTGAATTACTAGGCCTGTGTCCAAACTGAGCTTCTTCCTGAAAACTGTAATGGTAGGAATTGAGTTATCAAAGCAAGGTGTGAGATCAGCCACTGGGGAGTGGCAACAATGTATACACAATATGTTGAGGCTTTTTCTTGTTAGAGTGCTTATTTCACTCGAAGTGTTGACTAGAGTCTAGATATCTCAACTGGTATCCTCTCAAGCGAAGTCCTGCTTTCTGTAAAAATAACCTAATAGTTTGGATACTCTGCCATAGATCTCTTTATGCATATTTATAAATAAATTATGTATAGGTATATAATGTTGATTAGCAAATTTGCTTTTATAATCAGCCCTGTGTCTCTGGTTAAGTTCATCCCTCTCTTGCTATTAAAGAGGCCGTGGGGGTATTTGAATATACTGTTTTTGGTTGGATGGGGTACTCAGAATTTATTTAATACAGAGGAGCTTTTACCACTGAGTCACATCCCCAGCCCTTTTTATTTTTTGATCAAGGCCTCACTTAGTTGCTTAGGGCCTTGCTAAGTTGCTGATGCTGATTTTGAACTTGTGATCCTCCTGCTTCCGTCCCCTGAGTCACTGGGATTACAGGTTGCACCCTATGTCTGGCTTGAATAAACTTTTTAAAACTATTTGGTGAAAACATTTGGTTTTCAATCTTGTTTTTAAAATTTCACATTTGCTTCTTCAACTGTTTATAGCATAACTATCACTGTCAAAAATAGTAATTTAATTAGACCATGAAGAGAGAAGGCAATGTGGGTAATTTTGAGATGCTTTTCTTGATTCTCAATGTAAAAAAATGATCTCTTCAAAATGTTCGAGCTTACTTTTCTTACCTTTCTTCAATTAACTGATGAACCACTGAAGTTAACCATTATCCTCTGGGCCATGAAGGGAAGTGTGTTGGTCTATTGTGCCTTGAGGCCAGTTCATAACTGTAACTTGTTGTATTTTACTTCAGTTACTATATAGTAAAGCACCACAAATGCAGTGGCTTAAACAACAGAAATGTATCATCCCACAGTTCTGAAGTTAAAAGAAGTCTGAGATGAAGGTGAGGTTTACGACTGGCTCCTTCCGAGGGCTGAGGGAGAATCTGCTCTGGGCTCTCCTGGCTTCTGGGGGGTGACTAAAATCCTTGGCGCACAGAAGCATTACCTCAGCCTCTGCCCTCATCTCTGCATGGTGTTCTCCCTGTGCACGTGTGTCTTTCTCCAAATCTCCCCTTTTTATAAGGATACCAGTCATTGGTTTAGGATTCACCAATATTCTCATTTTAATTTGACTTCTCTCAAGGCTCTTATCCCCAAATTGTCACATTCTGAGAGACTGGGGGTTAGGACTTCAATGTGTGGATGGGGCCACGATTCAAACTATTTCATCACATTTCAGAATGAAGTTGGGCATCAGCTCTCTTGCCTGTTGACAGCTCCCCCTTCTAAAAGATGAGGTGGGAAGAATGTTGAATGAGGTAACCGAAGAATTTTTTTTTTTCCTATTAGCTTAGTGAAGGTGAGGGAAGTCTGAGGTGTGGCCTTCACTCTCAAATCTCCACAGGGAACAAGAGGGCAATAATGAATCAGGTAACAGCTGAAAATGTTTGCAAACTATCAAGTGTCAGACAAATGTATAATTAGGTCATGACTCCTAAAGTGTTGCCTGTATTTGCAAGGAAAATGGGGGAGTGGGGAGTCATGAGTAAAAGCTCGAGGTCCTGGTCAGTACTCACACAATCAATATAAGTTGCATCCTGTTTATTTTCCTGTCTCCTCTTCACTCAATTGCACAATTCCATAGTTCACATCGTAGCCCAGTTTTACTACATAGGACTCTGCAGAGGCGTCTGAACTGTTGATTAGTGGGCAGTGCCCCCTTGTGACAACTCAAAATACTCACTGTTCAGCTATGGAGAAGAGGCTGTGGCGTACTGAAGGCAGTTTGAGGAGTCAGTGAGTCACATGTAAAAATAGAGGTGGAACGAGATGTGAATGGAGCTATGGAAGAATGTTTCTTTGGGATAAGACTATTTAGGCAGGAACATGAGCACAGACACTAAAAATGGATCAGAAGCCTGTGAGAGGGGAGGTGAACAGTCTTCTAAGTCAGGGTTTAAAGAGCATCAGCATGGCAGAAAGGCAGAATCTAAAGCCCCACCCCAGATCTCCTGAATCAGAACTTGCATTTAATAAGCACCTCAGATGATCATCTGCTTGGGACAGTGGGAGAGGCACAGGGGTGCAGCAGAGCAGATGTGTTTGGTGCATGAAGTAGATGTAGACTTGGATTGGAATCTGACTCTGCCACCTCCTGACTTGTGAGCTTGGGTAGCTCAGTTACCTTAGCTTAGTTTCCTCATTTCTGTGAGAAACTGGAATTACTGTAGGAGAACCATCACCACCACACCCCAGGCAATGTGTGAAGCACTTGATCTCATGAGTGAGACAATGAAGGCATTTAACGCCTGATAAATGCTCACCAAATTTTTAAAAATGATGATTGATTATTAGTCATAGCAAAAAATGGTCTTTGAGCAAGTAGACTGAAAGAGAAAGGAATGCCTGACTGAAGAAGTCTGTAGCTTTAGAAGTGGAGGAGGGATGTTGAGGCCTGCTGGGAGCAATTGCTCTGAGGGCTGAATTTTGAACCCCTGACTAACTCTTGGCATCCTTAATGCAGAAAGAATCTTTCAAATGAAACCAATCGTTAGAGAGTTTGCTCAACCTAATAAGCAACAGGAAACTTTAAAGTAGGGGTTCTCAGCTGGGCATGGTGGCACATGCTTGTAATTCCAGCAGTTTGGGAGGCTGAGGCAGGAGGATTGAGTTCAAAGCCAGCCTCAGCAAAAGTGAGGTACTAAGCAACTCAGTGAGACCCTGTATCTAAATAAAATAAAGAAAAATAGGGCAGGGGATGGGACAGTGGCAGAGTGCTCCTGAGTTCCAGTACCCTCCCCACCAAAAAACGTAGGGGTTCTCAAACTTTTCGATCTGAGGACCCCTTTACTTTACATTCTTAAGTTATTGAAGACTCTGAAGAACTTATGTTCACACGAATTGTATTTATCAGTGTTATTAGAAATAAAACCCAAGAAAGTATTAATTCATTTAAAAAGAAGTCAACCCATTATAGGTTAATGATTTTTTTTTAGTTTATTTTTATTTTTATTTTTTGGTACTAGGGACTGAGCCCAGAGGTACTTTAACACTGAGCCACATCCCCAGTCCGTTTTAATTTTTTTTATTTTGAGACAGAGTCTTGCTAAGTTGCTCAGGACCTCACTGAGTTGCTGAGGCTAGCTTTGAACTTTCAATCCTCCTGCCTCAGCCTCCCAAACCACTGGGATCACAGGTATGCACCACCATGCCCAACAATATAAGTTATATGTTCATAAGAAATAACTACACTTTCTAAAACATTGAAGAGTTTTATGTTTTTGTAAACCTCTTTAAAGTCTGGCTTAATAGGATGAGGTTGGATCTTCCTGGATCTGCTGCTGCACTTGGTCTGTTGTAGTATCACACATCATGTAACCTCTAGAAAATTCCACTGTACACTGAGTGGAAGTGAAAAGGCAAGTAACAGTTTAGTGTTACAGGAAATGGCTATGATCTTGTGGGCCCCTGAAAGGGTCTAAGGGACTTCCAGAAAAATGGGAGTTTAAAAAATTAAAGAACATTCATTGTAAGCAAATATATGTAATTGAATCCAAAGCACTTACATTTCTACACGAATTAATTGCTTAATGGGACAGAGCTCTGTTGGGATTCCAAGTTGACTTGAAATCAGGAGGTAGAATTTCTGTAAGAATTCTCGCTTTTCATTGGTTGGGACTGGTCTTACATGTGGGTTTTACCTTACTTCCACAGGAGTCTTTGATTAAATGTACTTGGCAATTGTTGATGGATTTTTCAGTTGAGCTGCAGGAAATTTGGCATTTTGCACTCTCTGGCTGCTCCTGCTAGTTGGGATGTGGTGATTAAATTGCAGGATGTGATCAAAGCATTGCTCGACTTTCGTGTCATATTTTATCTACTTGAGAGAAAAGAATGGTGGTACAAAACGGAGCAGAAGTCTCTCTAATTGAATATATGTCTCTCCAAATACAGCTGTCAAAGTGTATTAAGTTGGAGTGGGCTATAAAATCTTTGCACACAGACCAGGAATGCCCTATGAGCTTGTGATTTCTCCATGCTGGGAGGGCGTATTTTGTAGTAACTTGATGGCAAAGAGCTTCCTGACTTTTTTTTTTTTTTAAGTAGTTGTGGATGGACACAATACCTTTGTTTTATTTATTCACTTTTTTATGTGGTGCAGAGGATCACACATGCTAGGCGAGCACTCTATCACTGAGCCACAACCCCAGCCCTGAGCCTCCTGTTTTGTTTTGGCTCTTGCAATGGCCATTATGAGCACGAGGTTGGATGAGGAGTCTAACATCCCAATATTTGGGATGGTTAAATGCAATGCAGCTCATGGAAACTTCAGGATCAAGTTAATATGCTTTAATAATATTAATATTGTAGGAAATTATTTAATGCACTGAATATTTGGGGGGAAGGTTAGAGCTTTGTTAGGTAAATCAAGCAATTTTTTATTCTGTTTACAAATAAACCTGTGTATAATGTAATGAATGATATGAATGTTTGGCATCCCCGTTGACTACTTAAATGTTAAAATCAAATTACATTTGTTTCTTGAATGTATGTTATCTGGTTCTGGGGGAAGGTGAGGTAAATGGCTAAAGAGAATTTTGTTTCTGAGAATTTTCCTTTGATCTATATGTGGTTGATGATCAACAGGCCAGAACTACTTGGCACTTTTCTGCAGTTACACAGATTTGGCCAGCAGAGGGCAGGAGAGTAAACAATAACTTGCCCATACAACACACAAGCTGTGTGACCCAGAGTTCCAAGGCTTAGATCCTGTGGGTGACCTCCCCTTGGTGAGCTGGAAGGGATGCAGGTCTGAGAGCATCAACTCACCCTAGGCTCAAGTTGCTGGGGCTTTGAAAGAAAGCCCTGTTCTTGCCAGGTCTTCTGATTCTTCAAGAGAAGAAAACATTCCAGATTTCTCTGTGAAATTTTCTAATTTGAAAGTATGGGTTTCAAAACCTTATTCTGGGGGTTGGGGAGGGGGATGTGGAACAGAGCCATGTTAGTGGGCTGAAATTGGTCTGTGGTTTGACTCTTAGGAATGCTACGAACAGCTCAGAGTTCCCTTTATAAAAGGAAATTTCCATTGTATTTCTTTAAAAGGGAAAAGATAGGAATATAGAAAACAAAGGTAAAGCCATTTTAATATTTCAGGGAAAATTCATGTAGTTTCCTTTGTGATTAAAATTCTAGGGTGACAATAAATTTGTTTTGGAATCCTGAGGTAGAAGGTGACTTTCATGTTTGACAAGAATTTTCCATCAAGTAACAAGTTACTTTCTAAGTCACTTTTACTACAAGTTCAACTGCTGGGGAATGACAACAGACACTGTTCAGGTTTGGTGGGATACTTTGACTTTTAAACCTTCTGTCTTGCTTGCCTGTGACTTGCACATTTGTCAGTTTGGTTTCTTGACTTTTTTTTCCCCCCTGAGTAGCTTTTCATTTATTAGAATAAATTTGCATTTATTATATTAAAATATGAAAGCTACTTATTTATTTATTTAGTTTCTTGACTTTTGATATGAGAACTACAGTGACCCTGGGCTCTACTCAGTGCCTGCCCTGAGGCCCTGCAGCAATGCCCCAACAGGTCTAATTGCAGAGCCCTGGCCTCTGACTCTGCTCTGTTCTTTCCTCTGCATAGCAATCAGAACCATCTTTTCAAAATTCAAGTTTAATCTAGTCTTTCCTGCTTCTGTCTTCCCTTTGACCCTTAGAGTCCTTTGTGGGAGCTTCTTACACATTAGGATGGAAAAGTCCCCGCAGCCTGGCCATGGTCTGTTTTCTCCCTATGTGTCTTAACCATTTCTTCTTTTCACTCCAGCCATCTTGGCTTTGTAGTTACCATGTTTTCTGCCACCTCAGTTCTGGGACAAAACTACTATAAGTCACCGTACCAGTAGAGCTCTGGTTGAAGTTACAGTTGATGCCACAGGTAGAAAGTTTTGTTGGTATCTAACAAGAAATGTGGCGTGCAGGCCATCTTGATGCAAGTGTTTTTTAATTAGGTTACCCTTTATTTAGAGCATCAGGGAAGAGGATAAGAAGTATTATGAACCAGAGGTTCTAAAATGTGGGTTAAATCAGTGCTGATTATCTTAACATAATTTTGAATTTCTAAGGGACACTTAAAGGACAGAGAACTTTCCTGTAACATTCAGCAGTTGGCACAATGGTGCACGCCTGCAATCCTGGTGACTTGGGAAGTTTGAGATCAGCTTCAGCAACGTAGTAAGACCCTGTCTCAAAAATATAAAAAGGGCTGGGGATGTGGCTCAGTGGTTAACTGTCCCTGCTTTTAATCTCTGGTACAAATAGTCTTCTAAGAAGCGTGAACTTTTACCTTTGAAACCATAAGAAAAATGGCATCTGTTAACATGTTTGAATAAACTGGTTGATCTTAGACCATTAGCTTACCAATCATTCTATAATAGCTGAGAATATATTTAATAAGAACTTGTCATGAATCTCATATCCACTCTTCTCCCCACGTTTTAGATCTACACTGTCCATAGTACTTCCTGTGATGACAGTGCTGTTTCTACTGTCACATGAAATGGGGCTGGTGCAACTAAGGAACTGGGTATTTTAAATAAAACAGTCACCTGTGGCAATAGGCTGCTCTGTTGGACAGGACAGGTATAGATTACCTGGTTGTTAAAAGTATTTGAAATGATTTCCTTCTGTGGAACTTACCTTTGAAGGAAAAAATACAAGGGTGATTCTAACAGATCAAAGCACCTTATTTCATTCTTCTTTAAAGCTGAGTAACTATTCAGCTTTAAAGAAGAATGAAGTTAGGGCATTTGCTGGTAAATGGATAGAATTGGAAATGTCATGTTAAGTGAAATAAGTCAAACCCAAAAAGCCAAAGGCTGAATGTTTTCTCTGACATGCAGAACCTAAGTCACAATAAGGGTGGGGGAAAGGGAAGAATAGAGGTACTTTATATTAGACAGAGGGAAGTGAAGGGAGGGGAAGGGTATGGAGGAAGGAATGATAGCAGAGTGAAGCAGACATTACCTCATGTACATGTATGACTGCATGAGTGATGTGATCCTGCAATATGTATAATCAGAAAAATGAGAGGTTACACTCCATTAATGTATGATCTATAAAAATGTATAAATGCATTCTACTGTCATGTGTAACTAATTAGAATAAATAAAATAAAAATTTTTTAAAAAGCACCTTATTTTATCAGAAGGCCTCAGCACATGCAGGTCCTATTGTCTGGAATATCATACTTCAACTTGTTCCTTGGCATACTTCAGATCTTTGTTCAAGCATTGCTTTCTCTGGGAAACCTCCCCTTATATTTCTCCTAAGATCAGAGCCCCTGCTCACAGCATCATGTTCCTGTCCCTCATGGAAAGGGTGTGTGTGTGTTGGACAGAGTGATGCATGGATGGAAGATTGATCCTGCTAGAGACGTGTCAGCAACCCAGGAAAGCCTTTGCTTTTGGAAGTGAGCCTGACCATGTGTGTGGAGACTGGCCATAAATGAGATAGATAGTATGACCCTCTTTTGTGACAAGAGAGCAGACCCTGAAGAAGGTACAGTCACTGGGAAGGTTTTGCAATGGATGTGGCAAGAAGTGGGAGTGGTTGTCTGGTTTCTGTTCTCTTGGGTTGGGCTTCTTGCTGATCTGAAGATGGTGACTGTGAGTTGCATTTGGACTTGGAAATCTCAGTAGTGTGCTCCACATCCTTCCATAGCTAGCCCATTAGCTTCCCATGACTGGTCTTTGGGAGATGCCATAAGACCAGCAGAATGGGAAGTCATGCTTTTTCACAATGCTCCTTACCAACACTGGAATGAACTGTATTGTGTTGCTCTCACCACACAAGAGAATGTCAACTTGGCTGTGTAGAATTTGCGGATCACATCTAGTGTGTCCTTCTGGCCTGCGGAATACGAATTGTGAAAGAGAAAACAATTCTCTGTCAGGGAAGATAATTGGACCTAACTAACTATAGCCTTTTGGGCTCATGATTCAGCGATGGCAAAGACCCATAAACACCTCAGCTGGACTCCCTTCCCATATGGAAGGGACCATGCTTATAGCCTACTGGATGGTTTCTGGTAGCCAGTCCTCAGGTGAAGTGTCTCTGGTGGTGGTTCCCTGCTACAGTCTGGGAAAGAGTCCTCTGGGGAGGTGACAGCTGAAACCACCCAGCCCTTATGTGGCTGCAGCTGAGCATGATGAGAAGCAGCCCTGGAGCCCCTGAGGCCCTGGGTCCTGCCAGCTGCTGCTTTAACAGACACTCTTGCTCTTTAATTTAACGTGGGTGCTTTTTTTCCTTTCTTTTTTTTTTTTTTTTTTTCAATCGATTTTGTTGTACAAATACATGAATTAATTCTTCTAAAAAAATCGTGAAAGATAGAACTGGTTTTTCTTTGGACTGCTCTCTGTAATTACAGGCCTTTCCTCTTGTCCCCAGAGGTTACAACTGATATTAGTTTAGTGCATATCTTTCCAGACTATTGGATTTACCTCCTCAATTACTTAGGCTCACATTTGTATAAGATAGAAAAATCTCACACAACAATAACTTAAATGAGTTAGAAGTTGCCCCTAGACATAAGAAAAGTCTAGAAGCAGATGGTCCAGGGCTGGCAGGGTGACTCCATGACGTGATCTGGGCATAATCTGTTGTCTCCATTCTCAAGGTCACTTCTTGATCCAACTTGATGGCAAAAACTTTAGCCATTCTATCTGCATGTGGAAGTGGAAAGAAAGCAGGTCTTATTTGCATATGAGTCTGATTTTTATCTCAGTGACCAGAATTTTCTCGTATGGCCACACCAAGTTGCAGGAAATGCTGGGAGCTGTTAGTGTATAGCTGAATTCGTGCATACAACAAATAAAAATCATGGTTCTATTAAATGGTAGGAGGAGAGGGAAATTTGCAATCCGTCATGCAAATGTGTACACAAAAATCAAACCAAACAGAGTTTTGCAACTTGTTCTGTCCAATGTATTTTAGAGATCTCGACATTTTAGTACTTGTAGTTCTGCATTTCATTCGCCATTAAATAGTATTATGTATTACAGAAATATCATTTGTTTAGCCATTTCTGAGTGGTCATTTAAGTTATTTACGGCTTTTCACTAATAAAACATTACTGTGATAAGCTGGGCGCGGTGGCTTCCAGCAACTCAGGAAGCTGAGACAGGAGGGTCACGAGTTCAAAGCCAGCCTCAACAACTTAGTGAGACCCTAAGAAACTCTGTGAGACCACCTCTAAATAAAATATTAAAAAGGGCTGGGGACATGGCTCAATAGTTAAGTGCCCCTGGGCTCAATCGCTGGTACCAAAACAACAACCACAAAAAAATTATGGTGATGAATACCTTTTGGATCTATTTCTTGTGCACATTCCAGATCAGATACACATTGGTGAAATTTGTGAGTCGAAGTTCATGCACATCTAAAACGTACCAGATACAGCCAAATTTGCCTCTAAACTGACAATGCCATTTCACACCCACTTTATCACTGTATGAGAATTCTGTCTCACCAAATTTTGCCTGTACTTTGTTACATCAATGTGAAGTTTTGAGCATCTTATACTGGCTCCAAAGAAATTCCTGTTGCGATTAAAGAGTTTGCTACCAGGTATGTAAATTAGTTTTAGAACTTGCTATCCTCCTGCCTTAGCCTCCCAAACTGCTGGGATTTTAGACATGCATGAACAAACCTACCTTAAAAGCTATCTTTTAACTGATACATAAAAACAAAAGTTGTATATATTAATGGGATGACATGATTACATGTCTTTATATATGTGTATTTTATAATATTTAAGTTGGGTTAAACATACCTACCTCCTCAAACATTTTTCTTTATGGAGAAAACTTTCAAAATCTTTTTAGCTTTTTGAAATGTAAAGTACACTTATTTTATTTTTTTTGTACAGGGCATTGAACCCAGGGGTGCTAAGCCACTGAGCAACATCCCCAGTCCTTTTTTAAAATTTTGTTTAGGGACAGGGTCTTGCTGAGTTGCCGAGGCTGGCTTTGAACTTGTACAGTACACTATCATGGTTACCCTAGTTTACAACGGCATATCAGAACTTCTTGCTCCTCTTTAATTTAGTATGCACTGATCACCCTTTCCCCACCCCCTCATCCCTCTCCTCTATTCTTTCCAGACTCTGATAACTACTATTCTATTCTCCTGTGAGATCGACATTTTTAAGATTCCACGTGTATGAGAGAGATCATGGATGCCTCACTTATATCACTTAACATAAGGATCTCCAGTTCCCTTCATGTTGTAAATGACAAATTTCCTTCTTGATGGCTGAACAGTATTCCATTGTGTATATGTACCATATTTGGCTATTGTGAATAGTGCTACAGGAACATGGGAGTGCAGATGTCTCTTCAGTGTAGTGATGTTATTTCTTTTGGAAATATACCCAGGAGCAGGATAGTTGGACTATATGGTAGTTCTATTTTTAATTTTTGGAGAGCCTCCATAGTGTTTTCCATGATGGCTTCACTCATTCACATCTTGAGAACAGTGTGCACCAACCCTTGTCGTCTTTAGTGTTCTTGTTAGTGGCAATTTTTACTGGGGTATGGGGAAGTGGGGAGATCGCTAATTGTGGTTTTGGTTTGCATTTCCCTGATGATTAGTGATTCTGAATGTTTTTTCATATATGTCTTGGCCATTTGTATGTCTTTTTCAGATGGAGGTGGGTATTGCTATGGTGCCCAGACTGATCTTGAACTCTTTTTTAATGGTGCTTTATAGCTGTACATAATGATGGAATTTGTTGTCACGTTGTGTGCATGTATGAATATGTAATAATATAATTTGGCCAATATCACTCTGTCTTTTTAGAAGTCTCTTTATTTTTTACAGAGTGCATTTTGATTCATTGTACACAAATGGGTACATCATTTCGTTTCTATGGTTGTGCATGATGTAAATTCATACCGTTCGTGTAATCATACATGTACATAGGGTAATGATGACTGTCTCATTCCACCATCTTTCATACCCCCGCCCCCTCTACCCTCTCATTTCCCTCTACGTAATCTAAAGTTCCTCCGTTCTTCTCTCCCCTCCCCTCCCCACTCCCCCATTATATATCATCATCTACTTATCAGGAAAAACTTTCAGTCTTTGTTTTTTTGGGATTGGCTTATTTCACTTGGTATGATAGTCTCCAATTCCATTCACTTATCTGCAGATGCCATATTATTATTCTTTATGGCTGAATAATATTCCATTGCACATATATACTACATTTTCTTTATCCATTCATCTGTTGAAGGGCATCTAGGTTGGTTCCACAATCTAGCTATTGTGAACTGAGCTGCTATAAACAATGATGTGGCTGTGTTACTGTAGTATGCTGATTTTAAGTCCTTTGGATATAAACCGAGGAGTGGGATAACTGGGTCAAAATGTGGATCCATTCCAAGTTTTCTGAGGATTCTCCACACTGCTTTCCAGAGTGACTGCACTAATTTGCAACTCCACCAGCAATGTAAAAGTGTGCCTTTTCCCCTACATCCACGCCAACATCTATTATTGTTTGTATTCTTGATAACAGTCATTCTAATTGGAGTAAGATGAAATCTTAGAGTTGTTTTAATTTGCATTTTTCTAATTACTAGAGTTGTTGAACACTTTTTCATATATTTATTAGTTGCCCGTATGTCTTCTTCTGTAAAGTGCCTGTCCAGTTCCTTAACCCACTTATTGATCGGGTTCTTTGTATTTTTGGTGTAGAGTTTTGTAAATTCTTTATAAATTTTGGAGATTAGTGCTGTGTCTGAAGTGCATGTGGAGAAGATTTTAAAGATTTTCTCCCACTCTGTAGGCTCTCTCTTCACATTGACTATCTTTTAGGTCTGTTGCCCTTTTTTTTTTTTTTTCGTACTGGGAGTTGAACCCAGAGAGTTAACCACTGAGCCACATCCCCAGCCCTTTTTGTATTTTATTTAGAGACAGGGTCTCACCGAGTTTCTTAGGGCCTCACTGAGCTGCTGAGGCTGACTTTGAACTTGTGATCTTCCTGCATCAGCTTCCTGAGCTGCTGGAACTATAGGTGTGTGTGGCTTGTGCCCATTTTAAATTTTTTTTCTATTGGGCTTTTGGAATTCCTTACGTATTCAGGGTGTCAAGTCCTTGTCAGATGAATAGTTTGCAAATACGTTCTTTCAGTCTGCAGGTTGTCTCCTCACTTTGTTGATTATTCCTTTTTCTGTGTTGAAGCTTTCTCATTTGATGTAGATCCCATCTGTCTATTTTTACTTTCGTGTCCTTGCTTTTTTGAAGTCGTGTCCAGAAAATCCTTCCCCATTCCAATGTCTGAAGTGTTTCCTGTATGTTCTCTTCAGTAGTTTTAGGTCTTACACTTGAGTCTTGAATCTATTTTATGTTGAGTTTTAAAACTGGTGAGATAGGGGCCTAGTTCCATTTTTTTTTTTTCCCCTCTGTGAATATCTAGTTTTCTCAGCACCATTTATTGAAAAGACTGTCCTTTCTCCAATGCATGTCCTTGGCTCCTTTGTTAAAAATCAGTAGGCTGTAGATGTTTGGGTTTACTTCTAGGCTCAGTTCTGTTCCACTGGTCTGCATGCCAGTACCATCCCAGTACCATCCCAGTACCATGCTGGCCTGATGACTACAGCTTTGTAGTATATTTTGAAGTTGGTGGGGTAATGCCTTCTGCTTCATTCTTTTTGTTCAAGATGGTTTTGTCTATCCAGAGGTTTCTTGTGGTCTGAAGTAATTTTACCTTTGACTTCTACTTTTGAGTATGACTGCTTGTTTTATAGCTGCATCATGGTCATCGGTGGGAACAGGACTGGTCTATCAGAAGGACGTCGTGTGCTTGGGTCCTGTTACTAGGAGCAGACATTTACTGAGGGCACACTACCCTCTGCTCTTCCCATGTGCTGTCATTGGCCTTCTCAATGCCAGATGCTATCCTCTCATGTCCAGGTTTGGGTTTCTCCAAAGCTCATGCCCTTCTCATGCCCCTAGAATCCAATGTTTTTAGCAGTTTTCTACATCTGGAATTCTTCATAGTCAGGTTCTTTAAAGATCCACAAGTAAATAGTATCATAAATAAAACACAGGGCTGGATGGGGTAGTTGTCATCAACCAAATGCCTTGAAGAAACATTCAGCAACTTCATCCCACCTTTGGTAAATGAAATTCCTTCCTCTTTTGGCATTTGGGCCATAGTCTATCAGAAATTTATCTCTACCTTTAAAGGAGTAAAAGCAAGCAAAGCAATGATGCTTCTTGTTAGGTTCATAAGGGGTGGCACAGTTTCTGTCCTACTAAGCTCCCAGGTTGTCCTTTTTTCCACTAAATACATTTTTTTTAAAGGATGGCCTCACTTGGCAAGAGATCACACACATATTATGTCAGTGTATTTAAAAAATGGATAATTCATTTGTTAAATGAATATGGCAATTATTAATTTCAATTTATCCTGTTTATAGGGAACAGCTGTTCATTAACATTTATTTAACTGCTAATTTTGGAGCTAAACTAATTACCTCAAACACACAGCGCTGTGGTATTCTGAATAGAGAAGGCTGTAACTGCCCTGCATGCCAGGATACAAAAATAGCTCTCTCCAAGGTGCTATTTTGATGATGACCAGGTGGGGGCGCTCCTCAATTGACTTTCAGACCGTATGCTGCAAATGGTCCATCAGGACACAGATGCTACAAGGTACTCAAAGGCCAGAATGGCAAATTGTCCCCAGGGACCTAGTGGGAATAAAAATGAATGAAATGGTAAAGCGTAAGAACTCACATATCCTTATTAGTCCATCTTTGTTTTTTCTCTGTTGATCAACATATAGTTATGAGAATCTCTGTGGTGAGAAAGACTGTTTCAAGCATAGTAATAAATGGCCATCAGCCCTCATCCTGAGCTCTCAGAAGGTTCGGGAGGATTGGCGGGATTATAGGAGAACATACTGTTGGAAGGGGATAGGCAGAGAAATTTGAGGAGTTGAGTGTTGGAACTGTTTTTCAGAGAAGCCGATTTTTGTCATGTGGGACTATGGGCCCCAAACGACTAGATCTTCTAATTTTTCAAGGGAAACCAGATATGTAGATTTTTATATGAAACTTCCAAAATTTTAGACACTCACTCAAATATTAAAATAATACTCTGTGAACGAACAAAATACATCTGTGGCTTGAGGGCTGCCAGTTCCTAACTCCTCCTTCAAAAGCTCTTTCCTCTGTGGGTAATGGAGGGCTGGTGAATAAAATCTTTTTGGGGGCCAAAATTTGATATGGTTTGCAATCATTTCTTTGGTTCATACAATTCTCTCTCCCTAAGAAACCGAATCTTAAGCAAAATTCTTTACCTTCTCATACTTCATTTTTACATTTTTCTTTTCAAGGAAAGAGTTGGGTTTTGTTTTCTGTGAAGTCTAATGTTCATGATTGACAATTTTAAGATGACTTTATGCAAGAAACACAAAACTTACAGGGAACGCTAAAATAGTAATTTTCATGTAGTAGTGATTTTACTTTAATTTTCTTTTCTTTTATGGAAAAATCACCTTCACCATGGGCTAGAGGGCCTCAGACTTCAAAGTGTATAAGTGCCTGGGACCCTTGTCAAAAAGCCCAGGCCCCTGAGAGTCTGATCCTGAATGATTGGCATCTGGTGGGAGGTACCTCCATAGAGTCCGATGCAGAGGGTCCCTGGAACACAGTTTGAGAATTTGCACTAGAACTTTCTGATTGACATTCTGCATTTGTTTTTATCACCACCTATTTCCTCACAGTCCCCTAACATAGGGACTAGAAAGCTAAAAACCATGTTCCCCTGACCTGTTGGCTACTAGGATTCTGGATGCCAGTTAGGTTCTGGTGAGAAGCTATTGAGATTTTGAAGACAGAGGGAGGCAAAGGCCATTTTCCCCCACCCTGAGATTTTGTGTGACCAATATATGTGTATGTTGGCAGCAACTGGCTCTGTATTCTCTGTTCATTCTTTAGCTTCATCATGTGGGGAAGCTGTGGTCTCAGCAGGGGTGGTAGCCATAGCAACAGCAATAGCCTGACACCTCCTGGCAGTAATAGTTCTTGAGCTCCAGATTGTAGTTGTGGTAGTGTGTGGTTTGAGAATCGGAACCTGTTTCAGCCCGCATTCACAAAGTTCTCTGGTGGTAATAAACAACCTCAAAATCTTAGGTGGTTTCTAGTTTATGTTGCGCCTTCTGTGGATTGCCTGAGGGCTGTGCTCTTGTCTCCTCACTAGGATCTGGACTGAAAGAACAGCCATCAACTCATTTTTTTGCTGGGTCCCATGCCAGAGGGGTGGAGAGGTCTAGGAATGTGCTGGCAATTGAATGCTCTGGCAAAGTCTGTCATCTACTCTAAAACATATCAATGTCCAAAACTCCTCACATGTGTCACCTCACCACAGAGGGACTAGGAAATGTTCCCAGAAGGTGGAGACCTGGGAATATTTGGTGAAGAGTACTAATGATTCCCATGAAAGCTACAGGAAGCCTTTTAAATTCCATTCAGCGAATTCTGCCACTGATTTTTGTAAATGTCTAGTCTCTATTAAACCTCAGTCTTATGATATTGATGGTGGCTTTGGTTTCCTGCCTAAACTTTGGCCAGTAAATATTATCTTATATCTATACTATATATAGATCTGGAATTTCAAACAGTATTTCAAATAGTTATTTGAAAATGAGCACATGCAGGCTCCACCGTAACCCTCTCCGTTAGTGCAATACTATTCTCTGTTCCTACAACTATGTAGTATATACATCTAAACCCTGCACTTCTCTATCTGTAAACCTTCAGCCATTGATTAGATCAACCCATCCCTTGAGATCACCCACAGAGATACTCCACATGAAGTTATATGGGTAATAGTCTCACTCCTGCTGGAAGCAGAATATTATAGTTTGAGGGATACCTCTAGAACGTGGTCATCTGAATTCAGATTTTGGCTCTACTGTTGCCTGGAAGTATGGCTCCAGGGAATGTTCTTAAACTTTCCACGTGTCTTTTTCCCCTCATCTGTAAATTGGAGATTATATTTTCTACCTAATAGAGTTGCTTTGAGCATAAAGATTTTAGGATGGTAACTGGAACAGTCAAGAAGTGAACCCTGAAGTGTGAGACATACCTGGTACCACAGATTTTTAAAAACATTTTCTTTGTTGTAGATGGAGACAATACCTTTATTTTATTTATGTGGTGCTGAGGATTAAACCCAGTGCCTCACATGTGCTAGGCAAGTGTTCTACCATTGAGCCACAACACCAACCCCCCATAGATGTTTTCTGTAGCACACAGCCTAACATTGGATAGCATTTATTTCAGAAAAGCATATCCCCTTCAATTCTCTTTTAATCTTTTAAGGACAAAGTTGCCAGTTTCCTTTAACACCTCTTTTACACTAACAGGAGTCATGAATGACTCGGGTGCTCTAGTTCATTAGCAAATTTCTGCATTCATTCAGTTTGTTCCCTGATCCCTGCAGTTATGTAGCCTCCTCAGTGAAAAGCTTATCTGTGCCTGTCCAGAGTAGACTGGATTTGTGGTTTTCCTACCAAAGAAGGCTCAACCATGTGAATGTCGGCCAGGAAGCCAGTTTTGAGGCTGTATGCCAATGGACTTTGCTGAACTGTAGCAGCCAGACATATTCACTTCGTCCTCTTCCCTTTCCTATTTCTGCTCATAGTGCCCCCACTTTGCTGGTAGTTTCCATATGTCAAGTTTTGGGGAGTGGCTATCTGGATAACTGTGAGAGATCGCAGGGATCTGAGAAAAGCGGGGTCACCTTGGATCATGCTTATGATGGTGCCAGATGGGCAGGAGCTGGCAACTTGATCAACTCGGCTACAACCAGACTGGATGGCTCACTGTCCTGGTAGATATCAGCCCTCTTCTCTGATATCATTCCCTGCTTTACATCTGTCCAGGCTGTGATTCTTCACTTCTCCACCAGTCCAATTTCTACTCCTTCTCCAAGACTCACTACACATGTCTCCACCCACAATGGCAAATCCTGGGTCTTAGTCATTTTGGTTTCCCATACAATATTGAGTCCATAATTGCTAAATAAATCTTTGCTCAATGAATACAAGGACACAGCTTTTGTGCCTTGAACAGTCTAGGTGACTTTTTCCTAACATTTGTGGTTATGTCTTGTTTTCAAAACTAGCTTGGGTACTACTGAGGGCAGGAGGAACCAGACTTTATGTTCCTTTGTATAATCTTCATGGTCCTGCCCATAGATCCTTAAACAACACTGCTTCGATTGGAGAACTTTTGTTCAGGTTTTGGGCATATCCGGGATGCATCTAGGGATGGAGATATTTGATCATAGATATATTTATGTTCTTATCTCTATATATTTTATACCCCCAACTTTTCCTAATGATAATATTTAGAGTTCTTTAAATCTCCTAGGAAGAAGCAAGGACCGTTGAATGTCTGACAAAATGTCCTCTGTTCCACCTACCCCATCCTCTTCGCCCAGTCGTTCTTTGGGTCTGTCTGCTACACCTCCTCAAAACTTTTTTCTTTTGCCTGGGTAGCTCCAGCTCCTCTGATACATTTGTCACCTTGGATTTTTTTTTTTTTTTTTTTTAATAAAGCCACCATCTTTTTCTTTCCTTAGCCTGGAAATTCCTTGCACTCCCTGACTGCCTGTTCTCATAATCACATCCCCAGAGCCTACTGTGGTTCCTGGCATGTAGCAGTCATGGACTAGATGGTGTTGGATGTAGGAAGGCATCCCCATTACATCAACTCTTATCTGAAGTTTTATTAGTTAATAACCATAATTTAACATGACTATTATCACAACTTGAATTGCAACTTGAGTATATTGGAACAAGTCAAAGATTTAGCATGGTAGGCAAGGTGGATTAGGAAATCTCCAAATAATGATATATTCTAGATGATAGAAATCCTAAATTCAATCCTGAGTTTCTATTATTTTCACTAAATTTTATCCAGTACTGAATATGACTTCAATTGGGGAGGGCAACGTGAAGAACCCGGGAGCCTTCTCCGGACTCAAGTCAACATTTATGTTCTCTACTTCGACTTGTGAGGAAGGACCAAGCAACACAAAGACAACTTAAGGCTGCCATAGACAACTAAAACCAGACCTGAAGAGAACGGTTCTCCCTCTCTGAGATCATAGTGACTTCAAGAATATGGTTTTCCATATTCTATTACTAGGACTTTTACTTATGGTGATAATTCTACCCTTAAAAAAATCCCCCACTGTACACTGAAGAGAGATGCAAAGAATGAATTGCATGTCAGGATTGTTTCTCTGCATTATGCTGGCCTGATATTTAGACTTCAGCTGTATTTTTTTTTTTTTTTTGGATGCAAATAATGTGCAGGCATGTGCATGTCCTTGTTAAATTGCATTGCTTGAGTCTGTGTGTTAAGCTCAGGAGGACTCTAATCTGTCTTTCCTATACGTGGGACTTGAAGCAAGTTGTTGAGAGAGAAGACCCCTCCTGTGCAGAGCTGAGCGTTGTGCTTGTGGTGTAATGGAATGTGGACCATGCCAGGGAGATGCTGCATAAGAGCATTCATTTCCCTCTAGAGCAGGGGACACCCCACCCAGCATCTAGGCCGACACTGACATCAAGGGGAGCCTATGAGTGGCCTTGATATTCTCATGTGTCTTTCCTCAGATGCCTTGGCCTGTGTATGGTATTGTTCCGTCCTCTTCCGTGACGCCTTCATCAGGAAGTCACCTAGAAGTCTATTTTTGAAAATTATCTGCCTGTATCACCTCTTGTGGTCAGAGTGGTCACTGTTAAAAAAATCATGCTAATTACAGCAATAACAAGAGCTGTCATTTATTGGCCATCTGCTTCATTCTGGTAAGTTGCTAAGGGCTCTATGTGCATTATCTTATCTACTCTTCACAAAAAAGCCATTGTCATGGATATTTTTCATTTTGGGAAGAGTGTCCTTGTGTATATCTTCCTGTGACTTTCTTTCATGTGGGGGAACCAGATAGTGCCCTACCTCCCGGGGCACCTCACTTTCCCTCTCTTGTCTCCCTGATCAGTCAATCTGACTCTTGTGTTGGATGATTTGGACCTGATCCAGGACATGAAAGGGCAGAGACGGGGGTGGTAGAAGCCACGGTCTGGCTGACAGCAGTGCCTGGACAGATGTCTTTCTGCCCAGCTTCAGAGCACTCGCGACTCCTGCTGCTTTTCCATGTGTGCTGTAGATTTCCTTGCTTCTATAGATTCCAATCAGATCTTCCTTCACTTGACCTCCGTAGCTTGAAGCCAAGTATCCTATCACACGTATGAACCACATTCGCTATTGTCCTATTTTGTAGGAAAAGAGACTGAAACTCTGATAAATTAAGTAACTTGACCAGGATGGCACACGATTATATTGCAGGGCTGGGACTCAACTGCATACCAATGTCAGAGACCACAATCTGTTCCTCCCACTGGTCTTGGCCAAGCAAAAGGACTCTTAGCTCTGCTCGCCTGGCCATCTGATATGGTCACATCTGAGAAAGATAAGGGAATGGACTTTATCTTCAGAAAAAACACATGACTATGTTTCTTTATTCAAAAGATGTGAGCTGTCTTGATTTTCTTGACTCAGGCTGCTCTATTAGATTCTCCTTCTTTAATCCTCTTTTCTCCCTTTTTCATGCACCAAAGGATTGCAAACTTGTGAGTGATTTTTAATTGAGCACCATTTTTTGTTTCTTGAAATCTAAAGCTCCAATTAAAAAATACAAAAATACCCAACTGCATAAAACCTCATCACTTGAGCTCCAAGACAGGAAGCAGCCATAAAACAGTGACACGGTGGAGATGAATTACGTGCATTTGTCAGTAAATGGTGCTGTGTATGCTAATGGACTGCAGCCTGGGAACTCAAGGCCTGGCTACATCAGGCTGGTTAAAAGCTCAATTCATTAATGGGAACCTGTGAAGGATGGACGTGAGTGTCTAGTGCCTGCTGCAGGTCCCACAAGAGCAGCTGGTATGTGCCTTTTCCTCTGTAAAGAATTCTGCAGAATTGTGTTGGGGGTGGTGGTTGGGATCAAGTGGAGACTTTAAGGAAATCTGGACCTAACCAAGGTATGGGAATCTGAGACGAGCACATGTTAAGTTCACAGGATGTATCACTTACTAAGATGTGTGTGTGTGTGTGTGTATACACATTCCTATCCATACACACATATGTGTATACACATTCCTATCCATACACACATATATATGTGTGTATGGATAGGAATGTATATATGTTCATGTATATATGGATATCCACATCTATTTGTGAGTTTGGATACATATGAAGTATCTCATATGTACACATATAATGTCATTTAGTCCTCCAGGAAACTTTGATATGTGTAGTATTAACACTGTTTTTATAGGTGGGGAAATTGGGATTCAGATGAATCAGTTGGTGAAGGTTATAGAGGGAGGGAGGAATAACTAGGACATAAACTTTTTTACGGTGTTATATCTTAACTTGGCAAGCTGCTTTTTTTTTTTTTTTTAATTTTTATTTTGGTACTAGGGCTTGAACTCAGAGGTATGTTACACTGAACCACATCCTCAGCTTTTTAAATTTTGGGATAGGGTCTCATTTAGTTGCTGGGGCTGGCCTTGAACTTGAACTTGTGATTTTCCTGCTTTAGTCTCCCAAGTCGCTGGAATTACAGGTATGTGCCACCATGCCGAGCTAGGCTGCCTTGCCTTGCTGGACCTGTTCTGGAGCTAGGGGATCTCTAATAGTCAAAGGATTGATTCATAAGCATGGATCTTAAACGTAGACAGACCTGGTTTTAAGTCTCTTCCTCTCACTGCCTCTGTCATCTGACAATAACCTCCCTGAACACCAGTTTGTTACATAGTTTTTAATCATTATTATCTTAATTTTTACAGACTGCATTTTGATTCATTGTACACAAATGGGGTGCAAATTTTTGTTTCTATGGCTGTGCATGATGTAGATTCATACCAATTGTGTAATCATACATGTACATAAGGTAATGATGTCTGTCTCATTCCATCATCTTTCATACCCCTACCCACTCCTCCCTCTCATTTCCCTCTACGTAATCTAAAGTTCCTCCATTCTTCTCTCACCTCCCCACACAATTGTGTATCATCATCCACTTATCAGGGAAAACATTTGGCCTTTGGTTTTTTTGGAATTGGCTTATTTCACTTTGCATGATATTTTCCAATTCCATCCGTTTATCTGCAAGTACCATAATATTATTGTTCATATGGCTTAATAATATTCCATTGTGTATATATGCCACTGAAAACTTAGAGTTGTTTTAATTTGCATTTCTCTAATTACTAGAGATATTGGACACTTTTTCATACATTTATTAATCACCTGTATATCTTCTTGTGTAAAGTGTTTGTCCAGTTCCTTGGCCCATTTATTGTTTGGGTTCTTTGTATTTTTGGTGTAAAGTTTTATAAATTCTTTATAAATTTTGGAGATTAGTACTCTATCTGAAGTGTGTGTGAAAAAGATTTTCTCCCACTCTGTAGGCTCTTTTCACATTATTGATTGTATCCTTTGCTGAGAAAAAGCTTTTTAGTTTGAATTCATCCCATTTATGGATTCTTGAGCTTTGGAAGTCTTGTTAAGGAAGTCTGATCCTAAGCCAACATGATGAAGATTCAGGCCTACTTTGTCTTCTATTTGGTGCAGGGTCTCTGGTCTAATTCCTAAGTCCTTGATCCATTCTGAGTTGAGTTTTGTGCAGAGAGAGAGAGAGAGAGAGAGAGAGAGAGAAGGGGGAAGGGGAGGTTGAGGGAAAGAGGTTTAATTTCATTTTACTGAATATGGATTTCCAGTTTTACCAGCACCATTTGTTGAAGAGGTTATCTTTTCTCCATTGTATGTTTTTGGCTCCTTTGTCTAGTAAGAGGTAACTATATTTTTGTGGGTTTGTCTCTGTGTCTTCTTTTCTGTACCATTGGTATGCCGGTCTATTTTGGTGCCAATACCATGCTGTTTTTGTTACTATTGTTCTGTACTATCGTTTAAGGTCTGGTATTTGATACCTCCTGCTTTACTCTTTCTGCTCAGAATTGCTTTGGCTATTCAACGTCTCTTATTATTCTAGTTGAAGTTCATGATTGCTCTCTCTTTCTATGAGGAATGTCATTGGGATTTTAATTGGAATTGCATTAAATCTGTATAGTGCCTTTGGTAGAATAGCCATTTTGACAATGTTAATTCTGCCTATCTAAGACCATGGGAGATCTTTCCATCTTCTAAGGTTTTCTTCAATATCTTTCTTTAGTGTTCTGTAGTTTTTATTGTAGAGGTCTCTCACCTCTTTTGTTAGATTGATTCCCAAGTATTTTTTTTTTTATGCTATTGTGAATGAATAGTTTTTCCTAATTTTCTCTTTCAGAGGATTCATCACTTACGCATTAGATTTATATGTATCAGATTTTATATTCTGCTACCTTGCTGAATTCATTTATTAGTTCTAGAAGTTTTCTAGTGGAGTTTTTTGGATCCTCTAAATATAGAATCATGTCATTGGCAAATAGTATCAGCTTAAGTTCTTCTTTTCCTATTCATATCATTTTAATTTCTTTGGTCTGTCTAATTGCTCTGGCTAGAGTTTCAAGGATGATGTTGAATAGAAGTGGTAAAAGAGGGCATCCTTGCCCTGTTCCAGTTTTTAGGGAGAATGCTTTCAGTTTCTCACCATTAAGAATGATGTTGTCTATCGGCTTAGCATTGATAGTCTTTATAATGTTGAGGTATGTTCCTCCTATCGCTATTTTTTCTAGTGTTTTAAGCATGAAGGGGTGCTGTATTTTATCAAACACATTCTCAGCAGCTATTGAAATAATCATCTGATTCTTAACTTTAAGTCTATTGGTGAGATGAATTACATTTATTGATTTCCAGATGTTGAGCCATCTTTGCATCCCTGGGATAAACCCCACTTGATCATGGTACACTATCTATTTAATATGTTTTTGTATGTGATTTTCCAGAATTTTGTTAAGAATTTTTGCATCTATGTTCATCAGGGATATTGGTCTAAAGTTTTCTTTTCTTGATGCACTTTGTCTGGTTTTGGTATCAGAGTGATACTAGTTTCATAGAATGAGTTTGGAAGGGTTCTATCCTTTTCTATTTCCTGGAATACTTTAGGGAGTATATTGGTATTAGTTCTTCTTTAAAGGTTTTGTAGAATTCGGCTCAGAATCCATCTGGTCCTGGGCATTTTTGTTGTTGTTGGTGGTGGACTTTTGATGGCTTCTTCTATTTTGGTGCTTGAAATTGATCTGTTTAAATTGTGTATGTCTTCCTGATTCAGTTTGGGAGGATCATATGTCTAAAATTTTGTCAATGTCTTCAATATTTTCTACTTTGTTGGAGTATAGATTTTCAAAATAGTTTCTAATTATGTATTTCAGTGGTGTCTGCCATGATCTATCCTTTTTCATCATGAATTCTAGTAATTTGAGTTTTCTCTCTCCTTCTCTCAGTGTGGCTAAGGGTTTGTCAATTTTGTTTACTTTTTCAAAGAACCAACTTTTTGTTTTGTCAATTTGTTGCATTGTTTCTCTCATTTCAATTTCATTGATTTCAGCTCTAATTTTAATTATTTCTTGTCTTCTACTACTTTGGTGTTGATCTGTTCTTTTTCTAGGGTTTTGAGATGTAATGTTAGGACAATTAGTTGTTGACTTTTTATTCTTTTAATGTATGAGTTCATTGCAATGAACTTTCCTCTTAGTTCTGCTTTCAGAATGTCCCAGAGATTTTGATATGTTGTATTGTTGTTCTCGTTTACTTCTAAGAATTTTTTCATTTGATCCCTGATGTCTTCTGTTATCATTGCATCATTCAATAGCATATTATTTAGTCTCCAGGCGTAAGAGTAGTTTTTGTTTCTTATTTTATCATTGATTTCCAATTGTATTCCATTATGGTCTGTTAGAATACAAGGTAGTATCTCTATTTTTTTGTATTTACTGATGGCTTCTTTGTGGCATAGCATATGATCTGTTTTTGAGAAGGATTCATGAGCTGATGAGAAGAAAGTGTATTCACTCAATGATGGATAAAATTCTCTATACATCTGTTAAGTCTATATCATTGATTGTATTTAATTCTATAGTTTCTTTGTTCAGTTTTTGTTTGGAGGATCTATCCAGTGGTGACAGTCACTGGACTTTATCCAGTGGTTAAAGTCACTCACAATTATTGTGTTTTGGTCTGTTTGATTCTTAAAATAAAGGTTTTTTTTGATGTACATAGAGGCTCCATTGTTTGGGCCTTAAATATTTAAAATTGTTATGTCTTGCTGGTTTATGGTTCCCTGAAGCAGCATGAAATGTTCTTTATCCCTTCTAACTTAGGCTTGAAGTTCACTTTATCTGATATGAGGATGGAGACCCCTGCTTTTTAGTCCATGTGCATGGTATGTTTTTCCCCATCCTTTCGCCTTTAGTCTGTGCATGTCTTCTATCAGATGAGTCTCTTAAAGTCAGCATATTGTTGGGTCTTTCTTTTTAATCCAATCTGCCAGTCTGTCTTTTGGTTGATGAGTTTAGACCATTAACATTCAGGGTTATCATTGTGATATGATTTGTATTCCTGGTCATTTTGGTTTATTTTTGATTTGTAACTTGACTTGGTTTCTCCTTTGATTGGCTTTTCCTTTATGGTAGTTCCTCTCTTTGCTGACTTGTATTGTTTTTCACTTCCTCCTCATGAAATATTTTGCTGAGAGTGTTCTGTAGTACAGGCTTTATATTTGTTAATTCTTTTAACTTGTGTTTATCATGGAAAGATTTTATTTCATCACAAAATCTGAAGGTTAGTTTTGCTGGGTATAAGATTCTTCATTGGCATCCATGTTCTTTCAGAGTTTGAAATATATTGTTCCAGACCCTTCTAGCTTTTAGGGTCTGGCCTGAGAAATCTGCTGATAGCCATATTAGTTTCCTCTTGAATGTAACCTGATACTTTTCTCTTGCAGCCTTTAAAATCCTATCTTTATTTTGTATGTGAGGTATTTTCATTACAATGTGCCTTGGTGTGGATCTGTTGTAATTTTGTGTATTTGGTACTCTGTAAGTCTCTTGAATTTGATTTTGCATTTTATTCTTCAGGTTTGGGAAATTTTCTGATATTACTTCATTGACTAGGTTGTACATTCCTTTGATTTTGTTTCTCTGTGCCTTCCTCAATCCCAATAATTCTTAAATTTGGTCTTTTCATGATATCCCATAATTCTTGGAGGTTCTGTTCATGATTTCTTACCATCTTCTCTGGTCAACTTTGTTTTTGAGACTAAATATTTTGTCTTCTTGTCTGAGATTGTCTTCCATGAGTTCTATTCTGTTGGTGATACTTTCTATTGAGTTTTTAATTTGGTTTATTGTTTCTTTCATTTCAAGTATTTGTTTGGATTTTTTTTCAGAATCTCTATCTCTTTACTGAAGTGCTCTTTTGCTTCCTGCATTTACTCTTTTAACTGTTAATTGGAGTGATCATGTATTGCCTGCATTTGCTCTCTTATGTCATCCTTTGTTTCACAGATTGTTTTAATTATATACATTCTGAACTCCTTTTCTGTCACTTCTACTGCCATGCTGTCATTGGATTCTATCAGAATAGTATCTTGGTTTGTTAGGGACACTTTCTTCCCCTGCTTTTTCATATTGTTTCTGTATATTCCCCTCTACCAGTGAAGATCTGAGGTATTGCAGCTTCCCCCCTGCAGGCTTATTGTATACCTGCAGGTTTCCAATACCCCTCCTTCGAGGGTAAGATCAATATTAGCAGCACCCAATACAAACAATATGCAGCCCTGCACCAGATATATGTTAGCAGTATTGTAAGATAGGATGAGCTCGATTATTATCTATAGTATAGCCCATAGACTTGCAATGAGCTCTACAACTTCTAGTGGTGGACGAAGAGGATGGGGAGGGGTGTAGAATGTAACTGTTAATGGGATAAGAAGTGAGTAAATAGAGGTGCCTGATCAGGGGAAGAGTGAGAGCGGGATCAAAAGAAGTTGGTCTTTAGCATGAGAAAAGGGAGAAAAAGACTCCAAGGAAATAGTTAAATAAAAGGAAAATAGAGTGAGAAAAAAATAAATACTTAAAAAACAAAAAATAAAAATCCACGGTCAGTCATCCACCACTCAAACCTCCCAGTCCCCAGTATCTCTGTGCGGTACGTGTCAAAGGGCCTCCAGTCTCCCGGAGGCGTCCCAGGATGGGAGCCAGCCCACCCAAAGATGGCAACCACGCCCTCAGGGACAATTCAAGGCCTCTGCACCAGCCCCCAAACATGCTGGGGAGCCACACAGCACAGGCGCTGAGTCTCTGCCAGGTGGGCTCTGAGGTCCAGAAGCAGCTACATAGTTTTAATAGGTTATCATGAGACATAACAGGATCATAACAATACATGGAGTGTCAACACGTGTCCACTTTGTGCCATCAATAGATGTGATATTGGAATAATTAATTTTTACTTGTGTAATCCTAAGAGGTAAAATATTTCTCATGTTTATTTCTCTATACATCTAAATGCTGCAGGGTTTCCTTTTCCTGCCTCCAAATTATTGGAACTGTCGTTCTAACTCCCAGGCATTCCCAGGGCCCTCCAGTGTTAATGCTTTGGTGCTGGGTGCTGCTGGGAGTGCACGTGGGAATGGGCCTGTATTAGCTGGGATTTGCGTTTGGAATTGTACATGATAAATATAGTTCAAACAAATTTAAGCAAAAATGACTGCGTTTAGGCTAGGGAAGCACATATAACAAAACGTTGACTTCAGGCTCCCTGTGGTCCAGGCTCAAACGGAGCAGTGGCCCCGTGGCTTCTCTCTCTCATGTCTTAAATCTTGCTTTGCATCACCTCAGTCCCTAGCAGGGCTCCCTTTCAGGGTGGCATGCTAGTAGCCGTTCCAATTCCACACCTCCTCAGGCTCATGCCCTGGGGAATAGTGTGGACCCTCAAAGGTCCCAGGATTTTTTTTTTTTTTTGATCATCTGAGCCCAGAGCACCACCCAGTGGTGGGCCCAGGGGAACTGGTGTACCTATTACCTATTGTCCTTACAAAGAACTCCATGGAGTGGGTGAGGATGAGGGGCAGCTTTCTCTTAAGGGAATAGGGACGGGCCTTTGACAGGTAGAGAGCTGGATTATGGGGAGCAAAAATAATAAAATGTACTAGGAATGTAGTCTCTGCCCTTCAGACACTTACAGCCTAGAGCAGGGCCCAGCAAACTTTGTTAAGAGACAGAGTAAATACTTCATGAGTCACATGGTCTCAGTCAGTTATGCTGCTGTTGTAGTGTGAAATAGTCAGATAATTTGTAAACAAAGGAGCATGCCTGTGTTCAAATGGAACTTTATTTATGATTCATATAACTTTTTAGGCAATAGTAGGGACCAAATCCAAGGCTTCACAAATGCCAGGCAAGTGCTTGACCACTGAGCTAAACCCTCAGCGCTGTGGACACTGATCTGAGTTTTATACTTTCATGTGTCATGAAGTATTTTCAATTTTTTTCTAACTAATGAAGAACATGATCATTCTTTGTTCATAGGTCACACAAGAGCATCCAGGGTTGGATATGGCCAACCCTGGGTCTGAAGGTAGATGTCGGTATTTTCAGCTCTCCTCCTTTCTCCCACAGACGCTTTGCTTTATCTCACATATTGTTTGCAGAAGGGGAAAATACTGCTGTCTGTTATGTGTGGTGAGAGTCCATTTGGTGTGATATATACTCACTTCCAGGTTACTGTGAGCAATTTTCTATTTATCCTGTTACTCTGCCCCAGATCATGTTGGAAATACTTAGAATTCCTTTGAGTACTAAATCCTAGATGACTTGTTGATCATCAAACTTTTTTTTTTTTTTTCTCCTTATAGTGCATCTTCTGAATAGCCATAGGAAGCAGGGCGAAAGTGAGAACCCTTTGATTTATTCAATTTTTTTCCCCCAGTACTAGGGATTGAACCCAGGAGTACTTTACCACTGCACTCCATCCCTGGCCCTTTTAATTTTTTATTTTGAGACAAGTGTCACTAAGTTATCTCAGGTGTCAAACTTGTGATCCTCCTGCTTCAGCCTCCCCAGTCTGAGATTACAGGTCTGTGCCACCACGCCCAGATATAGTTTAACTTTTAATTGTGATTAAAGTAAAATTATTCCTATTCTGTAAAGGGGCATCAGTATTTTACCCTTAAAAATTTCTGAGCTCTTTCTCTTCGTATATGTGAGCTTGGTGCAGGGAAAATAAGAGTTGAGGTTTCATTGAGATCAGCACTTGAGGATATGTACTAGGGATGCTTTGCAATGAGACTTTCCTTCCATAGTAAAATTTAGAATATCAAGATAATATATTGAATTGTGCACAATGCTGAATTTCTTTCAAAGATCTTTTTTTTAAATCCTGAGCCTGTTCTTCCAACCTTTTATCTCTTCTAAAATTGTAAATGTAGGGGTTGCTATGTTTTGGATGTGGTTTATCCTTCAAGAGTTCACTCGTTGGAGTCAGGATGGTGGCATTGAGATGTGAATATGGAACCTTTTAAGAGATAGGGCCAAGTAGGACATTATCAGGTCAACTAGAGGCCCTGTTCTCGGAAGACACTGTGGGACACCACTCTTTCTGGCTTACTGTTGGGCAATGTAATCTCTCCCTCTCTGCCATAGGCCATGAAGTCTTCACCAAAATTGAGCTGATGCTGGCTCCTTGTACTTGAATCTCTAGAACCATGAGCTAAATTAACCTTTACTTTATAAAGTTAGCCTGACTCATGGACCGTTATGGTAAAAGAAATTAGACTAATACAGAGGTACAGATATGCATGCACATGTCTTTCTGTGGACACATGCACTATTTCTGTTAGGAATATATTCAGCAATGAGATTTCTGGGCCACAGAGGTACGATTTAACATCATTAGAAACTATCAAACTGTTTTGTAAAGAAATTTGTTTTACATTCCTACAGAAATATGTGAAGGTTCTGGCTGTTTTGTATCTTGTCCACTCTTGGTATTCTTTTTTAACACTGGAATATGCATTGTATGGATCCCCTCTGTATCCTCCCATTTTAATGCTTCTAAGACTGAGTTGCTTTTTACAGTTTATATCAAAAGAAACCTTACAGAAGAATGAGGACTGAGAAACCATAGGTTGTCTTTGATTGTTCAGATTCAAAATTAGCATTTATAGAAGACATTTTGTTTGCTGATTGCCACCTTGGCTGAGAGATTTATTTGGTAGCATCATTAAAGCTAAATTTAAGTGCAGATACCTCATTGTTGGGTTTAATGTCTTCAAAAAGTTCATACTATCATGCAACTTTAAACAACAGTTATATATAAATTGCCTCACACTGCAACTAAAGGCAGAATTTTTTAAAATGTTTTGGAATAGTTGATAATTTATTAAAGTCTTAAGAGTCTAGTATAAAAATTTATGTGCTTGAATTTGCCCTGTTAAATTTAGAAAGAAGCTATTTTTCTAGTAACATATATTTCAGTTAAGAAAAATAGAAATTCATTTGGAAAAATGAGACCTAGAATAGCCAAAGCAATCCTTAGCAAGAAGAATGAAGCAGGAGGCATCAAAATACCAGACCTTAAACTATACTACAGAGCCATAATAACAAAATCAGCAAGGTACTGGCACCAAAACAGACATGTAAACCAATGGTTCAGAATACAAGACAGAGACAAACCCACATAAATACAGTTATCTCATACTACACAAAGGTACCAAAAACATTCACTGGAGAAAAGATAGCCTATTCAACAAATGGTGCTGAGAAAATTAGAAATCCATATGTAACAAAATGAAATTAAATCCCTATCTCTCACCATGCATGAAACTCAATACAAAGTGGATCAAAGACTTAGGCACTAGAACAGAGACCCTGCATCTAATAGAAGAAAACAGACCCAAATTTTCACCATGTTGACTTAGGATCTGACTTTCTTTGCAAGACTCCTAAAGTGAAAGAAATAAAATTTAAAAAATCAATAAATGGGATGGATTTAAACTAAAAAGCTGCTTCTTACAAAGGAAAGAATCAATAATATGAAGAGAGCCTGCAGAATGGGAGAAAATCTTTACCACATGTACTTCAGAGCATTAATCTCCAGGATATACAAAGAACTCAAAAAAAAAAAAAACAAAAAAAAAAAAAACTTAACATTAAAAAAACAAAAAAAACAACAAAACAAAAACAAGTAACCCAATCAACAAACGTGCTAAGGAATTGACCAGACACTTCACAGAAGAAATACAATTGATCAACAAGTATATGAGAAAATGTTCAACATCTCTAACAATTAGAGAAATGCAAATCAAAACCACTCTGATTTCTTCTCACTCCAGTCAGAATGGCAATTACCAAGAATACAAACAACAATAAATGTTTGTGAGGATGTGGGAAAAAGGTACACTCATACATTGCTGGTGGGAATGTAAATTAGTGCAGTCACAATGGAAAGCAGTGTGGAGATTCCTCAGAAAACTTGGAACCACCATTTGACCCAGCTGTTCCACTCCTCAGTTTATACCCAAAGGACTTAAAATCAGCATACTACAGTGACACAGCCACATTAATGATTATAGCAGCTCAAATCACAATAGCTGAACTATGGAACCAACCTAGATGCCCTTCAGCAAATGGATAAAATAAAATATATATATATATACACACACACACAATGGAATATTACACAGCCTTAAAGAAGAATGAAATGATGGCAATTGCTTGTAAATGAATGAAGCTGGAGAATATCATGCTAAGTGAAATAAGCCAATCCTAAAAAACTAAAGGCTGATTGTTTTCTGTGATGTATGAATGCTAATTCACAATAAAAAAGGGTAAGTTAGGGAAGAATAGAGTTACTTTGGATTAGGCAGAAGGGAGTGAAAGGAGGGGAAGGGACATGGTGGCAGGAAGGACAGCCGAAAAAAATAGGACATTATTAACCTATTTGCTTATATGACTACATGACCGGTGGGATTCTACATCATGCACAACCAGAAGAATAAGAAGCTATACTCCACTTACGTATGAAGTGTCAAAGTGCATTCTACCGTCATGTATAAAAGAGTTAGAAAAAAGTAAAGTACATTAGCATATCAAAAGTTTAAATATTTTGAGAAGTGCCTTTCAAAATATGAGCTTTCTTTATAATAAAAAATAACATCATATAGGAAATGTAGATGAAACTACAACTGAAATTGAATTCTATGCATGTTATTCTATTAATGTTATCTGTCAGGATGAACCTGCCTACTATGTATAACCATAAAGCTCTAATAAATAACAAAGAAAAGCGAATAGTCTTACATCCTCTTCCTACCCTGTAACCTCCCTGAGAGCATCTGAGGTTAGCAATTTCTTATGTAAACTTGGAGATTTCCGGTATACATACAAGGAATTATGCATATCTTTTCTCACCTGGTCTTTTAAAAATACAAGTGAATACACACTTGGGTACTTGACTTTTTTACTAGACAATATATTTTCACTTACTTGAGCTTTTTGGTATCACAGAGGTGAAGACAACAAGTGTGAGTTAGGGAAAGTGAACAGTTGACAGAATGCCAGCAAAACTGACCAAGGTTGACAGTGAAGCACAAGAATTGGAAGCAGGCTGAGTCTTGAGCAGTGCTGGGGGAGCCCAAGAAGAAAGAGGTGTGTTGTCACCTGAGTACTACTGCTTTATTGGTAGGCAACTCCGTCATCTTGGGGAAGATGAAATTCCTAGTTCTTTTCCGATGCAGCATCTAAGTATTGTCTGTCTCTGGTGTGAAGGTCTTGGAGTCCTTAGAGAAACTGGCCAAGTCTGTGGGCTCTCACCCCAGAAAAATCCACATAGGTACCAATAAATTTGTCTTTGATGGTTAGGGGTTTATAGACAACCTGAAGCTCATTAGCAGCCAATTCCCTGAAGCAAACAGTTATGATATGGCTGAGAAATAATTTGTGTTCTGTCTGAATTAGTAACAACCCTATTGTTTTTATCATTTCAGGAACTTTAGAAAACAAAAAAGCGAATTGTAACACTTGGGAACTGTATACATTTACAGATGTTTTGCATCTGCCCAATAATGTTTGAGTTTGGTTACTTAGAAATTTCATGGGTAGTAGTGTAGTTAAGATCACAGGCCTCCTTGTCAGAATGTCAAGGGAACAAGATCAAAATTCTGTCCTGCCACTTGCCTGGTACAGGAAAGTTAATCTTTCTTAATGTCACTGTTTCATTTGTAAAGTAGGGTTGATAGTACCCTTCACAGCAAGGCGTGAGGGTTATAGGAGACGTGGAAAGCTGTGGGTGTAGTGTCTGGCACAAATAACAGTTCATTAATGTTATCTGTCAATTTTGCCCTGAGGATTAAGATTCTGAATATTCTGGAATTATATCAGGTGAGCCGATATCAGATTCACCATTGCTTTAAAAGATAAACAATCTAATCACCTGGAGACTAATTGAGAAATCCAAGACCATGGAATGTCAAGTGGTGAAATTATAGTTAGAAACATGTGGTTGGAGTTCTATTGGCCACTCGGGGGAAGGGAGTTTTATAGGGACACCAGAGATGTTAAATAAGGCTTGTGGAACAGGATAATTATTGTAACAGTAACCTCAGCATCTTGTGTTCAGACACACTGGTCTTATCACTGCTCAAAAACTTTTTATTAGTTATTCTTAACCAAATATGTTAAATGGCAATCTGTTCATAAAAGCAAGCCGAGAAACACCCGAAAATCATAAAGCATGCCTTTCTTTGCTTTGGTCTCATGATTCCTGCAAATTAAGAGGAACCTTAGGAGTAAGTGTTGGGGAATTTATTCATATTCACAAAAAACTCATTGAAAATCCCATCTCTTCCAAATGTGGGTGCTCTTCTCCATCTTATTTCAAAGACAAAAACTTGTCATTTTACTTACTTTTTAACCTAAATAGGGAACAGCCTACCAGGACTTCTGAAAATTGATCAGGTGTTTGCAAGCAGAGGGGGCATGGGTGGTGCACATGTGTGTGTGCATACATGCATGTGTCTGTTTCTCTGCATCTGTATTTTTTTCCAGTCATCTTATGCCTGAGAAAAGACACTGAGAAAGGCAAGAGAGGTGCATTCATCACTGGGATCTGCCTCTCTGCCTGACTAGTGGCTCCCCAAGGAGTCTTAACAAGGTGCTGCTGAGTCCGACTTCTTCTCCCCACCCCCAAAACAATCCAGGAGACACTGTAATTTGAAGCTGTTCTATCACCTTTACCCCAGGCTCTGCAGGACATCCCCTCCCCCATTCATCTCCAGGCCCATCAGGGATGTGGGCAAAGGAAGCATTAAAATGGCTAGATTGATGGCCTTGTGATCACATCCATCTTCATATTTGTTGAATATTATGTCAATTATTCAGCATTCAGTGAGATCATTGCAGGAGAATCACATTCAGAAGAGTCAGGAAAACTAAAGGTCATAAATTCCACCCAGTGTAGTTGCTGGTGACTGGAATTCGGTCAGTTCTTCGTGGTCACACTGGAATGCAGGTGTTTCTGACCTTCTCTTAGGGGTGTTTATTATCTGGCTTCACTTCCATCTGGAACAGAATCGGCTTTCCAAGGTGGAAAAGAGCTGAATAAAAGTGGACACGCAGCAATCCTAATCTGAGTTTCCTCTTAATTCTGGCATCACCTTGCTGATATGTCTGAGAAATGTACTTTTCTCCCAGTTGATTCCTCAGTGACACCAAATGGCACCAAAGTATGTGCATGGAGGAGCAGTTGTGCCCGGGAGGAAGATTCCTGCTCTCGCAGAGCCTGGCTCCAGTGGGAGCGGCAAGAGCAGGAACACAGGGACCTGTAGCTAGTGGGAGTACTATGGGGGTGATGGCTCAGAGAACTGTGGATGATGGTGGATCTGGGACCTGAGGGAGGAGCCCGTCCTTGAAGATTGGGGCGTAGGAGGAGCTCCGGTTCAAGCCGATGCAGAGGGAGGTTGGGTCATTCAAGGAATAGTGTGGCAGGAAAGGGCTACGAGGTGATCCAAGAGGCACGGTACTGGAATTCAGAGACCAGGTAGTGGCAGGGCCCGAGTCAGCTGTGGGGCTGAGGCAGCCTCAGTCGTCCTTTCTCACCCTGAAGTTTGTGATCACACCAGAAAGATCTCAGACTTGTCACTCAGAGTAGCAGACATGAGTTTATTTGAAGGGACAGAAAAAGGGGACATTCTTAAGGGAGAGAGTGAGCCATCTGAGAAGAGGACAGGTCCCAGGGAAGTTTCCAGAGAATCCTACCCAGTTCCACCTCTTGCCTTTTGACTGACAACATGGGAACTTCCTGTCTGCCTGGAGGAGAGGGTGGTGTGGTGCTGGAGTTGAGCTTTCTTGGCCCTCTGAATGGCCCTCGGCAGGCTTTCTTTGTGAGGCTCTTGATGTTTTGGTTGCCCCAGGGACCACTGAGGGTTGTGAACTAGTTTTGGTGATAAGGGATGGTCCAGGCCACCTGGTAAGGTGTGACACTATCTTGAAACAATAGGTGTTCTTAAGAGGATGTAATTGTGGCTGGGGGAGGGTTTGGCATACCAGGTCCCCATCTTTCAGATGCTAGCCTGTCAGACAAGGCTCTCTGTCTCCCTATGGATTCAGTCACCCTTCATTGTCCTTCCCAGCTCCCTGGTTCATGGGGGAGTTACCTAACTAGTTACCTAACAATGTATGTATTTTTGTCCTATAATTTTTTTTTTTTTTTTAATAGTTGATCAGCTCAACCTACTCTGCTTTAAAGGCCAAGAAAATCTCTTACAAATTCCCAAAGCAGGGAATGCTCAGTTTCATGCCTGGTTTTCAGTGTTATTCTGGACCTACATTGACATAAACATTATTCCAAATACTTGTACCAGAATTGGAATGTGGGCCAACAGCCTGATATTTAACCTGAATGATTGACTGCTTTAGATTGTGTGCTAAAACTGAGTCAGACATATGTGTCTTGCTAACCAATTATGTCCTCTAAAACATCAGCTTTGTGCAATTCAGTTCTGTTGCCCCTGTACTTGAAATTGCTTGCTTTTGAAAGCCGTTCTGAGCATCCACTATTTGCCTGGTGCTGTAGTAGCTACCTAACAAAATCAAGAAAGCTGGATTGTATTCCAAGTATAAGGAAGGATTTTAAGTGGACGCTTGGCATATTTTGGTTTATGTTGGTGGCAAGTAGCTTTTTGTTTGGTGATAAGGTTGTCATTGGGGGAGGAATTGGAGCAGCAAGAGAGAAGAGGGAATAGTTGCGCTTATGGTAAGAGGTGATGGTGGCTTGGACTAGGGGATTATCCTTGTGGAGCTGGTGACAAATGGACAGAGTTGGGAGCTTTTCAGGAGGCTTTGAAATTTGGAGGCACCCTGTACAGGGAGAGAATGGAATGAGAGAAGCAGGATGGCTGCTAGGTGCTTTAGGATTTTTAGGCATTGGTTACCCCAAAATCTAGCAATAGATTAGAAATAATATAGCAACCTCCCTGCTTTGGGGACTTTCTCACCAGCCCTGTGTCTCTAATGGCCTCCCATCTCCTTTTCCTTTTGAGCTTCTCTGTACTTTGTTTTGGGGGTTGAATATCTTTAAATGGGAGGGGCCCCTCATTATTTAGAGATTTTTTATTTACAGCCTACTGAATGCCCAGACCTGGGTTAGTCTTCATAGGGAATGTAACTTCTTGAACACTATTATGTGTACATCCATTGTGATTCTCATGTTCATGTGACCACAGAGCTTCTCTTTCCACATTTCCTGCAAGACTCTCTCATGGGACTTGGTTCCACTGAACAACATCCTGGTTATGCAGAGCATATCCCTTAGGTAATCTAGGCTCAGGATCCTGGCTCTACCCTGTTTGGTTGCATGAACTATGCATGTTGCTTATCATGCTTAAGGCTAACTTTCTATGTCTATAAAATGGGAATTCAACTTCCTATGGCACTTGGGAAGATTTTAGGAGACATTGTTTAGGACATGTCTGATACATGTTCAATCAAAAGTGAATTAGAGGGCTGGGGATATAGCTCAATTGGTAGAGTGCTTGCCTTGCAAGCACAAGGCCCTGGGTTCATTCCCCAGTACTGCAAAAAAAAAAAAAAAGGGGGGGGGATTAGAGCTGGAAATGATGGTGCATACCTGCTGTGGAAGACTGAGGTAAGAGAATCACAAGATTGTGAGTTCAGCCTAGGCAATTTAGTGTGTGTGTGTGTGTGTGTGTGTATTTTAAAGACATTAGCTGATACTGCTGTTCTTACTGTTGCTTTTACTGACTTGAATAGTCTTGAATCTGTTAAAATGAAATTGTGTCTTGATATTTTGTCACATTCAATGGGTCATAGAATCACAAGTAAAAAGGACCATAAAGGGTGTGTCTCCCAATCCCTTGATGTAACTGGGATAGAAACATTTGGAAAGAAGACCTAGAGTAGGATTTTTTAAAAAAATTATTATGATTACTAATGCACATGAATCATACAGATTAATGGGTTTCCATGCGAAATTTCCATGTAGCGTATTTATCCTCCCTACAATCCTCTCTTGCCCTCCCCTCTCTCTCCCTCCCCCAGACTCCCTTCTTCTTCATTGACAGTCCCTCTTCTACTTTCAAGTCATTTAAAAAAATTTCTACACATGAAAGAAAACATGTAATACTTGGCTTTCTGTGTCTGGCTTATTTCTCATAACATGATGTCCGCCAAGTCCCTTCATTTTCTTGCAGATGATATGATTTTATTCTTTATGATTGAGTAGGATTTCTTGATGGCCTTACATTTCTCTGGTATTTCAAGAAATAGTAGTCATGCAAGGATCTGCTCAAAGAAAGACTTCTTGGTCCTTACCAAGGTACTGCATACCAAGTCCTGTCCTTAATGAGTCATGACCCACCTGTACAAACTCTGATGAGCCCTGCAATAAAGAAACCTGCCAGACCTTGCTTATTATAGAATTTCCCACTCATTTTGACTGGAGAATTCTTTTTTTTTTCCCACAAGTCTTATTAATATCCTATATAATTTGTATTAGAGCATCCATGGGAAATACTACTATATCTAAGGAAGCCATGCTTGACACTGAGGTTTATGCCAAAAGCAGAGGCCTCTCTCAACTGAGGGCTGGAGGTGAGAGGCAAGCAGTGAACAGCTGAGGGTCCTGGGCCGCCCGCACCCTGATGCCATCAGCCTCAGCAGCACCCAGCCTCCCTCTGATTTCTTGCCTCTATTTCATCAAGCTCCAATTGGCAGGGGCTTTTTAGGAAAAAAGAATCTGTGGTGCCCAAGGGATTTTACAGATGGGGAGGCACCATCTGGCTCTGTAGGTTGATTGGTGAACTTCAGCCAAGAGAACCTAAATGAATTGTGCTTCCTCTTGCCCCCTTTTTCTACACCCCCTTCCCTGAGCTTGGAGACTTTGCAGTCTGAATCAGAGTATTTTGTAAGGGGAGGGGAGGAGAAAATTTGAATGGCAGAAAGAGTTGAAAACTAAAAGCTATTGAAATGGGATAAATTTCAATAGAATTTTCACCTTTAAAAATGAACATAAGTCATAGAATAGTTTGAGAGATGGGTAAGCCCTTTAGGGAAATATTACAGGTCACAGAGTAGATCCAGCAAAAGATTCCCTGGGGTTTTGTCCATGACAGAATGGCAGTGGGAAAGAGGTTAAAAAAAAAAAAATCCTACCAAAGGCTCTGTTTGTTCCCATTTCTTTGTCACTAATTGAGTAACATGGGAGGTATTTTCTTTTTTAGATTTCAAACTTAAACTCCTATGCATCTTCCTGCTCTAAAACCCAGTAACAAAAGGAAAGCATGGTGGTGCAGGACTGTAATCCTGACTTGGGAGGCTGAGGCAGGAGGATCACAGGTTCAAGGTCAGTCTCAGCAACTTGATGAGGCCCTGAGCAACTTAATGAGACCCTGTCTCAAATTTTAAAAAATAATAAAAATAAAACTCAGTAACTGTCTTCTCTCTCCAGGAACATATTCTGAGTCTCAGCAAGAGAAGGGTGAGGATTACTCCAGTCCCTTCCAGAATTAGTGGCCAAAAAGCAGGTGGAGGGACTTGACGTCTCTGGAAACACCATTTATTTTGTGGTCCATAGAGACTTGGAGCTTCTGTCAAGTATTTGAGCTTGGGAACTCCACAGTTTAGTGGTGGTTAATCCAAAGGTGTATCAGTTTTCTGGAAACCATGCTTCAAAATTCATTTGTTGCAGATATGGCATTTCCAAAATGGCATTGTGATGTTGTATTAAGCCTCTATAAGCTGTGATGTGGTGGGGGTGACTGATACATAGGTGGTTAACTGGTGAGGGAATTAGGTGAGGAGAGCAGTTCTAGAAGCTTGGAGAAGGGGAACTGTTATGGTTTCGATATGAGGGGTTCCTCAAAATCTCATGTGTGAGACAATACAAAAAAGTTTAGAAGTGCAAAGACTGGGTATGAGAGCCTTAACATAATCAGTGCATTAATCCCCTGAGAGGAATTAACTGTAGATAGGTAGGGTGTTCCTGGAGGAGGTTGGTCATTGGGGCATGCCTTTGGCATACATATTTTGTCATTGTGGGAGAAGTCTCTCTGCTTCATCATGGCTATGTTCTGAGCTGCTCTCCTCTACTACATTGTTTCACTATGATGTGCTGCCTCACCTCAGGCCCAGAGCAACAGAGTTGGTGGTCTATGGACTAAGATCTCTGAAATTGGGAACCCCAAAATAAACTCTTCCTCCTCTAAAATTTTTCTTGTTGAGTGTTTTGGTCACACCAGGTCACAAAGCTGACAGAAATGGAGACCCTCAGGGGCTGGGATAGTCTGGGACTGCTTCATGGAGGAGTTGGACAATATTTTTAATTATTTTAAATGATTTCTAAAAACTAAGATCTATTGCACAACATGTGACTATAGTTGATAACTTTGTATTATACTCTTGAAAATAGCTAAGAGTAGATTTTTTTAGTGTTCTTACCATGAAAACTAAGTATCTGAGGCAAAGTATATGTTAGTTTGATTTAGCCGTACCACAGTGTACGCATAGTTTAAAACATGTATGTGATAAATACATTTCTGATGTCTATTAAAATAAGTTAAAAATTAATATATAGACATAAAATTTAAATACTATAATTATTCAGCAAAATAAAAGAAATATAAGTTCCTTTCTTGGCCTTAGTGCCTTATTTTTCCTTCTCAGAAATAGCATGTTTTCTATATTCCTTTCAAAGGGAGTCGATGCTTACATATACGAGCTTATATGTTATGATTTTAAGTTGCAAATGTTACTCCAATATTCCACCATTCTTCATCTTTTTAAAAATTTTTCTCCCATTTAATGCTCGACTACTGGCTACATTTCTACACAAGTAGAGTTGCTTCATTCTGTTTAACTTGCAGAGTATCCATTATATGCAAGGGTTGTAAATGACATTCCAATACTCTCCTGATGGGTATTTAGGTTGTTTCTGATTCTTAACTACTAATAGCATTATTGTGCTATATTCTTAAGCATGTCTTTGTGTACCTACATATTAGTCAGTTTTCCATTATGGGAACAAAATATCTGAGGTAACTGACTTAAAAAGAGGACAGATCAATTATGACTCAATTTTGGAAGTATACATCCGTGGTTAGTTGACTTCATTGTTTTTGGGCCTGTGGCGAAGAGGTCCATCAGAGCAGGAATACATGTCAAAGGAAGCCTATTTACCTCAAGGCCAGGAGGCGAAGGATGAGAGGAAGAGGCCGGTGTCCGCGAGTACCTTTGTGGGCAGGGATCTAAGACTGTCTACCAGGCCCCACCTCTTACAGGTTCCATCACCACCTAGGAGGGGGTCATAGGCTGGGGACAAAGCTTTTAACACAAGGGCCTTTAGGGGACATTCTAAACCCAAGCTATAGCACAGAATATATTAATAAAAAGTGAATTTTTAAAAATTTATGGATCTAAGAGAATGTGTTAGGTTTTGATAGGATCAAGTGATATGTTGGAATTACATTCCTTCCAAGTCTGTAACCATGATCCCTGTTTGCACTGGGCTTATCTTTCAAGTAAGATAATAAGGGATGTGAACATAGTTTTCAGAAGAGAAAAACGTGAATAAAGACTTAGACCCAAGAATAAGAGCAACATGTTTGGAGATTACAAAGTAATAAGCCATATTAATAACCATGAATTACCAAATTCTTGCCAGGCTCGTTTTTTTGGGGGAGGGGTGGGGAGGTGAGACCAGGGGTTGAATCCATGGACACTCAACCATGGAACCACATCCCCAACCCTTTTTAAAATATTTTCTTTAGAGACAGAGTCTGAGTTGCTTAGGGTCTCACTGAGTTGCTGAGGCTGGCTTTGACCTTGCAATCTTCCTGCCTCAGCCTCCCGAGCCACTGGGATTTCAGTGTGCCACCATGCCTGGCTCTTAGTTCTTTGTGTACTATTTCACATAACCTTCGGCTCTAGATGGCAGGTTCCATTATCTTTGCCATTTGACAGTTGAGAACAGTGAGTCTTAGCTGAAGTAATTTCTTCAAGGTTACATAACCAGTAAAGTGCCAGAAACTAGGACTATGCAACCTAGAAGCCCAAACTCTTAGACATGAGATTTTATTTTTTGAAGTGTGTGTGCATAGGCAAATTAGAATATAAAGTAATTTCTAGAATTCAACCAAATATTGAGACCTTATTTAGTTTAAGGGAACTTTAAGGTCATCTTTTTTGCATGTTCCACCCTACACAGGTGCTGCAGTCTTCTGAGGTCTGCTTGATGCTTCTAGTGATTTTAGCTTGAAACAGAAGTAAAGGTTTCCTGTGGTTAAAAGGCTTTCATGGAATATTCCAATCATGGAATATTCTAACCTGCATCTGTTTACTCACAAAACCCAGAAGTACCTCTTAACAGTGACCTCTCCTCTTTTGTTCCCTCACCAAATCTGACTGGCATCTCTGATGGGCTATCTGCAGGATACTGCCTTAGAACAGTTTGATCTGTGGCTGGACACCATGATGAATGAGAAAATTCTTTCATATACTAAGTTGACAGTTTGCTTCACCTAGTTTAACAGTTCTGACTCTTTAAGTCATAAAAAATAAGGTTAGATCCTTATTGAATTTTCTCTTTCTGGTAGACAGAGGGGAGGTGGAATGTAATTCAGAATAAAAAAGGGATTAACATAGGCTTTTGGCTCAGCAGTTTGTTGAATTCCAATTTTTTCTTTGATATGTGAATCTCTGGCATGAACACAGCCTTTGATCATTCTTCCTTTTTCTGTGGTCCTGAAGTTTTTGATTTTTACCTAGAGTGGAGACCCTATGTCTCTTACTGAATAAAACCTGTTATTTGTTTCCTGTAGGAGGTGAAACACTACTTTCGGAATTTTCTCTGAGAAGTAGGGCAATGCATTCCATGGAACGGATGCTGTGGTGAGAGTAGAAGGCTCATAGGATACAATATTGATCAACTCTGTGGCTTCAGGGAACCTGAACCAGTCAGGTGCAAAGGTAGCATTGAGTGTGGGCCTAACCTGGGCCAGAACCCTTGAGGGCTCCCTTGGGCGGTAGCTGTGATGGGATTTTGCTTATTCTGTTATCAATTTCAAATATCATATCCTCTCCATGGCTGTTGATCTTGGCAGGAAAACAGAAGATGGGGTCAGTGTTGGGAGGTACTTCAAGGATCTGTGAGAGAATTGGGAGATATGGATTGGGGCATTTCATGGCTGACTGAGTCTTGTAACCACATAGAAATCTTACTACTTTGGCAAGCTAATAGAAAACAAATCTGGATTTCAGAATGGCTTGGGAATCAGGCATTTTATTTTTTCCAGGTAGCTTTCACCAAGAATTTTGCAAAATTGAAGTCTGTCCCATCTCACAGAATGATCAAGGCTCTAAATTCAGATTTGAGTCATACTCTGGTTGTGCCCTTGACAATAAACTTATTTTCTAAGCCTCAATTTTACTCCTTTTTAAAAGAAAGTTCATTTTTCTAAAAAAAATTTTTTTTTCCAGGGCTAGGAATTGGACCCAGGGTCTTGTGCATGCTAGGCAAACACTGCCTTTGAGTTATACCCCCAGTCCTTATTCCTTTTTTTTTTTTTTTTTTAAGTTGGGATAATATGTATAACATAGGTTTGTAGCAACACTGAGTCTGATGGGATCTGACCTATAATTGATGTTTATTGAGCACTTACTAGTTAAATGTGGTCCAATATAACTCTTTGATGAACAGCACATGGTATGTTTGTAGAGAATTCCTTTTACAAAAATAATTGAAAATGTTAATTGCTTTAGTATACTTTTCATAGGCAGTATATAGATAAAGTCAATAAAAATTACTTTAGATTTCTGTGAATTCTGGGGTGATGGGTTTAGAATGAGATTTTAGTGTTGATTGACCAGCATAAATCTACCCCACTCCTCAAGGCACTCAATATTCCTGAATTCATCTTTGCTCACTGCTTAGGTAGCAGGGAACCTACCTGGTGCTGGTTATAGAGGCCTAAATTCAGAATCTGCCTACCTATAAGAGCCAGAAAGATGGATAACTTTACTCATCTGAAACTGTTATTAGAAAATAAGTACACTAACCTATCAAGAGATTGAGAGGGAAAGGAGAGGGGTGTTGCCTGGGGAGAGGGAGGACAGGACTTAAGAGGGTGAGTCATGATTAATTGATCAGCACCTGTAAACAGAGGTGTGAGCCAGGGACTTTTCTGGCTACTGGAAATCCAGCCCAGATGTCCATGGCTCATTCAATTGCTGTTCAATTTAAGTATATGCCATTTGTACATTTGATAGGATTTTGAGACATTTTATAGCCTTTGCTTGCTACTGTTTGCAGACATATTATCAGAAATAGTATAAGATCCACCTTTTTTCTTGTTTCATTTTTGAGAAGGTTCCTGCAAAAATAGCTCTCTGAAATCTAGTGTTCCTCAAATTATCTGTGATAAAATATAGTAAAAGTGAATTATAACAAAATGAGCCCTCATTTTTTATTTTTAGAGTCCACAGACATAAAAGTGCTCTGTTAAAGAACCATAAAGTTTCCCAAATGCACACTTTAAATTTCTGACCTTAATTCCTCATGTTCTGGTAACAAATGATTCATAGGCTGTAGTTCATGTAGCAGCTGCGGATCCCTTCCCTTTAGATCTCAGCTTTGCATCTGCCACAAGAAACCAGACAAAACTGAATGGGGATCTTCTAACCTCCAAGTGTGGGTCAGGATCTATGTAAAGGTCTTTCAGAAAACTCTGGCCAGTTGGTGTGAGCGAAAAGGAAAATGGCAGCCAGGGTGTGTGCATGTGGGGTGGGAGGCGCCATTGTGGGGTGAGCTGAGCAAATGACCCAAGCCGTTGTCCTCAGAGGGAAGTTTTCAGTGCTACTAATTTCTATATCTCCTGAAAATTGTCATGAAAAGCTTTGGGACCTGGTCCAGGGATGTGACAGATAACTGAGTGTGTGAGAGCATGGAGGGGCAAAATCACGAGCTGGTTTCCCAATTCTTCCAGTGTCCAGGTTTCCCACTGTGTTGATACCTGGTGCCAGCCTCTCCTATTTCTATACCCAGATAACTTTTGATCATGTAACTCCCAAGATTTTTGGCATAAACTCTCAAAATTGTGTGCTTCCCATACAAATGCTTTGTAGATTGTGTGTTTCAGGGAACTGAAATGTCCACTTGGGGTTTGGTCAGTCAAAAGACCAGCTCTTTCCAGGTTGTTGATGACAACTTTAAGAACCATTTTGTATCTAGGGGAGGTGCCTAGAATAAATCCTAAGTGAATTTGCCAGTGCTTTTCCTTACTTTACCTGAGAAAAGGGTATAAGAATATAGGCCTGGGTTTATAGTCAATATTCTTTCCCAGCTCCCTGCCTTGAAATAGGCTTACTTAGCAGAAAGATACTGCTAAAAATTAGAATTGGTCACACAAAGCCTTTGGTTTAAGAGATATAGGCTAATTTGAATCTGTTTTTAAAATTCAAGAAGTTCCTTTGATATCATCATTCTGTGGATGAGAAGTGAGACATCACAGAGGAGTCAATAATCGTGGACTTTGGAGGGAAGTAGTTGGGTTTGAATCTGCTCTGTGTCCTTAGGCAAGCCATTTGATTTCTCTGAATAGTAATTTCTTCATCTTTGAAATGAGAATAATAGCTGCTTCTTTGGGTAATTTATTCAACAACTATTTTGAGAGTCTGTTACAGGGTTAACACTGAAGATACAGTTGTGAATGAGAAAGACCTTATAAGACCTTAAGACATTGTAGGAGTTTGTTTGCAAAAAAAAAAAAAAACCTAGCAAGTAAGTGCTCAAAAGATAACTATGAATAATAACAATGAAAGTAATAAATTGAAACCCTAGGATCCAGCATGGAATGTGACCAAGCACATTTTAAAGTCTATATGTCAAATCTTTCAACAATCCCAATTCTAATTCAGCTAATGTCTGAATTTATTATCAAGGTTCCTAATCCTTTGATGGCGACAGAGTCCACGTGCTATTAGGATTTGTGTTAGGGATTCAACTATGTATTTCCCTAGCTTTCCTATCTGTTTATTACATATAATTAAATGTGTCATTTACTTTAAGAGGCTTTCAAATCAAGAATCTCAAAATGAGTAGGGAAGAAAAAGTCTCTGTCAGAACATAATACGACCAAATTCACCCATTTGCTTGTTTGTCCTTTGGTATTTATGGAATATCTTTTGGGTGTTTGGCACTGAGGACATGGTAAAACAGAGTTTTGTTTTGTTTTTTTCAGTAGGGAGACAGATATGTAAGTTTATAATTCAGTATTACGGGGTCAGGCACTATAATAGAGAATGTGATAGAATTCTGAGGTGGCCCCCAAGGTTCCTGACCCCTCCATACCAGATAATTCCCTTCTCTGGAGGTGGGTGGGTCTGATAACTATGGTTATCACTCTTGTGACAGGGGGCTAATCATTTGACTTTGAGCTAATTAGAAAAAATTCCTGAATGGACATGAACTAATTAGGAGAATCCTTAATGTGAACTGGCCCTTCCTGAAGTCAGAAGAGAGTCAAAGTAACGCTACTGAGTTTGTAGTAATTTGCTTATAGAAAACAAACAGAGGCACATATGAATTGGGATGATGGGACTTTTCTTACTCCTGTAAGCAATCTCTGTTGGGTTACATGGAACTGAATCAATCTGAACCTTCTGGGTGCCAGTGATTGTGAAATTTGTTAAGTGTGAACTGTTGTTAGATTCATGTCTGTGGAGAGGAGATGAATCATCTGAAGATTATTTTATGGATTGCATATTTCCATTCCGTTAATACTTGTTGAACACAGTTTACGTGCCATATATTGTTGGAGCAGGAGAAAAGGGGAAAGTTCAAAGAGATATAATGCAGACTTTGTCCTCAGGGAGATTTCTCTTTATTCCAATGTTAGCTGATTCCACTATAACATCCAAATGGAGAGCTAAGGAATTTACTGGGAGGGTCTCAAAGGAGAGAAATGATTAATTCATTGAGTGCAGGAAAACCTTCAGTCGTAGCATTTAAGCTAGGACTTGAAGGCTGTTCCCATTGCTGCTGGTTGCCTTTCTAAAAGCCATTCCTTCTTCATTTATGGGAAGAACCTTGATTTTTTTTTTTAATCTGTGCTTCTCCAGGGTGATTCACAAATTGATCCTAAATAGTAATCACCTGTTCTTACACATACAGTTCACAGGAATGAACGCCCCATGGCTCTGCCTATTGTCCCTACCTTTGCAACTATACAGGCTGTTGGATGATGGTGAAATAGCATGTAGGCCTCACGAAACCTGAACTAGTTACTATCTGGCCCTTGTCGGGGCAGAAGAGTTTCAGTTTGGAATCCCACTCGTCAATATTTGCTTTTGTTTCCTGTGCTTTGGGGATCCTAAATGATCCCAGAAGATCATTGCCCATAACAATGTCTTGAAGTAATTTCCCTTTATTTTCTTCCAGTAGTTGTTTCAGGCCTTCCACTTAGGTCTTTAACCCATCTTGATTCGATTTTTATAGAGGGTCAGAGATGATGGTCTAGTTTCAGCTTCTGCATGTGGATATCCAGATTTTCCAGCACCATTTGTTGGACAGGAGTTCATTCCTTCTCCAAAGCATGTTTTTAGCACCTTTGTAAAAAAATTAGGCTGTTGATGTGTAGGTTTCTTTGTGGCCTTGTTATTTTGTTCCTTTGGATTATGTGTCTGTTTTTAATGTCAGCACTGTGCTGTTTTGGTTACCATGGCTCTGTGGTATGACTTGAAATCAGGTATAGTGATACCTCTAGCTTTGTTCCTTATATTCAGAGTTGGTTTGTTATTTGGAGTCCTTTGTGCTTCCATATGAATTTTAGGATTCATTTTAATTTTTAAATCTTTTTAGCTATATATGACAGTAGTGTATTTTAACATATATACATGGAGTATAACTTACTCTAATTAGAATCCCTTTCTTGTGGTTGTACATGATGTGGAGTTACACTGGTTGTGTATTCACATATGAGCACAGGAAAGTTATGTCCAATTTATTCTACTGTCATTCCTATTCTCATCTACCCTCCTTTCCTTTTATTTTCTTTTGTCTAATTTACTGAACTTCTATCCCTATCCCCTTGCTGTGTGTTAGCATCCACATATGAGACAGAACATTTGATCTTTGGTTTTTTTGGGATTGGCTCACTTCACTTTTCACTTAGAATGATAGTCTCCAGATCCTTCCATTTACTGGAAAAATCATAAAGTTATTCTTATGGCTGAGTAAATATTTCATTGTGTATATATACACCACATTTTCTTTATCCATTCATCTATTGAAGGGTACCTAGGTTGGTTCCATAGCTTAGCTATTGTGAATTGAAGTGCTATAAACATTGATGTGGCTATGTCATTGTAGTATGCTGATTTTAAATTCTTTGAGCATAAACTGAGGGGTGGGATAGCTGGGTCAAATGGTAGGTCCATTCCACGTTTTCTGAGGAATCTCCATATTGTTTTCCAGAGTGGTTGCACCAATTTGCAGTCCTATCTGCAATGTATGAGTGTAACTTTTCCCCCACATTAGGATTTTTTTTTCTTAGTTCTGTGAAGAATGTCATTGGTATTTTGGTGGGGAGGGCACTGAATCTGTAGATCATTTTGGTGATATGGAATTTTTGACAATATTAATTCTTGCAGTCCATGAACTTAGTCTTTCCATCTTCACTTTCTTTCAATAGTGTTTCATAATTTTCTTTACAGAAGTCTTTCATTTCCTTTGTTAAGTTTATTCCTAGATATTTCATTTTTATAGCTATTGTGAATAAGCTTGATATCATAATTTCTTTCTCTGCAAATTTATTATTGGTACAAAGAAAAGATTTTGCTACTTAACTGAATTCAGTTATCAGTTCTAGTAGTATTTTGGTGGAGTCTTGAAGTTTTTCTGCAGATAGAATCATATCCTTAAACAGGTATCATTGGACTTTCTCCCTATTTATATGCCTTTTCTTTCTTTCTTTCTTTTTAATTGCTCTGGTTAAAATTTCTACGGAATAAAATTATTAATGTACTTGTCTTGTTTCTGATTTTAGAGGAAATGCTTTCAGCTTTTCCCCGTTCAGTATGATGTTGACTTGGCTTATCACCTGTAGCCTTTTATTATGTTGGGGTAGGATCCGTCTGTATCTAATTAGTTCAGGACTTTTATCAGGAAAGGACATTGACTTTTATTGAATACCTTTTCTGTATACATTAAGATGATTGCATGATTATTCTATTAGTGCAGTAAATTATATTTATCAATTTGTGTATGTTGAGTCATCCTTATATCCCTGGGATGAGGCCAACTTAATCCTGCTGAGTGATTTTTTTGAAAAAATTTTTTGATGCAATTTGATTTGCTGGTATTATGTTGAGAAATTTTGTACCAATGTTCATCAACAACATTGGTCTTTAGTCTTTTTTGTTTTGTCCTCATCTGGTTTTGATTACAGGATAATGCTGAACTTACAGAAGGAATTTGGAAGGGTTTCCTCACTTTCAATTCTTTATTATGTTTTGAGAAGAATTGGTATTAGTTTTTCTATAAATGTTTGGTAAAATCCAGCAGTGAAACCATCTGGGTTTTTCTTGGTTAGAGTTCTTACTACTTTTTGACTTGAAGTACTTGTTATTGGTCTATGAAGGGTTTTTATGGCCTTGTCGTGAAATTTTGGCAGTTCAGATGTGTCCAGAAATTTGTTACCTTCTATTAGGCATTCTAATTTGTTAGCATATAGTTTCATATTTCTGTGGTATTGGTTGTAATGTCTCCTTTTTCATTTCTGATTTTATTTTGGTCTTTTCTCCCTCTCCCTCTCCCTCTCCTAACTAAAAGTTTATTGATTTTTGTTTAGTTTTTTAAAAAGTCCAACTCTTCATTTCATTGATCTTTTATGTTTTCTTGTCTCATTTCTTTCTTTTCTGATCTTTTTCTTTTCTTCTGATTTTGGGTTGGGTTTTTTCTTTTATAAATCCTTGAGATATACCTTTAGGCTGTTTATTTGGTCTGGTTTTTTTTTTTTTTTTTTTGATGTAGGCACTTCCTGTTATAAATGTACCTTTTGGTGCTGTTTTGATATATACCAGATGTTCTGGTATGTTGTGTTTCCATTTTCACATGTTTTGAGAAATTTTTAAATAGATCTTTTAATTTATTTGACGCATTTGTTCAAAAGTATTGTAGCTGCATGTATTTCTATATTTTCTATTGCTTTCAACTTCTAGTTTCATTCCATTGTGATCAGAAAAGACATAGGATAGAATATCAGTTTTTTTTTTTTTTTGGTACCAGGGTTTGAAATTAGGGGTACTTGACCACTGAGCAACATCCCCAGTCCTATTTTTGTGTTTTATTTAGAGACAGGGTCTCACTGAGTTGTTTAGTGCCTCACTTTTGCTGAGGCTGGCTTTGAACTTACTACCCTCCTGCCTCAGCCTCCAGAGTCACTGGGATTGCAGGCATGCGCCACTGCACCTGGCCTCAGTTTTTTTTTTTTTTAAATGTGTTAAGACTTGCGGTCCAATATATGGTGTGTTCTAGAGAAAGGTCCATGCATTGATGGAAAGAATATATATTTTATAGCTGTTGGATGGCATGTTCTGTAAATGTATATTTGATTTATAATATAGTTTAAATCTGATGTTTCTTTGCTGAGTTTTTTTTTTTTTTTTTTTTTGGTCTGGATAGAAGTTGGGCATTGAGGTCCCCTACTATTATGTATTGGAGCCTATCTTTCTGTTTAGGTTTAGTAGTGTTTTATAAAATGATGTGTTAACACTAGGCATGTATGAATTTATAATCAATTTATAATCATTACATACTGTTCAACTGATTCCTTGATCATTATATAGTGACCATCTTTGTCTCTTCATACAGCTCTTGTCCAGTGTCAATTTTGACAGATGTGAGCAGAGCTGCTCCTACTTGTTTTAGGATACCATTTGCTTGGCTTATTATTTTCCATTCTTCCCCTTCCAGTCTGTGTATGTCTTTACTAGGGAGCTGAATTTCTTCTAGGCAGCATATTTTGATTTAAAAAAAAATCCAATCAGTCAATCTATATTTTTTAGTTGGTGAATTTAGTCTGTTTACATCCAAAATTATTATTGATAAGTAAGGACTTCTATTTTCATGTTGATTTCATTCTGATTTTTTCCCCTCCTCTCCTGTTCATCTTTGTGGTTTGATGTTTTTGTATTAATGATTTGTTCTTTTCTGTTTCTCTTTTATGTGTCTGCTATTCAGTGGGATCTATACTTTGAGGATTTTTTTTCACTTTTATATACAGGATATCCTGTATTCTTGTTCCTGATCCTTTTTTGTTCATATTCATTAAGAAACTGCATAAGCAATTCTTGGCTTGTTTCAACTGAGTTCTAGAATGGAGATTGGCTTGCCCTGATAGGCTTGATTTAGGTCATCTCTGAACTGTCCAGGTTTCCTCCTCTAGTCCTGGAGCTAGGAATGTTAGGTCAGCTTTATCCAAGATACAAGGCTTGGGGTTAGGAAAGAGTGGTTCACCCCAAGAAAACAGTCCAGGGAATTTCCTGTAAGGAAGATGGCAGACTCTGGGTAGTGAAAATAAATGGAGGCTGTATTAATAATGCCATGGTTAGTGCATTTTCCTATTTAATTAGATAAATGGAACTATTTGATGTAAATGAAAATGTTAGATGAAAATATTTTAGTCATGTGCCTAGAGGGTATCTGTGAAATTGATGTCTTCACTCTCACCTCTTATTAGAGGCAGTGGTTGTCCTTTCTTGAGACTCTCATTGAATGTGGGAGAATGAGGAAGAGTTTTGAAAGGAAAGGAGAGAGGTGAAAGTGTACCCAGTTCCTAGGTTGAACTGGTTCTCCTTGAGCTATTGCTTCTGCATTCTCTGCAACTTTTCTTTATCCTCTTAGGAATTTTGTGCTTCCTTGCCTCGTCTCTCTGCAGATACAGAGCTAAAAATTGTTTCTTGATGACTTGATCATCATTAAAAGCATATTGTCCTAGGTCATGGTACAGTAATGCCCTTCACGGCTCTTGATGTGCAGTGGGGCTGTTTTCTTCAACACCCTACTTTGTGTTTTTAGGATGTTCAAGTTTCTCAGTCTTTTAAAAAAAATCTTTTAAAGTATGAAATATAATAGGCATACAAAAATTGTGTTAACAAATGTTGAGCTTAGAGAACCATACACAGGAAACCCTTTCAAAGGTAACTTGGTTATGCACTAGCCTCTCGGAATCCCTCTGAAAGCCTCCTCTGGTCACACTCCCTTCTTTTACCTATAGGTAACCAATGTCCTTAATTCAACAGTAACCTCTTCCTTGCTTTTTTAAAAATAGTTTTAACATGGTATATGCATCTCTAAAGACTATACTTTTCCCGTTAGTGAATTCTATGGAATTGTAATTATGTAGCATACATATTTTGTCTGGTTAATCTCATATTTGTAAGATTCATAATGTCCTATGGAAAGTTGTAGCTCATCTGTTTTTATTGTTAGTATTCCATTTTGTGGGAAGAACATGTTGCTGTATTCTACTATGGATGGCCATTTGTCTTACTATTTAATTTTAACATCAGTAGCACTATTTTGAATTTGTCTTCTGATGTACACAAGCATGTATTTTGGGGGTATATACTTACAGGTGATCTATAGGACATAGCCCTGTTTTATTTATGTATATTTTTATATACATATAAAATACATATAGCTATGTATTGTGATATATATCACATATATAAAATATCAATCAATCACTGGGCTATACAATATGAAAATCTCCAAGATCAGGAGACAGTTCCAAAGGGTTTTCCAAAGTGATAGATTTATACTTACCAGCAGTATAGGAGAGTTCCAGTTGTGGATAACTTTGTTAGTGTCAGTTCTTCTAATTTCATTCATTTTGTTACCATACAGTACTATCTGCATTTCCCATTTATTTAGAGAACATTTCTTATGTTCATTGACTGTTTTGGATATATTCTTTTGCGAACTGCCTTTAAGTTGCTTACTCACTTTTCTACCAAGTTTGTTTGTTTGTTTGTTTTTTTAAATAGCATGATTTGTAGGAACTTTTTATTTTTTTCAAAGTGGGAACTCTGTTCCTTCATCTCTGACGGCCTGTTTGTGATGGTCCTCACCCTCTGAGGACCCCTCCTTTGTTTCATAGTGTGGCGTCCCTTCTCTGCCTGCCCCTTAACTTGCTCCTGGGATTCTCTCCCTCGCTAACACTCTTGCCCCACATTCTCCATGTAATTCCCTCTACAAAGGCCACAACCCCCTGATGTACCTGCCCATCATGTCCAGTGACATCTCAGTGATCTTTATCCCCATGCCTCACTCTATCTGGTGGCTCAACTGGCTCCTCAGACTCCTCGGTATATTCAGAATTGGATTCTTCATCTTTTCATCTTCAGCCTGCTCCTATTTCTTCATTTTCTATCTCTTTTCAAGGCCATTGCTTAATATCTTAGCTATCAACCTAGGCATCTCTATCAACCTTTTCTTTGCTTTTATAAAACCAGTCGCTAAGTTATATTGATTTTACCTCTTCATTTCTTCCTCCGTTCCTAGTTGAGATTTTTATCATGTTTTATCTGGGCCACTTCAACCTTTTCCTAAGTGGCTCCCTGCTTTCGGTTTTGTCCACTTCAAATATACCATCTACACAGTTGCCAGAGTGATCTTAAAAAATGCAATTCTGGCGATGTCAATTTTCGCTTCAGATCCTCCAGCAGCACTCCACAGCCTGCTGTGTGAAGTCTAAGCTCTCTAAATGGCCCTCTACAATCTGGGCCCTGCTCTCACCAGCACTCAAGCTGGTCTTCACCACGCGTCTTCCCTTTAGCAAATCAAACTGCTCGTGCTACTCAGAAATGCGTATGCCTCATGTTCATGCCCACCTAGTTGGCTCCTGTCATCCTTTAGGATATAACCTCCTTGTTCTCCATGAGAATGGATGTTTTAACTCCAAATACCTATGCATATGTCTGCTGTTTTGTTTACCATGTTCGATTGAAATGATCTCTTTGGAGTAACCTTTCCTATGGGATTACACTCCTTGAGGACAGTGATTGTGCCTGGTTTATCTCTGCACTTACTCTGTGGCACATGATGATGTATGGAATAATTGTTTGGGAAAGTAATTTGTAAGAAGACAATAATTCATAGCATTTAAATTTCTGGTTAATGATATTTAACATGGTAATCAAATGGAGTTCACTTACCTTTGCAAACCAGTGCCAGTGTGGGGGGTCTGTGACTCTTGGCATGAGCTGTTTCTAGTGCCACTTGCATAATTGTCCTTGATGGGTGCCTCTGATGGAAATGCTGAATCTTCCTTGAGGATTTAAAACTAGAATCAAGAACTTTGACCTAAGTTTCAGTAGATCCATTGGTTTTATGCACGTGGAAAATTTTTTTAAAAAAAGACAGCAACAATGAAAAATGACAGCCATAACAATGATATAAAACTAATCTTCAAAGTTTAAAAGACCTGGTTTCTATCCTGGTCACAGAATAACCTTCCATGTAACCACAGGAAGTTGGCACCATCTTTCTGGTTGTGAAAATGCCTAAGTAAGTTGAAATGTCTCCAAAAACAAAAATGTGCAATTATTGCTCATCACCTGGTTATGTAATAATGAGCACATAAAAAAGGAGGTCGTTACAAACTTATGTGCAGTCATAAAACCTTACTGTCAACCAAGCCAGCAGGGCTTTAATTTGTAAACGGATCCCCAGTCCTGATGTAAAAGACAATAAAAAAATTTACAACCTTTGTTTTCAGGTTGTGTCCTTAAGCAGCTGGGACCCATCCTTCATTTCTACAGGAAGGATAATGAATTCAATGGTGATTCTCTGAGAGTGTTATAGGGGAGTGTTGAGACTGTGTGTAGCTGTGCACACATGTGTGCATGTGTGGGGTCATGTAAGAAGAATTTGATTCATGCTAGAGAACGAGGAAAAGCTGTAATCAGTGATCTTGCTGGAGCCTTCCCAACGTCTCTCCTGGGACACACAGGTCCTCATCTGAGACTGATGGAGTGACTTACCATCCCCACACTGGTAAAAATGAAGAGCTGCTTTACACCATGCTTCCTTCCTGAAGTGGAACATCCTTTTCACACTTTGGAAAAAATTGGCTTTTTGAACTGCACTTGTTCCATGACACACACTTCATCAGTTTCTACAACAATTGTCCCATCAATGAGTGTACTCAACTGTAAGTTCCAGTGGATTCTTTTCCCAAGACATGTCACATGTATGCCTAATTTTTTTTTCTTCCTTCTCTAAAAGAATATGAAAAGTGAGAGCTATCTCCCTCATTTTGTCAGGGAGGAAATGAGGTGATGAAAAATGAAACTGCCATTAAATAAATGTACCACTGAATTATGAATTAAGAAAAGAACCCTGGTCTCCTGCACACTGCCTTTATCCTCTTAGAATCCCATCACAGCCTGCAGAACCACGGCATAGTGTGTTTCATAGCAGTGCTGGGGTTACTATGTAATGGAACCCACTCTCCTTTCCTTCACTGAGAAATCGATTGTGTTTAGTATGCATTATAATTGTTTGCTGTTCTCGTTGATAAATTCAGGCTGACTGTTCATAAGCAATATGTATTTGGAGTTGAAAACCAATGGCTTAGATGAAATATGACTTTCAATTATGCCACAGGCAGAGAGGCAGAAATAAGAAAGCCACAATGGGGGAAGTCAAGTTTTTTTATTGGTGTGTTGGGTATGTAGAATAAAAATCCAGCGTTCACACCTCCTATGTCCCCCTGACCCTATTGGTCATTGCCTTCCAATTTATTGTTGTTCTTCTCATCTACCCACAGAGCCTCCCCTGCTATATTGTGGACACCTAGGCAAATGAAAATGCCAATCTTCTCCATCCCTGTCTTGCTGTATTAGGCATGTGCTCAGCTCTGAGAGATTTCTTTGGGGAACTGGCCTGTCTCCCTCTAAGAACGTCCAGGGGAAGGTTCGTCTTACCTCTTGCTTCCAAGTGGGAGGGTTGAGAATAATAGCTCTTGTCACATCCCTTAGCCTTGTTATGGGGAATATTTAGTGCTGCAACTGGGATGTGGGGGTAATATCTTGGACGTGATAATGTTGCTCTCTGCATCAGTGAGCATGCTATTGATTGTAAGCTGTCAGCCTTTCTGCATGCTTTGCGCGGTCCCATAAGGATAACTACTGCAGGGACGATAATGCATCAGGCAGGGACACATGTGTTCTGTTAACTAACGCTGCCATCTGAGCTCCATCATTCGCTCTTAATGCATCTTGGCTCACTGGCTCCCAATTTTTTTTCTTTTTAATTTCTTGTCTTCTCTAAGCCACCCTGTTGTACCGTTTGGGTCTCCTTATACCAGTTTCTCCTTAGCTCAAACTCCTGGGAGCAGACCGTTCATCTTTTAAGCCTCCTGAGGACAAGGGCTGTGCCTGAATTCCTCACTCATTTATTTACTCATTCCACAAACTGTTTTGAGCTCCTATTGGGGTCCACAGACTGTCCTATGCTCTGGTGATGAAGAGTGGACTAGACAATGCCTCAGTCCTCATGGAACTTGCACTTGGGCTGAGTTTCAGTATATCCTCTGTGCCCAGGCTATAAGTACTTGCTGCACCATTGGAAACCATAGCCTAGCTACTGGGGAGCCCTCGATGAAGGAATTCACTAAGGTTAGGCATTTTTTTTTTTTTTTTTCAGATCTTACATTATTGTCTCTTTATCTTATGATGTCCTCTTACTTCTTAGACCATCTCCCTACTTTTTAATAGTCCTATTGGAATATTGTACTTTCCTTAAATATACCATATACTGTTTTGCTCTCATATGTCCTGTCCCGACACCTGAGATTCTCTTTTCCTTTCTCTTCCTGTGGATAACTTGCTCCTACTTGTCTTCCAGGTGTTACCTTAGGACTGACCTCTCTAGGGAGCTTTCTATCTGGATGAGGTACATTCCTTTACGCTCTCCTGGCACCTGGACACATCTGTTATGGTGCATATTATGCAGTTTTTCAGTATTAGTAGAGACCATAGCCATAAACACAGGTCGAATGCATATTTTGGGTAAGGCACTCTTCTAAGAGCTTTGTAATGAATCACTCAAACTTCACGGTAACTTTATGAGATAGGTGCTATTTTAATCCTTATTTATTAATAAGGAAATTGAGACAGAGTGGTCACGTCATCAACCAGGGTTGCTCAGCTTCTAAGTGGTAGAGCTCATATTTTAACTCAGGCAGGCAGGTGGGCTGGGCACCCTGGGCCATTAACTAATACCTTCAGCTGCAGCTGTGGCCTGTGAGTCTGTCTGTGCCTCCCACTGTACTGTAGGCTGTGTGAAGACAGGAACAGTCACTACTGCTTTTGTAGACCACCCTGGCACAGGGTTTGGCAGGCAGCACATGATCAGCTATTAACTATTTAGTGAATGAATGAAACCCAACTGAGAGATTGTTCAGTGTCAAAAAGTTGCTTTTCCTTTTGCCAATGGGGCACCCTCTTCCCCATTCTACCCCTGCCTCCCTGGGCTCCCTCCTTAACATGCACAAAAGTTCTCTGCTCTGGCTGGAAGGGAGCACATCACTAGCCACCAGAGCAAGGATCTCAGCACTTTTGTTTTTTTCCCTATGGCTCTGGGTTTCCTCGCAAGGCTGGTTTCTGGAGAACTGGACTTGGCACCTGACTAGAGTCAAATGCAGCAGGTGTGAGTGCTGAGGGGTGGGCAGGGAGGGTTTCACTGGGCGCTGTCTACCCAGGGGACCAAGGTGGGCCTTTCAGGGAATGGGGGTGGGCTGAGCTGGCAGTGGACAGAAACTCTGGCCTGGCAGTCACTAATCCTGATTCTGGTCAATAGAGGTCATTGTGGTGGTATCTGAGGGTGGGAATTGGCAGAGGCAGCAGGTCCTGCTGGTTCTGCCATCAGTACCTGAACCAACAGGGCATGAAGATTAAAACTGGGGGACAATTAATCAGTAATGAGGTCCCAGTTGGGAGCTGGAGACCTTTGTGAGTCATTTGACTTCATTCCATTTGGGTGACAGACCACATTTGTGTTGCTGCTCAGCGGTCAGGCAGCACTAGTCATAGAGTGGACCGTTTGTGGACATCCTCACGGGTGAAGATAAACCTGCCAAGGGATCCCTGCAATACCAGTTGTGGTGGTAGAAGTGCAGGATCTGGAACAGGTGGGAGCTAGATAAAACTTCTGACTGTCACATAACTCTTGGAATCCGTGTCTCAGCCACAAATGTGGAATAATATGTCCACTCGAGAGGCGATCGTCATAATTTTGAGAAGTGCCTAGCTGAATGCCTGTCACCTAACTGCTCAGCAAATATTGGTTTCCTGTTATTTCTCCCATCTACTTTTACATTTAAACATAGTGCTTAGAGATGAGAGCTCAATAAATGTTACTGAATGAGTGAAAGAAGGGTGGGCTAGTGCTGGAAATGAGTTTTTAACAGAATGAGAGAAGCGCTGGCTTCCTGCTTGCATGTCATACCAATTCTAACTTCAGTTCCTTACCTCTGTCTGACCTAATGAAGAGTTTGTTGTATCATGCTTTCTTGGCTGGGTGAGCTGCTTTAAAACTGCTTGCATGTCACTTATTCTGAGCAACCTTTCACCACTCATTGAGTAGCTGTTTCCTCCTCTGTCCTATATCTGCTCTTCATTCCTATCTTATTGGGTTGTAAATGTTTACAATGCACATGTTGCTCCTATGTAACTGTCATCTCTTACAGCCAGGGTAAGTGGTTATGCATTTCAGGAACTCCAGCCCTTACCTGGGGCCTGGCTGCCCGACACATCCCAGGAGATCTGTGAGCCCTCTTGCTGGTGAGTGGAGGGGTCATGTTTGGGACCTGTCTTCCCATCAGTACCTCCCATCTATGTATATAATATGAGATGGGGATGGTGGGCAAGAACTTCTACCAAACTGTGTGGCTCTATCATTTGTGAATAGTGTGAATTTTGTCATCTTTTTCCTTAATTGTAATAGTAGTCACAAGCTGCTTTAATGATGTGTTGGTCAGTGAGGAAACACATTTACCCTATATTGTAAGATTATAATGGAGCTGAAACATTCCTATTTCCCAGCATCATTGTAGCTGTCCCACATTGTAGATGTCCTAATGTCCTTGTGCAATGCTGTTGCAAACAGACCTGTTTAGACAAGCAGACACTTCCATTGCATCACTTCCATTGCATCACAGTTCTCTGTGGTCTTCATGGGAACATGCTGTACGGGTGCATGGTCTGGGAGCAACTGGCTTCACCATGTAGCCTGGATGTGCAGTAGGTGTACCAGCCAGGTTTGTGCAAGCACACGCTATCATGCTACCTAATGACAAAACTGCATAATGATGAATTTCTCAGTGTGTCCCTGTTGGATTTATGACTGTATCTGCATCCATAGTTTGTCTGTTAGACCCAGTTTTTAGCAGCTCTGGCTTTAGAGTCAGATACCTTGAATTGGAGTCCTGGTTCCATTGCTTACTAGCTGTGTTGACACTTGTTTATTTGCAAAGTGGGGATAATAATAATGTGAGCCATGTTGACACTTGTTTATTTGCAAAGTGGGGATAATAATGTCATTATGAGTTAAGAAGAAGAGAAAAAGAGAGGTGGTATACAGAAAGCACTAGTACAGGCACAGTACAGGCCTATAATCCCAGGGACTCTGGAGGCTGAGGCAGGAAGATTGCAAATTCAAGGTCAGCCTCAGTAACTTACTTAGACCCTGGGGTGGGGCTCAGTGGCAGAGCACATCTGGATTCAATCCCCAGTACTGGAGAGGGTGGGGAGTGCTGCTGTAGTAGCAGGAGCCAGACCTTAAGGAATCAAGAAGTAGACCAGTCCCTGCTGCCTGTCTCCCTGTGTATCCCACTGCTAATGCTGGCTAGCGTCTTCCTCACTTCTTCTAACCTATCTTCTTTCTCCTGATGAGAAAGCAGACATATCCTGTCAAAAGTTCAGCTTTATGAATTGCTTGTTTTAAAAATGTTAGGAACGGAATGCTGCTTTAGGTAGATTTTAATAAAAGTCCACGAGGGCGCCTCATTTTCCTTCACTCAGTTGGCACCCTCTAGTTATCACCTGGTGGCACTCCCAGTATAAAATAAAGCAGAGTCCTTAGAACCAAGGAAACTGTTAGAAAGGTGGCAAATCAGCCTTCAAGTAGTTTTTAGTGTCATCTGGAAGGGAGACCGACTTCCATGGGCTGCTAATTAAGAAACTTTACTGGGGAGAAGCAGCTCACAAATGTTAAGTTCCTAGCTCAGCACCTGGCACAGAGCAGGCAGCCGGTGAGGGATGGTGGTTGTTGCTGCCGAGGGCTCTCTCCTGGGCTGCCCCTTCCTGTCCTGTCTTCCTGGCTGTTGGCCCTGGGGCATCCTAGGTGTGCATTGGTGTGTGTGATGGAGGCTTTCCTCTAATCGCCCGCATATCCTCCCCATTCCTGAATTTCAGGTTGTTTATCCATATGCTGAGCTGTTGGACCAGTGGAGGGGTCTTTATCTGGAGCCCACACATAAACTGAAGGGGGCCCTTGAGCCCCTTAAACAATGGCCAAAATTGTTCATCTGCGTGTTCTTGGGAGTACCATTGACTCCAGTGAACTGTGAACTGTGGAGACGCTCCAGTGTCTCCCGAGGTCCGAGAGTTGTCAGACTGGTTATTCAGGCACTGAAGTTTGATAAACATGGTTCACAAAATGATTTTCTCCTCCAAACATGGGGACATGTTTTTTATATGAATGGTTATGTGGTTGACGTTAGAAGGAAATACTGGCACGTAAGAACTGACGTTGCATGAACATTATTTAGAAGAGGCTAAGACTTGCTTTTGAGGAAATGTGAATTAAGTCCATACTAAATGAGCAATAGTCCAAGGGTGGGTCAATGCTTAATTTGAGAAACAGTGATTGGTGCAACCCCTGCACCTGGCCCAGAGAAGCAGAGACCAAGAAGTGGAGAAAAGGCCATGGAGGAAGTGGATGGGCCAGGACCCAGGGATCCACTCGTCACAATTGTCGGTGACTTAGAGAAGTTTCCCACTGCCTCTGGTCTCCTCCAAGAACATTCTTCCCACTAAGCCATTGTCCCTGCAATGGTTTCTGCCTCAGATGCCCAGGAAGTGACGTTATTGCAGGGAACATGGGAAATCTGGGAAAATCCCATCTCCATCCTCATGTGTCCTCAACGTGGAAGCACTTGTTCAAGTTTTAATGTTCCTGAAATTGGGCTGCACCTTACAAATGGTTATTAATTAAAGTAGAAAGTTATTTCCTTGCCCAGAAAAAGCGGTTATGAAATGGGTAGTAGCTTAGAATTAAGACAATATGATTCCCTCACTAATTTCTCTCCTCTAAAGCAAATTATATTTGAAAGTTGGGACTTCTAAGTCAATTCACAAACTGAAAGAAAATTTCTCTTGCAGTGAAAAACTCTCACACTAGCTCTCACCCACAAAATAGAAGTTAGGAGAGGTGAGTCACCAGGACAGATTAGGAGACAGGAACCCAGATGCTGCTTTCTAGACACCATCTGCTCACTCCCTCAGCCTCCTATCCAAATTTATAAATCCTAAAATTCATTTAGGTCCATCTTAGAGGTCTGCCATACAGAAACTTCTGGAAGTGGCTTTCAAAAAAGTTCTAAGTCTGACTTCTCAAGTGAAGGGAAGGATGAACCAGCCTCCCCTTTCCAGAGGACCTCCTCTGCTTTCACGTCACAGCTTCTTGATTCCTCCATATCCCACTCTTGTAGGAAGATAACACTCGGGACTACTTTTCCAGATGGTGAGCTTGAAGTGGGCTAAGGCACGCCATCAGACTTGACAAATCAGCATCTTTAGTGGCCATTTTTGTTTTAGGTACAGTGGAGATTTATGGGTGGTGATTTCTGGTTTCCAAAACCAGGAGGAAGGGAGGGGGCTGTGGAGGAGACAAACCCACCCCAAACAGACCAGCCTTTCTCAGGGAACCAGGGTGGGGCCACTGCTTCCAACCTACCGCTTCATTTAGAAGACCAGATACTAAGCAACCGGGACGCGGCCTTTAGAAGTCAATGGGATAAATAAGCTGGAAAAGGCTGAAGGGAAAGAGCCAGTGAATGTGTAAGTAAAGTATTATATGAAGTCATTGGAAAGGACAAAAAGAAAGAGAAACAAAGCAGCAGCTGGATCTGGCCCTGCACGGCCTTGCCAAGCAAACTCTAAGAAGCACTGTGTAGAAAGTGTTCTTTATGTGCCCTGAAGCATTCATGGTGTTTCCTGGTTGGATTCTCAGGCTGTTTCTATGGTGCTTACAAAAAGAGGTATAGAGGTGGTACAGTGTCCCTTCCCTTCTCATTCTGCATCCTCTTCTCAGCCTCATGAAATAAATCTCTGGAGCAAATGAAATTGTTAAAAAGAGGTGATGGATGGGAAGAGGAGATTCTGACTAGTTCAGATGTTGCACAAAACAAAGAGAGTGTCTCTAAGAGTAAACGGTGTTTATTTTTTTTTTTTTTCAATCAAATGGAATTGCTTAATTAAAAAAAAAAACTTATCTCTTTTCTCCTTAAATACTACAGACAACCTCATTTTATCGCAGCAGACACCTAGAAACAAAACACTGGACCCACCAGAGAAAACTGGGCAATAAAAGCATCAGAATTCAAGTCAACTATGGAAGAATTACTGTTAGCTGGCAGCTCTCAGCTCTAAACAGAAGTGGCCCACGCCTATTGGGTTTGACAAGTTTCTCAGAACTGGGGAGTTGGGAAAGTTGGACTCTTTTTAAATTCCAATTGTTTTATGCATAGGGAAATTAAAGTCAATGCATCAAATGAAGACCCAAAGAAACATTTAAAAACTTGTTGGACTAGTATTCAGTATGTGAGATTAAGTAATAACTTGTCCTCCTAGTTAACCTTGTCCTGGAATATATATAGGTTATTTGTAGCCGCCACTGCTATAATATTTTCTGAAGGATGCCAAGCTGTATGCAAGATCTTTTTGCTAAAGTCCAGACTGTCGACACTGATTTCGTCTTTTCTCCGCTTGCCCCCCACACACACTTTTCGGGGCTTGAGGATAGCCCGGGGTTTGCTGTTCTCCCTCGAGGCCTCAAGGGTCACATCACGCTTGGTGTTTCGGTCAAACATCCTGAAGAAGTTGTTGTAGGAGCCTGTCATGATGACACTGCCAGACAGAGAGGAAAGAGGGAGAGACTGAGCATTGTAGGGAAAGGCAGTAACCTGTTCCAGTTGTCTTTCTGAAGCAAATGATAGCACATCATGGCCAATGGCACTGTAGGTTGTATTAAAGAAAGAGCGAGAAAAAGGATCTTGATTGTGACCACGGACTTCCTTTTGAATCACTAATGGTGATAACTCTTCTTCTTATGCACTTTTGTTCTATGTATTTTGGTTCTTTGGTTTACTAAATGAGTGCAGTCATTATGATCCCAGCCCTATCTATCTTCTATCAGGATTATGAGACTCAAAAAAGGTGTGTAAGGCGAAATACATTTTTTTTTTTTTAATTAGTTTTTGGGTACTGGGAATTGACCTCAGGGGCACTTGACCACTAAGCCACATCCCCAGCCCTATTTTGGAATCTTATTTAGAGACAGGGTCTCACTGAGTTGCTTAGTTCCTAACTTTTGCTGAGGCTGGCTTTCAACTCGTTATCCTCCTGCCTCAGCCTCCTGAGCTGCTATGATTATAGGCATGCGCCAGTGCCCCCAGCTAGAAACACTTTTGAAAACAACAAATTGTTGTACTTACTTAAAGCACAACTGCCATTGGGCTATTCCCCAGACCGTTTGACCTATAGGGCTTCATTACATCAATCTGGTTAGAAAAATGCGGAGAGGCAGTGCAGCGACCATAGGGTGGCCTCTCCCCTTCTGAGAACCAGATCTAAATTCAGTCTTGTTTTAGAAAACTTTACAAAATGGATGTCATCATAGTCTTATTCAGGAAGAGAGGAAACAAGTTCAAGTTTTAAAAGAATTTGGGATGGAAAAATACGATTTTGGAACAGCTGGTCAGATGCGCTTTTACATTTGTACAAGGGTTCTCTGTTCTTGGGGACATCTACAATCGACCAGAAGAGCAGAGTGCCTAACGCCTTCCAGTAGCAGGGTGTAGAATCTTAAAGAATCTTAAATGATGACTTTTTAGACTTTTCAGGCAAGGCCAGGGAGAGACTGAAAGTGCTCAGTCACCGTCTGGGTGTGGCACCCAGAGAGGCTGGTGTGAACTGGCTTCAGGACAAGGACAGCCCAGTCTTATCTGTTGTTTTTTTTGGGTATGATTTGGGCAGTGTACATAGCTGAAATGAAAAGCTAACAAGACTGGCCACTGGCCACAGCGAGGTGGGGGGTAGTTTGTCAGCTGTACAAATTAAAGGTTGAATTTTGTTCTTCTGGCCTAAAAAACTGATGCTGTGAATGGTTTCTCTCTGTGCTAGAGTGAACTGCTGCAACCTTGTCGAGCAGGGTGCGGGGGTTCTGCCTCTACCTCCACCATCTCATTTCAGCTTCCATGAGCCCATGAGAGGGAGTCATGGAGAAGTTAGTAATTTGCACAGTCACAGTCCTAATAGGTGACAAGGTCAGGCCTCAGACCTGCATGTACCAGTCGGTCTCCAGGGTACAAGCATTCAGCCACTCAGCCTCGCTGCTTCTTAGGCACATCAATGTTCACTTCCCCATCACGACCAGACAGGTTTTTAAACAAGTCAGAGAAAGTCTTTGGAAACAGTCTTAATCTTATCTGAACCCCAAACAAAATTTCCCAGTTGTGATGTTATGGAAAGAATGTTGCTTTTAGAATTCCAATTCAAAACTTCTTTACTTTGGTATTTACTATTTGCTAGTTGGTGAGGTGGGCAGGTTACATTTTATCTCACCAAACCTCAGTTTCCACAGTCGTAAAATGGGGATGCTGAGAGCAAACTTGTTGGGATTAAATGATGTGTGTGAAAGTGCCAAGTACGTAGTCAGTGCCTAATAAGTGTTGCTTTTGAAGCTAGCCTAAGATAGGAGGAAACTGGAGCAATACTAACCAACATATAAATAATACCTACTCACAATGAATAAGTACATAAAAATAACAGGGCTGGCTTCTTTTTCCTGGGGCGGGAGGCTTTTGTTCATATGTCACAGTTGCTTTGCTCTCTGGCCTATGTTAACAGGACTGACTGGGTCCTTTGCTACTTGGTGACTCCTTTTAGACTTGCTAAGCAGGGGATTCATTTTGGGTCAGTGGCAAAGAATGCTAAAGAACAATTGAGAGAGATGGCTTGTGCTCATTCAAAGTTTGCTGCTCCAGTGTCTTGCCATGAAGGATTCCCATGCTGCCAAACACGATTACCAGTGCCACCTTCATCAAGGAACTCGGTGAGCCCCTGGTTGCCTGCATCTAGTCCTCATGGAAGCCAGAGACTCATCTGTATTTGTCAAACTAAAAATGAACTATTGGGAGGTAATATGAAGTATTGTTGAAATCAAAGGCCTTAAAACAGTAATAAATCACTTTGAGGGAATGTGATAAATGAGCTTGACGAGAATCAGCTAATGAACTACCAGGGCCTCTGGTCAGGTCCACACTAACAGCTTGGAGAGTTTTTAATGTAGAAAGCTCACTTTGTAGTACTTGGAACTATTTAGGCTGGAATTTGCTGGTGGATTATTAGTGCTCTTTGTTAGACATGTTGGTCAAGCTCTGGGAGTGTCTTGGGTGTCAAAGACAGGACTTTCTTGTTAACATTGAATTGTCACCTGGGCCATTCCTGAAACAGACTCAGGGTATCCGGGCATCCTTTCCTTCTTTGCTAGTCTGATCTCGGGGTCCATCCAGTGACCCACACAATGCATCCTGGCTGGACCATGGGGCCCATTGCTGTCCCCCATTTGGCTGTACCCCACTTAGGATTAATTTCCCAGAGCTCTTCTTACCTGTCTGACCCATTCCACACACACTCAAATTTATCAAAAATGCAGTCGTTTTCGTAGAGGGAGCACAACTTGCTGCGGAGGTAGTCATGAACCTGGGAAGAAACACCAAAGTCAGTCATCTTAAAAGGTGAGCATTCCCATGATCACCACCCCTTCTGACATGAGCCGTTTATCCTCTTTGGACCTGTGCCTCAAATCCAATGGCCCTGAATCTGATTAGGCTTGGCTCTTCCTGGTTGTGGGATGTTAGGATGGGTTGGTGAGCTTCTAGAGTGACCAGTGTGGACTGAACAGCCCTGAATCTGATTAGGCTTGGATCTTCCTGGTTGTGGGATGTTAGGATGGGTTGGTGAGCTTCTAGAGTGACCAGTGTGGACTGAACAGGTGGTTTGTGTAGATGGTGGGATAGATCAGGGCTCAGTGAGTACCATTTTCTAAATGGCTTTGTTCACAGGCATTAGAGGACACTATTCATTCAGGCTTTTGTTCAACAAGTACCTATTGACTGTCTGCTGTGGCCTGGGATAGAGCAGTGAATCCAATACCCTCATGGTTACTGCATCCCATTGCTTGGGGGCAAGAATGTACAACCAAGTAAATGCATAAGGTGGTTTAGATGGAACTAAAATTATAGCACAAAAGAACGTGCAAAAGGGGGCTGGGAGATATGAAGGGTACTATTTTCTATAGGGTGAATAGTAGAGGTTTCACTTGATAAGGCAACATTGAAACAGAAGCCCATGGGGAAGGGCTTTCTAAACATAGAGAACGGCATATGGAAAGGGCCAGAGGCAGGAGTGCTGGAGGGAGTATGGTAGAGGTTGGCAAGTACGCAGATGACCTGTATTGAGTGAGGCGAAGAGACCTCACAGAAGGGATCACTTAGCTTGTGTGGTGATAGACAGTAAGGGCAAAAGGACAAGGGCAGGGAAGGACCTGGTTGACAGATGATGGCTTGAACCAGAGAAAGAGTATTGGTGGGAAGTGGTTGAATTCTAGATGGGGTTAGCAGGAGAGCTGACAGGAGTTGGGTTAACTCTGAGGTGTGGAGAGAGAACCAGGAGTCAAAGATGGCACCCAAATCTTTCTCCTGAGCAAGAGGAAGGAGGGAAGCTCCATGTCATTCCTGAGTAGGATAATTTGGAGATGTGTCTGCCAGTGGAGGTGCTGTGTAGTCTGAGGGGAAGGGCACAGCCCTGGAGGATGGGGGTGTTCTCTCCTGTAGTGAAAGCAGCACAGTTATCTGAGACTGAGCACGGGTGCGATACCACAGGACTGCTGGAAGGCACAGGGCACCTGAAGCTGTGTGGAACGTGAATTTCAGATGACACTGGTCACCACAGTTGGGTACTTTTCTCCAGTTACATTCAGCAACTTGGATATAGAGGCAAATAGGCAGATGAATAGGGCTCAGAGGGTAATACCTTGAGCTCATTTTTAGAGTAATCTTTCCTGAACACATGAGTAACTAGTGGCAGTAATAATGGGTATACTCAGTATGCTAACTGGTTATTTTCGGCCAAGTACATTATTTAAAAAATCCCTCATTTTGTCTCTAAAACCCTCTTATGATATAGGTATTATTATTCTCTTCACTTTACTAGAGCATGAAGCACAGAGATACAATATTATGGGACAGGATGGGAACTGAGCCCAGTATTTGGGTTCTAAAGTGCACACTCTGAACTAGAGAAGAGGTCTGCCTCCTGCTTGCTCTGTCTCATTGGCCTCACCTTATGTGGGGATCTGAGTCCTAGAAGGAGCCACAATAATGAATTCAAGGGAAGTCAAGGGTTGGGGGTGAAAACAGAATTGGGAGGAGGCAGAAGAATATCAAGGTCATTGTTTAACTATGTTGAGCTCCAGAGTGTTGATCCAGTCTCTTTTCCTCATCTCTTGACCCCAAGAGTTCTCTGGGATGCTGAGCTTGTAGGCTCTGTTGTGTGCTTAGTATTGGCAAAGGAATGAGGTCAAATTCACCTTGCGTTCCATTAGATGTTTTGGGTATTTGACAAGCTCTCTGAGTTATTTGGTCAGTGTAAGTAGTTCTAACCCTACAAATTAATTTCCCCCACAGTCACTGTCTCATTCTCAAACATTCCAGGCTACCTCAGGGTAATGGTTTCAGTGCTATGGTGATGAGTGAGTCCATCTGCACCAGGGTTTCTGGCAGTGCTAGATGCTTTGCAGGGTGGGGGTGGTGCAAGGCTTGGATGCCACCCTTTTGAGGTATTCCTGCTGCAAATTAACTCACCTCCTCTAGGGGGCAGAGCAGTCAAAGTGTAGAGATAGGGTAGTGGTGTCTTTAAAGACCTGCCTCCATCTATCCTCCTTGTAAACCTTCCCTGATCTCTCTCCATTCCTTTGGCATTTTGTCTTACAGAAACACCACAGAAGAGTAGTAAGTGTTGAAAAATGTGTGCTTTGGAAATGTGGGCCCGTTAATAGGAACTACACTGCTAAGAACTCAGTAAGATAGAAGTTAGGGTGGGGTGTGGTGGCACACGTCTGTAATCCCAGCAGCTCAGGAGGCTGAGGCAGGAGGATCATGAGTTCAAATCTAGCCTCAGCAAAAGCGAGACTCTAAGCAACTCACCGAGACCCTGTCTCTAAATAAAATACAAAATAGGGCTGGGGATGTAGCTCAGTGGCCAAGTGCCTCGAGTTCAATCCCCAGTACCTACCCCTTCCAAAACAAAACAAAACAAAACAAAACAAAAGTTTAGAAGGATTTTGAGGGAAAATCTTATCTGAACCATTTCTTTCATAGCATGTAAGGTCTGGACAGCTCCTGCCTAACTCCAGTGAAAGCATTTAAAGAACAGCTACGATGAAGGGATGTTGCATGTATGGTCTGTTTAAAAATTCATATTAAGCAAACCAGAGAACCTTTTTCCATCGGAAAAGGAAATAAGATACATGAGAAACATCTAGAGCATAGCAAGAGAACTTAAAACCCATACAATCTGATGCTTCTTTCTTCATGTTCCAAATACTGTTTCTTCTCCATGTTCCTAGTACTGCATGTCTGGGCTTCTTGACAGTTGGCAAAGGCTCCCACCACACTGGTTAAGTTCTTACTTACATGAGGGAGCCCGTATTCGGTCTGCTCACTAGGTGTAGTAAGAATAAACTTTTGGTTTGTTATATATCAGAGGTTGACAAATGTTTTCAGTGATAGTGCCAGCTGCAAAGTGAGTATTCCTTATCCAAAATGCGTGGGATCAGAAGAGTTCTGGAGTTTGGAATATTTGCATGTACATAGTGAAATATCTTAGGGATAGGACCCAAGTCAAAATTCACTTACATATACCTACTGCACATAGCCCGAAGGCAATTTTGTGCATGACAGGTTGGTACACGAGACCAGGTGTGGGGTTTTTCCATTTGTGACATCATACTGGTGCATTTTGAATTAGGAATACTTGTAGTAAATATTTTAGGCTTTGTGGGCCATGTGGTCTGTCATAACTACCCACTCTGCCAGTGTGTCATGACAACAGCCATAGGCTACATGCAAATGATTGTGGGTGTTTCAGTCAAACATTATTGGGGGGAGGGGTTGGACTTGGCCCACAAGTCAGTTTGCCAAACCCAGTCCTATAGGGAAACTTAATCATACTCCACTCTACAGCTTCTTATTGACATAAACATGCTTGAGATCTACTAATACTCATATTAAAAAGTAAACAGGAGAATTACTAGTTTTCCTGCTCAGGGCCAGCTATTTCCCTATGTCTTCCAATCAATTTTTCATTTTTACATAGTATATTACCATTTTTCTTTTTTTATTGGTGCAATATAATTGTGCATAATAGTGGGATTCATTATGATATATTCATATGTGCACATAACATAACTTGATCAATCTCCTTTCCCCAGTACTGTCCTTCTCTTGACCTACTTCCTTTACTGTTTGTCTTTAATATAACATAAATTCGGTTAAATTACTTAGAGACACACCATTCTGAGTTAAAATAAAGTGTTGTGGTGTTTAATTTCAAGACATGTGCTATGATACCTATTTCCTGGTGTTCTGCAAAGAAGATATTTCCAAGTTTACCATCGGCTCAGCATGACTTTAAAGGACTTTAAAGGCTGATTACTTCATATCACAGCCAGCTAGTTCTGTTCTAAAACTAGCTTTGTTCTAAAAGCCTTCCCCTAAAATAAAAGTACTAATTGCTCTTGCCACCCTGTGTCCTGAATCTCTTTTCTCATCCACGGTCTCTCCAGCAGGCTGCCTCACTACAAATGCCACCCACACCCAGGCTCCAGTGCCGGTCGCCCTCTTCTTTGTACGGAGGGTTCTGGCACCGTACGATTTGTCTTACGCAGCTATAAGAGGACTCCAGAATTGACCCTTGCCCTCGGCTAAAGATGAAAGGCTGTGACAGGGAGCTTGGGGGAGGTCATGTGGAACTTTGAGGCAGGTCTTGGGACAGTAAGATGCTAGTATACAGGGAATGCTCTTTGAACAAAACTATCTCATCTACATAGGTGGTGTTGAATTGTGGCTCCCATGCTCTCTTCCAGTGCCCCTCTGGAGCTTAGTCCTGAAAGTTCCAATGTCCTCATCCTCCTCTCTGAAATATTCCTTCTTTCCTGACTGAAATCTGGCTCTCCCCTGAGATCATTGCTACCCTTAAGGATACTCCAGGGGTGACTGGATTCTTGCTGTCACTTCATGTGTCAAGATGGGGTAGGTGGGTTTCTTGCTGCTCCTGACACTTGTTCCTTTCATCTCCAGTTCTCAGCCCTTTAAAGTCACACAGGCTAAACTTCCTGCTACCCATTCTTCTTTAGAGTCACCTAAAGTTCTCTGATTTAGTCCTCATTCCTTCAAGTTAACTTCAGGACCTCCATCGTTACTCCTGCCATCATTCTTAGTAATTCTGATGCTGGTCTCAGTTACATAGTTGCATATTCAATGAGTTCTGTCCTCTGCTTCCTTGGTTATAGAATAAAACTTGTCATGACTATATCGCTTCAGCAAGTCTCATTCCATTGCTACTTCCTATCTTTCACTTTTCTCTCAAGTATCATGATTCTATCAACTCTTCAAATCTGACTAATTTCCTCGTCGTCATTTCCCTTCTTAACTACTTTAGATTTGGCAGTCCATCATTATAATCATGTTCTCTAGCAGGCATGTTTAAGAAACTTCCCTTTCTCTCTCTATTGTACCATAAGGCAAACCTCCATCAATTAGATGTAACAAAATCTAACTTCCTGTTCTTTTCTTGCCTGAACCAAGCAGGTGAATGTGGCTGTGAAGAAACAATTATACAGGTTAGTTTTATTTTAATATATATCTCAAATGGATCTTTGAGCAAACCTATATCACTTCTTTTTCTTGGATGAATATTTCAAACTTTTCTCACTTAGCTGGTGACTTCTTAGATAAGAGAATATCTACATGTTCTCATCACAAAATTTATGAACTGACTGCATCTGGAGCTACGTACTCTGCTTTCCTTCCTTTCACAGATAAATTATCCATCTTCTCATCTAAAGCCAGTTTTACAATGGACTTCATCCCTTCTGGCTTTCCTTAAGGTCTCTGCTCTGTAAATTTGCTCCCTCTATTGACTTATTCCTATCAGCCTGAAACATGCTATAACTTCCTTCAGCCTGCACCCCATTCCAGCTATCACCCTTGAAAGAGCTGTCCATTCTCTTAAAGTTCACATCCTTTCTTCACAGTCTCTCGACCCCACTCCACCCAGACATCATTCACCTTACTCTTCCATTAAGGTCACTGGTAATTTCCACTTTACTAAATCCAGTGGTCAAGTCTCAGTCCTTCTGTAGTTAGTGTAGCAACAGCCTTTGGCAGTCCACCTTGAGATTTCTTTCACTTGGCTTGCTGGACACTCCTTGCAGTTTTCCTCACACCTCATGGGTCACTTTTACCCAATTTCCCTTGCCAAATCATCTTTCTAATCTCACCTATACACACCAGGGCCCTAGGACACAGTTTCTGATCCCTAAGGAATACACTGCCTAGGAGAACTCTTCCAGTCATATGGCTTTAAGACCCTCATGATTGCAAACTTGCCTTGGGACTAGATCTATCCATCCAGACTCAATGTTGAGCTGTCTTCTTGCCATTCTGGTTGAATGTTTAACTGGATTAACAGGTCCAAAGTCAAACTCCTGACTTTCTCATCTAATTAAGATGGTACCTTCACCTTTCTAATTGCTCAAGACAAAAACTTTGGAATGATCCTTGGTACTTTTCCCCCTCTTATGTCATACATCAAATTTGTCCTCAAATCTTAATGGTTTTGCTTTGGGAATATGTCTAGAATCTGGTTACCTCCATTGCTCACAACCTCATCTAAGCTACTATAACCTTTTGCCAGTTTATTTTAGTAACTTTATAACTACTCTTCCTGGGTCCTCATATGTCCCCCCCCTATAGTTTCTCCTCCCTTGCACACCCAAAATGTTCTTTTAAAAATATTAATTAGTGATGAAATTCTTCTGCAATTAGATAGTGGCGATGGGCCTACATCTCTGTGAATATATTAAAACTCATAGAATTGCACATTTGGAAAGGGTGAACGTTGTGATATGAGAATTGTATCTCAAGAAAAAAATGAAGTCAAATGTCTGTCTAGAACCTGCCTACTCTTTTTAAAAAATCGAATCCAAGATATCTTAAAATAAGATCAGTTCACCTTTGCCCTTTGATCTTGGCTTTCACTGCAGCCTTACCTGGAATTGGCCTCTTTAGATCTCCTCTGCCTCAGTCTGGTCTTCCAACAAAAACTTTTTGAAACGATGCCTTCTTCCTTTGTTCCCTTTGTCAGTATTTCTACCACTATCTATTCAGTACTTAAGCCAAAACTCCCTACCCAGTGTTTTCAATTCCTCTTCCCTCCATGTTCAATAAGTAGGCACACTTGACCAACCCTCCATCCTATCTACTGCCACCATTCCAGTCCAAATCACCATTATCTTCTGTCCTTTAGTCAGTCAGACTTTCTAGTTTGATAAACACAATGTCCTTTCCTTGGGCAAAACCTTTATGATTCTCCACTGTACCCATCCCAAAGACAAAACAAGGTAACCTACATTATCAGGAACTGTCTGGTTGGGCCCTAGCCTGCTTCTCTGGGCTCATCTTTCTGCCACTGTGTTCCACATTCTAGGTAAACTTTCTGAACACACCACGTCTATGAACATTATTACTCTAAGAACAGGCTTTTTCTGATGAGATCATGGCAGTCATCAGGGTCACCTCTGCACCTTTCTCACCTGGCAAGTTCCCCATTCTGTGCTCCCAGGGACTCAGTACCATCCCTTGTATAAGTGCATTCTCCCTCCCTTGTTTACCACCCGCTTCACCAGATGGTCACCCCATGACAGCAGGCTTGTTTTGCTCACTTTCTCTCCAGCATCCATTCCGTGTTTTCGGTCTATGTGGATTAATTCTAGCCTGTGTGTACTCTTATCTTAAATCCTATGGCACTTACATCCTGTAGCATTTTATCAAAATACATCACTATGTACTGCCTTTCATTCTTCTGCATTGTAAACCTTTCCAAAGGCTGACTTCAGAGGGGGTGCTGTATGTACCCAAGTATACCTATGCATGGGTGGTGTTCTGTACCTGGTAAGTCTCGATGGGGCGGTTTTCCATGTTGAGATCCCAGACTTTCACAGTCAGATAGTCCCTGGTCATGATATACCTCCCACTGTGGCTGAACTTGACATCCGAAATTGAAGAGATAATTTCAGAGAAAAATGATCTGTTGCTTGGATCCTCTGGTTCTTCAAAAACTACAAAACAAAGCAAACACAATGAATTTAGCACATCCTTATCAATGAGCTCTAATATATTTGGGTCAACCAGAAAGTTACCAGTTAAGAGTATAAAGCACGGAGGCTGGTGTCTGCAGAGCACAAGTTGCTAGCAGGGAACCGTCAGCTCCCTGGTAGCAGAAAAAACTGTGATTGGTTTCTGTTTTCTCATGGAAGGATTGGCACGGGACCTGTCTCCGGCACAGATCTGGCATTAACTATTCTCAAATCTAGATTGACATATCTGACTCTTTCACATTTCTCTTAGTTTCTGGGTGTCACTGTGTACAACCAAACCTGGAACCATCTTAGATGCTTAAACATGTGTTAACAGCTTTTCTGAGATGAAATTCACATACAATAAAATAAATGCATTTAAAGTATACAGTTCAGTGGGATTTTTGGTTTTGAGATGGGGTCTTGCTGTGTTGTCCATGCTGGTATCAAATTCCTGGGCTCAAGTAATCCTCCCGAGAGGCTGGAATTACAAGTGTGCACCACCATGCCTGGCTAATTCAGTGGGTTTTAGTATCACCACATATTAATGTAACCATCACTACGGTCTGAATTTAGAAAGTTTTCATCATCCCTGATGTCCCAAAATTACCCTCCATATCCATTACCAATTACTCCACATTCCCCAGTCACATAGCCCTAGGCAAACATGGACTTACTTTGTAGTTCTTACTCTAAAAATTCCACATAAATAGGATCATAGAATATGTGGTCATTTGTGCCTGGTTTTTTTCACTCCTCATGGTTTCAAGGTTTATCCATGTCATAGCATTTATCTGTATTTTATGGAAGTATTTTGTTGCTTGGATCTACCATATTTTATTCATTCATCAGTTGATAAACATTTGGGTTGTTTCCACTTTTTAGCTGGTCTAAATAATGCTCAGACCATTGGATGAATGCTCATGTACATATTTTTGTTTGAACGTACTTTCCCTTGGATCATGGAGTTTAATGTGGGGCTTTGCTGCCTGATTACCTTGGATCCAAGGTCAGATTGCCATTTACTTGTGTAACCTTGGGCAAGGTACATCTCTGAGCATACTTCTATGTTAATTGTGGCTATGCTGTCTTTTGTGTGTACTATTTGTTCTGATTTCCAGGATCTTGTTTTTTTATAATCTTCAGGTGCTTTCTGTTTACAGGATAATGGGCATGGCTCTCTTATGGTGTGGAAGCCCCTCCCAAACTGTACCATTTTTTTTTTTCTAAAACTTGGATTGAGACTGGCTGTACAGATGTATCTTGACATTTCTATGCATTGCCTGATTATTTCATTGATCCAAGTTCTATTTGATTTATATACCTGGTCTACTGCATAGATTTTACCCTAAATGATCTTTTTTTTTTTTTTTTTTTTTCCTTGAAGCCCTATCATACTTGATCTGGTCATTTATTTAGTATTTGCTCCTATTCTCTCTTATGATGAAATCATCATGTTTCATATTATTTAACAATTCATGAATTTGTTTTCATCTCTTTACTTGGATGTGAGATTCTTTTTTAAAATTTATTTTTACAGACTGCATTTTGATTCATTGTACACAAATGGGGTACAACTTTTCATTTCTATGGTTGTACATGATGTAGATTCATACCATTGGTATAATCATACATGTACATATGGTAATGATGTATGTCTCATTCCACCATCTTTCATATTCCCAGATATGAGACTCTTGGAGGCAGGATTTTGATTTCATTTATCTTTGTACCCAGAGTCTTACACACAATGTTCAATAAACCTTTGTTGCTTGATTGGAACCAAACCAAATTAATTAATGAAATCTTTGTCATCTGGGTACTTAGCATGCATTAGGGTTTAAACATATGCATTTGCTGATATTCAATTATTTTTGACCTACAAAGTGGCCCTTGCATATGGTTCAACTTAATAAGGGTTTATAACACAATTTTATGCTGAACCAAACACTGGCCGGCGGGTTGCTGAGTTAACTTGGCCTCCAAGGCTTCCTCTTTCCTGCCTACTCAGTACACTTTCATAGTCAGGCTTCAATTTCTTGAAGAAAGTCCAAGTATAGAAGTTCCCTTTCAAGTCTTGCTGTTAATTTTCACAGAACCTTTAAGAGAACAAAGCAACAAACCCGATAATCGAAATTGAACTTGAGAATTAAATATAAAACAAAACACCACTGAAATAGAAAAGCAGGGCTTATTAGAGTCTTTGACCCAATATCTCCATCAGTGCCCTTATCTCTTGGGCTTTAGTCTAGGATAAGTGAAGGCCCCTGGTTTCTGATTGCTGTCTCATTCTCAACTATAAGGATAGGAGAATTTTTACCTTAGTTTCAATTCACAGCAATCTCATCAGTAAGTGAAGACTTAATACTCCAAGTAAAACATTGGGGAGAGAAGTAGAAGCCCCTGAGGCTTGGTCATCTCCACCTGAGGCACCTACAGAGACAGCCTGAGGCAGGAGTAAGGCTCAGCACTGATCATGCTCAACAATCAGTTCCAGCTCCTGCCATTTACTGGCTGTGGGCATTGACCCCCTTAGTTTCAGTTTTTCCAGCTGCAAAATGGAAGACTGACATTATTTGGATGCATGCTTGGTGCACAGCAGGCTCTTAATAAATGCCAGTCACTACTTTTTATCATGAACATATACAGCTAGAGTTGGCCAATCATTCTTCAAGACTTCTGAGAATTTGGGACTGAGGAGTACAGAGCCTGGGGATTATTCAAAAGATGTAAAGAATATTTACAAGAGATCCTTAGTGTTTTTAAGTTCAAATTTACTTTTAAATTGACAACATTATATAAACATGGAAAAATGTGTATATATGTGTGTATAAAATTGAGATACAGATATCTGTGTATATATATAATTTATCTATCTATATATATATATCTATAGATATATAATCTCTTTTCAATTTTCTACCTAAGAATCTGTTTTCCAAATACCTGGCACATTGGGAGGGACAGTGTAGCAACATTGTGAAGCCTGAAAATGATACCCCACAGGATGGCGGTGAAATGGAAGGAGATGACTCTGGCTGACCCACCACTAACTGTCGAGTGCTCTTTGATATTAGCAGCGGGCAGCAATCAGGTAACATCCCTGCACAGTGCTTTGCAGTTCATGACATGCTTACACATACTCAAGTCTTAAAGTCAACTCCATGCGTTCACTCAGCAGCAGCATTTCCGTGTTAGTAATTACTGTTAATGGGAAGCTTATAGTATTCAAGGTCCCATGATTTGCACATTTTATTTCAATCCTTGCAACTGCCTCTGAAGTGGGTACAATGAAGCCAGATGTTTCGTAACTTGTCCAAGGACGTACAGCTAGATTGAGGAAGAGCTGCATTTTGAACTCAGGTCTGACTGACTTCAAAGTCTTTGTTCTTAATCATGATGTCATTGGTCCCGTACCAGGTGTAAGACCATGCTGAGGGATCATTTACCACTTAGGGTGTTGTTTGCACAACACAGTATGTCAAGAATGTACAATTAAAATATTTGTGGGATGAACAGACTCTATAAATATAATAATAAACTGCGCAGATCTGGTCCTACCCTTAGGGAGGCTCATGGGACGGGAGGAGAAAAATGTAAAAAAACCACCCAAATTTAGCTACAGTTAGAAATAAGTGAAATTTGTGTTCCCAGAAGGGAATAAAGGTACTGGGGAGTCATCTGGTGGAGTGTAAATAGAACATCTGTGTGTGTTCCATGAAATTTACTTCTCATGTCCACTCCAAGGCCTGAGGTTCTGGAAATTTGCTGAACATATGGTACAACGGTATCTGGTGGTTGAGTGATAGAACTTGTGACAAACCAGTAGGCACTGCTGAAGGTCCTTGGCATTAGAGATCTTGTGCCCTACAGCATTTCCAACTGGCTTCCAGAAAATAAAGACATGTAAGAAGAAAGGAATTTTGGGGGAGAAGGGACAAACTTTTGCTTTGTTTGTGAGGAAGTTGTCCTGATGAGAACCTGATAGTTCAGATCTAGTCAGTGCCAATAGGTCAGATCCTCCAACAGAGAGGACGGATCTGAGAGATGATAGTTACAGTAACAATGACAGCTGCTACCATTTCCTGCATTAAGTTTTGCCTCTGCCCAACTGCCTGTTGTTATATTAACCAGGCCTTGCCTGGCCCCGTTGATGTTGCCTTTCTACTGGAACAGTCAAGGCAAACTCGAATCCCTCGGGCATTCCCATTTCCACACCTCTGCTCTGCTCCACCTCTTCCCATGCCCTTCCTGGGATACTGAAAAGAACATCAGGAGTCAGGGATGCCAATTCAGGATGGGCACAAATCAGCTGGCTCTTAACACCTACCATCTATTGAGCTCTCATGTGGTGAATGGTATCAATTCATTCAACACTGGTAGGTATTATTTCTCTTTTCTTTGAATTGGTCAAATCAGCCAACTCAGCTGGTAGGAACAGAGCCAGGATTTGAACTTTGTCTGCTTCCATCTTTTATATTCTTATCCTCCATCCTATTCTCTCACTTGAGTCACTGTGGGCCACTGTCAACTCTCTGGTCTGTTTCCTTTTCTGTAAAATGAAAGTCAGGGTGGCCTGCCACATCCTTCCAGGCTCTTGGGTAATAAAAATCTACGAAATTCAGTGGTCTTCTCTTTCCCTCGCCCAAGTCCCATTATTCTAGGGTAACTTTTTCAAAGTGACTTCAGCAGAGTGCTCCACCCATGACATGCCAGGTATTCCAGATTCCAAGGTCAAATGTTCTTGGGAAAACCCTGTGAAGTTCTGGGATGGACAATAGAGTTGGCCCAGTATTGGGGGCAGCATAGGATTTTAAGCAACACACTTTGCCAGCCCACCCCACCTCATCTGTCCAGTTTTAGCAACCAAACATGTCTGCAGATATTGCCAAATGTCCCCTGGAGGGAATGACTGCCCCTAGCTGAGAACCATTGCTTTGATTCTATTTCAAAACCTTATTTGATCATCTCCCTCTGTTGGTTTGGCAAATCACTTGCACAGGGTTCCTCAAAATATACTTTGGATTACTGCTATAGTCAAAAGCACCTGCTATTTCTTTTTGAAATCCTACAGGCTGTCTTCTGTGCCTTGTGTGGATAATGTTTTGTGTTTGAACACATATTGATGTAAATACACGTCCGTGGAGCTCTATGTATCTTGCGTGAGCCCCTGAGAAGGCTCAGATGATTGGATAAATGAATAAGGTCCCAGAATCTGGAGAAAGTCTTAAATTAACAAATAAGACAGAAGAGTTAAGAAGAAACTGGTGAGTTGAGAGAAACCTAAAGCTAAAACTATATTTATTCCAGATGGGACAAAAGCAGAAAGGAAGCATGTGGTGGGCCTTCTGGAGTTCTGGGGGCAGAAGAGACACTAGTATTCACAGGTACAGGCCATTCCTGGTACAGCTCCTTCTCTGGACCTCACACTGGACACTGCACAGGGACTATGCTCATGTTGTGTGGTCAGATGGGGACCAAGCCCCTACAGCTGATGCTGATGTCTTCCTCAACTTAGTTCTACTTGCTGTGGTGAGAAGGGTGCAGTGGTCTCCAGCTCAGTAGGTCCGAGTTAACTCGCAGCCCTTCGCTTATAAGCTACAAAGTCTTGAACAAGCAGCTTGACTCCTCCTGAACTCCATTTTTCTGATTTGTAAAATGGAGATAATAGTAGCCCCTGCTTTCCAGGGTAGATGAGGACAGAGGGGAGCTTTCCTTTGCAGCACTTAGCAAGATGTGTGTGCCCCAAACAATAGGGATGCTGCAGCAACACAGAAGCATGCTGCTGGAGGCAGGCTTGGTGGGCAAACAGGCCAAAAACCTACAGTGTTTTTCCAGATGGGGCAGATAAGAGTTCTCAGTCATGGTATTGATTTCTAGGTCTTCTGTCTGGGTCTTTATCACAGACATGATAGGCTGTCTCTGGGCTATCACTTGAGCTACACCCTCCTGAGCATATGTGGCTCTCATTTCAATGCCACCACACCTTGGTTTTGGTGACTTGGGCAGATGGGAGGAAAAGAAAAGAAAGAGACCACAGGGATGTGAAGGTCTGTTCAGGAGAAAAGAAGGAGCAAACTCAGAATCGTGTGCAGGATCATAAAGTGCTCACTTCTGCTGACGTCTCTTCTATGGACAAGCACAGCTGGCATGTGTTTCCGTTTGGAGAGATGGCTGACAATTTCCCCATAATGGGGACAGAACTGGCAATTTTCCTGCAGTGTGAGGCAGATGGCAATTTTCCTTCAGAGATATGCAGGCAACAGTTTTGCCCCTGGAGAGAAAAGGCTTGCCAATTGAGATGCAGCCAGTAATTTTTACTATACAGAAGACACAGCCAATAATTTCACCCAATGAGAGAAACGGCCAACAATTTTCCCACGGAGGGTAAGGACTCCCTGGATTGACAATGCTGGCCTTTGTCCAGCTGAGGCCAGGGAGAGGAGTTTCATATTTAATTAGTGGCTACTATACTCCTATGGGCCTAATGACAGAGTCTCCAGACAGGGGCTGGAGACTGGGAATTGAGATCATAGTAAGACTCAAAGAGGGGGTTCTGAGTTGGGAAACAATGAAGCCGTTGCTTAACCCTGGCAATTTGCCTTTCATCTATCCTTCCTTAATTCCACAAACATCTGCTTGACCGTGAACATCATGTCAACATGCCACCTAGCCTAGTAGAAGATGAGAAGCGATTCTGGAAGATAGTACCTCACTTCTCTCTCTCTCTCTCTTTATATATATATATACACACACACACATACACACACACACATTTATATAATTTTTTTTAGTTGCAGGCAGACACCATACCTTTATTTCTTTTTATGTGTGCTGAGAATCGAACCCAGGGCCTCACACATGTAGGTGAACGCTCTCCACCACTGAGCCACAACCCCAGCCCCCCAACTTTTATACAACTGATGTAAAAAGACTTCTGCATGTATTATTCTTTCTTTGCAAGTATGTCTTTTAATAACCAAAGTTAAAAAATGAGTCAAAAATCTTTTTTTTTTCCCAGAGTGGGAAAAAAAGACTGAAATTTCTCAGGGCTGGGGAGACGTGACAAGACAAGGGACAGGTGTGGTCAGGAGCCACTTAATAAGAGACCAAGCCTTAAATGGTTAACACCAGACAGATCACAGGTTAGTGAATACTGTAGGTTTTGAGGGAGGGTTATTTGGTCTCTGCTGTGATAGTTTGACTCTCAGTAGCATGAAAGCATCACAGACAATACAGAAGCAGATGAACACTAAGGCTCAGTTCATGGACACCAAAATTTGTTTTGTACCAATTTTTTTACATGCCAAGAAATAGGACTCTTTTTTTTTTTTTTTTTCCCAACCCCTTAGAAATGTAAAAAAAAAAAAGTCCATTAAAGCTGTATAAAATGGTTGGTGAGCCAGGTTTGGCTGTAGGTCAGAGTTCACTGACCCCTGATGACCTGGAGGTGGGAGGGGGGCATCCTATAAGAGGCAGGGGAGTCACATGTGTAAATACTTGAGGTGATAAATGCATTTTTTTGATGGACAGTGGGAGTCTAAGAGATCATGTAGAAGGGCTGGACAATGGGATCACTGGTCAGTAAACTGCAAACTGCTTTCCTAAGTACATCTTTCAGGATGATGCAGGAGAAGTTAATGGACTTAGGTGTCAGACATTTTGGGACTAGAACCTGTGCCATAATATGTATGGAATAGAGTGTTAGTTTTACTTACCCCCTAAACATTTATTATTATTATTATTATTATTATTATTATTATTATTAGGGATGGAGCCGGTGTGCTTTACCACTGAGCCACATCCATAGTCCTTTTAATCTTTTATTTTGAGACAAGGCCTCATTAAGTTGCTGAGGCTGGCCTTGAACTTGCAACCCCCCTGTCTCAGCGTCCTGGGTTGCTGGGATTATGTGTGTGTGTCACTGTGCCTGGCCAGCTTCATTGTCTTTAAAATAGACATCAATACTTACTCACTTTGCATGTTCACAAGAGATAAAAGCAAATGAGACACCTTGCACAGAGCCTGGCCTATGATCAGAAGTCAGTAAGCACTAGTGTCCTGCAGTGTTGACCTGCAGACACTGAGCACTGGTGGGCGTAAGGCACTTTGACGGGTGCAGGAGTTTTAAGTGAGAAAGGTCCCTATGCTCCTTCAGAGAAAGGGCCTTCTCATTTATCATGGCTGGAGAATTCTTTCAACTTGCCTAGGAAGAAAACTTGCTCTTTTCCCCTAGGACAGGTGGAAAAATGTCACCCCACTCCTCAGGAAGTCCACACCCTAATCCCCACGGTTTGGGAATATGCTGCCTGACAAGGAGGAAAAGAGGTTGCTAATGAATTGAGTTTAGGATGAGATGATGCTAGATATGTGGCACCCAGATTGTGACAAAGGTCCTTATAACTGGAAGAGGGACCCAAAAAGAGAATCACAAGAATCACAGAATCATTGCTGGTTCTGGAACTGGAAGTGGGCCATGAGCCAAGGGATGCAGGCAGCTTCTAGAAGCTGGAGAAGGTAAGAAAACATCTTCCCCCAGAACTTATAAAAAGGAACACAGTCCTGGGGACATCCTAGCTTTGGCCCAGTGAGATTCATGTTAGGCTTCTCAATTCCAGAAACTATAAGATTAAAAAAAAAGATTGTGTTTCTAAGTCACTGAGCTCAGTAAGTCTGTGGTGGTTTGTCCCTCCTCCCCATATGGTCAACAAAGGGAGGGGACAGAGTTTATGAGCTCTCCCTCAACTCTGCAAAGCTGTTTTTATTTTCCTGGGTCTCTGTGCCAGCTTCCTGTCTGTGGATCCCTGAAGTGTCCACTTGGTTTCAGCAGCTGTCTGTTCATAGCTGGCCAGGGAAAGCAGGTCAGAGTGGCTGCTTCTGGGTGTGGGCTTCCAAGAAAGCTGGTGAGCCTCCCAGAGCAGCCGCCCTCTCCTCGGAATTCCTGGTGCTGCTGCTGTGCCCACAGCTGCAGGGCAAGCCCACCCACTCTGAGATAACGAGGCATGGTAGAACTCAATCCGTACCACCCCGCCAGGTGCTGGGTGAACTGCCCCCTGCACCGCCACTCCCCTGCTCAGAGACCTACAGTGACTCCCCTCACCAGCAGCCAACATTCCCACTCCCTGGGCCTGGCATTCAGGGCCCTTCCCACCAGGCCCTGGGTCAGATCCCTGTCCGCTTCTCTCCTTTTCCAGCACTGCACTGTGGTCTGCCTGGCCTGCTTACCCTCGGCTGCAGGCCCAGGCAGGTAGCCAAACAGGTAAAGCATGCCTAGGTAACAACAGGGCGGGACTGAGGCAAAGCAGTGTATCCACACCAGTACAGGTGGCAGTTGCCACTTGGCTCCAGCATAGCCACCTTGTCTGTGTAAAATCTAAATTTTTTCTGAAAAATCCTGATGTGTCAATGTTAACATGTGACTTGCAGTTGAGTGTGTGAGCAAGTGTAAGTCATCTGTAAGCCATGGGAGCCAGAGTTTGAGATCCCTGGTTTATTTCCTGTGGTAACGGTGGGTGCCTATGGGGCATTTCCACCTGCCACAACCAACCCATGCTCACTCCCTACCCATCCCTGCTCTGTTGCTATCCTGTCCAACATATAAGGCTTGCCACCTCTTCCAGGAAGACTTCCTGAACTGTCTCAGTCCTCTGTATCCTTTCTCCCCTCTTACAGGTAAATTTGCCACCCTCTGGACTTCCTGTTATTAAAAGAAACCTATTTGTTCTAGTGTCACAAGGAGCCAAGAAATTCCAATCCACAAAAAGGGCCTCACAGGAAATATCTATCACTTGCCAGGTACTGTTCGGAGTTAAGAATTCTCTCCATTTTATGGCTGAGGAAATAGGCTTGGAGAGACTAGGACGCAAAGGCTCACAGTCCCTGAGTGCACACACATGGAAAAGAGGTTAGAACTTTCTCACAAAGGAGCCTCAGCTCGGACCTCTGATCTGAAGAGTGGGATGCAAGAATCTGTGTTTGGCTTCCTGTTGGTCTGTCAATCTAAAGGCAGAATTTGGGCTAACATCCACAGACACATTCATTAATTGTGGGCCTGTTTGCCCTCCTTTGGTGAGGCTAATCATTTATTAGCCAAGTGGGGCTGATGCCTTTTTTGAGAACCGTCATTCTGGCAGGATATCGACTGAAGACAGTCTCTGAGAACATGCTCTCTGGTTGTGATACAGGGAGGCACCTCCAGTTCAGGCAAGATGAGCTGCAGTGGGCGTCACAACAGGAGCCTAATGAAGGACAGGGAGGCTCCGGCTTTACAGGGGCTCATACTGGATCTCTGACTTCATCACGTCCTCTCCCTTGTTGTGGGTGAGCGGTACAGGTATCCGTGCTCTCACGCCTTCATGCATTCCTGTCGCCGGTGGGCTCCAGGAACATGATGGCAGTGGCTCACTCCACCCCTCACAGTCAGACTCAGGGGTTCCCTCCTTCCTCCCTCTCACTGTCTCTCATCATTTGTTCCCAACAGGAAGCTTAGTGCAGCTGCTCCAAGAGAAACCCCAGCTCCCTGGGGAGCTTCTGCCCAGGTGGAAGAGCCCATGAGCGAGTGGCCGTTATTAGGGGTGATTGCTGGGAAGCTGGTTGCCATGGCACCGCAGAGGCTAGGGCCACATGCCCAAGCTGTCCCTGTTTTCCAGGCTGTGTACATAATTACTGCAATAAGAGGCAGCACACGGAGAGGGGGAGAGGAGCGGCTCCCTGCTGACGCAATCTTGCAGAGCAAGGTGAGAAGTTCACTCGGAGTGGGACAGTCAGTTCATCTTGGCTTGGACTGGTTCTCCGCATGGAGAGGGACCCTGGTGTGAGCTGGGCACTGCAGTGCCTTCTCTTGGTGCCACTGTGATGCCTCTGTGCTCCCAGCTCTGGTTTTCTACAGGAATACACTGTTCCAAATCCACTGACAGTCAGACCTGTCTTAAACAGTCCTGTGCTGTGCAGGCATGGAGAACTAACCCTGAACATCGTATCACTGCAATACTGTGTTGGAACAGTCCCACATGCCAGGCATTGTGCTAAAGCCCTCATGTGGCCATCTGCCTTAGGCATGGGCTAAGAAGAGGCCCGAGGATGTGATCCGAGCTTTGAGAAACAGTGCCCGTTTCACACGTGACACCATCTTCTCCTCTAATAGAAAAGATGAGTCTCTCAACTTGCTGTGGAACAGACACCTCTGAGGTCATGGTTCCAGAAAACTGACCTTGGACAAAGCCAAGTCTTCAACCTCAGGTTTCATTCTCTCTGTTCTCATCAGCCACAGAGTATCGACGAGAGTGGCATTGCCTCTTTGCAGAGTTGACACAGTGCACCAGGAGCAATGTGGAGAATTAGTTGACCATCTACTACCTGCTGGCTCTCACTTGCTCTTTTGAGCCCCACATTTCCTCATCTCTGAGTTCACAGACTGTTGTGATAATAATAGACTAATAACCACTGAGTGTGTACTGTAGGCCAGGCATCATTTCACTGAAGCCTCACAACAATCCACCCATGTGGGCTCCTATTGTCCCCATTTCAAAGAGGCAGATGTTTAGGTGAGAGATGTTAAGTGGCAGAAATCAAGTCCAAGTTCCTATTTGGGTTTATTTGACCCTAGAACCAATGCTTATTCACCATCATGGTATATGACCTTCTCCATCCGCAAGCCAAGTTTCCAAACCACAGGAACCTCACAGGCCTTCAGGATTTACCTTCACCAACCTCAACAGAGTATCTCAAAGTCACCAGTAGGATTTGAAATTGTCTAAAAGATAAAATCCTGCCCATCATTTAGGCTCTGCTTGATGGCATCCTTTCTCCTACCACCTTTTGAGATCCTTTCTGGCCAGTTGAGTTGGAAACCATCATTTCCTTCTCAGAACTAAGCTAGATGCTCAAGTTTTGCTCAAGATATGCAAGTCATGGTACAGAGCTCCTACAATAGGGGCATTACCCTTAAGTAGATTATTATATATAATTCAACTTCAAACAAAATACTATTGGACTCTATTGTGTCAACCATAAAAGTTTCAGAAAATTGTCTAGGAGATAAAATTGAGGTAATTCTGAGTTTTTACCTGTTTGATTTTCTTGGGAACTGGGAAAAGCATATAGCCGATATTTTCATTTTACATATTTGGTTTAAGAATCACAGCACTATTATATTGAGACAATGGTATGTTTAATATGATGTTAGGTCTCATGTCCTTCATTCATAGATTTGATATATATGATCTAGTGTCCATGATAAACAGGCACTGTTTCAGGAACTCTCTTACTTAATAACTTCACCAGGGTAAGGACCCATGTACTGGGGTAATATCAGTTTGTAAATCTGTGGCCCTATAATAACACGAATATAGAAGAGTCTTGCTAAACAGAAACTAAACATCGCTGTGCATCTGAACTTCTGGGAATATACAGGAAATGCTGAAGACAAGGACATTTGTATGTTCAGCACAAATAATTTTTAGTCAGCATTTTCTCTGACATTAGGAATCTACATTTCACTTTTTTTTTTTTTTTTTTTTTTTTTTTTGGTACCAGTGAGTGAACCCAGGAGTGCTTAACCATTTTTGTTTTTTATTTTGAGACAGGGTCTCGCTGAGTTGTTTAGGCCTTGCCAAGTTGCTGAGGCTGGCTTTGAATTTGCAATTCTCCTACCTCAGACTCCTGAGCTGCTGGGATTATAGGCATGCACCACTGTGCCCAGCTTCCATTGAATTTAAAATGAATTTAAAATTAGAAACATTTCATGATTTTCCCTCCTCCTGGCCCAGCATGGTAAGGACATCAAGGAAGTCATGGTGAAAGCCTTTCCATCCCATTATATTAGCACAATACCTTATTATTGACCAACTCCTTCCTTTGTTTGATGCCACAGTCTCCCAATTCCTAAGTGTGATAGTCCTATTTTTCTCATGTAACTCTTCAGCAACAACTTCATTGCATTACAGGGATTTTCAAATGACATCAAAATTTCAGGATGTACTAGCTGACCCCAGGATTAAGGATGCCCATATGTGGGATAAATCCTATTTAAATCCTTATGTTCAGGTTAAAGATATAAGAGAAGATAAAAGCAAGTGTCATTATGCACTTTGTGGGGATGAGAATCCCCTGCCCTCTGCTGCCTCGGTCTGTGTGTGGTGACCATGGGAGACCAGCAGGTGCTTTGAGTAATTCAACAGATAAAGAGACTTGACTGCTAGGGCTGAAAGCTGCTGGAGTGGACAGCAGATCTTGCAATTCAGTTACTGATGCCACCTACAGAGCTGTCAAAATAGAGTTATGGGAACAGCACAGGGGGCTTGAATTAGCAGAAAAACGTGGGTCAATTGCACACACAAGAGATTCCCCTTCCCGTCTCATCTTCAGGTGCCACAGAAGCACTGAGTGAAGGTGGGTGTTTTCATTATATAAAGTAAGAAATACACCTAATCTTTGTCAGTGTTTTAGACAATCTGAGTCTTGATTTCATCAGCAGCTTAAAAAAAAGTTTTCATAGGATCAATGAAGATAAATGGATGAGAAGGGGCCCTCTCAATGGGAAAGGGCTTCAAGAGCAAAAGTATCAATGTAGTCTGCTTTTTTCCTAACATGAATTTTTAAAATTCTTTAGATATACATGACAATATATTTTGACATATAATGCATACATGGAGCATAACTTCCCATTCTTGTGGTCGTACGTGATGTGGAGTTACACTGGTCATGTATTCATATGTGAGCATAGGAAAGTTAAGTCCAATTCATTCTATTTTTCCCATTTCCACCCTCCCTCCCTTCCTCCCACTCCCCCTATCCAATTTGGTGAACCTCCATTCCTACCACCCTGCCCCTGCCCCTCCGCTGCCCATTTTGAGTCAGCATCTGGATACCAGAGAGAACATTTGGCTTTTGGTTTTGGGGGATTGGCTTATTTCACTTAGCATGATAGTCTCCAGTTTCATCCATTTATCGGCAAATGTCATAATTTCATTCTTTATGACTGAGTTATATTCCATTGTGTATATGTATCTCATTTTCTTTATCCATTCATCTGTCAAAGGACACCTAGGTTGGTTCCATAGCTTAGCTGTTGTGAATTGAGCTGCTATGAACATGGATGTGGCCACATCACTGTAATATGCTGCTTTTAAGTCCTTTGGGTATATTCAAGGAGTGGGATAGTGGGTCCAATGGTGGTTCCATTCCAAGTTTTTAAAGAATCTCCATACTGCTTCCCAGAGAGACTGCACCAATTTGCAGTCCCACTAGCAATTCTCACATAAATTTTAGAGTCCTCAGAATTTGTGAATTTCTTCAAATTGTTCCTTCATCTTTGCCAAATCGAAGTCTCCATTATCGAGGCATGTGCTCAGGCTCTGACCTGGGAATCATCCTTGATTCTTTATCTCACCCTCCACAGTTTTTAAATGGCACTCAAAGGCCATTTGACCCCTCCCACTGTCCCATTGCTAGGGGTTTATCATTTTCCCAGCATCCATTCTTCCTCCTCATGCAACAGGGTGATATGTTTAAGAGGATTGATGGTGCTACTCCTTTCCACAGCGCCCCCGTTTCCCTTTACTCCTTACCATTGCCTACTCGACTGCTCTGCTTAATTCCAGGTCATCTGCAGAGTATAATGTAAATGGCCTGGGGTTGTGCCAGGGATGGCCCTGAACGTAGCTCCTGGTGCGAGCTGGGGCCTTGGCCTGCTGCTCCCATCACGCCTTCTCACAGCCCTAGAGCTGGCTCCTTGGCAGTCCTTTCCTGACCTCCCAAACCATCCAGATTCAGAGTCCAAGCATTTGCAGTCCACTGAAACCTGAAGAGTGTTTGGCAGAATAATAGCTCCCCAAAGATGTTGATATCCTTCCAGGACACACAGAAATTAAGACATGGATGGGATTAGGTTGCTAATGAGCTGATCTTACAATGAGATTATTCTGTATTCCCTGGGTGGGCCTCATGTAATCAAAAGGCCCTTAAAAGTGGAAGAGGGAGGCAATAGTGGGGCAGAGGGCTGGCACAGGAGAAAGACTCATCTTGCTGTTGCTACTTTGAAGATGGAGGAAGGTCTCTGAGCCAGAGAATGGGGGGAACCCGAAATTGGAAAACCCAATCTCCCTTATAGTCCCCAGAAAGGAGACAGTTTGATTTTACCCATGATAGACTCTTGGCCCACAGAATTGCAAGATGACAGGTGTGTGTTGTTGTAAGCTACCACTTTTGTGTTAATATGTTACAGCAGTCATAGGAAACTGAAACAGGAAGAGCTGAACTTTCCAATTTTGCCTCTGGCAGGAAGTGATGGGCCATCTTAAGATTTATCCTGCACTGGCTAGAGCCCTCCCTGGGAAAAATACCTCGCAGGAAGCCCCTTATTTCTGGTTCTCGTGAACCTCAAAATTGGGATGCTCACTGATGCCTGTGGTGACTGCTTTGTCAGTGATGGCTCGTCATGAACCATGATGTCAGGTGAGTTGGCCTTGAGAGACATCATCACAAGACCACAGCCACCCATTACCCCGTGCCAGCCTTGCCCCTTGTGAGTGTCTCAGGCACTGCAGTCATGTGTATATGCCAAGTTCAGCCTCCCCTGCATTCCCATCCAAGACCCCAAGTGGAGGAGAGGGCAGGACCTGGGAAGATGTCAACAGCTAATGAATGACACTCACCTCCAAAATTAACAAGCCTTCTAGTTCTTAGGAATAGCTACTCAACTGGAGTCACCAGGATGAATAATTGACAGAACTGGTTAAATTAATCAAAAATGGAAATGAGGATGAAAGAAGGGGGAAGGGATTCTATTTTTGCCCTGGCTTGGGCCTTGCCTGCTCTGCTGTTACTTGCTGCTAAGTTTGAATGGGGTGGAGCACCTTCAGACATTAGGGGATGGGGATGGGGAGAGGGAGAGAGGAGAGTGAGTGTGTGTGTGAATTCTCCATAGAGCAAGGATTGGTTTGGCTTATCTCCAGGGTGGGGGTGTGTGTTTGTGTGTGTTTGTAATGCTGTCATCATACAAAAGCATTTTAATAAAGGGCCTTATCTCTTTAACCTAACCAAGCTCCCCTGCAATAAACACTGTTAATTATGCCCCAGATCGATACTGAACCCCTTTTGGAACCCGTGCCAACCTTCGCAGGCTTTCAGATGCGCTGCAGCTGCAGCCTCAGCTGATGTCTTTGGACACATTCCATTGGAGACCCGAGGAATGAGCCGCAGGTTTATTAAGGGATCTAGTGGCTCACAGAATCAGGGCTTGGCAATTAGACTTGTAGATGAGGGTGAAGACTGAGAATGTATCTCATGTTCTGTGCAAAAGCTGCGTTAATGCTGCACCTGGATGTGGTCAGGCTGGGGGATCCAGCTGGTGGGATCATGAAATGAAGGCCCTGAAATTATCTTTCTAGATGTTTGGAAAAGATTCTGCTCTTTCTCCTGCCAAATATCAGGGAGAGTAATGCATTCTTTTCCTGCAGGCAGACAGATGTGGGTTTGAATCTTGGCTCCTGCACTGTGACCTGGGCCAAGTTTCCTCACCTCTCTGTGCCTGTCCTGGGCCCCTACTTTCTTCACACACATCCTATCCCCTAAGTGGCACTACCTCATCCCCATGGCCTTAAGTACCATGACATGCTCTGGACTCCTAAATTGAACTTCCAGCCTAGATTTTCCCCCTAACTTCCAAACTCATGTTTCCAGGTGTCTACCAGAACTTACTGTTTGGATGAATCATGGCTGTCTCAATCTGGACACATCCTGAAGAGAACACTGGGTCTTCCTATGCCAAACCTGTTCCTTCCTCATCTCCTTATGTCCCCACTATCGCCTCAGCTGCTCAAGCCCAAACCTAAGACTGATCTCGGATTCCTTTCTATTGCTTCTCCATTTTCAATCTTCAGAAAGTCCTTGTAACCTTCCCCTGTAAATCCCAAATCTGCCTGCTCCCACAGCTTTGCTGTCCCTCCCAGATCATAGTCACTGCCGTTTCTCCTCCAGACCGTGGAAAGGGCCTCCTAACTGATCTCCCTGCTTCCAGGCTTTCTCTTCCCCGCTTTTTCTTTTTTTTTTTCTAGCACTGGGAATTGAGCCCAGGAGTGTTCTGCTTCTGAGTTACACCCTTAGCCCCCTTTTAAATTTTGAGATAGGGTCTTGCTAAGTTGCCCAGGCTGTTCCCAAATGTGTGATCCTCCTGCCTCAGCCTCCCCAGTTTCTGGGCTTACAGGTGTGTACCACTGTGCCTGGCTCTGCTGTTCCCTTTTTGAGAACTTGCAAGACCACAGACATGGTAGCCAAGTATCTCTTAATGGGGATACATTCTGAGAAATGCATTGCTAGGTGATTTGTTTGTGAACATCATAGAATGTATTCATATAAACTAAGATGGCCAAGACGTGACTTGGTGGTATATTCTTATGGGCTCACCTCATTCACCAAAATGTCATTAGGTGGTGCATTGAAAATATTCACCTCCCAGCTTTGAGCTGCCCCTGGCTTCCCATCTCACTTAGAATGAAACCCAGTGCTCTGCCTTGGACCACAGAGGCTCCAGCATTACCTCCCTTGGTGCACTGTCTCCCCACCTGCCTGTCCCCACCCATGGGTCCTTGTTCCATTTGAACACAGGAGGTTGTTCCTGTGTTAGGACCTTCATACTTAGACAGTGGGTAGCTCTCTCTCTGAATCCTTCTGATAATTCAGGTCTCAATTCAAAGCCTTTCCCTCCCTCCACCCTGTGAAAACATCTCTAGCCTGGGAACTATTTTCAGGACTACTACCCAATTGTTTAATTTTCTTATATCTTCACTGACTGCCTGAAGTGATGTTTGCAGGTGAATGCCTTTGTTCTCCCCCTGCCCCCCCGAATGTAAGCTCCTTGATCAAGGGCAGGACTCAGCGGGTGGTTCAATAAATCTGAGCTGAGAAAGTGACACCTGGTGTCCTGAAGAGTTACAAGCCTATGTCACACCCCAGCTTTGTCTCTTGCTCTCTGGTGACCATAAGAGTATCATTCCCCCTCTTAGCAGGTTGGGCTGGTGAGTAGAGTGTGAACAATCATACTGTGTATCTCATAGGGTTGGCGTGGGGATTAAACCACCTCAAGCAGGTGTGCTTGGCTTGCTTCCTGCACGTGGTGAAATGTCACTCAAATTAGCTGTGATGATGGCTGCTGATTTGCTGCTTCTATGATGGTTGCTGTTGCTCCTGGTTCCACTCTTAATTGACATGTGGTAGGGAAGCAAGACATCATTCCAGCCACAACCCACATCACACTTATGCATCAGGCTTCCGGAGTGTTACTGTGTTTAATCCTGACAAACACTTTATAAGGTAAATACTGCCACTAGTTGTTTTTACAGGTGAGTAAGCTGAGGCACAGAAAGTGATGAACATGTTCAAGATCACCTCTGTGGGCCATGGACACAGGCTGAGAGTAGATACCTCTTTGGTTTTCCTCCTGTGCTGTGGCCCAGTCTCTGAATTCACTCACTAGGGTCCTTTAGTTCAGCAGAGGGAGACAAATGAAGGACAAATGTCCTGGGTGGTGTGTAGAAGGCACATGGCATGAGGATCTCTTTCCTGTGCCTGTGACAGGTGCTACTGGGGTGTGAGGGAGTGCTGACCTTCCCTGAGCTAAGGCACCAGGTGGGGCTCTCCTGGTGTCCACCAACTCACCCCGAATTACAGAAGCAAAGCTACAGCTTTGCAGGGCACCTGGAACACAGACGCTGTCCACATTCCGCGGCCTCCAACATCATTCCTCACCTAGTCCCTGCTGTCTTTGTCCACCCCACACTGCGTGCAAGGGGCATCTGTACTCTGCACCCTGATTTGACATTTATCATGAGCAACTGCCTCTTGTTCTCATCTTAAACTGTTCCCAGGTCCTTGGCAAGGAAGTCTCTTCAAGGTATCCGTTTTTCTATCCCAAGTTCTCTTTGTGTATTGACCTGCTTCTTGTCCCTTATGTCACTAAAACAAACTCTACTCATTAAGGACCCTCCCCACTCAAGGGCACTTCTGAGAAGGGAGCAGACTTTTGCACTTCTTGCAGAATCTAAAGTCAATGAAGATCCTCTCTGTTCCGACAAACTTTCAGCACCATGGAAAGCACCCAGGAGCCTTATCCTGAATCATGCAGCCTTTGGGGAACGGTATCGCCCCTGCCCTTTGGTCCTCTGTCTAGTGTTCCCACTGCCCTTAACAAGAGCCACACTCAGTGTGTACTCACTAGAGGCAAGGACTGTGTGACAGCCTGTGTCCACGTCTCTCACTACCCTTAAAACCTGGAGAAAGCATTGGCATCCTGCAGTGAAGACCCTGCAGTCAGCTCCAGGGCCAGAGCATGTGATTAAGTCCATGTGTCTTTCTCTCACAGGTTGAATTGGCCTCACCCCAATTCATGAGTTGAAGTCCCTGCTATCCCCCGTACCTTAGAACACAACCACATTTGGAGATATGGACTTCGAAATGGTAATTAAAAAAACAAGGTCATTATGGTGGGTCCTAATCCAACATGACTGGTGTTCTTACAAGAAAGGCAATTTTTTGCCTCTTGTGCACAAGGCCATGGGTTCAATCCCCAGCACTACCAATAAATAAATAAAGAAAAAGAAAGGCAAGTTTGGACTCAAACATTCAGAGGAAAAATGCTATAAAGATATCAGGGGGAGTACAGTCTTTTATAAGCCCAAGGAGAGAGGTGTGGAACGGGTCCTTCTTTTACAGTCTTTAGAAGGAATCAACCCTGCTGACCTTAAGAGCTGGGAGACAAAGTTTTGTTTTTTAAGCCACCCAGTCTGTGGCACTTTGTTACAGCAGCTCTGGTAAAACTAATATACTTTTTTTCATCTGTCTTGTGCCATCTACCTGCCTTTTTACCACAGATGTTCTGTGAAGCCCAGCTCCACATCAGGCACAGTGCTAAGTGAAGGCTATGAGAGAAAAGCATTCCTGGCAGAGGAAGGGCCTGTGCAAAGGTCCTGAGGCAGGAAAGGGCTAAGTGCAATAAGCACTTGTTGGAGGTGCAATAAGCAGGCCAACGTGCCCAGGCTGTAGAAAATTGAGATGGGAGAGGTGGGCAGGAACCAGATTCATGAGAATTCAAGATACAAGTTTGCTTTCATTTTTTAGGTTGGCTTGGTCACACCTGACCAGTCTCTTCACCCTGCCACCAACACTCACTCATTGAGAGGGAAAAGCTTGATCCAGACTACCCTAGGGCCGCTGCCACCAGTACCCTATTGTTTCAGGCATCTCGAACTGCAAACACAGCCCTGTCACTATCGCCAGAAGCAGTAGAAAAAAAAAAAAAAAAATAGAAAATAGAGGAGGGAGAAAACGAATCATCCCTTCCAACCCCAACCCCCGCTGAGTGCGCAGAGTGGGGGACATATGGAAATTAATATATGCAGCTCTGATAACACGGTTTTCCTCGGCATTCTGATTAAACGACGACGGTTATTAAATACCCTCCTCCTCGGGGCTCATCTCCGAAAGCCAACGTTGCTGCTCGTCTGGAACTCTGATGAACCGTCTCAATTCCGTCCGCTCACTTCGGCGGCACCGTGGCCGACTGCAGGCTGGTGTTTGAGGAGGATGGAGAAAATCAATATGAAATGTCAGGCGAGAGGTCAGATTGAAGTTGCCTTCCCAGCTGGCAGGAGCTGGGGGCTGCGGCGTTGGCGAAACAAAGGCAGATCTGCAGCGAAGGAGGCCGGCTCTTGGAAGGGTTGGGAAAATGAATTTCGTTTGCTCCTTAATTAGATTAGTAGGCTCGGCTTGCAATTCAGGGCTGTGCTGCTGCGGGGCTGGGGTGTGGGGAGGCAGGGCTTGGCAGAGGCCTGCAGGTCACGGGCTAGCTCTTGGGTCCTCATGGGGTGCTGCATGTGGGGTTCAGGCTGGAGGGAGGAGCAGGCCCTGGCCGCTGGGTGTGTCCTGACCAGCCGCCTGCTTCTGCACGCCTGATGGCTCCTCCTGGTTCCTCCCAAGTCCTGGTCTTTGGATCTCAGCTCAGCAACTGCTGCCGGCAGGGCCCTTACCACACACACTCGGAGCACCACGTGATTCTCTTTCATGCCACTTACTACAGTTGTAATGCCATATTTGCTGGTGATTCTCTAACGGGTCATTATTTCTCAGACAGGGTGGCTCATTTTAAGTGTTCAGCTGACTGGACCAAACGGTGCCCCATCTTTGGTCAGACACTCAGGGTGTCTCGCTAAGGGTGCTTTGGGTGACTTTAAGTTAATAGAGTGAGTAAAGGAACTGCCCTACCTAACATGGATGGACCTCAGTCAGCAGAAGGCGGGAGTGGAATCGAGAGGCTGATTTCCTGCAATGACCAGGGAAGCCTCTGCGGACTGCCCTGGAGCCTGGACACTTCCCCACTGCTTTGGACTTGAAAGGAAACTGGCTTCTCCTGGGTCTTCAGCCTGATGGTCTGTGGGGTGGAATCCTGAGTCTTCACCTTGCTGACTGTACATCTTAGGACTTGACTGCTTTGTAGGTGAGCCAATTCCTTATAAATCTCTTTATACACACACACGTACCTGCCCTGTTTCTCTGGAGAATCTTGACTAATTTAGTAAGCTCTTGGAGAGAGGGAACTCCATCTGTTTTTGCTTCTCACTGTGTCTCTAGAGTCTGATATGGTACCTAGCATTTAGTATGTGCTCAACAAATATTACGAAAGTTAATAATGGGCTTCACGTGTCTGGCAAAAGGGAAGTGGTTCCAGGTACCTCACAAGTGCAGGCCTGGAATGGGGATCCAGGAGGGATAACTGTGAGAGCTGCTGCTGCCATTTATTGACCCCAGCCGAGGGTGAGGCGCTTACACCCGTGATGGCATCTACCTCTTGTGAATAAGCACCCCTATGACGCCATTCTTAGTATTTCTACTTTCACTTGGGGCCCTTGGGGCTCAGAAGGAGGAATACCTTGTCTGAGGTCACACCAACACTACATACCACAGCTGAGCTCTGGTTCCAGAGCATCTGCTGTCAATCATTCTTGTTTATTCCAAAATTTTTCTAAGGTCTCTGTCCTTTTTCCATCTTGAGTTCACCGTTCGTCAAGCACCCTGCTCAGTTTATTCCCTAATATTTGGAATTAGTGTGGATCCATCTGACTCCCATGTCTGGGCTGGAGTCAGCCTTGCTAGGCTGTGAGGACACCAACCCATCCTGTGCCCTCTCTGGTGTCCTTCCAGGTCAGTGGCCCTTCTAGTCCAGCCCTTCCTTCAGTTACCAGAGAGAACCTGCCTCTGTGGGCAGCCCATGTCACCTTGTATTCAGCATGTCCCAAACTGATCCCTACTGCTTCACCATCTCCCAGTGTAGCTTCCCATGAGTCCTGGTTCCCACATGACATTTATGGAAACCTTCGGCACACGGTTGTTTATTGACCAAATGTTTACTGTCTATTTATGGGCCAGGCTTTGGCAACATGATGTGAGCAAGATAGATTCGGTTCTCATCCTCAGACAGGTTACGGCCTGGAGGGGCATGACATGGAACAACTGACATCACGCCCGTGTGTGATGAGAGCCAGCCTTGAACTTCACCAACGGCGCACACGGGTATTTTAAAAGAGGTTCCTTTATCCCTTCCCTTTCTTTCAATTTCCACAGCTACCTTCTGGTCCAGGTTATGGATTTGCCTTAGACAGAGACTGAAGCAAACCCTACTGACTTTCTCACTTTTCTTCACGATACTGTGAATTTGTATTTTCCCATAAAATGGGAGTTCAATGAACTCTGCTTTCAGCTGAACGATCTCAAATCACTCCCCACATACCCGCACTGTGCTCACACTGGCGCACGTGTCTGTATCCTTGGGGGTCAAAGAGTGGGAGGGTGTGGGGTGCTCCAGGAGGACAGGAAACCACAGGAGAAATGCTGCATCTTTTTAGAACATCAAGTTTGCTTGACATTTGGGTGGGGGAGGATTATTAAATCAAAATAGATTTTGATGGGGGCAATATTCAAACCTCACATGAGAGTTCAGGTAGAAAAATCAGACGTAAAAGAAAACCTAAGTGGGGAGCGCCTCCCCCTGGATCACCGGTCTTTGTCAGGCATTTGCTGTTGGCCTTTGCCGAGACGTCAGGTCCACATAGCAACTGCAGAGGTTGGAGATTGTAAATAAATACAGATGCCCTTCCTTCCTAGCAGCAGTGGCCTGGACTCAGGAGGGCTGTACTTGGAGAAGTTTAAGGAGGATGGTGCTATGGTTTGGATGTGAGGTGTCCTACAAAATCCCATGTGTGAGACAATACAAGAAGGTTTAGAGGAGAAATGATTGGGTTATGATCAGTAAATGCAATCAGTAAATTAATCCCTGATGGGATTAACTGAGTGGTAACTGAAGGCAGGTAGGTGTGGCTGGAGGAGGTGGGAATCAAGGGCTGCCTTTGGTGCACGTATTTCTTATCTGGTGAGTGGAGTCTCTCTGTGCTTCCTGACGATGTGAGCTGCTTCCCTCTGCCACACTCTTCCACCATGATGTTCAGCCTCACCTCGAGCCCCGAGGAATGGAGCCAGCCTTCTATGGACAGAGACCTCTGAAACCATGAGCCCCCGAATAAAAGTTTCCTCCTCTAAAACTGTTCTTCTCAGGTCTTTTAATCATAGCAGTGAAAAAGCTGACTCAAGTAGATGGCTACCATAGAAGCCAGGCTCTGACCACACAGTAGGCACTCAATGAATGAATGAATGAACATACGAGAGCATAAACTTTTGACTCTCATCTTCAAGGACCAACTTGCTAGAAACCAGCATCCCTATCTGACCTCATTAACTTCAGGTCCCTTTTCCCCTGAGCCTGACGCTTCTTGCAGTCTAGAAGTTTCATGCACTTAGTAACCTGAGTTTTCCTCATTCTGTGCTCACAGTCCAAAGGACACTTCTCGTTCCCCTCCTAACCAAATTCTACTTGACCTTCCACGCTCAATTGTTCCACTTCTGCCCTCCCTGTGAGGTCTGTCCCAAACGTCCCACCTTTCTCTGAACATCCTAAGCCGGAACTGTCTCCCCTATCCATTTGGGTATGAAAACCCACATGGGCTGTGTGCACGCTGCCTGAAATGTTTCCTGGGTACACCTTTCTCCTTGGAGAGATTCGATCTTTGAGGATAGGAGATAAGTCTTACCTTTCTGCTGTATTAGTCAGAGGTGTTTTTGTTTGTTTTCCTGTTTGCAGTGCCAGGGACTGAACCCAGGCCTTGGGCATGCCAGGCTAGCCCTCTGCCACTGAGCTACGCCACCAGCCCGGTCAGTTTGTCAGAGTAATAAACACTTCACAGATCGTGGCTGTCAGGGGGAAGGACTGACCAAGTGGCTCTTGGTCTACTCCGTGGTTCTCAACTGGGAGCAACTGCCCCACAAAGGGTATTTTACAAGGTCTGGGGACAGTTTTGCTGTCACAACTGGGCTGGTGGTACTGACTTCTGGTAGGTAAGGACAGGGACGCTGTTAAACCCCACAAGCAAGGACAGGCTTCTCCCCCAACAAAGAATTTTGTGAGCCAAAATTCAACATCTTCTCCTCCTCCTCCTCTTCCTCCTCCCACTCCCCTACTTCTAGGTACTGAGAATTAAACCCAGGGGTGATCTATCAATCAATCAATCAATCAATCATCTATCTATCCATCCATCCATGCATGCCATAGATTGAACCCAGAGGTGCTTATCCACTGAGCTACATCCCCAGCCCCCTTTTTTGTTTTATTTACAGACAGGATCTCACTGAGTTACTCAGGGTCTTGTTAATTTGCTGAGGCTGGCTTTGAACTTGAGATTCTCCTGCTTCAGCCTCCTGAATTGCTGGGGTTATAACCGTGTACTACTATGCCTGGCCCAAGGGGTGAATTACCACTGAACTACATACCCAGTATTTTTCATTTTTTGAGACAGGGTCTCACAAAGTTGCTGGGGCTGACCTTGACTTGCAATCCTTCTGCCTCAGCCTCTCAAGTTGCTGACTTTATTACGTCTTAACTCATATCTTTGTCTCTTTATTTTCCCTGTCAGAATTCACCCTCCATCCTTCTGCCTTCTATCCATATAACTTCTCTAAAATCTAATTTTGATCAGATTGCTCCTCTGCTTACTCTGATGGGTGTTTACTAATTTTGGCCAAAACATTCCACTTTTGTTGTTAACACTGCCATTATGACCTGGCTCAGGCATTCCTCCTGAGCCTCAACTCTTCTCCCAGTCATTCCCTACAAACTAGTCATACGGATTACTCTGCACTTCCACAAACACATTTTATACCCCAGGACCTTTGCACATGCAAACCCTTTTTTCTGCATTGAATGTTTTCCTCCTTGCTGACTTTTGGAAGCAAACTGTTTAAAGATTGACACTAGCACAACATTGGCATTTACCAAGCACCTGTTCTGGGCCAGGCACTGTGTAAGGTGCTGGGGAGGCTGCAGTGAATAAGATAGAGTAGTTCGTGTTCTCAAGGAGCTCTCAGCTCTCTCCAGAATTTTCTTGATGGAGCAACCTACATTTGCCCTAATGTGGTAGCCACTCGATATGCACTGGAGCACTTGAAATCCAACTGGTAAAAATAAAAAAAATGCATGCCAAGTTTTGAAGACAGTATGAAGAAAAAAAACACAACAGAATGTAAGATACCTCGTTAGCAATTTTTGAAACATTTATCTCATTTAAACATCATGACAAGTACATGAAGTGGCTATTATGATCATCTTACCCATTTTATATATCAGAATATGGGAAAAGAATAAGGGAAAGTGGACAGGACAGCTTTTTAAAAGGGAAGCTTGGTGTGGGCCTGGGTCCGTGTGGGTTCTAGAATCCTCACGCTGCACAGGCAACTCACCCCTCCCCCACTGGCTGCTCCATGCAAATCCTCTGCCAGAAAACCGGCCAACGAAAATCACCCAAAGGAGCAGGAGGCATCCATCCCTCTCCTAGAACCACCAGACCACTCTTGTCACAGGAACTGAAAGGGAATGGGAACCGTGGGAGGGAGGATGGTCTTCCTTCCTGTCTGCACAGCAAAGTGGAGGGGCCAAGCAGCACCTGGTGGCGGGCCTGGAGGGTCAGCTCCGAGCGCTGGGTAGCTGCGTGTTATTCAGCCCAACACCACGCACCAAGTTCCTCTGCCTCCAGGCGCCTCTGCCCTGGGGAACCGTTTCTTTTCTAGGAATGCTCCCCGCTGGCTCCAGGCCCACTCTACCTACCAGGGCACTGGCCGCGGGTGCCAGCAGCTCCACTTGCTTCCATCTGGTCTTAGCTTTTGCTCCCAAGCATTCTGCTCCCAGGGGTCCGAAGCTACTTTGCTCTGTCAGTGCCCTGAAAACCCCAGGAGGACCTGAATGCTGGGTTGCACTCTAACACCCTCTCTGAAGCTTTTCTCTGCTGTCCCCTAGAACCACGGAGGTTTCTGGAGTGCTGGTTCCCATAGCCTCAACCTCTCCAAGGGGCCACCAGCCCCTCCCTGAGATACCACTTTTTTTTTTTTTTTTTTTTTTGTGGTGCTGGGGATTGAACCCAGGGCCTTGTGCTTACAAGGTAAGCACTCTACCAACTGAGCTATCTCCCCAGATCGAGACACCACTCTTGACTCTTGGTATTTTCTTTTTAAGTCGTTGATGGACCTTTATTTTATTCATTTATTTATATGTGGTGCTGAGAATCGAACCCAGTGCCTCACGCATGCGAGGCAAGTGCTGTACCACTGAGCCACGACCTCAGCCCCTTGGTCTATTCTTGGCCTCCCACCTAGTCTGAAAGTCTCTGCTGCCGTCCATAATCACACCACCACCTTGTCCAGGTCACCCTTTAGTAGGCTCTTAACTGGTTCCCTGGGCTAGTCCCCAGGGCCATTCTTCCCAAAGCAGCAAGAGTTATCTTTTTTTTTTTCTTTTGTACTGTGTATTGAACCCAGAGGCACTTAACCACTGACCCATATCCCCAACCCTTTTTATATTTTATTTAAAGACAGGGTCTCACTGAATTGCTTAGGGCTTCACTCAGTTGCTGAGGCTGGCTTTGAAGTCATGATCCTCCTGCCTCAGCCTCCAGAGCCACTGGGATTACAGGTGTGGGCCACTGCACCTGGCAAGAGTTATCTTCTTAACACACAGTTTGGACTGCACCACAACAGGCTGGAGATATAGCTTAGTTGGCAGAGCACTTGCCTAGCAAGCACAAGGCCCAGGGTTCAATCCCCAGCACTACCACCACCACCACCAACAAAAAACAAATGTTACTTAAGCCCCTTGCTAACAGGGATGGGCTCTGCCCCTGCATGTTTTAGAGGTTTGAACGTCTTTTATGTGGAATGAGATCTCAAAGGTCCCGTGCCCCTCCCCCACACCCCAGGATGCTACTCACACTTGGTGTGCCTGTCACACAGCGCCGACGCACGCATGTCGCACAGCCGGATTGTCCCTTTGCTGCTGCTGTACACAAAGGTGTTGCAGTGATGGGGGTGGAACTCGGCTGCCGTGATCACCTCTGTGAGCTCCTCCATGTTGGCTGGCTTGATGTCCACGATATCTGGCACGGACGAGTCAAGGAGGGGACGGGGAGAAGAGGCAGGATCTTGGAGCTGGGGGATTAGCAATAGCACCATCTTATATGAGTGTGACATGGCAGCATGTACCAGGCACAAGGTGGGCCTTCGTCACCACTGTTAGCAAACCAGCTGGTGCTACTGGTTTTAGGCAGATGAGGCTCAGGGTTTCCTGGTAGTGAGAGGTAGCATTAGAACTCAGGTCTCCTGACTCCTTTTTACTGTTTTATCCTCTGACTTGTAGGAGATGTCCTTTCATGACCAAAGTTTCCTGCTCATGAAAGCTAAGTTGCAAAGACTTGGTTTCCTTCACATAACAGTAGTTAAGAAACTAGTCCCATAAATTCTAATTTATTTGACTCCTTACCCTGACTTCTGGGCTGATAAATCACAGCTACAATGGACTGCAAATCCTCTTTCATGACATTCCTGAGACCTTGTTTACTACGTTAATAATAATAGCTGCTACCATTTATTGAGCAATCACTAGAGGTCATTCGCTGTGTAAAGCATATCATGTACTTTATCTCATTTAATCCTCGCAGCAACTTTGTAAGTGACACTTTTCTTACACTCAGTTTTCAGGGGTGGTAAGGGAGGCTCTGAGTGTATAAAATAACTTGCCTCAAGATACAGGGCCAGTGAGTGACAACACCAGGAAGTTATTCCAGTACAGAAATCTGAGCTGTTTCATAGTTATGCAACATTTCTCTCATTTAAGATACACAGGCCTTTTAGTCTCCCCAAGCTGTGATTTGCTTTAGAGATTGGGTGGGAGTTTAAGTATCAGAAAGAAGCCATTTATACATGGTAGGAGAGATCTAGGCTCCATGGAACACACTCTTTGGTTTTATCATCTAGTTTTTTTTTTTTTTCCTTCAATATTTTTCTTCTTGATCAAGAATTATTTTCTTTTTTAAGACCTCATTCTTGTATGTTGGAATGAAACATTTAGCATTCTGCTTATGAAGGTAATTCAGTGGAAACAAACAATTCCGGAGGGCCTCTGGCACGCGTGAAGGAATGGGTTTGTACCGATCCCTTTACACCCCTACCAAGAGCTTGGGCAGCACCTCGCTGGGGCTGAGGTTCTGAGGACTGGGCCTTGTGGATCCTGTTACCCAGTCAAGCTGACTAAAATGATTCCCACTTTTCCCAGACTCTACCACTTCATGATTTTGACCCCATCTATATATTGTCAGGTAATATTTTTTTACTTAACATTTTTATCTTCATCTTTAAATGGGCTCACTTTTTCTCTACTCAGTTTCATATAAGTAGTAACCCAATGTTCATAAAGTTATGAGTTTCATGAGCTAGTTTATATTTAATCAAACACATGGAAATAAATGTATAACAATTAAAATGAAAACATGCACGAGCCAGAGTCTACATACCACATTTTGGCAAGCAATGCATTGGATCAACACGCAGTAACTTGATACAGACCATCCTAGGAATGGATCAAAGTCAGCTATGCTTTTCATTAAGCAAGGAGCACAGTCCTCACCTTAGAGTTGAGATGGACAAGCAAATGCGCTGGTATTTTTAGTCCCACTAACACCAACAAAGTAGTCACCTACTATCAAACGTCACCTATTCTGCTGTGAGAACATCTCCAGCATGCAATTTGTTATAACAATGGCTTTGGCTGTGCCTCCTCCCCTTCAATGATCTCCTCTACATCCTGTTGTTGGGTCCTTTCTAAAATTAGTTTGAAACTGAGTTACCATTACATTTTGCTACAATTTCCCCTATCAAACCCAGATGCAAATATCACTAGGGTTTCCAGGGCATGTGGGTCCCCTGGATTCACAAACTACTACCTTTCAACTCAACTCTTTCTGCCAGAGTTATAACTATTATTGCGGTTAGTACATACTCCTGGGAGCAGAAGCCCCTGCTGCTCAGAGGAGGCTGCAGGGGGCAGCTCTGACTGCCTCTCCGCTCCCTTGACCCAGCCTTGGCCTCCATGGCCAGGACATGGTGTAGGGTAAGCAGAGGACAGTGTTCAGCTGCTGTCAGATCTCACTGCCCTCCGGAAAGATCCTTGTTACCCTACTGCGCTAGTGAGCATATTTCTCTTTTCCCAAAATAGGGAAAGAAAATCTGGTGTCTGCTTTCTCAACCTCTCCCGGCAGCGACTCTAAAACAAGCTGAACTGGAAGGCTTTCACGGTGGAGGAGGGGGAGGTGCTACAGCCACCTAAAAATAAAGCCCCGAAGTCAGAATGTGTGAAAACAAAGTGCCACAGCACATCCATGACACCAGGAACACCCCTCCGCCCCCGGGGACACGTTCATGGGGATGTGCCCACTGAATCTGCTTAGGGCCCTGCTTCTGGATCTGTCCTTCTTTCCACCCATCCTGGACCGCCAGGCCAGCCCTCACCCACCTCATCCACCAGCCTTCTGCTTTTCTCCCTTCTGGGTCTGAGTCTGCCTTTTGACTTATGGGGTTTGCCTGTAGGGCTCAGGGCATAAACCATGATCTACTCCCTTTTTTAACAAGCATGATGGTGAAGATAAGGCAGATCGCAACCACAGCAGCTGAGGTCTACCAGGCGCTGGGTCTGCGCTGTGCTAAGCACGCATGTGCCCTCTCACTGGCCCCTCCTCTCAGCCTCCTACCATCAGGACGATCACAGTCCCATTTTATAGCTGAGCAAACAATGACTGAGATAAATCACTAAGGTCATGTGAATCATGGGGGCACAGCTGGGCTTTAAGGCCAAGTTCGTGAGACTCAGGAGCCTGAGTTCTGGACCCCAGTGTCATGCTGCCTCCCTGATGAGCAGCCTTCCCAAGCATCTGACCTTCTTTGAGTTGGTGCCTGGCTAATTGGGAGGGCAGCACCCTCTCTTCTGCTTTGGGCCTGTCACCTACCACTTTGGTGACATTTTCCCAAACCAGAAGTTTTATGTCCTATAATTTTTTTTTTTTTAACCAGAAATTGGACAAAAACCTGACAAGGATGCCTTCACTTATTTTCTAATGGAGGACTTGGTGACTTCTAGAAGCATGGGAGAGAGGCATTGCCAGAAATCCAGTGACTTATGGGGAAGGTGGAAGGAAATGTCACGGTGCATCCCTGGAACTCAGGCTCTTCCCGCAGTGCTACTGCAAAGGCAAAAGTGTGTTTTCAGCATGGGTTGTTTTGCCCTTTGTGTTGGGATGGGGGTGGGGGAGCAGAAAAGAGCAAGGAAGGCATGGCTCCCTGTATTATCTGGAATGATGCATTGTGACAGTCAATTTTCTCCTCTTATCCTTTGGAGCACTCTGTCCAAATTATTTCCCTGTTGTCCCAAAAAACTAAATGGCAAAGGCAAAACACAGCATTGGATTCACAGCTAATATCAAACGTAGACAGCCAACAGATTGCTATTAAATTAACCCTGGGGCTTGACAGATATGTTCTTTCTGACCCCAACTGCTTATGGCACTCCTTATTAATGCTAAACCTAGGCAAATTGTCTCTGCTAACAAAAGGGGTTAATCTGGCTCTCTGCTGGGACTCTGGAGGCAGCTCTGAGGACAGGAGGGGGCACAGGCAGCTGGGTAGTTGAGCTCCATGCTTGGAAGGCAGAAGGCAGGAAGGTGAGGCACTGCTGTGCCAGGCAGTAGCCTAAGGCATCATTTAAAATAATAATTGAAGACACTGGGAGGTCACCCCTTAAGGGATCTGATTCCAACAAATAAGAAGCCAGAGCCATAAATTACATCAGTGGTGGGGAGAGGGAACAGAAAGGATCACCACAGGGTGGTAAGGGGAGTGTGAGGCCATTCAAAAGTCATTTCCTTAATCCAAGTAGAGCAAATCGCAATACCAAAAAGAGTCTACTGCAACATTAAAAAAAGAAAAAGATGGACAGCAATCCAAATCAATAGACAGAAATAAGGAAGTGATTAAGCAAACTTTTATCTATCTCTTTACATTGTTTTGACAGTGAAATTTCCACACCTGTAAAAATCACTGTATGAAAAATTCTAGCTCAAGTGTTATCATAATGCAGTTTGACCTTACACTCTAAAAATGATGACTTAAAAGACAAGATGCGGAAATGTTGGTGATAGTTTTATCAGGGAAGTTCTAGGAATATTTTTTCAACTGCCAGCACCATTTCCACATGTTCTTTTAATGAAGTGGTATTTTAGGATGGAGAATGAATTAAGACGCTTCTACATTTATTGTATATATATGTATAATTATATATTTATAATTATATATTATACATAATTATATGTATTTTATATATGATTTTAGGGGAGGAAATTTTGGGACAAAGTTAGGTACAGTCTGAACACAGCCACATTAAAAAAAAAAAATCAGATTGAAAGCCAGAGACAGGGAGAAAATAGAGCTCTGTCTTGTAGGGAGATTGGATGCTGAGCTCAGCATGTAAGTTGCCTTTTAGTACCTGTGATCTGTTCATCCATTCATTCCTTCACATAAAGTGTTTCCAAAGAATCCACAACCCACTCACACTTTTCAGGGCACAGGGGATACAGCAGTGACCAAAGCAGCCTGAAATACTTCTGATCTACGCAGCCTCTATTTTAAGGGGAACGTGGTCAATAAGCAAGGTAAACAAGCGTGACATGCAGGATATTTGACAGATATAACTGCTAAGCAGAAAAATAAAATGGGACAGAAAAAGTATACATAGCTGTGTAAGGGTGGACATTTGTGTGTTTGTGTCCCAGACTAAATAGAAGGAAAGTTCCTGGGTAAATCAAGAGTTTGAGCTGAGCCATGGCTTGGGAGGCTGAGGCAGAAGGGTCTCAAATTCAAAGCCAGTCTCAGCAAAAGCAAGGGACTAAGCAACAAAGTGAGACCCTGTCTCTAAAAACAAATCAAAATAGGGTTGGGGATGTGGCTTACTGGTCAAGTGCCTGACTTCAATCCCCAGTACCCAAAAGAGAGAGAAGAAGAAGAAAAAAAAAAGAGGTTGAATTTTTTGATTTTTCTCTTCTATGGTCAAATTAGCTAAAATTAAGTTTAAATTGTGAGGCAAATATACCATACATACTGCAAAATTGGTGGTGAGGTTATTGGTTATTTTTCCAAAATCTCTACAATTACTGTATACTGTTCAGCAAAGAAATAGTAAACATTAAAAAAGTAGTAGTTTCCCTGGCTTAGACTCCTTTATGAAAGAGTTGACAAAGCCGAAACCTCATCTCTATGGGTGAAGTCCAAGAAAACATTGTGATAAATGTTATAATTGCAGCAAAATGTGGGTAGGAGACTGGGTTTCAGTTTTGATCTCATTCTGTTTTGCTGAGAGAACTTGGGAAAGTCATTTTATTTCTCTGGGCTTCAATTACTTTGCCTTTAAATGAATATAATCCTATTAAAAGCCCCTAAGAATTTCAATTATCAAGTGGGATAATGGAGAAAAATTGTTAAGTGGTTTTTCTATTGGTCTAAATTCCATTTCCTGAGGGAAGAACACATCTCTCCAAGGAGAGTGTTTATACACATCGGCTTTGTGGGCTTCTGCAGGAACAGCTGCCTGTCTCTTTACTCCAGATTTTTGCTGATATTGATGAGCTTTCTTCTTTCTCTTAGGTCCTACCTAAGCCAATCACAGGTCAGAGAGCCAAGGAAGGTCCCTCTTTCTGCAAGACTTCGAGGTTTGACCATGCTGCAGAGTGGAACCTGCATTTACCTGTGTGAGGTCTCCTGTTCAAAAGTGCTGAGGCTTCTCACATCCCACTTGCAGTCAGCCAGTTCTGAAGGAGGAAAATAGTCCTATCTTGGCCTTAAACACTGATCATATTAGGGTTAGATTCCCTTTTAGGGTGTATTGAGTTGCTTTGAGGTATGTGTGTGTGTGTATGTGTGTGTGTGTGTGTTTTACTGGGGATTTAACCTTGGGGTGTCTACCACTGAGTTACACCCCTCGCCCTTTTTGAGACAGGGTCTATAAGTTCCTAGGCTGGCTTGTGATCCAACTTGTGATGCTCTTGCCTCAGCCTCCAGAGTTGCTGGGATTACAGATGTGTGCCACCATGCCTGGTAAGGTCCTTTCTTTTTACCAAGGTCAAAATTTAATCTTTGAATCTTGAGCAATGATTGCAAAGCATCCAGATTTTATCATTTGAAAGGATATGTTGCTTGATAAGTACTGGAGATCTCACAAGAGGACTCCAAGGAATACTTCCCTCTTAAGGGTTTAGAAAAAGCCAATGTGCAAATACTCCTGGGATGTTTACCAATGGCTTGGCTTAGTCTGAGGGGTCTGATGGAGAGCCACATAATGCCATATTAAGTAAATAGTGAGTTTCAAAAGACGTTGAGCTGAGTCACCCTGTATAATTGGGGAAGCACTTGAAATTCCCTAAACCATAAACTCTTTCCTACTCAAATAGGACAGACAGCCTGAAATTCTACCTTTTGAAAATTTCCAAGGCCGCTCAGATGTGCGCCCACCCACTTACTGCACTGCTGGGGGCTGACCCCAGGCTCTCGCACATGTGAGATGAGGGCTCTGCCACTGATGCTATCCCTAGTCCTCAGATGTCCCTTTTGTTCTGAAGCATTCTAGGATTCTTTCTGGATCCTTCCTGTCCTGGGCATCCACAGTGCCTTGAGTCCACCTTCATGAGAACACTTACTACAGATTATAGTGTAACATAATTTTACTGTAAATTGGAATAAAAGAGGCCTGAATTTTAATCCCAAATTCTGGGACCAGTTATATAGTCTCGAATGATTTTAACCCTTTTAACTCATGGGCAAATGAAGGAAGAGAAAAAAAAAAAATGCAGGAGATGTTATGGTACCTGGCACATACCTGGCACTTAGTACAGGCTTAAAAAATTGCTAGACTTCCCTCTCCTAGTGTGGTTACATGTTTGCCTCCTTCTGTCCCTACACTCGACTCTGAAGACTTCATGATGTGTTCACTTGGTGAGGTTACATTCCTTGAGCTTTGCTTTCGCTTTTCAGGTTAGGTCAGGCTACAGGGGATATTCTCTGGAGAGTTAGAGGGTGAAAGGGAGGAAGTGGCCGGCTTGCAGCATACACACACTGTCACTCAACCACTCACTCACCTAGGTGTTGCCATGACGGGATTTTGCAGATGTGAATGCAGGCTCTGATTAATTGTCTCTAAGTCAATCAGAAGGGAGACCGTTCTCCGTGGGTCTGACTTAATCAGCCCAAAGGCATTTAGCAAAATGCTTAGGCCTTCCATAAGGGCTGCTGGGTCTGCAATTGCTCTATCTTTCCTCTAAGACTTCTTTCCTGGCTGCCAGCTCAAGACTTGGGGGTTCCAGCCTGCTTGTGATTATCCCTTCCTCACTTCCTGTCCTACAGCCTTTGAACTATCTGAGCCAGCTACACCATTGCAAGGTAAAGCCATTGGTATAAGTCAATCACACCCCCTGTCTCCCTCTCTTCCCCTGTACAGAGAATGTTTTCATTCTGTATCCACACAGCTCTCTGGTTCTGCTTCTTTGGCTGAAGTTTGATTGCATCCCCCTCACTTCCCAATTATTGGGTCATGACTTTAGGGCTGTAGTTTTATTTTTCATGTCACCTCTAGCTCACATAGTAAATGGTCAGCAAATGTTTGTGGCTTTTACTTTAATTCATTCTTGTGACTTAGCAGACTTCTCTAGGCATTTTTTTTTTTTTTTTTTAATGCAGAATAGCAAAACAGATTGACAGACCAAGTTGCCAGGCCTGCACAGTGTGAATTATTTAGCCTGTGGTTTTCTTGGGAGAGAACAGTATCCAAGCAACATGGCAGGAGGAAAAGTGGGCTGGGGAATGTTCCACATAGTAACAACTACACCTAGGAGTCTTTGTTCTGTGCCAGGTACTCTGCCTAGCACTTTGGAGATCACCTCCCTCAATCCTCACAGTAGCCTTAGATTGTATCACCATCTCTGTTAACTGTTGAGGAAACTCAGGGTTACAGAGATGGTGAGTAACTTATTAAGGCTCTATAACTTTTAGGAGATGGAGCTGGATTCAAATCCAGTGAATCTGACTTCAGAGTCTATAGTTTAACTACTAAGTTATCCTCTTCTGAGGAAGCTAAAGAAACCCAAAATCTGCATGGCTGGATTCTGCCCTCTTTTTTTGATAATAAAGGACCCAAAGGACTTTTTCTTATGGGAAAAGAGATCCTACTCCAGAGATCCCCAGGCTGGCCTCCAATGTAGAGGATCAGCATCCACACAAGCAAGGCACCCAGCCTGGGAAAATACACCATGGCCACTTTTACTTAGGAAAGTAGTGCATTGCTCTGGTTTGCACAGGCTAAGTGCTGGAAGTGTCTTTGGACCAGAGGCCTTTATTTTACATTAAATGCCCTTTTTTTTTTGGGTGGGGCGTGGTACCAGGGATTGAACTCAGGGGCACTTGACCACTGAGTCACATCCCAGCCCTATTTTGTATTTTATTTAGAGACAGGGTCTCAGCACCTTGCTGTTGCTGAGGCTGGCTTTGAACTCGCAATCCTCCTGCCTCAGTCTCCTGAGCACTGGGATTACAGGCATGCGCCACTGCATGAGGCACATTAAATGCCTTTTTGTGAAATTGAATTGTACTTTTGATCTTCAGCAGGATAAAAGTCATTGGCAGCAACAAGGTAGAGCAATTTGTACTAGGCCCCACACTTCCCCCAAAACTTGTCTGGCAGAATCCCACTGAATTAAAGGGGAGGCAGCTGTCCATGGTACTAAGGGGCACCAGAGGCTGCAAAGCAAGGTTGAAGTTATACAGTCCTTTAATAATGGCATCAATCCCAAATGGGCCTCATCTCAGTCCACACAGGGCTGCTAAGATCAAAAAGGGAGTATCCTGGAGTTCAGCTGGCTTCCTTGGGAAGTCCCCTGTCTCATTCCTAGAGAATACACTTCTACGAGGCATGGCTTCTGCTGACCTTTCCATCGTTGCTTATATCATGCTACCTCCGCTGGGCTCCAGTGATGGTGGTTAAAGTTTCTCTAATTTTTCATGCTCCCTCCTGTCACAGAAGCTTTGCACATACTGGACAAATCTCTTTACACCTCTTTGGCAAGTTAGCTCATACTCTTCCTCTTTCAGATCTTAACAGTTTCTCAGCAAAGCCTATTTATTCCCCAGGCTGAGGCAGGTTTTTTAAAAAAGTGCATTCCTAAAACTCTATTCCTTTCCCTCATAGAACATATCTCAATTTATAATTATATACTCAATAGTGTGATTATTTGATGTCATTCTGAAAGCAGAACATTTGTTTCTTTTTACTTTTGTATCCTCAGGCTTAGTGCAGTACCGGTCATAAAACAGGTGCTTAATGTGCAGTTGTTGAGGGCTGTGACTGTACTTTTACTCAGTTTGGGTCTATTTACTAGCTTCTATCTTGGACTAAAAACAAACCCAAGTCAACTCATTCTTAGTCCCAAGAAAAAGCATTCAAAAGGGTCCTGGGCATAACAGCTTTCATTAATAAGCAACATTTTAAAAGCAATTTTCATTTATTGAAAAGCTAGGGCTGCCTCTTACCCTATACAGAAATGAGATATTACGGTTCATTCATTAAGATCAACATTTGTCCACTTTAAGCCAGGATCTATAACACAGCCAGGGAGCAACGGGAAGGACAAGATTCATGGCTAGGTGCCATAAGGGTTAGTAATGTCTTGCTCTGACCTGGAGCTAAACACAAAGTGTTGGACCTGAGATCATGCAAATATCTGATAACTAGGGCACAAAAAGTAACATCTTGCAAAGATTAGCCAACTGTAGAGCCAAAAGAAGAGTCTAGAATTGAGAAGATGACCCAGATAATGAATTCAACAGAATTCAACACAATCCACCATTGTAATATTTCCCTTTTCTAGTTTCCTTGTCCTTTCAACAATCATCTAATAAAAAATAAATTAAAAACATATCTTTTAATATAATATTGCACATGAGAAGTGCTAAGTTATAAAAGAAAATTATGTATATTCCAAGAATTTCTATAATGGATAAGTCTATCAATAAAACAGACTAAATATTAAAAAGAACAATAATCATGATTGTATTAGTCCCTATTTATCAATTATTTACTTAGGAAGGTACTGCCTGAAGAGTGTATATGTGTGTGTATGTGTGTGTGTGTAATTATCAGTCCTCTTTGACACAGCTCGTCTGGGCAGATGACAAAATAGAAAATAGAGGCTTAAGTCAATTGGGAAATGTGAAGATCTGCACAGACAGAAAGTAGTAGAGCTGGGTGAGAGAATGCTGTGCTTACTGGACTCTAAAACCTGAGTGCTCAGTCATGATGCCAATGTTACACTGATGCCAAGCCTGGCAGTCAGGACTTTTTCTAACCCTATCTCCAGACCGCTTGTCTTGCTATTGACTTAATACTTGACATGTACTTTCTTCATGATCTCAATGAATTTTTCAGTACCTGTGAACTCACAGGATAGGTATGATAGTTGTGTTCTCTAATACTCATTGTAATTAGGAAAACAAAAAAGTCTAAACATTGCTTAGAAGCCTCTTGCCTACCACCCCAGTGGTGTCTGAACCACATTTTGGGAAACTCACTTTCCTCTGTCCCAAGCCACATTTCTTCTGCTTCCTTGGAGGATAAGAGATGTAACAGAAAGGGGCTAAACACCACAGGATTTCAGTCATGCCTGGTGCTTGGTGCTTTTCTGAGACTGTTTAGAAAAATGGTCGCCTCCACCCCAGAGGTGGCTACACTTCAGTGACAAGAGGCAAAGGGGTCCCAGTTTGTACAGTCTTAGTGCTCAGGGCGGTGTGGTTGAAAAGAACTATATAGATATCAGTTATCATCATCCTCATGATGACGATGATTATTTTACATATGGCGGCTTTAAGGGTGAATGGTACGGTCTCATTTGTAAGCTGGCATCTGGCAGGCTGTCACACATCTGCAGCATATCACCTAAACCGCACTATTAATATTTCCCCTTTGCATTCTCCCCAAGGCATCTGTCTCCCAAAATGCCTAAAGAAACTTCCCTCCGCCTTGAAGGCCTGGAGGCAGAATTCAAAACACATGCCACCTAGGCTGGGGAAGCAGAAGCTCAGCATGACAGCCAGCTGAGCCCGAGCAGACTTCTGGCTCTCGGAATAGATGTAAAGAGGGAAAGGGAGCCACCACCCACTCTCATTCTATCAGCAGCTGCCCTGCCAGGCAAAATCCGTAGGCAGGTTCTCCTAGACCCAGACAGTATGTCGCGTCTGTTCTGCAATCAACAAAAGATGCCAGTCACAGTCCTGGTGGTCAGTTCTCAGTGTCTCCAAATATATCTCATAAGTCCCAGTACCTGATTGAAGATGCCTTGCCTGAAAAGTCATTGGGGACTGAGCGTTCTCTGTGCTGGTGACTAGCTAGCTGTGAACCCCAACCAGGTCTTTTCTTTTCCTTGTGCACACTGCTAGAATACATTTCTTAGCCTACTTTGCATTTAAAGGTGGTCACGTGGCTGCATTGTAGCCAACGGTTTGCATACTGTTTTAGGGCCTGGCTTGTAGGAATCTCCTGAGTGGGCCTGTGCAACCTCCCCCTCTTGCTGTCTGCTACAGATAAGCACGGTGGCACCTGGGAGTTAGAAGATGGAAAAGACCTGAGGACCTGTGCTATTGATTGGATGCTGCTGCTGCTATGGGGACTGCCATTACTGGGCTTTATAGGAGAAATAATCTTTTATGTGTTTGAACCATTAGTGGATCTTATTTATATCAGAACACTCAGAGCTTTCCTATAAACTTTTTATTAGCTTAAATTTCCAGGTTAGATTTCATAGTCAACTGCCTACTGGATACCTCTAACTGTGATAACCTACTACTACTACAAACTGGACACATGCAACCTGCTTCATATATGCAGAGTGCTCCCTATGCTGGAATAGAGCAGTGGCTCAAACGAAGTCTCTGGTCCCAGAGAATTTACATTCCAACATGTGGAAATTAAAAATACACAAATAAAAAGCAATTTCAGATAATGCTAAGTACCACAAAGGTAAGAGGGATAGAGAGTTGTTGGTGGCTACTTGGGAGATGGTGCCTCTGCAGAGATGACATTAGATTGAGGACTGAATAATGACATGTGGGTAGCCTTGTGAACTCTGGGGGCAGAGTGTGGCAGAAAGAGGGAGCAGCAGATGCAAAGAATGGAAGAACAAAGTTTACCGGGAACAGAGAAGTGGTCAGTCAGCCGAGACAGAGTTAATTAGGGAAGAGTGATATGATAGGTATCAAGGAGGGAGGCAGGGTCCAGGTGGTGTGGCATCTGGCCTGAGAATATAGCTTGGATTTTATTTTATGTTCAATAGAAAGCTGTTTTTAGTAGGAAAAGATTGATAGCTGGACTGCATGCTGTAGAGTCTACTCTGATTGATTTATAGTGCTCGTATAATGCAGGAGAGCAAGAAAGGAGGCCAGGGAAAAGGGTAGTGTCACTGAGGTGAGTGGCTTGTGCTCGTGGACTGGTAGGCGTGGGGAGGAGAGGTGAGAGTTGATTTGAGGTATATTTTAGGGGGAAGGTTGACAGCGCGCACGGGCAGACCGGGTTGGGAGTGAGGGAAGCTGGGTACTGAGTTGCCTGCCAGTCGCTTAGCTGATGGGTGGAAGCACGAGCTGAGCTGGGAATCAGAGTGAGGAGTCAGGCTTCTGCAGGGGTGGAGCACCTGACAGGTGCTCAATAAATGACCAATTTTTAAGATCACATAAAAATGAAACAAACAGGGCCCGGATAGTGGGGTGAGAATCCTGTTCCAGGCACTCATACAGGAATTATCTTGACTTCTATAAATTTTGGTTAAATGGGAGATAATAATACTTATATTATAGGTTTGTAATATCAGATATACCCTCAAGAGATTGAAGTAGCCAGGAGGTCTGGCCTGTGGATGCTGAGTACAGGTGAGTTCAATCTGTGAAATTCCATCAAGCTGTATAATTATGGTATGCATGCTTATCTGTGTGCATATTATAATTCAGAGGAGAGATAAAAAAGAGATGCTGTGCTCAAAGGTCCTAGTCCCAGTGCTTGGAACTCAACACACAGTAGCTGCTATTATTGTCACTATTAAGATCCAATAGAAACCATCTGATGTAAACCTCGTGGTAAACATGTAAACCATGTTGTCACAGAGACCATTTACGAATCCTTTAACAGAAGGAGGAGTCCTAACTGAGCTCTAGGGCCTTATTGTTGGTAAAGTCACATCTAATTTTAACTCATGCCACACAAATGCCATTGCATAAAGGAATGGATTCAGAGTTCTAATCCAGAGCTAGTTTGGGCCCACTACTTGTCATTCAATATTTTCCTAACTTGCTCAGGATGAACGTCTCATAGATACCAGTGTATTTTAAGAGGGACAAGTTCTGCCTAAGTGCCATTGTGATTGTTCTCTCCTATTCCATTTCTCCTCCCAAGCCCACTCATACCTGGAAACTCTTGATTCAGGTCAACTGATTATTGGCTGTAAGGAAAGGATACTAAAACTTTGATTGGTTATTTCAAAGTTCCATAGGTTAATCCTCAGGTCATCAGCTGACATGTAGGTCTCATAGTCGCTGTTGACAGATATGGAGTTGATGTGATATGTGTGTGCGTTGGCAAATACTCTTCGCGGGGTCGCCTCCACCATCAGGTCCATGGGTCTCAGGACAGGGACCTGGCAAGCAAGAGAAACAAACCACTTCAGAACCAAAGCTCTCCCCTGGGAAGAGAGTGCACATATTTATGGCCTTCCTTACCACATGCAAAGTTAACCACAGTTGGGCTGGGCGTGGTGGCACACGCCTGCAATCCTAGCAGATTGAGAGGCTGAGGCGGGAGGATCGTGAGTTCAAAGCCAGCCTCAGCAACTTAGCGAGGATTTAAGCAACTCAGCGAGACCCTGTCTCTAAATAAAATATTTTTAAAAAGGGGCTGGGGATGTGCTCAGTGGTTAAGAACCCCTGGGTTCAATCTCCAGTAGCACCCCAAAAAGTTAACCACAATAAAGATGTTTCAAGTTGTAGAATACACATCTGTTCCTGTTCACTTTGGGTCCTTTCAGTTATTCTCCTTTCTCAGAAGTACTACCATCATCTGGCCCTGATGGGAAATTTCATTCATTACAAATTCTAAACTTTTTCCCAGGACCTTCCAGGTGGCCTTGTCTCAGGGGAGCTGGGACGCTATTGTGGGGACATTGCCTTCCAGAGATATTGTTCCAGTTTTATTTTCTTAAGCATAAAATCTATTTTTACAAGGAAATTGTGGGGAAATTCTAGAAATCTTATTTAACTTGAATCTCAATTTATCCTTATGTCTTTTTATCGCTTGGCTTTGGAGGCCTAGACTCCCTTTGGGTTTTGTCCTCAATCGTTAAGGGCATTTTGAAAAACTTATCATCTTCTAAGACTCTACTAACCTCATTCATCCATTAATATGTAGGGTTCCAATTATGTCCTCGTTACCCTGAGAAAATCTTGGTTCACACTTACTGTCTTGGAGTGCTAACCAGGTGGCTTCCACTACCATGTTCAAACCTGTGCCAGTTTGGACAATAAAGAAATTTCTTTTCAGTGTTGGGGATTGAACCCAGGAGTACTTTGCCACTGAGACACTTCCCCAGTTCTTTTCAATTTTTCGAGACAGGGTCTTGCTAAGTTTCCTAGGCTGGCCTCAAAAAAGGTGATCCTCCTGCCTCAGCCTCCTGAGCCGCTGGGATTATAGCTGTGTGCCTGGCTGGACAATGAGTCACATGATCACTCTACTGATCCGTAAAAAGTGCTTAGTACATATTTGCTGAATGTCTGACAAATCCAGTAAGAGTCTTCTTCTTGGCAGGTCAGAGAATCAGGCAGTGACATAGTTCCCCACACATAAATTTCTGTAGAAAATATGAACAAAGACACATCACTTTGAATTCTGGGTGAACTGACTCCTCAGAAAGTGAGTGAGAACACAAACACCAGAGGGGGTACAGACTAAAAAACAAGCAAACCAAACCACACCAACCATACAGCACAGGTGCAGGCCTTTCACAGAAACAGGAAAATAAGGAACAAAAAGCGATTTTTCCCCCCCAGGCAAATCATCTCTGGCAACTAAGTCCTGGCTGATTTGATACCAGGTGGTAGATTAAGGCTTCAGCTTCTGGATTGGCTTCAATCCAGGTGGTAGGGAGAAGCAGCCCCCACAAAAGGCTGGATTTTGTGAAGTGTGGTCAACTCACCAACCAACATAAATTCCAGAAGACAGAGTTCTGCCAGCTCAGTCTCCAGGGAGTGGCGCTCACATTTGACAGAGCTGTTGTGTTAAATAAGACTTCATAGGAAACCATTCTAGACAGAGGTGATGCTGGATGTCCAGGAAACCAGAGGCAGCTGTGTATGGATGTGGGAAGAGTCGGGGTCTGCTGAGTGCCAGGAAAGGGAGGGGAGGGGGCGTGTGGGGTCCCACACTCCAGTGATGGACAGTGGTTCTGTAGCTTGAGCCTGGGATGGCAGGATGGGAGACCCAGGTCCCAACACAGACAGTGAGGGACCACGGGCAGCTAACCTGCTCCTGCTGAGCTCTGGTCAGACTTTAGGAAAAACAGCGACCGTTCCTGCTGTGCCTGAATTATGTCCTTTTTGGTACCAGGGATGGAACCCAGGGGCACCTGACCACTGAGCTATGCCCCCAGCCCCTTCTTATAATTTTATTTTGAGCAGGGTCTTGCAAAGTAGCCAAGGGTCTCACTACGTTGCTGAGACTGGTCTTGAACTCATTATCCTCCTGCCTCAGCCTCCCGAGCCACTGGGGTGACAGGCGTGCACCACCACGCCCGGCTTGCCTTCGTTATCCTGAAGGGTGGTTGTGGGGATTCGAGATGGTTTGCTCTCCAGTTCAATCTCTCATTCCCTATTTCAGCAACACCTATAAGAGCTATGCAAAGTCCTCAACTGATGAGCATGAGACCCAGGTCCTGCTATCACCTGGGGCAGAAAGACATGGATTATACCATCTCATAATAAAATGGGGGCAGTGCCTCCAAAGAGAGAAGACAGTGTTAAGGGGTCAGGGAGATCTAGAGAGCCTTTCATGAAAATGCATGAAAGGGCAGAGATGTGAAGGATGAGTAGGGGTTTAGCCAGGCCAGATGGGGAAGGAAGGATGTTCCAGTCAGAGAAATGGCATGTGCAAAGGCCCTGTGGTGGGGGTGAACAAGGCAAGAATGATGGGTGAAGTTGAGATGGTGACAGTGGTGGAGACTACTGTGGGACATGAGGTGACAGGACAGACAAGGAGGCAAGCTGTAAGGAAGAGTTTTGCCATTACACCAAGAGGAACAGGAAGAGATGAAAGAATTTGTAATGACCATGGTCTGATCAAGTTTAGGATTTGATCAGATCATTCCATATGTAGGGTGGAGAACAAGGAGTAATTAATTAGGTAGAATTTTAAAAGGGATGGTGTATACTATTGAACACCAGGTAAAGGCATGCCTGAGTTAAGGCTTTGTAATGGACAAAAAAATGACTGGTCTTAGGAAATCTGCCCTGAAACATTTATTAGGCACTTTTGCTATGTAAGGCATTCTTCCTACACAATTTTAGATAATCCTTTCAACACCTCTGTGAAACAGGTACTAGCACAAAGTACTATTACAAAGAGCAAACCCAGGCACAGAGAGGGTAAGTCAGTGGATAGGATTGCCCAGCAACAGAACGCAGAGACAGAATTTGATCTCAGGATTTCTGATGACAAAGTTAATGTTCTTTGGACTATTCTCTCCCACACTGAAATATTATACAGGGAGGAAGTGATAAATGCTCTGTGATGTGAGTAAATTTCCAGGAGAATTCACAGAATAAGTAGCATTATTGACCGCAATAATGACGTCAGTCATAAGAATTCTGCAGTTAAGACACCCCAATCAGGTGTTATAAGTTCTGGTAGTCTTGAACATCCATTCTGTGTGTTTATAGAAACGTGCTGTGCTTTTACAGTGTCACAAAGGAACCCTGCACCTGAGCTGGTGAGAGCTGCCTGCTGGCTCCCGATGCCCAGGGATGCCAGAGCTCAAGCAGGCTCCCTGGAGCCACAGGAGGGGAACCTGTAAGACCTCCCTTGCTCCATGACTCTTGCTGGGGCCTCTTCATGCTTCGTTTTATGTGCAGAGCTTTCCTGAGGCTGCAGGGACGGGAAGGGCCAGATAGAGAGGCATCACAGAGTGGGACCAGCCAGCCCAGAGCTCCTGCTTACTGTGACGGGCCTGCTGGCTAATCCAGGCTGACACTTTCCATGATGCACTGCGTAATGGGGACAGGCTCCGTCAGGGACCTGGGGATGCAGCCTCTGACGCTTTGCACGGATGAGGCAGGGGTGTGTGGGCAGGGTGGGGACTGGCTGTCACTCCTGGTATTCCAGCGTCATTCCTGAGCCCAGGTAAAGTACTTGTCTGCTGCCTCTGGGTTTCCTTGACGAGAAGAAAGAGGGAAGTTTGGAGGTTCGAAAAGGACAGGATGGGTGGATTAGGAAGCCATGTTGGGACCGGGTTTCCCACCTGCGTTGGCCACATCCTCCTTTTAGGGCCAGGCAGGAGGAAGAGTTGGACACTCTGCTGAGCGAGGGCAGGGTTTTCTCCGAGGCGTCCCGAGCCCTTCCCTTGGTGTGTGCAGACTGTGTGTGTCTGGAGCCCTCAGTCCTGGCCTGCCTGGCCCCAGGCGCTGTCTCCTCGGCCCCATCAGTAGCAAACTAGCAAGGGACAGTCCTGCTCGCCCCCATTTTACAGGGGAGGTGCAGGGGAGAGAAGCCTGCCCAGGTGAAGCGTGGGGGTCTGGACCCAAGCAATTTGGTTCCTAAAGAAGCACACTTAGCTACTATTGCACGGGAAACTACTGGACAGCAGTAATTTCATTTGGTTCAACTCAAAACCTTGGAAAGATGCTGAGCTGTACAGATGTGACAGAGAATCAGGGGATATCAGGCATGGGAGGGGCTTAGAGCCCTTCCCTGAGCTGCTGCTACCACTGCCGTCTCGATCACCACCACCGTCGTGTCTGGGGGACTCGGTGGAAGGCCATGGCGTCTGGGCCTCACCCCCTTCATTATTCTTGGTGATACGTCTTGGATTTTCAATTATGTCTTGCTTAAAGAACTATTTCTGTGGATAAGGGAAGTTTGCAAACAATAACCTGGGGCAGTTCCTGGAATATAGAGATGGGAATTGAGACCCCAGAGGTGAGGCCCCTTGTTCCTGGTCCCCACAAGGGTTGCTAGCACAGCCCAGGTTTCTGTCTCCTGTTCTAGACTTCCGTTGCCTTGTGCCACCTGACTAGGCCATTCTGCAGAGGCCCAGAGAGCCAGAAGCAGATACCTCCCAGGGTCAGGTCGGGTCCTCCACTCAGTTCAGACCCTCTCATCTGGGCACACTGGTCGTTGCTGGTGTGAGGCTCAGCACTGGACAAGGCAATGCTGGGTGAGCAGGAGCCTGTCCCGCCCCTCAGGTCAGGGGTTCTGAGCTGCTGGGATGCAGGGAGGCCCCTCAACCTCCTCCTGGCCTTGAGCCAGTCCCCGCTCATCCTCCGGAGGCTGATTCCAAAAGGCAAACACCATAGGCCCACGTCTGGCCTGGGCACCCATTTCCATGTTAGAATATCAACCGAATAATATCCCAGGCCTGAAAGAACAGCCCGAGTCCCCTGCAAAAGGGCCCACAGAGATGTGTTTCGGTTGGCCATTACGAGGGCGCTCTTCCTGAGACAGCTGCGTGGCTCCCTCCTGCACAGCTTTCGGGTCTCTGTTCAGATGGCACCCCTTGGTGAAGCCTGCCCTGTCCACTCCACTTCAAGTGGCACACCCTTCCCTCCATCCTCCTACTCCACTGCCTGCCTAGGATGCTTTCAACACTTAACAATACATCAGTGAATTAGCTTGGTACCTAATAGGATCCCTATTGCACAGATAAGGACGCTGAGCACAGACAGGCTAAGTAATTTGTCTAAAGCCACACAGCACACCTGAGGCAAAGCAAGCCCTGATGTTGTCTCAGGAGTCTAAGTCCTTAGTCATTCTGCATCCTGGGAAAGCACACTGCAATTCTGGGAGAGAGCAGGCACGTGAGGAGGCCATGAAAGAGCTCAGAAGGCACTCCTCAGAAAGTCTCAACACAAGGGGCCCTGTGACTGCCAGGGGAGTTGAGGCAGACCTTAGAAAGGAGAAGACTGCTAGGGCAGGCGGGGTTTGAGGTGGGTACACAGCTCAGGGGAGAGCAAGTGGGACAGCAGGTGTGCAATGCTGCCCCTTCTGGGAGTGGGGCCAGTGACTTCCTTCCTCACTCAGTGAACAGCTATTAAATCCCTCCTCCATATCAGTCATGTTCTAGGGGCTGGGAACACAGCAGAGAACCTGCTCTTGTGTCTCTGTGAAGAAAACCTGAGTCAGGAAAGGAGACAGAGAGTGGGAAATATGGTATTTGATGTGGGTGATCATGGAAGGTCTCACGGAGGGCTCACCACTTGAGCAGAGACCTGAATGGAGTGAGGGAGGAAGTCATGTGACTTTTGGGGGAAGAGCCTTCCAGGGGAAGAGCAAGTGCAAAGGCACTGGGGTTGGAGCATGCTCAGTATTGGAGGAGAAACAAGCAGCTTTTGTGCCCAGAGAGTGGTGGAAGATGCTGGATCAGCAGAGCTTGATGGAGGATTTTATTGTGAGGGTGAGGAAAGCTGAGGAAGGTGCCAGTAACTGCCCACCCCTAGCTGCCTTTACTGCCTCCTCTTTCTGTTAAGACATCATCATCTTCTGGCACCTGCCCCCTTCCCCTCCATTCCTTCTGTTGCTACCCACCCCATTCAGCCTTCCACCTTCTTTCTCGTTATCTTTCTGCCTCTCTCCTCTTAGGAAATACCAGATCATCTTTCACTTCCCAGAACCCATTCACTAACAAAATGAATGCTGCTGTCATTCAGCTTATTTGGTGACCACACCAGCGATTCTTCACAATCTTCCAGGGCACCTAAGTGGGGGTTGGCAGGTCACAATGCCCTGCTTCAGAGACACACAAAAGCTGAGCAGAGCCCTGGAAAACAGGAAGCCCTGAGGCCCCCCTTTTAGGAGACATCTGCGAACCACACAGCAGGGAGGGGCTGGGGGAGGACTTATTGCACCTCCCTGAGCGACTTTTCACAGGGAAAAACAACAGCTGTATTTACCATGGCAACCTCCAGCACCCCGTCATGTTGACAGATTCAAGGCGAGACTCAGAGAGAAGGTATGGTCAGGTAGGAGATAAAACACAGGAAGAAGATGAAGTCGTGGAAGAAGAAGGGAGGGAGTCACTTGAAGGGTGTGAATGGACCAAAGCCACGGAGAAACTCTAGGTGGAATCTCACGGGGGTGAGCAGACCAGTCTTTTTGACTCACTGCATGAATTAAGGCTACAGGAAGAGGTGGGTTTCATGTCACCAGTTAGGAAGTGCATTTAGGGATATTTTGACAACACACTGACCCCAGATAAAGCCCTCAGCAAATATTTATTGAACATCTACTACAAGCTGGGCAGTTGCCACAGAGTGACCTTGAGAAGCTTGCAGAAACCAACAATACACAACTCCCCATCCTTTTTCTCTATAACCAGCCGTTTTGGGAAGCAGAGGCAATGGAGGATGTCTGATCTAGAAAAGGCAAATGAGAGAGAGCTCAAGTCCTGGGTGTACCTCATGTTTGGTGAAAAGAGAGGGTGACCCTGGTGCCCTTGGACCACAGGTTTGAGCCCCAGTGGAGAATCTGGGGTGAAGAAGCTATCCCAAGCCATGAGAGGGTTGGGGAGTCCACAGTCCAGCCTCTCCTCAAGTGTGACCCTTGCCTGTTCACTGGGCTTCCTTCAGGAAGTACCCTTCATGGCTCTCCAGGGTCCAACCTGTAGATTTGGGATAAAGGCCAAAGGAAGAGGAGCAAGTCATCTTGCAAATGGGAGAGTCATTCAGTCCTTCCGCAAACAGCCCAGTTCCAAAGCAATTGAGCTCAGTGGGATGGAGCAGCCATCTTCAGCAGGGCACTGCGTCCCTTGAAATAGGCAATGACTTCCCAGGAATTAGATACCACCGTTTTAAAGGAAACTGTCCCTAACTTCCGTGTGTCTTCCCATCTAAAATCACATCTCCAGACACACCCACAACCTACGTTCTCCTCCTGCCCTTGGCAAAACAAAGTCAGAAAAGACCTGTACCCACCCTGAATTTTACTAGGGTACACGACGGGGACATAAAGATTTCTGGGAGGGACGTGGGATAATCCCTTTAATCAAGGACCCATAAATGCTCCTCCCCCAGTTTACACATTTCTAATAAGATCTATTTTGTATTTGTTATTATTAGTTGTTAGAGTTATGTTTACTTTGTTCTGGTGAATTGTGTTCTATCAATAATCATAGTAACAGCCTAGAAGAAAATTTCAAATCCTAACAGTTAAATCCATAGGGGGAAAGCCTCTTGTAGATATCTATTTTCATTGTAGAAATGATGAAAAAAAATGCTTTAAACATTTATTTGGGATACGTGTGATAAAAATAACATACCTAGAGGAAAAAAAAAATGAACACTATAGAGACTTTTAAAGAACTTGTTCACATATTCTTTTAGTGAATATTGGTGGCGATCCAGTTACAATGGCATTTAAATTCCATTGATGGCATGACAAAAGTGATAAAACAGTTCATTTCAAACTGGCAATGATTAAAATATTACTGAAATCACATTTTCTGTGATTATTTAACATTGTGGTGGCAAGGTTTAATTATTTCCTTAAAAGTGCTCACGAAGGTATGTGGCTTTCCTAAACTTTTCTAGGGAGCATGTAAGCACAGTTTGAAGTAGTAGGAGATACAAGAGGTTTTGGAATCTTACGACCTGGGCTTAGATCCTGGCTGTGCCACTTACCAGCCAAGGGGCCTGGAACTTCACTTAATCTTTATTATCAGTGCTCCCTTCCATGTTAGGGAGAGCACCTCTCTCAGCAGTGTTGCTGAGAAGCTGCACAGGGCCTGATACCTACTATCTAAACATTCATGGAGAACTTGCTTTGTGCCAGGATTGTCCCAAGCCCTTTATACACGCCATGAATCTAAGTCTTCATAATGGTCTTATAAGGCAGGCACTGAAGGCATTCCCACTTTATGGGTGGAAATCCTGAAGCAGGAAGAGGTCATGAAGCTTGCCCGGGTCATACAATGACTAAGGGGTGGAGTTGACCTTGAACTTTGGCCAGCCCCTATAATACTCTTGGCATTCTTACACATCTTTCCAATCACAAAAAAAATGATTACTTTGAGAGGTTGCCTACAGGTTTTCTGACTTTTTCTATTGGCTACGAGGTTTTTAGCTTCCCTTTCACCCACTCTGGGAACTTAGCATTGCTCAGGAAAAATGGCAAAAAAAAAAAAAAAAAAAAAAAAAAAAAAAATGGCTAGTGGAAAGAATGGTCACTGAGTAGCAATTAACTTCACTGAAGAAGAAGGAAAAAAAAAAAAAACCCAAAAAACAAAAAACTCTTCTGATTAGGAGTTTTCCAAATCACTTCTGTCCTCGTTGTCATGAAAACCTCAAACAACATGGACGCTCATCCAATTATCAAACCAACCTGGGGGGTAGAGTCTGGCATTATGTGTACCCATTATTAAAGGGTAATTCAGTGTAACAAACCAAATCGAGTATATACAAAGACTGTCAAATAAAATGAACCACTAACAAATTAAATTACTTTCCATTTTCAGTGGGAAGAATGCCAGTCATTTTTCATTTTTAAAAATACGCATCTTAATTCCATTTAAAAAAAATGAAAAGAAGAATTAAAAGCCTCTTGTGCTGTCTATTCTGAGGTTTATTTTCTGTAGACACATCTCTCTTGGTTCTGGGGCATTTTCTGTCAGAGAATTAATGGAGCATTAAGCCTCACTCTGGTCAAAAAACTTGCTTCCTCCGGATCAATGGTGGATGGAGTTCAAAATGCAGGAGGGATAGGTTGGCTCCCGCTTACAGCGACATACCAGAGCTGTTCTTTCCAGAATGAAACTGCCACTCAACAGCACCCCGCCAAACCCCCAAGGAATCCTATCCAAATAATATAATTTTTAGATTTTCCTGCTCACACCCTTCAACAGCCTCAATATGTTCCTAATTTCTTCTTTCCCTGGCTTTGTCATATAGATTGAAATAAGCCTGAGAGGAAAAGCCCCTTTGGACCAAATCAGGCTTTGTGCTTCAGGTTATTAAATATCTTAGAATTATATTCTTTTATTTGACAAACACTTATTAAATGCCAATCACTGCAGTACACAGTACGTGTATGGCGTGAACAAACAGATTGCACCGTGGAATTTAAAGTCTAATAGGAAGGAAAGACATTAATGTCTCAAGGCAAATATATGTTTATGTACCCGTGCTGATGCTATAAAATGATGTACATTGTTTCATGATATAAAAAAATAGGGACTCTAATTCATATAGTGGGTAGTCAAGCAAGTAGTGGAAACTCAGTCCCCAAAAGCAGGACCAGAAGAATCCTAACTTCTAAATCAGTGGTTCTTAATGGGGGAAGGGCAACTTTACCACTAGGCAATGTCCGGAGGTGAATTTGGATGCCACAATAGTGGGATGTTACTGGCATTAGTAGGTTGAAGGCAAGGATGCTGCTCAATGTCCTATGATGCACAGGACCACTCCCCAGTTACAAAGAACTATCTGACCTAAAATGTCAGTAGTTTTGAAGTTGGGAAAACCCAGTTCTTAAAGAAACCCTTCTGGATTCAGGGCAGAAAGAAGAAACCCGGCATCAGCTTCCACAATAGGCAGCAAGAGGTTCCAACTCATAAAGACATTTTGGATTAAAATGTATTTCATATCTGTATACATAACATACACACATATAAAATGCATGTCTATACAGTACTACATATACATGCCTGTGTGCACAGATATATAAATACTTGTCCCCCTACTGCCAGCAACAGGAATGACACACAACTCATGAAAGCTGCTGGGAAATTAATATATATATTTTAAACCCAATGGATCCAAGATAGTTTTCATGGTAGACTAGCAACTTCATGCTCTCGGTGTCTTTGATGTCTTTGGGCCTTTCTGTGGAGAATAGAGGAAACATACCTGTCCCTCAGATCAACTCACTATCTAGTTACCAGCCCATGCAGAAGATTGTAATTCTGCCAGCTTTATCTTACTTTTCCCCTAGACGTTTTCATTTTCCACCAATATCACTATTTCTCAAATACAAGTGTTCATTGCCTTTCCTGTTATTTACCATGATGTTTCATATTGTGTAATTCCACAAGAAAAATGAAACATCTTAAGATATCTCTGTAGAAGAAAACCTCAACTAACACTCAAAGCTGGGGAGGGGCAGGGTAGGGATAGGCGGTGTTCAGCTTGGTTAGGTTAGACACAAAAATTGCTTCTGTTTTGTCTCTCCGCTGCCCCAATGAAAGCATGTCTAAAGTTTGATAATGACTTTCTTCTGTTATGAGATAAATATCACTGAATCCTTGATGACCAAGGTTGACGAAGGCCTCAGAGGAACAGCACATGTATTACTGCAAAATATACAGAATCCAGAAGATGAACATAAATTTAATATCAATGCTAAGAGTCTTACAGTTAGAAGTTGCCTGAGAAGAAATTTACATGAAAAAGGCCTGTATGAAGGTGAAGATGAATTTCCAAGAACTTTGAAAAAATGACCTTTCATAGATTTGAACAATGTTACATGCAAACCTAGCTAACCTGCATTAGTTCTGCCTCCCACCAACAGATGGCAGTAGTGATCACCCATGACATTTTCACTTAGGAATAAACTGACAAATGAGTTGCATCCTCTGATTCCCAATCCTGGCTGCTCATAGAAACAAACAGACTTCTCATTAAAAACATGCTTGGGCCCCAATCACTTCTACCAATCAGTAGAGTTGTAATGCTTGTGAGGTAGAACCCAAGTACCAGTATTTTGAAAACCCCACAGATAACCAATGTGTGCAGCCAAAGGCAAAAGTCAGTGAACTTGAGGGTTAATGGGGTGTTTCCGTGAACTAAACATTCAATAGTGGGTTATCTTTGGGAGTATAAGGTTTCATGTTTATAAGGTTTAAAATGAGTTTTTATAGTTCTGTACTAACTGAGGGTTTAAAAAAATGATTCTGATTATTTTTACAAATAGATCAAAAGGAAGTCATTTATGAAAGATTAAAATGACACATACTCAAAAGATATAAAAAGTTTCTGAAAATTTATAAAAAGACAAACAAAATATGAGCAAAGGATATGAGCAGAAAGTTTTGAGGAAACAGAAAGCAAATGGCCAAGACATATATAGACAAATGTTAAAGTCATTAGCAGTCAGGAAAGATGCAAATTAACATTTAAAAAATCTTTAATCTTACAAAAGATTAATCCGGTTAGTGTTTTACTCTTTATTCATGAAGAATTTGCTATAGGCCAGTCACTGTTAAGTCATAATTTAATTCATTTAAGCTTCTCATAGTTTTTTTGAAGTAGGTATTCATATCATCCTATTTTTATAGAGGATGGTAACTTAGAAACAAAGCAATTAATGTGTCTTAGCTTTAAGCAGGCAGCAGGAGTTTGCTGGAGCTGAGATACATATTTAGGCATTCTGGCCAAGAGGATCCCTGCCCAGCACTATTCTATACTGCCTCTCAGCTGAATGGGTTAAAAGCAAAATGACTGATAATGTCCGACCCTAGAGGTGGCATGAACAATTGGACACTTGTCAGTGAGAGTATAGATTGCAACAAGATTTTCAGAAGAAGCTATTAAAATACCAGTACATATCTTTTAACAAATCCTCAATTAGTGTAAACTATCCCATGGAAACATCAGTATGTAACAATAACTGTTTAAAACGTTCATTGTAACAATGTTAGTTACAATTACATTATATTGAAATCTAGAAACAACCTGAATATCAATGGAGAAATGATTTAACAAGTTATAATGTACCTGTACTTTATAATATCTGCAGCTATTTCAAAGATGAACTGACCCACTGGGATATTTATATTACGGAGTGATTTTTATGGCATGAAAATACTCAATTTTGTAAAAACAAAACAATCATATTCATTCATGCATTAAGTTAATATATGTACATGGCGATACAGAGAAAGGTGCAGAAGTACCTGTACCAAATAACCAACATTAGTGACTTTGGGTTGCTGAGGCATAATATGGTACTGTTGGACTTGCTGCTATATATCATGCATTACTTTTGTAATGTAAAGAAAGAAGGGAAATCATCATAGCTAATGTTTCACCAGGGCAGAATTTTTAAGATTATTCAGCCTGCACTGGATTCTTCTAGTGAAAATGTAAGCAGCTCTAATAAGCCTAGCTCCTCATTCCAGTGAGCTCAGACCTGCTTTCCTGAGTGGTCGACAGAGAGAGGGCCACACTCTCTACTCCCGACAGCCCTTCCAGGTATTTGAGGACAGCTAACCCACACTGCTCCCCCCCCTGGACAAATTGACCTGCAATCTTCACACTTCAGCAATGGCCAGGGCTGCTTAGCCTCTACCAATGCTTTGTTTTATTCTTCCAAAGGAGACATGTGTGCTTCCTGCTTATATAGCTTAAAATGGATTTACCTTTTCAATCGGCCATATCACATTATCAACTGAAATTCCCAGGTCATTTTTCAAGCAAATTAATGTCAAGTCAAATCTCTTTGTACTTGAATGTGATTTCCTGACTTCTTCTTCCTAGAATCTATTCCTTTCTCTTAAAATACAGGGGTAGAGAATGATGTGGGGGAAGGCAGATGGGGTAGCTGAAATCTAGGGAACTGTGAACTCTGGATAATTGGGTTTTTCCGCCTAACAGAGGTTGCTTAGAAGATAGGCAGATGAATCAGGAAAGTGGAAAAGCAACACCAGTGTTCTGAAGTCTAGCTGGAGAGTGGAAGAAGCCTCGTTCCCCTCTGGCAAGGCTGACTTTGAGTATGATGGACCTGGAAAATGGGCTTGTTATCCAAAGTGGATGGGTGGGAGAAGCCCAGAGAGAGAGGTTTGCTAGTTCCCAGGAGACAGAGCAGGAAGAGTCAGAAACAGAGCTAAAAGGATGGAATGAGAAAGAGAAGAAGGTATCTGAGCAAAGAAGCAGACCAGCAGTCTTGAGAGAAAAAGGACAGAACCCCTCCATGTTCTTTAGACTTCAAGAAACAGGAATCTTCTCAAATTTACTTTAAAAAAAAAAAAAAAAAAAGGATTATTGTGGGATAAAAAAAAAAAATTACAGATTCTCAGGACTGAAATGGAGCATGTGAAATATAACAGGGACTTGGCAAGCTGCTAGGGACCTGGGAAAACATGCTTTGTCTTACTGTTTCGCTATCTCTCCCCAGGGCCACCTGATTCCTTAAACTGCTTCTCTGTGCACGACTGGTTCTTTCTCCTCTCTCACCAGTGACTTCATCTGCTGACCAGTCTGAGCATGGCCTCCAATGGGCCACTCCAGCCCTTGACTACACAGCCCAAGGCTTAGTGCCATCAGGAAGGAAGGAGACGCAGGGAGGGAGAGCAGGAAGAAGAGATGGGTCGGCCCTCTGATGGGCCTCTCTCTGGCCCCTTGGGCGTCCATGTTCATAATCACACCTTACCTTTCCCTGTGATGTCCCCTTGCACCCAGATGATCTCCTCATCCCTTGCCCTTGGTCCTCCCTGACATTGACTGCTGCAGTTAATAGCACTTTCCTCGTTGTGTGTATGCACCCAATCCAGGGGAGCACAATCCGGCAGCTGTAAGATTCCTAAGGAAGATCGCTAATTCTCTCGCTTCCTTCTTTAACCTGACTCTATTCCTCCTGGAGTGGTTTTATAACACAAGTTCCCACTGCTTTAATACAGACTTCTAAGAGTTCACTGTGCAAGTAGAGCAAAGAGCAATGGGTATCTATTCCCTGGATAGGAGTTTTATTTTGTTTGGAATGCTATTCTAATTGCCTTTCAATCTTCTTCAGGCAATGAGCCCATTTATTTAACTGTGGCTTATCATTTCCCCCCACTTCCCTGCCAATCTGAGAAGTCCTATGAGCCCTTCTCATGGCAATCTCTTTTTTCCTTCTTCCCGCTGGGGACTGAACCCACGGCCTTGCTAGGCAAGTGCTCTACCACTGAGCCATACACCCAACCCTATCATGTTCTGTTTAAAACTAGATTGTTAAACCATACTGAATGGTTTAACCATGTTAAAATAAGAGTGTGTTCTGAATGAAGCGCAATTAGGCAATTCTTTCAGAACAACACACAGTTCTGGGTGACTTATGCTCAGTTCAGCTTTAACTAACACTTTCACATTGTCATTCATCACTGAAACCCTGAGATCTTTTTCTACACTTTACTTTGGCTGTATATCCACCTCCTACATGAATGGTTGAATGTTCTCTCCACACAAACTAGCGCTATGCTTTGTCCTTTGTCCGTATCCTATGTATCCCCTTCTGATTTTCAAGGTTGCCATTTCTTTCCTTTCTCATTTCTGTCCTCTTCTTTGCCTTTCAGTTTGGTGAAAGGAGTCCGTAGATGGAAGGAGCTGCAGGAAGGTGCCAAGAATGCAGCTGATTGCCTTTGAGGGCGACTCCAGGACTGTAAACTCCATTAATTTTTTTCTTCCCAATATGAACTATTTTCTCCAATAACCAAAGCAGAGGATCTCCTCAGGCTAATAGAAAGGAAGGGCAAACTAATCATAGCAGGGAAAAGAGGACAAATGTGGAGTTCATTTAAAATCACTGTAGCCGAACATCAAATTACCGCACTGGACTTCCACCTATTTTACATTCTATTATGTACTTATTTTGCTTCTAATCTTATGTACTGAGTTGTGCACCTATGTATTTAATATGTGAACTCAGTCATATATGTTTACCATAAAACAGAAAGAGAACAAAAAATCAAAATAATGTTGACTATTGTAACTGCATCTCACTCAATGGGTAGACGCCCTGGACCGAATGGAGATGGGGTAGAGAATGAATTTGTTCTTTCTCTAGTTAGACCGCCTGGGTGGATCTCAGGTCGCTGAGTATTTTGATAGACTGATTGGGTTCCTAAGGCTGAAAGAAGAGTATTTTTCATGAATAGCCCCTCATACTTTTTTCCTTAGCATTACATGATACATTTTTCTTTAAATTTTACATATTCCTTCTACATTTTATTCTGTACAGAGTTTATAAAACCCATGACCCCTGTATCTTTGGGGGATTATGGAATTTTTTTTTCAAGCATGTTTTTGACCAAATCTGACTCTTCCTTTATGGGATGACTTTGGAACTTAGCTTCTGTAAAACTGCTAGTACTTTCCTGATCCTTTTTCAAATACCTACTCTTTTCCATATGCTTTCCATACACCACCTGTAAATGTCCCAAGAATCCTGCATGGTTGATATTATAAATATTTGACAGATTTTAAAGGATTAGGGCTCAGTGAGGTTACATGACATGATGAATCATGAGATCATTTACTTAAGGTCAGCAGAGCTGGGATTGGTGAAGTTGTGGTACTTCAAGTATAAAGAGGATTTAGGGTTCATCTAGCTCTTTAAAATATATCAAAAAAGAGAAAAAGAAAGATGCCTTCATACTTCTCTCATGAATTGCCAAAAAAGGAAAAAAAGTTGAATAATTAGGAAAAAGTATGATTAATTCTAGCCAGATATGGTCAGATGGAAGGACTTAGGGATTAAGGCCAGATCTCTGTTGAAAAAAAAAAAAATCAAGATTTATAGGGATTGACAAGGGTTAAAAATATATCATCAAAGTGAGACTTTATATGTGATGCAATTAGAATAATTTTAAAAAGAAAGAAGAAGGGAATGACTTCCTCAGTTTTGTGTTGCAATGTTACCTAAAGCTGCGTTTTATGCCAACGGAAACTTATATCCCAGACTCTGGGAAACACAGTAACACACGAAGGGGCTCCGCATGGTCCCTGGCATGTGTTGGGTGATGTGTATGGGTGCATTTCAAATACTTATAGAAAAGAAGACTTTGTGTAAAGCAAAACATTGGGTCTCAAGAGCAGAAAACATTGGGGCTCTGTCTCTAGTGTGTTAAATGTGGTTTCTTCATGTATCTTTTCTGAGTTGGGAGCTGCTATGTGGTCAGTCTGATGAATTACTTGCATAAACACAGACGAATGGGATTTCTGGCTGGACACTGACTGCATCACTCTCCACGTGCAGCTGCAGCTTCCAAATCCAGGGAAATGTGGGACTATGTCTTTTACCCTTGCTTTCCATAGTCAGGACAGCACCTAGTCTCTGAGCTTGCTGTCCGTCACCCCATCAAGCTCATTGTGTGATTTGCCTCCCACAGTCCTCACAAGTACTTATCAAGCAGGTGCTACATATCATGGTCAACTTCTTTTCTCAGGCAAGACCAAGGCACAGCTCTGCTAGGAGGTCTCCTCCATCCCTCGAAGTACATTTAACTGAGAGCTGACTCCCTGCTCTGGCTTTTCTTCTATTGTATCACCTGCTATCCTATTCAAATCCAATCCCCTTATCCTGGTGTGATCAGAAAAGGAGCATGTGACTCCAGTGGTGGTCTCATTCACTTCTGGTTAGAAAAGAGAAAAAATGCAGAGAATCAGGAGGCAGGTACAGATGGGGTCAGCTGGACTGATAATTAAGTTAAATGATAAGCAAAACAAAGAGAGAGAATAAAGAGACAATTTCACTGGAGGTTAAGAGAAAAATAATGAGCTCTTTTTTAAACACAAAAAGAGAATGTAAGTGGTGAAGGAGGAAGCCAGGCTGCTGGAGCTTGGCAGGGGGTAATTTATTGATCGACAAGTTAAGAATGTGCCAAAGAGAAAGACACAGGGAAGGAAAATTATTTGCTGCAGTTTGCACAATGGGAGACATCCAAGGAGACAGGAGGAGATGTAAATTTCCCAGGGGAAGAAAATTATGAAGTAAGATTCTTGTCCTCAAGTCTTCCAAAGACAAAGCATTGGCTTTGATGTTGAACAATGATCCAACCATCCAACTGGCCTCCATGCTGGAGCTGTCTGGGGTATGGGAAATGGGGACTCTTTCCTAAGACTCGAGAACTCTTAGATTTGCTCAGGGAAGGGGTTTAAAGGGTTTTTGGATCCTCCCAGAGAAAGGGTGGTGTCTAGAATTGGTGGCAAAGGATCTTCTCAGGGATACTGCTGGAGAGGGGACACCTTGAAAGACCAAGAGAGGGTAAGCAGGGTGTGTCCATGCATACAGATTCAAGGTACATTATCTATTTCTGCAGGCTCATTATCTATTTCCACAGCAGAAACCACCAGCAGAAATTGAGATGAATAAAGACAGCTGGTGAGAATGGAAGCCATGTTGTGGTTTAGCATATAAACAAATAAGAGTGGCAGACAGATTCCCTCCCTATATATGCAGCTGTTCAATTTTGGTGTTCATGTAACACTTTCTTGTCAGTTTCCAAGTTCTCTAGAGAGTTTGACTCAACACTCTCCCCTACTATATTTTTCTTCCTGAGAACTCTAGTTTAAATGACATTCTATTCTAGATATATTTATAGGCATGTAAATTTTTTGTCTTGAATTATAGAAAATGAGATAAACCTGTATCTTGAGTTATGACACCAAATATAGTGAAACATTTTCATTTTTAAAGGTTGCAGATTTAGGCAAGCTAAGTTTACAGACTGTTTGGAATTTCAATCTCTCAACATATATGGCACTTGCAAATGCTCATACGTATTTTTTTTTTTTTTCTTCCCCAGAAAGGACGAATGCCAATAAAGCTCATCTGCCTGAGTTGTGGCTTTTTTTCCTTCCTCTTCTTTAGATAATCAGCAAGAATTATGCTAAGGCACAGTGTTGTTAACAAATAGAAATAAAGAACAGTGTAATTCTGACTGGTCATTTGGCTTGGCATATTGTTTTTCCAGAATCTATTTCCCTACAAATGCTGGCAGGATGATTTCTAGAGGAAAGCGGTTCAATTAAGAGGAAAATTTCTGGAAAGTCAATTCTAGTGTCCAGTGCTGTATTTGAATTTGCAAATGTTAAGTAGGCTAATAATGAGAATATGGTGGAAGAAAAATATAGGTTATTTTCCTGATGGTCAAGACAAAGAAGATATTCAAAGAACTTTGTTTTGTTTTTATGTAAGAAAAGTGACCTACTCAGAATGTGCTTCTCCCCCCAACCCTCTGCAACATTGCTACTAGGAAATAAAGACAGAAACTCTAATACTAGCAGTGAGTCTTTTGGCCCAGGGAAAACCCTGGCTCAGCCAGAGTGTTCTGCATTTTTGATGGCTGATGATTGAAGACTGCGGCATAGGATCTAAAGGAAGATTTATAAACAGATTCCTGAGTCGACTTTTAACTTGCTGCTATTATCCCAAGGGTCACTCATATGAGACATGGCAGAAGTGTCCTATGAGGGAGTTACTTCTGAGCACAAAACCTTTCTTAGCTCAGTGAGAATGTGAAAGTTCACTGGTCTTTCAAAATCAGGCATCAAGCAGTAGGAATCCACTTACTTCAATTTATTCACAGAGGTTGAAATGGATTTATTTTCTTTTACCACCTTATCTGCACTCACAGAGTTGTATTAAGAGTTTTTAATGGGTATCTCTTTTAGGCCAGTGCTATGAACACTCACTAAAGAGTCTTAAATGTTGGAATCAGTGTGTCTCAGCCAAATAAACTAACCATCCGGCCAACTGAGACATCTTTTCTAAGTGTACACTCCATTCCAAAGCAGAAACTGGAACTTCCCAGGTCATCTCTCTGTTCTGAGTGGTCCTTACTCCCAGTGTGGGGCTAGCTTCCTGCTACTGAATGGTTACTTCTAAAAGCCAAATCCTGTGCTAGTATTTTTCTCTGATAACAAGTCCTATGAGGTGGAGATGTGAATTATATTATGCCCACTTTATTGATGATAAAATTGATACTTTGAGAGTCGAAGTAGAAGACCCAAAGCCATACAAAGACAGCTGGGACTGAACCCAGAACTGTTAACCCCAATGCCTTTGCTACCCTGTACTCTCTCCCAAAACAAGTCCACCTGTGGGCTTCCCTCCCCAGAGGATGGTGGAAATGAGTCTGCCCTACATTTCTCCTGACAATAAGAACCTTTCACTCACACATTTTGAAAAAGATAGGCAATTATTTTAAGTCTTCATGTGACTTGTTCCTCAGCTCCACACCTCTCTATTTACTGACTTCACACATGTTCTGGATTCGTTCATATAAAATATATTTCTCTTTTGAGTCCTAAGGCATTTTAACTGGCAGCCAATGCATTTTGGGCTGTGTTTTCATTTTGAAGATATGCTTCCCTTTAAAATACACCAATGTGGAAAAGAAGGATCCTCCATAATTGGCAGCAACAGTACCTGGGCTAGACAGACTTGTGGGTGTTATGTGCCAAACTCCATCTCCAGGGTTCTGGGAATGGAGCTTACCTGTGCCTGTGCTGGAGAATGAGCCATTCTCTCCCCTGCATTGTCCACTCTACACAGAGCAGACCCAGAAAAAAAGCATAAGACCTAGTGGGTTTTTTTTTTTTTTTTTTTTGGGTGGTTTGCTGTACAAGTTAGGGGTTTACTCAGGGCTGATGAGATCTCGCCAACTGGAATCTTCTAGGTTCTCACACTCTGTAAGCTACTTGGTATTTTATGCGATGCAAAATGCAGAATTGGGTATTGTCCAATTAATTTATGTTTTAAAATCTTAATTGAACAACTTCTGATTTGTTGTCCTTCATTCAATTTTTTTTTCAGTTTTATGTTTTTTTTTTTTTTTTTTTTTTCCCCTAATATTCTCGGCTGTGAAAAACCAGGTTAGCTACAGTTGGACTATCTTGAGATTTTTGCCCAGTGAATGAAAGAAAGGAGAGTGGCAACAATAACCACCATGATTATCATGGTGATTACACAATAGGGAAATCTAGGATCAAATATATAACAAGCGTAATATCAAGCATGTTCCCCCTTTGGAGTCTGGGAAAGCTTCTGTGGCTGCTATTGTTAGATTAGCAGTAAAAGCTGTTAGTAAATGCCAGGGAAACAAATTGTCCCTTCCTGGAGCCAGTAGGCATTTGTCTTTGTCATTCCTCTGGGTAAGGGGCTCTGTTTTCTTTGCATGGATAGCAGAGCAAATCCTGCTTTGGAGGAAAGGGGAGCTTTTTATATGGTTCTGTACTGCTAGCCAAGCTCAGTCACTTCTTTCTCTCTCCGGCCCAATGCTTGTGTGGAAGATTGAGGTAGTGATTTATATGTCGTAAGCAGTTCTGACAGGTACACTCCATCTTGGCTTCTTCCATCCCTAGGACTAATCGGAAGCTTATCTTTTCCTTTGTGTAATAGGAAGCTGTCAGGTTCTATGACCCTCCAAACAATTCAATCACTCATGGAAGGATTCACCTTGGAGGGAGGACACCTTGATATTGGAGAAGCTCGGTAGAGGGCCTTGCCCTGACATGTTTAGAAACAGCCACAGTCAGAGGGCTCGAGGGCAACATCGCCAAACTGACAAAATGCCATTTGCTTTCTAAATTTAAACCCTTCGTCACCACCAGCTACTATCTAGGCATATTCAGCTTATTTTAGCAGCTTCCCCATCTTGGTAGGTACCCTGTCTTAGGTACAGAATATTCTCTAAGCAAAGAAGAACTATTCCAGAAAATGAGCCAAGCAGAGCAGAGAAAGTTTGCATTGCTACTGGGGGAAAAGACAGTTCCTTAACAAGGCCTACCATGGTTGATGCGGTCTGACCCTAACCTGTCTTGCCACCTGTGTCTTGCTGGTACCACATATTTCCTTCACTCATCCCCAGCCCTGCTTCCTTCCCATGTTCTCCTGTGCTGCTTCCCACTCATGACCTTGGTCTATGGCATGTCCTCTGCCTGGAATACTCTTCCTGATCCCCTACTATCTACCACCTTCTTTGCTTAGGAATTTACTATCTTCTCTCCCTGAATGAATCAACTTCACTCCATCATTTGCTCTCTTATGCACCAAGCGCCTCTCCTCTGCATCCTATGGTATGTTTTCCATACAAAACATTTGACTTATGACTTATACCCTTTCTAACCAAAAGAGACCACAAGTTTCATGAGGGTAGTGACAGTGGCTTTCATGTTTGCTGCTGCAACTCCAGAGCCTACTTAGTGCCTGGCTTATACTAGGCATTTAATAAGTTCCTGTGGAATTAATGGGAAAAAAAAAAAAAAAAGAATAACCAATAAACCTAGGCGATCTGTGTTTTTAACTGGTTTGATTGTCAAGCAGAGCAAGGGCACATTTAATCAGGACTGATGTCACAGTCACTTGTGGATCCATCTGCATTAATGACTATGAGAAAGAATGAGAGTAACCCAGTGTGGCTTTGTTTTGTCACTTCTGTCTCAATATCTAACTTTGCAAGTCTTGCATTCCTGCTGTTGTCTCCTTTGGTGATCCTAAATTTCCCCCTCACAATACTTTGATCAGAATTTGAATTTAGAGAGAAAATGACTAGAAGGCTTTCAGAAGTTTTTAAACATTTGTATGTTTGGTATTGAACTAGCAGGGTAATTAGATGAAGCTCTCACCTCGTGATTGACTGTTTGGGCATTAAATAGACAACGTCCTTAAAGGACTTAATTGAATGTTTCAGAGTTCTCAGTTCTTGAAAATAATGAGAGGAAGTGGGGTCACAGTGCAGACAAGAAAATGTTGAGAAGGAGCTCAGGTGGTTTGTAAGCACACAATACGATTGACTAAAATGTCAATCAGGGGTGCCCAAAGTTGACATTGTCACTATTTTTAAGTAAAAGGTTAAAACTCACTGGATTGTAAGTCCTACAAGAGCAGGGACCACATCTGTGTGTTCTAACTATAAGTAAGGAATCTTTTTGTATCAATACAAAAGAGACAGAAGCTACATTAGATGAAAGATTTTTGATTGGTTAATGAGGAATTTCTGCTTAAAGAAGTCTCAAAGTAAGGAAAAGCCCCTCCTGGCTTTTATAGTTAAAAACCATTGCTGGTCTAGAATCTTACTACTCAGGAGGCAATTCAGTGAGACCTCATCTCAAAACAAATAGACAGATAGATAGATAAAATAAATGGTGTTACAAGCAAGGGCTATAGGGAGAGTTGTGGTCCTGCCACTTGCTAGTGGAATGACCTTGCACAAACCATTTCTTTCATATGGGCACAGTTTCCTCATCTGTGCAACAGTCATAGTTCTAAACTCATGGGATTATGGTGGAGATTTAATGGGGGAGTATGCCAAGTGCCTGGTATAGTATTAGGCACAAAAAAATTCTTGGCTGATGTTAATGAACTTGAATGATCAGAGGGAGGATCTACTAAGGATCTTCCACCATCAGATGACTATGACTGGAAGATAGTAATAACAGAGTGGAAATGGCAGTAGAGAGTAACTCCTGTTTACAGCTCAGTTTTTTTTTTAGCATTTCCCCAAATGAGGTGGGTCTTCCAAGAGGGGAATCAACACTGTCCTCTTAATCTTTCAGGTGGAATTATCTGAATTGTGAGTGTAACAGAAAAGATATGGTTCCTGCTCTCAAGTATGAGCTCACTGTGCTTCTCAAAGAAACCCATCAGTGGACTGTTGCCATGACAGGAGAAAGGGGCTCAAAGCAGAATCTGTGTGTGACTTTATTTATTGAGAAAGTCTTTCTATGGAAAGTGGAAGTATGGGCTGAACTACTCAATGTCTAGTGACATAGCCAACTCATATTCCCGAGCAAGCTCCCTTTCTCCTTGTGGATGAGCTTGAGACAAGGACTACATTTTAAGTACAGTATTCTAAGCAACAGTCCTCGTATGAATATTGAAGAGGGTTCTTCATGGTCAAATAAATTTGGCAGAAACATACTACGTGCCAATACCTTTCTTAGATACTGCTTATTAGTGTATCAAAGATTTCCAGGAAGCTTGGAATTAATAAACTTGTTTGAATGTGTTTAAGCTAGAATTTTTGACCTTACATGAGCAAGAAATACTGTGATACCTTTGTTTTTAACATTTTTTTTTTTTTTTTTTTTTTTTTTTGGTAAAGACAACAAGCCCATCAGGATCACAGTAAACAAATCACAAAAGTGTGACCTACCCTTCTCCACCCAAACAAACATACATAAATCTAACACCTCTCAGGAAGCAAATTCCTTTCCTTGTGGTTCAACCATTCTAAGGAAACCAGAGAAGGAGATATATTTCCTGTTTGGAAAAAAAAAAAAAAAAAAAAGTCTCCTTTAATATAAAAACACCCTTATAGAAGTTTTCCTGTAATCCGTTTTTTGTTTTTATACATCAAAGAAAAGAAAGTATCTTGCCACCCACAGTCCACTGGGGACACATTTAAAAATCTTTTTTCCTCTGGTAAGGATTGGTATTTAAAATGCTTACATCAGTGCATAGTGGAAGTTTGGTTTGCAATGTACTTGGATCAAAGTGATCATGTCCTCTATTGAACATTCCAAATCCATTTGTGTTAATTATTTTCTACAAAAATCTTGTGTATAATGAGCAGGGGCCCTAGAGGTCCTTGTGTGATTTCAAACTAGTTCTTTGCATAGCCTGGTAGCAGAAAAGGGATGTGGGTACATAATTTTGATCTCCTGTTAAGCCTAATTGAAAATAAACTGAAGTCTCATCTGGTCTTTGCATTCTCAGGTTTGTTGAGCAATGCACTGCTTGGGTATCACGTGGCATGTACATGTCAGGATGTGCGCACACACATGCATATATAATTTCAGGGGCTGGAGACTCATCCCTATTACTTCAGCGACAATGAGTTTACACTTTAGTGTAGGAACAACATATTTCCTGCTATATTCACAATGCAGATGATTTACCAAAAATTTTAGAAGACATTGGTACCTCCTACTCCCCACTCTTCAGTCACCCAATTTTTCTTTTTCTTTTTTTTTTTTTTTTTTTTTTGTGTGGTGCTGGGGTTTGAACCTCAGGCCTCCTGCATGCGACAAGCACTTTACCACTGAACAACATGCCCAGCCTTTCTCCTTTTAAAAAGTATACACAGAGCTCTTTAAGTGAAAAAATGGGATTAGCATACTTTTCTTTAGAGAAAAACCCATCTTGTTCATTGTGAAGTAGGTTTAAATGGTGACAAGATCCTTTCTTGCGAAATCTGAGAAAGACCAGCAACCGCTTGTACTGGTCAACCTTCCCAAATCCCTGAAATTCAGACCACTTACTGATCAAGGATAAGAAAGAAGAATGGTCCATAGTCTACTATAAGGTCCAGCCTCCCAACTAGGGAATCTCAAGATCAATGACACTAGAGGCCTTAGAAATATCTGGATTTTTTTCTGGTGTGATTCTTCTCTCATTCAGACACTAGATTTTCAGCATCCCACTGCCACTGAGTACACATACAGGGAACATCATTCATTAGTTTCTAGCATATTCAAGGATGGGTGGATACCTTCCAAAGGGTCTGAGAGCAAGAGAAACAGAACTTGATCCTCAACCAGGTTTAGGATTGTGCTTCCATTTACATTCATGTTGAATTTAATTGCTACATGGAAAATGCAGCGTAACAGGCAACTTGTTATGGAGGAGAATATTCTATTGCCAGTACATGTACTCTGAACCCAAAACAACTTAGGAGAGCCAGAAAGACATACTAATGAAACACAGAGGGTTACTGGCCCTCATAGGCAAATCTAACACAATTTTGAATTTTTCAGTATTTTTATCAGACTTTCCTGGTTACCAAGTGAAAGGATGGGAAAGGATAAGAAAAGGGTAATAGGGGCTAGGTAGATAACTCAGTCGGTAGAGTGCTTGCCTTGCAAGCACAAGGCCCTGGGTTCGATCCCCAGCACCGCCCCCCCCCAAAAAAAAAAAAAAAAGAAAAGGGTAATAATTACATTAAGCATCTATTGATGGTGAAGCATTACGCTAGACACTTCAACACGTTCTTTTGTTTTACTAGCCTAACCTCTGGGAAATTGTTTCCACATTACAGATGATGGCTGAAGTCTGGTCAGAGATCCAGACCTTTGCCTGCACAGTGTTATGAGGGACTTAGAGTGAACATAGTTAAAAATATGACTCTGCCACTTGGTAACTTTCAACTTGGGCAAGTTGTGTCAGGTCTCAGAATGGAATGCCCTCTTCTGTAAAATGGGGATAACATGAAGCACTCACAGGCTGTTGTCAGTATAGGAGGAGATGTGCCTGTTACCTGCATGCCAGAAGACCCGGCGCACAGTACATATTTAATAAGTGTCTGCAAAATTGGTACTAATGCTACATAGCACACTGGGCACTGAGGCAGGGGTGTCCCACGATGTGACCAGGAGGAAGACGGGAAAGAACTTGAGTTGTAGAAGATATTAACAGCTCACAATCAATCACAGCCAGGGTCATCACAGAAGATCAATCTAAATCAAATCACTCTCTTACAGCAAAGGCAGCCATGTTTTGATAACAATGTTGCCCATTAATGAATCTATATGGAACCCTGAAGTGGGACAAGGGAAGAGGATTACGAAGTGCTTAAAAATCAAATCAGAGACTCTCCAGAGCCTAGAGGTTATCATGCCAATGGCTCTCAAACCCAGCTGAGCTTCAGAACTATCTGAGACACAGCAGAGAAATCTGGGCAGAATCCCTAGCCCTACCCCTGGAGATCCCGAGTTGGTTGGCTAGGGATGACTTGGGCATTCCCCGAGCCTGATGAGCACCCAGGTTTGGTAAGCCATGACCTCCATCCACGTACCCTTCCTGCCTGCCTTCATCTAAAACAAAACAGACTCCTGCCTGTGCCCAAGCCACCCTCGAACGTTGTGCCCTGCTTACTCATGTGCATTTTGGCTTATACCAAGTTTTCCGATGCAGATACGAGGCATTCTAGTTACTACCAGAGGCAGGACAGCAGCCTGGGCTTGGGAGTGGACAGACATGAATTCAAGTCTAGCCTTAGGCAAGTTCCTTAACCTTTCCAGCTTCAGTGACCACATCCCTGAATTAAGGACAGCATCTGTACCTACATTACAAGTTTATCTTAAAGATTAAATTTGACAGAGTCTGAGGGCACTCCTGGAACAAACACTGGACAGATGTGAGCTGCTCTTCTAATCCTACCAGAACTAGTTCCTTTGGCTAACATTGAACACAGCTAACATCAGGGGCCAAGAAAGTCAGTCAACAAGCAGAACAGAAACATCTATGGGCCTCATTCCCCAAAAGGCAAAATGTGTCCACACGTAGAAGCCCGTCTATAGGCAAATGCCTGAGGTTCCTGTGGAGTGTTTTCTGATCCCGTAACTGAAACCCCATGACACAGACGGATACAATCAGATAATGATGGCAATCAATAATGATAACAGAAATTATTATTTATTTTCATAAACACAGAGTATGTGCGTCCCGCTGAGTTACACACATCACATGCCAGTATTCACTTTCGGGGCAGTCAATCAATGAGAGATCTCAATATCTACCCGCCAAGGCAGGAGGGGGAAGAGGAAGCGGAGGTTGAGAAATTACCCACAGCAGAATGACACATTCACAAAGTTAATCTGATCCAGGGGGGCCATCCGGGTGCCATTGCAGGCCCTGAATATGGAACAGGCTTGATTGATTTTTCACCACAGCAGCTAAACACTCCATTGTTATTTGCAACAAATATCAGGAAAGAAAAGATGAAACCATGAAAGGATTGTATATTAAGCCCCCAGAGCAGCCATAAATCAGAAAATGAAGTCTAAAAAAAATTAAAAAATGGTTGGAGGAAGGCTGTATTTGTGTCCTGAGAGGCCTCGGTTATCAAAGCATAAACCCCAAATTAAAACCCGGGGCAGTGAAAGCTCGTCCTGACTCAAGCAGTAATTTGCCCTGAAACTGGCCTGGGGTCACTCATCCTCCCGGAGTGAGTATCACCACAGGGTCACCATAGACACAGCAAGAAAGACTTCAAGCTGCGGGCAGAGGGCTTGATTCCTAGGGTGCCACTCTCCAGCTGTGTGGCCTGACCCTGGATGAAACACCTGGACTCTCAGAACCTCCATGGCTCCTTTAACAAATGGGATGTTCACATTCACAGCAGCAGAAAGAAGGAAATAGCAACCACGTTCTGCTTGCCACCCAGTGTCCTTAGGAGCATCAAATGAGCACCCAAGCACAAAGGTCATCTCTTGCTCAAGATACCACTTGAAAACTCCTTCCTGATCCTGCACCAACCCTCTTTTGTACTTGCTCTGAACTGCCACAGAAACCTGTGCTATTCCCAGGACACTTACCCTCATCCACTATTTCTCAAAGAGTGATCCAGGGACTACCTGTACCAAAATCACCTCTCCAAACCTCTATTCACACCTCTCAAACATAAGCGGAATGCCCAAGTCCCTGGATTGCTGATAAAAGACTTGTACATTGTACATAAAACTGCTCAGCCCAAGTCTGTCACCAAGAGGAACTGAATAAGTGTTGCTGCTATCATTAGTAAGCTTAAATCATTAATCCGTTTGATCAGCTCTCTGAAGAAAAATCAGGAGAGTTAAACAGGCTGTTTGGCTAAAAGGACTGGCTTGTGTTTTTCAGTCAATCTGTCCAGTCCCATGTGTAAGCAATGATCCTCAAGAAGTTCCCTGTTACGAGTCAAAGCTGGTCAATGGTCATGTCATTTGCCATGGCATCTTGGACTGGGGCTAGGGGTCTCTATATTGTCATGAGTGGAATTTGCCATCATCATGGCCACTTTAAGAGGAAAGAGATTAGCTCTGTGGAGTCACAAGCATGTACCTGTCCCAAGCAGAGAACAGAAACAGTTGCCAGCAGAAGGCACTTGTGAAAACATGGTGTCACTTAATTGGTCCTCTAAAAATGGCAGTGCATCCTTGCATACCCACCCTGTGGCAGAGAAACCTTTGCAGCCCTCACCTCTTACCCTCCAAAATCAAGCTCGTATGTTAGAGAACTTTGATAGAGTTCTGAGAGACACAACCAGTAGTGAAACTCCTCTGCTCTGAGGTCATAAATTAATACTTTCTTAGAGAGCAGAAGCTGTAGGAAATCACATTTGGAGTCAGGTAGACTAGGTTTGAATCCCAGCACTGCTATTTTATAGCCATGAGTTTGGGGATAAACCTCTTGCTTGCTCTAAAACTCAGCTTCAGCTTCTGTGTAGCACATTCATTACACAAATGGTTACGGAGTGTCCGCTGCTGCCATGCATTGTTCTGGGTGCTGGAGCTGCAGTGGCTCTGGGGAAGAGCTTAATTATGCTGGGGAAGAAGGGGAGCCAGGCAATGAACAAGGGTATACTAGGCTGTAGTAAGTGCTAGGAAAAAGCGTGGGGCAAGGACACAAAGAATAATGGGAAGCCGGGAGCAGTGGTGCATGCCTGCAATCCCAGCAGCTTGGGAGGCTGAGGCAGGAGGATTGAGAGTCCAAAGCCAGCCTCAGCAACTTAGTGAGGCCCTAAGCAACCCAGAGAGACCCGATCTCTAAATAAAATACATAAAAGGACTGGGGATGTGGCTGAGTGGTTAAGTACTCCTGGAACCAATCCGTGGTATCTCCCCCAACCAATTAAAAAAAAAAAAAAAAAAAAAAAGAATGATTGTGGAGCTAGGTTGTAGCTCAGTGGTAGAGCATTTGCCTAGCATGTGTGAGGCACTGGGTTTAATTCCCAGCATTACATATAAACAAATAAAGGTTCATTGACAACTTAAAAAATATTTAAAAAAAAAAAAAAAAGAACGAATGGGAAGAGATGCGTGCACTGTTTTCTAGGTGGCACCTCTGACAAGGTTCTATGTGAAGTGGGGGGAAGGGCTTGGGATGACCTGGCAACAATAACAAAACCTATCAGAGAGAGTTGCTGTGAGGACTCCAAGATAAAAGGACTTAAAATCTACCAAAGCACTCAAGTAAGAGAGGCAATTATTATTATTATTATGTCTGCTAGAAGGGGTACTTGGATAAAGTCCATTAAAAAAACTTAACTCATTATGTCTCCTTTACATTTAGGGAGACAGGTTATGACAAGTCACAGCTTGGGAGCTCACACCTTCAAGAATCCATATTTACAACAGGTTAAGAAACAAACTTCACCCTGACCTAGGTTGTCAGAGCACCAGCAGCCAACCATAATGATCCCTTCAAGCTCATCCTGCAGGGAGAAGTATACTGAGATTTCTCACCACCATGCTCCCATCGCAGAATGACTAAGGCACCTAAATATTAGTCCTCTTGATTAGAAAGAGCTCTGAGGGCCTCTTACCCCTGGGTGTTGGAGGTGGCAGGATGGAAAAGAAGGGCCAAAGAATCTCACTGAGTAGAAATGTGTGAGACCTCAAAGTCTGTTTCTCCATGCTGAGGTCAGGGGTCTAGAAACTCAACGTGTGTGAGTGAGAGGAAGAGAGTAATCGTTATGGTTTGGATATGAGATTTCCCCCAAAGCTCTGTGTTAATGCAGAAGGTGAAATGATTTCATTATGAGAGATGAAACCTCATCAATGGATTAATCCATTTGCTGGATTACTAATTTGAATGGACTAACAGGTGGTAATGTAGGCAAGTGGGGTGTGGCTGGGGGAAGCTGGTTACTTGGGGTGTACCTGTGTGGATCATATCTTGTTGCCCTTCTCTTCCTTCTTTCTATCTGCTTCTTGGCTACCACGAGGTGAGCACTTTTCTTTGCCATGCTGCCACGATGCTCACATCAGGCCTAGAGTGGTGGAGTTGGCTGACCACGGATTGAAGCTCTGAAACCATGAGCTCCAAATAAAAATTCCTTCCTGTTTTAGTCAGGTATTTTAATCAGAAGCATGAAAAGCTGGCTAACACAGAGATCTTCTGACCAGGATTAATAATGACACTAATCATTATGAAAACCATTTCAAATGCCCTAATGGATGTTCTTTTTAGTCCTAGTCCTGGAATAATCAACTGAAAGATACTGGGCAAGTCACTTTCCCTCTCTAAGCCTGGACCAATTTAAGGGCCCAGGGCTAAGTGGAACTCAGTGTACTGTGGTCCTCAGTCTGTCCTGAGGAAGAGTCAAGGCATTAGGTAAGGAATCATTATTTTTTATGTAAATGGTGTTTTACAACCATGAGGTGTTATTAAATTAGCATTATGGTTGTTACTTCGAATGCTATGATAGTGAGCAGGGATGTGGTTTTCAGAGAAGTACTTCTCATAGGCTCTTTGGGTAACAAGTGATTGGATTTGAAAGGGTATCTTCCATGAAAAAAAAAATTAGCTGCATTCTTGCTTTGAAAAGCTGAACCTCTCAGAGCTGAAACAGAACAGGTTCATTACACAGTGAGGATTAATTAGCTGTCGGGAATTATTAAACGTTCTCACTCTCAAGACCCATGTAGAACTGAAAACTGTGAAAGTGAGCGAGAGGTAATCATAGTATAGGGAGGGGGAAAAGGCACAATTGCTGGCAATGCAAATTTCAAGAGCAGAGTGTGTTAGTAAATTATAGTCTGATTAATATCATGTCAGCTCCTTCTCTGTTTGGAGTCATTGTTCTGGTTTTCAGAGTTGCCTGGTTTTTTTCTTCTTCTTCTACCACTGGGATCAAAAAAGAAAGGGAGGTTGGCATTTTCAGAGTTTGCACTGAAAGAAAGAATGCTGGGGTGTGGATGTTTACACCGAAATGCAGGGTATTTTAAAGCTGAGGAAGGGAGAGGAGGTGAAATCAGATATGAGTCAAATAATTTTATGGCAAATATGTCTCCTGGATTGGCACAATAGCTGCTCGCATGATTGCAAAATAACAGAGGCTCATAAAAATGATAGTTCCAAGGGGTGTTAGAGATGGTAGAGTCCAGTGACCACAGATACTCTTGCTTCAACCACCAGGGTCAGTTAAAAATGTGGATTCCTTTAGACTACCCCACTGTGGATGGGGTTAGGATTTAAGCATTTTTTTCAGTCCACTGCTCCACAACCTAAAAACAAAACCTTGAGGGAGGAAATGTGATTCACTGGGCCTGGATCACACAATTAGCTTAAGAGAAGCAAGAACCAAATTGGGATTTTCCAACTCCGAGTCTTAGGGCCGGCCCCCTTTATGTTTGATATGAAGTCCACTTCATTAGCATCACCAGCTTGCCATGGGGAGAACATCTGCCCCAGTAAGAACTTACTGGCTTTCTCTTCTCTTTATTACAGGGATGAATTCTCCAAGGGATTAGGCCCATATCTCTGAAATCCTCCAGATGCCATGGACAATGGGAATCCATAGTGGGCACTACAGATGGCATCTGAGAAATTCCATGCACACAGGAAATAAGGACAAGGTAAAAACTCCAGGCAGAAGTTCGAGGCGTCAACTCTTCAGTTGTACCTCATCCATTTGTAAGAAACCCCACTGATTTAGCTTTTTCGCTGATGTGACTGACAGACTCAACCAGAGCAATGGCAGAGGAGGAAAAGTTTCTTTGATGTCTCACAGTTTTAGAGGTCTTAGTCCATAGAAGGCTGGCTCCATTCCTTGGGGCTTGAGGTGAAGCAGAAACATCATGGTGGGAGAGTGTGGTGGAGGGAAGCAGCTCATGCGATGATTAGGAAGTAGAGAGAGAGGTCTCCACTTGCCAGACACAAAATATATGCCCCAAAGCCACGCCCAATTTCCACCTCCTCCAGCCCCACCTACCAGCCTGGGGTTACCACTCAGTTAATTCCTATCAGGGGACTAATTCACTGATTGGGTTAAGACTCTCACAACCCAATCATTTCTCCTCTGAGCCTTCCTGCACTGTCTCACATGTGAGCTTTTGGGGGACACCTCACATCCGAACCATAACACCCACAGTATCACAATGTCCTGAGGGGCTAAAGATGGTCTTAATTTCTGTCGTGTCACCTGCATGCGTGCTTGCCACTTATTTGATATCTGTGAGTAGTTTGTTAATACAACAGTATTAAAAGCATAAAAAGAAATACATGACTTTTTTCGTATATGGGCCTATCAACAGCCACAACGGAGGTGGTGGTGATGGCAGTGGTGGTAGTGGTGTGTGTAATACCAAAACAGCAGCAGGGAGCCTTCTGTGAGCCAGACTCCACACAGGCTGAGCTCTTCATTACACACACACCACACACACACACACACACACTCACCGAATCCTCACAACAGGGCTGGGATATAGTTCAGAGGGTTTACTAGCATATGTGAGGCCCTGGTTCAATCCCTAGTACTGTGGGGGGATGGAAGAAAGAAGGAAAGAAGGAAGGAGGGAGGGAGAGGGAGGAAAGGAGGGAAGGAAGGAAAGAAGGAGAGAGAGAGAGAGAGAGGGAGGGAAGGAGAGAGGGAGGGAGGGAGGAAGAGTGATGAATCCTTACAACAATTCCAGGACCAGGGACTATTGTCATCCTTATAATACAGATTAAGACCTTAGAGGCAGAGGGTTTCAAGTAAAATGCCCAGTCATCAGCCAGAGAGTAATGGAGCTGGAATTCTAAGACAGACAGACTCAAGGTTCCTGTTCTTCACCGTTCTACTCTCGATCTCCAAACCCTTGGAGCATCAGGGTGGGTTTACGCCCCTCCTGCCCAGTATGAGAAGGTATACTTGCATGGAAGTTAGCCAGAGTTGAAGGTGCAAGCTGACCACAGGCAACAGAGCAGCCAATGTGTGTTGGCTTAGAAGAGGCTCAGCTCAGATGAGGTGTTAGCAATGGCAATCCCAACAGCCTAGCACTGTGGCCGTGCACTGTTCAAAAGCACTTGCTGAATAAACAAGTGAACGAGTGAGCTCATTAGGCACACTGACCATTCAATTCCCATTTCTGCTTTTAACTTAGGGTGGGAACTGCTCTTGTTCACAAATGTTTTGCAGTTTCCCCTTCTCAGTTTTTGGTCTTCCATAGAGCAGCTGGTATCGAAAAGCACTTACTTTGCACAGTTTTAAAAGTCCTTTAGGTCCACGGCTGGTTCCAACATGTGCCTGCTTTGCTGTTCACATTATGTTCCAAACTAAACTTGTCATCAAGTCCTAAACCACTCTAATCTACATCCAGCCTATAATCACAGGGACTCATGAAGCTGAGGCAGGAGGACTGGCAAGCTCAGGGCCAGCCTCAGCAGCTTAGCAAGGCCCTGAGCAACTCAGCAAGACCCTGTCTCAAAGTAAAAAATAAAAGGGCTGGGGATGTGACTCAGTGGTAAAGTACGCTGAGTTCAATCCCCCGTATAAGCAAACAAACGAACAAATAAATTTAACTAAAAATAAACTATCTAGAGAGGCTTCTCTTAAAAATTGACTTAAAGAAATCCATGTTCACCACCGCTTCCTATGAGACCTTTCCCAGCCTTCCCAGAACCAAATACAATTTCTTCCTCCTTTGATCAAACTGCAGTTCTCTGACATTCTCTTTCTGTGCATTTGTGTCGGTCTCTCTAGAACTGTGGTCATTTGAACAGTAGTCTCACAAACCCTCCCCCTTACCAGGCTGTGCATTTCTGGAGGGCGCGAGGGAAGCTCTTCCTTCTTGTGGGAGTGCACTGGCCGCGGAGGAAGGACCCATCATCCTCCTTACCCTTTATCTTCACAAGTCCATCAGCAGTGGGAATCATGTTCACCACATGCAGATGGAGAAACTGAAAATAACTTGGACAACTAAAGCTCGAAAAGGTTAAGGAACTATGTGAGATTCTGGTAAATGGCCCCATTGGCTCCCAGGCCTCTTAGACTCTGCAGTTTGTGTTCTGAATCATGAGACTCCAACTTTCCACCCAGATCGTCTCATCCCCTGTGCCCCGAGTCCAGAAGGTGCTCAAGACATTTAGATAATGCGAGAAGACAGAGGCTAAGAATATGGTAACGTATGGCAGTGGCCATGTGGCGAGTCCTCAGGGACAAAAGGAAAAGCAGGGATTTGTAGTCATTAGGGCTTGGCACCTTTCCCACTCCTCCATCTGCTACCGGAGACTGGGCTAGGTTGGGCCTTCGCCCGGGCACCCTCACGTGCCCATGACAGCCGTAACCTTCAGTAGCCGACAGCACTTGCCCAGCCCCAGGACCCCCCGCAAGCCTGGTGGCCGGAGCACAGCCCCACTCACCCGCAGGGTCGTGATGGTGGCAGGATCCCGGAGCCGGCCCTCCTCATCTTTCAGATTGTAGCCTTCTGGCCTCTTGTCTCGCTCGCTGACTTTCCACAGCTTCACAGTTTTATCTGCAGAGGGCAACCAGGGGAAGTCGTGAAGAAGGAGGAGGAGCCCGTCAAGGAGCTTTCCTGAGGGTGGGAGGTGGGAGAGGGTAGCGGGGACAGGGGAGAGGCAGTGATGCAAGGAGTGGCTGCAGACACGGGCTCACAGACAGGGCTCAGTGCACGGGCCTCTTGTCATTTGGAGGCAGAGCTCACAGTTCAAAACAAAAGCGAAGACTCGGAAAAATGGTTTCCCCCGAAAATGCACTATTAAATCTGTAGCTTATGTGGCTCACTCAATAAGAATAAAGTGATTGAACTGAATAATAATAAAGTGCTAACATTATATGACTATATTAGCACTTCAAATAAAAAATTGATTTAATATTCACAATAACTTTGGCACACAGGTACTATTACTATCTCTATTTTAGCATCCTGCCTCACTATAACACTGTCCTTAGCTTATCCAGGAAGACCCTTCATAGCCTGTCCTCTCTGCTTCTTCCACCTTCTAATCTCACTGTGCACCTTCTCCCCCTCCCTGGCTGTGCTCCTGCCACATGGCTTCCTCACTCTTCCTTGTATACAGTAAGCCCACCCCTGCCTCAGGGCCTTTGCACTTGCTGTACCCGCTGACTTCTTTTTCACTTTGCTGTTTTGGTTCAAGCTCCAATCTCAGAGAGGCTTACATAAAGCCTTCATAAAAACTGTTCCTCACCGCTATTCTCCATACACTTTCTTGGGCATTTTTTTACACCCATAGTACTTTTGGCTACCTGGTGTTTGGCTAGTTTGTTGGTTACTCCCTATTTCTCACTAGGATGTAAAATTGCTGGAGGCAGGGATTTTGTCTGGCTTGTTTATCACCATATCTCCAGCATCTAGAATAGTGTTGGGGGAGTATAGATAATAAATCTTGGATGAATGAATGCATCTCCTCTGCATAGTGCCCACATCTAGCAATACTAAGGAGAGTAAAGTGGTATCGAGCTGCATCAAATTATGCTCCTGTGCCCTTACACTCCTGTAGTTCTGGCTGGAAACTATCTTGGTCACCTTGTGACTGTGTCAGTACATCCCATTACTTGGTGACTCCTATCGTTCTCCACAGCTTCAAGACAAAGATGAGCACTCCAAGGCCTGTAGTCAGGCCAAGGTGGTGAGTGACAGTGGGCAGGAGGTGTGGGGAGCTGGAGGCAGGGGGGCTGCACCTGCGCCTGTGGGCTTTCCATTCCTTCCACCCTTCCCTTCCCTCCTTGCAGTGCTGGGGATCAGACTTATCAGACCCCGGGTTCATTATTTGTACTTGTTTTAATCGCTCTCCTGGAAGGCAGAGACACTCGACTTTGTATCTCCCTCTCCTAAGGAAGGTTCCGGAATCAGACAGCCTTGGGCCTAAATCCCCCTCCAACTCCAGCCAGCCGCGGGGCCGAGGACTAGGGTTTCCTGTGCAAGAGGCCCGCACTAGCACTTCTAAAACAACAAACAAATAAGATTCCCATCTTAGCAGGGAAAAAATATAGACTGTCCAGTTAAGCATGAGTTTCAGATAAATACTTTTTTCATGTGCGGTGCGCCTAGGCCACGTATTTCAACATTCCCAATGAAGACAGTTACTTTGTGCCTCAGTTTCCTCATTCATAAGTGAGCCCCTCAAGGGGCTCCTGGGATGGAACGAGTAACAGCATGCCGGGTGTTTAACACAGTGCTGGGCTACTACTAATGCTCTGCAAGTGGCAGCTGTTATTGGGATTAGCAAGTGAGTCAACTATTTCACAAAACAGCATGCTGCCCTGACAGCATCAGCCTCATCCCTCGGGAAGTCTGGGAAGTCTGCATGGCCTACCTCCTCTCTGCGCCACTGTCAGGGGGAAAGCCGCCCCCTTCCCTGCCTTCGTGGGCTTTCCTTTCTCTTTCACACCCTCATTTCAGGACTCCATTCTCCTCACCTGGCTCCACACTTGCCAATTCCTGCATCTTTGGGAAGACAGTTCTTGCAAGGACAGGAATGTGAATTCCCAGAACTGCTTCCTTAAACCATCAGAAACAAATGCCTTGTCCTTGGAGTTCTGACGGTGCCACACTGCGGGCTCTGGGCAGCAACGGGGCTACCTGAACAGAGAAGCCCCCCTGTTTTCACATAGCTGAGCATCCCTGGCAAGGCTGCGAGGACTTGGGCACTCTGAACCCAGCACTCTCCCTGGCTCGTGCCAGGCAAAGGTGAAGAAGCCTTTCCTAGCTGTGGGCTTACTGCAGAACTTCCCATCCAAATGCCGACCCCTCTGGTCCCACCCTCTCTGGAATGTGTTGCATAAGAAACTGCTTTTCAGGGTAAGAAGATGAAACGTGGACTGTATTTATAGTCACTTGATTAGTTCCTGATCAGCTGTGACTGAGAATAACTCAAGAGTCAGTGGATTTTAGCACCAAATGTTTTCTGTTGCTTGGCTTTGAAATGTGTCCCATCCCATCTGCAAGGCAATTTTTATCTTATGTTTTTATCATGAATGATAAATTGCTGTACAAAGAGAGAAATCACAGGTAAAACACAAAGAATAAAAATTACTTATAATCCCTCTGGTCAGGGGCAATCTGTCATCAACATTTTGCATAGATTCTTACAGTGTTTCCTTGATGCAATTTTTCTTGGCAGGGGGGAGGTTACAAACCTATAATAATTTTGCATATATAGATTTTTTATTTTATCATTTTTCATTCTTTTTGGTATATAAGTGGTACATGCCTTTGTAATTAGAAAATGAAAAGGAGCAGGAAGTTTAAAAAAAAAACTCTCTCAATTCCATTATACAGAGATAATATGAAAAGTTTCTGTATATTCATTTGTTTATATAATTACATAACTATTTTTAGTAATAGAACAGGTTATATATGATTATAATGTGTTTTGCCTAATTATATGTTTATTTATAACATCTATAATGCTTACAGGAATTGATTATATAGAATATGTAACCTAGTATTATTTTACAGTAGTGACAATCTGTTGACAACTAAAGGTTCAGTAGTTGGAGGCTAGAAGAATTATACAAAGGAATACTATGTAGTCATTTAAAAGGAATATTTAACAATTAGGAAAAGATTCCTGTTGTTATATTAAAAACCTAATTTTAAAAGTTTGTAGAATATATCACATTTCTGTTAAACAAACAAATTCATTTGTGTCTTTTATCTTTTGCTTCAACAGACATCACAGTAGGTCTCCCTGGATTGGGACCCTTTCCTGGTCTTCATTTTGCTTCTCTGTATTTCCTCAATTTTGCAGTGAACATGTATCGCTTTGATAGAAGAACAAATTCAGGAGAGCTCCCCTTCTCATCATAGGCATCAAGAAAGAAGTGGAAAGCTAGGTCAAGCAACATATTTTCACATGACAAATAATTTCAAGGCCTAGATTCACAATGGAATGTTAGTTTTATTTTTCATTAAAAATGATGAGGTTGAAAAAATACTTTAGCAGAAAGTAAAAATTATTCCCAACTATAATAAGATAAGCACAATTTTGAAAAAAGATAATTGATGGAGAATTCGATCCAATTCCCTGAGGCCGCGTTGCCTGGAGTCATCCTTGACTTTATTAACACACCATTTTTCTTGACTCAGTATCTTAAAGCTTTGTGGATAAAAAAGTCTAAGGGACATGTGGCTGTTTCTATGAGTAATGGCTTTTTCTTTCTTCTGGCTGATTCTCTGAGTAGTTTCTCATCACTTTGGCAGCTTTAAACACAATCTTATCATTTATCTTCATTTTCTCTTTTGTTCAATAATTCCAATTGTCTTCCATTAATTTTTGCATGTTAACCTATTTGGCTTAGGGGGGATTCTCAACCTCAATATTAGTGTAAAATAGAAAATTGCATAAGAACATGGGAATTTTTCTTATAAGAATGATTTTGAGATGCTGTTGGCATATGAAATAACATCCCAAATGGGAAGATAATATCCTTGTTAATCAAAAAACTATTTAAAAACTCAATTAACAGAACATTATGCTATATAATTAATCTTCATTGCATTTCACTTTCTTCCCATCCCCCCTCCAAAGTAGTTAATAAGTCTTTGCATTTTATTGCAATAATCAATAGGCTAAATTTTATAATATAACACAATCGACACTTTCCCTCTGCCGGAAGTAATTAAGTCAAAACTACCAGAAGTCTCTTTTATTCTGAGTCATGGTGAAACCGCAGAGCCTCTGAATGAAAATTGAACAGCAAAATTCAAAGGGAAGAAATTGAAACAAAATCATGTGGTTTGGTTTCCAAGAAATTAGGTTTTCAAAATACAAACAGAACAATAAATATAGTGTGAGAAAGAATTAAATTACTTGGAATCTGGAAAAACAGATGAGTAGAGATCTGGCCGAGATGAGCTATGCCTAGAGAACTCTAAACTGCCTGTTTCAAAACTGCCATTTGCTTACATTTGTATTCTGGCTTTATATTGGAGGGATTTGGGGGTTCATATGCATTAAAATCTTTTCTCCTTTGCATAAAATTAATAGAGGACTCATTGTACAAACTTAGAAAATTAAAATGACAAATGAACCACAATGATAAAAGCACTAAATTTACAGGTCACCTACAATGCACAATCAAAAATTAATCAGAATGGGCTTTTTGGTGGATTTCTTTCTAGTCTTTTAAAATAACATGTGCTTTATTGTGTCATAGATATCATCTGCATTCTTTTCACTTGATATGAGCACTTTTCTTTTTTTATGGCTTTTTTTTTCTTTATTTTTAATTCATTTTTATTGTAAACAAATGGGATATATCTTGTTTCTCTATTTGTACTTGAAGTAGAGGCACACCATTTGTGTAATCATATATTTACCTAGGGTAATAACTTTTGATTCATTCTGTTATTCCCGCCCCCCCCCCCACCTCCCACCCCTCTTGTCCCTCTATAGAGTCCCTCCTTACTCCATTTGAACACTTTCCTTTCTTCTTAAATGCTGGGTGTAGGTAAAAAGCAAATGCCTTGCTCTTGATTTACATTTAAGTGTGTACTCCTCATAAACACACACAAGGTAAAAGGAATCGGTCTCCAACTTATTTTGCCTAGGAAATGGTGTTTGATTTCCATATACTAATCCTCTTGTAAAAAAAGCAACACCCTTTCCTATATGACTTTATTTTAAATTGTGTTGAGCACAGATAGCTTTTTTCAGCACAGGTTTAAGAACCTGGAGGGAGGTAACTCCAGTAACTCCACTTATCTAGTGAATAAGTGAGCACTTTGGTTCTCTATTCAAACGCCATCATTCTCTGACCTATTTATATCTACTCCTCTGAAACCAACAAATGGTACAGGAGTTTGGAGGGAGATAGACAGAAAAATCCTTTCTTGATCAGTTCTTCTGTAGTGGCCCTAACTCCTCTTGACTTGTGCTCCCAGCTTAGATATTTTGTCAGAGAGACACACAGCCATCTGCTTTACAAACCCTAAAATATATTTAGGGATTAATAACTTCTATTCAGCATGACAAACTCACAGAGACGGCATGTTGAGTTTCCTGAAATGTATTCCCAGAATAACATTCAGTGAAATCTCAAGACAGGAAATCACATTCTAAAAACACCTGCAAATAATCTATATTAGTTGAAAATGGCAGATAACGGGTATCACATAATTAGGTCATAAATTTGATATTTATTAAAAAAAGGCTACTATGCACTGAGGGCCTACTCTGTGTGTGCTGGGTACACTATGAAGCATCTTGTAAATGTACTTTCTAACTTCTTCAACAGATCACAAAGTACAGAGCAAAATTGAGACTAAAGAGATTGACATTTACTACTGTCTGACTACATCTCTGAAAATCTCAAACAGGAAAATCACTTCCGCTTACCATTGGTAGACAGAAGAAAGTAAGCTGCATTCTGCTGAGGAAGCCATCGTATTTTATTGATTTTTTCTTCTATTTCTAAACTCTTCAGGTAATCGAACTCGGGTTCATGGCTCTGGAATGTGCTGTAAACATTGTATTCACCCCTACGATGAACCTGATTTTTACTCTGGAGGCAGGGGAAAAAAAAATACACAAAAGATTAAATCATGGAAGCCAACTGTAAACTCACCAATTCCTTTTTTCTTTGAGTGGAGTTATCAGGGGCAGGATGGGGAGTCGGTGTCAGACTGGGATGAACCGGCGTCATGACAGGTAGTGTTCTACCCCCGCTCAGAGGCCTCCAAAGTGTTTGATCGTGCATCTTGTTGGTAATGACTGGTACCTCCAATGTACGTGTGTTTTCTTATAAACCATATACATGAACTTCTGCACTAACGTATGGTGTACATCATAGCATATACAAACAATCAGGTTAATATAAGACAAGATTTAAAATCAACATAAACAGAAGTTCTCACAATTTTTTTGTGTATCCAATGAATGCCTCAGACATCCTTTGGAAAAGTCATTGGATGCTGGTGTCCACATATATTTGTATCAATTCCTTAAAAAAGGACAAAGTCAGGCGTGGCTGTGCACACCTGCAATCCCAGCAGCTCAGGAGGCTAAGGCAAGAGGATTGAGAGTTCAAGGCCAACCTCAGCAACTTAGCCAAGCTCTAAGCAACTTAGTGAGACCCTGTCTCAAAATAAAAAATAAAAAAGACAAAGTGGTAGCAACTGTCCCCCCTACCCCTTTACTGTCTTTTACTCAGTGTCCACTGACCTTTTAAAATCTCACCTGATCCTCCCAGAATCTCTGAGAGGCAGGCAGAGCAGGGAAGTAGACAGACAAGGCTCCATGGTCTCACAGCTTGGGGGAGAAGATTTGGGCATCAGAATCCCTCCCCACTCTTCCCCAACATGAGTGACAAGACAGACAGGAGCACAGAGTTGCCATCTGTATCATTAAGAGAACGATGAGACTTTACCTCTGGCTTTCCCCTGGTGCTGATGGTGCAAAGGGTGAACAGAAGGAACTAAAGAAATGCAGAGAGAAGGAAACACAGGGCAAGGGTCTGCAGCAAGAGGCAAAGAAAGGAAAAAAGGGAAAGAGGAGGGAAAAGAGTGCTAACAAGAAAGGGAAAGAGAGAAGGGAGGTTTTACTTCAAGTATTTTAGAACCACTACCAAGAGCTACGAGTATAAGCTCTGGAAAACTGTTCAAAAATTCAAATCTTCTTAAATATTTGTTGTAAAAGCATGACTAATAATAAAAGGCTCAAGTTAAAAAATTATATTCCCAGGTAGATACAGAACACCCAAAGCATGTTCGGCTTACTGATGGGCAATGATACTGAGCTCTGGTGTGAAATGTATTTGTGGGCACAGGGGTTCCAGTGAGCAGTTTCTATGGACTGTCCTCTCCGAAAACTCACTAGCAGAGCTCAAAGTCAAAAGCTGGCCTGCCCCAATGTCACATGGTTTTGTCTGTCAGGTTTAGCATGCATTTTAATCCCAGACTCCCCACAAAGATAAACACTTAACAGCATGTTCTTTATCCTCATTAACATTTATTTTCTAGCGAACAAAACCGCCCAGCTTTGGAGAAAGTGGCCCCCATCGTTCTATTAATGAATCAGGCTTCCCAGATATTTCAGTAAATTAAAATAGGTGAAACCTATAAATAGTAACGGAAAATGTGGGGTGGAATATTACTGGCAACATGCTGCCTTGGGTAATTTATGCTGAATAGCTCCTCTGGTTCCTTTTATCATCACTGTGAACCTAATTGGATTTTTTTTTTTTTTAATTGGAGAAGGTTTAAAAATCACTTTTCAAAAGACTTTCAATGCTGACATATTTGCTACTCTCCTGTTTACTTGCACAGACAGCCAGTCCACCTTAACAACAAATTTATAAGAGTGTTGATTTGCTACCATCCAAATCAGACTGTCAAGTGTGTACAGTATGTGCCAGACCAATTAGCACCAGGCAGCTCTGGAAAAGCAGGAAAAATTCCAGGTCACGAAGAGCTATTAGTTCCTACTTGCCAACCACATTTTCATGTTTCCAGGGCCAGTGCAATAGGCTGGGTGCCTGATTTAATGCTGAGCACTTGAATTTATATAGAACCCCAAGGGATTATGATGCCCTTATAGAAATTAATTGCAAATAATGTGCAATTACCAAATATATCACCTCTAAATGAGGCTTTCCTTTTTTGAGGGGAGGTGTAATGCAAATGGCTTTGAGGCACAAAGTAGGCATTAAATTGCTAAGGAAGTCTCTGGTGAAGCCTTTCTCTTACATGGGGCCTCCTTCACGCTTCCAGAGTGCCTGATGAATCTCAGAGGCAGGCAGTGGCAGATGGGAGAGTTACTAGAACACAGACTAGCCTGCTGGAAGCTCCAAGACTGTGCCAGGGGAGGACAAGGAAATCAAATTGGGCCATAATTCCATTCTGACAAAATAGAAGCAGACACCAAAAAAACCCAATTTATATGAAAAAGAGAAACAATTCCTAGTGGAACCCAAGTCTCAAGAAGAAATGGGCTTTTTGAGATTTACTAGAAGTTAGAA